>NC_057390.1:7994083-8641127 GCF_019320065.1 Cervus canadensis | reverse complement strand
GTGTTACTATTATTTCCTCTTTCATTACTCGTTAGCGTTTGCCGTAGCATATTGCGGTGCTCCTATGTTGGGTGCATATATTTATAACTTGTTATATCTTCTTCTTGATTGATCCTATTGACATATGTAGTGTCCTTCTTTATCTCTTTTCACATCCTTTATTTGAAAGTCTATTTTATCTGATATGAGTATTGCGACTCCTGCTTTCTTTTGGTCTCCGTTTGCATGAAATATTTTTTTCCAGCCCTTCACTTTTAGTCTGTATGTGTCTCTTGTTTTGAGGTGGGTCTCTTGTAGACAGCATATATAGGGGTCTTGTTTTTGTATCCATTCAGCCAGTCTTGTCTTTTGGTTGGGGCATTCAACCCATTTACATTTAAGGTAATTATTGATAGGTATGGTCCCGTTGCCATTTACTTGGTTGTTTTGGGTTCATGTTTATACAACCTTTCTGCATTTCCTGTCTAGAGAAGATCCTTTAGCATTTGTTGAAGAGCTGGTTTGGTGGTGCTGAATTCTCTCAGCTTTTGCTTATCTGTAAAGCTTTTGAATTCTCCTTCATATTTGAATGAGATCCTTGCTGGATACAGTAATCTAGGTTGTAGGGATTCTCTTTCATTACTTTCAGGACGTCTCCATTTCCCTTCTGGCCTGGAGGCTTTCTATTGATAGATCAGCTGTCATCCTTATGGGAATCCCTTTGTGTGTTATTTGTTGTTTTCCCCTTGCTGCTTTTAATATTTGTTCTTTGTGTTTGATCTTTGTTAGTTTGATTAATATGTGTCTTGGGGTGTTTCGCCTTGGGTTTATCCTGTTTGGGACTCTCTGGGTTTCTTGGACTTGGGTGGCTATTTCCTTCCCCATTTTAGGGAAGTTTTCAGCTATTATCTCCTCGAGTATTTTCTCATGGCCTTTCTTTTTGTCTTCTTCTTCTGGGACTCCTATGATTCGAATGTTGGGGCGTTTCACATTGTCCCAGAGGTCCCTGAAGTTGTCCTCATTTCTTTTGATCCTTTTTTCTTTTTCCTCTCTGCTTCATCTATTTCCACAATTTTATCTTCTACCTCACTTATCCTATCTTCTGTCTCCGTTATTCTACTCTTGGTTCCCTCCAGAGTGTTTTTGATCTCATTCATTGCATTATTCATTTTTAATTGACTCTTTTTTATTTCTTCTAGGTCTTTATTAAACAATTCTTGTATCTTTTCAATCTTTGTTTCCAGGCTATTTATCTGTAACTCCATTTTGTTTTCAAGATTTTGGATCATTTTTATTATCATTATTCTAAATTCTTTTTCAGGTAGATTCCCTATCTCCTCCTCTTTTGACTTGGTGGGCATTTTTCATGTTCCTTTACCTGTTGGGTATTTCTTTGCCTTTTCATCTTGTTTAGATTGCTGTGTCTGGAGTGGACTTTCTGTATTCTGGAGGTCTGTGGTTCCTTTTTATTGTGGAGGATTTACCCAGTGGGTGGGGTTGGACGTTTGGCTTGTCAAGGTTTCCTGGTTACGGAAGCTTGCGTCAGTGTACTGGTGCGTGGAACTTGATTTCTTCTCTTTGGAGAGCAATGGAGTGCCCAGTAATGAGTTTTGAGATGGGTCTATGTGTTAGGTGTGACCTTGGGCAGCCTGTATGTTGACATTCAGGGCTATGTTCCTGTGTTGCTGGAGAATTTGCGTGGTATGTCTTGCTCTAAAACTTATTGGCTTTTGGGTGGTGGTTGGTTTCAGTGTAGGTATGGAGGCTTTTGGACGGTCACTTATTACTTAAAGTTCCATGTAGTCAGGAGTTTTCTGGTGTTCTCAGGTTTTGGGCTTAAGTTTCCTGCCTCTGGATTTCAGTTTTATTCTTCCTGTAGTCTCAGGACTTCTCCAACTATACAGCACTGATAATTAAACTTCTAGGTTAATGGCGAAAAGATTCTCCCCCGTTAGGGACACCCAGAGAGGTTCACAGAGTTACATGAACAGGAGAAAAGGGAGGAGGGAGATAGAGATGAGTAGGAGGAGAAAAAGGGGGGCTCAAGAGGAGAGAGACAGATCTACGCAGCTGTCTGTTCCCAGAGTGTTCTCGTATCTCAGACACCTACAAGGATTCACAGAATTGGATTGGGAAGAGAAGGGGAAAGGAGGAAATAGAGGTGTTCTGAGGTAGAAAACAGAGAGTCAAGATTGGGAGGGAATAATCTTCGGTTTAAAGATAGGGCTTCTCTCTTTTTTTTTTGTAAGGTTATAGTGTAGTGAAGATGAAAATGAAGAGTAGTAGAGGAGTACTAGAGGACTTTAAAAGAAATAAGAGAAAAAGAAAAATAGAAAATAGAAGAGAAAAAGGAAAGAAAAAAAAGAAGAAAAAAAAAGAAAAAGAAAAAAACAAGAAAGAAAAAATTTTTTTTTCCCTAATTAAAAAAAAATCGTAAAAATCTATGAAAATGAAAGTTAAGGAGTAATGGGGGAGTAATAGGGAATTTTAAAGGAAAATAAAAGAGAAAAAATAAAAAAGAAAAAATATAAAAAGAAAAAAAAATTTTTTTTTTCCTTACTTAGAAAAAAAAAAGTAAAAATATATCTAGGAATTTCTCTGGAGCTGTTGCGGTCAGTGTGGGTTCGGCTCAGTGTCAGATAGCTCCTCGTTCCAGCTTACACTTCTCGATATCTACAGGGCCCTTCCGGTGAAGTCGGTGTTTTCTACAGGGATTTTAATCTGTTGCACCAGTCCATTCTGAAGCGGTTCCCTTTGTTTATTTGGCTTCTGTTTGCCGGTCTCTTCAGAGCCTCATTTCCGCCCTGACACAGGCGGGCGGAGGTGGACTCTTATTCAGGTAGCTAGTTCCGCTGCGCTGCTGGGAGGGGCTGACGCTGCGGGGATGGGCTGGCGCTGCGGGGCGGGGCTGGCGCTGCGGGGATGGGCTGGCGCTGCGGGGCGGGGCTGGCGCTGCGGGGATGGGCTGGCGCTGCGGGGCGGGGCTGACGCTGCGGGGAGGGGCTGACGCTGCTTTCTCCGTCTGCGCTGCTCAGGCTCCCGGCTGTTCTATATGGAGCGCGCCCCGCGCTGCGCGAGGTTCCAGCCCTCGGGTGTTAGACAAAAGCGCGGAAGGAAAAGCTGCGCCTGCTCTCTGTGCCTTCCCCGTCAGAGCGGTCCAGGCAGCCAGGGGCTCGGTGGGCGCACTCTCCCCAGGTGTGGCGCACTCACTCCCTTCCGCGGACCCAGTTTCAGTTTCCTGGCGCCAGTCGGGTGCGCGCGCCTTCCGCCCTCCGCGTCCCCAGCCCCAGTCCCCGCCCGCGCTGGTCGGCTACCTGCGCCCTGTGTCTCACCGCGACCTTCCCCTCCCCCCTGCCTCCTGCCTCCGGCGGGGCTGGGCCGGTCCGCAGCCTGCGAGCTCTTCTCGGGACTTTCCTTGTCCCTTTGTTCTGCGATCGGCTGGCAGTGTGTTCCGGCTGGTTAATTTTCTCTCTCTCTTTTGGTCTCCCACAGTTCAAGTTGGCACCTCACAGAAGCTCCCTCCGATTGTCCTCAGGGCACTCAGGCCCGGACCCTAGCCCAAGCAAGGCCGCCTAAGACTCCCTTCCCGGGACGGGTCTCCGTCCTTAGCTCTTTTGTCTCACTTTTTATCTTTTATATTTTGTCCTACCTCCTTTCGAAGACAATGGTCTGCTTTTCTGGGCACCTGATGACCTCAGCTAGCGATCAGAAGTTGTTTTGTGAAGTTTGCTCTGCATTCAGTTATTCTTTTGATGAATTTGTAGGAGAGAAAGTGGTCTCCCCGTCCTACTCCTCCGCCATCTTGGCTCCTCTTACCGGATTGCTTTTTTAAAATTAAGTTTATGAAGAAATAAAAACATGTCATGGTTCACCACTGTAGGCATTAGTTCAGTTCAGTTCAATTGCTCAGTTGTGTCCGACTCTTTGCAACCCCATGAACCTCAGCACGCCAGGCCTCCCTGTCCATCACCAACTCCTGGAGTCCACCCAAACTCATGTCCATTGAGTTGGTAATGCCATCCAACAACCTCATCCTCTGTCGTCCCCTTCTCCTCCCCCCTTCAATCTTTCCCAGCATCAGAGTCTTTTCAAATGAGTCAGTTCTTCGCATCAGGTGGCCAAAGTACTGGAGTTTCAGCTTCAGCATCAGTTCCTCCAATGAACACCCAGGACTAATCTCCTTTAGGATGGACTGGTTGGATCTCCTTGCAGTCCAAGGGACTCTCAAGAGTCTTCTCCAACACCACAGTTCAAAAGCATCAATTCTTCGGTGCTCAGCTTTCTCTATAGTCCAACTCCACATCCATACATGACTACTGGAAAAACCATATCCTTGACTAGATGAACCTTTGTTGGCAAAGTAATGTCTTTGTTTTTTAATACACTGTCTAGTCATAACTTTCCTTCTAAGGAGTAAGTGTCTTTTAATTTCATGGCTGCAGTCACCATCAACAGTGATTTTGGAGCCCAGAAAAATAGTCTGCCACTGTTTCCCCATCTATTTGCCACGAAGTGATGGTTAAATTCAAATGATAGGAGTTTAAAGATTAAATACAGATTGTAGGAACTTAAGATGTATGTGCTCACAATACATTTTAAAGATATAAGATATAAAACGTGATATAAGATAATTTGATTTTAGATCATATTGTCTAGATCAGTTAGAAATCGTCTTTGCTGGTGTTATAAGAGTTGCCAGGAAAATAAATATCTTCTGCCTATTTCACCAAAATACTCTTTCTTTTTTTTCTGTTAAAGAAAAGAAGGAAATACTTTTGTTAGCTATAATGAGTTTTAAAGAGGGTCTGTAAGTGCGGGTGTGCCTCGAATTAAGAAAGTCAGACATTTAAATAGTTGACCTAGCAGAGCACGTAAATTAGAGGGTAATTACTTAAATGGTCTTCAGTTTGTGAAAGGATTTACAACAGGTTTCCTCTAAATAGCTAACTCTCTAGTGAATTTAAATTATTAGTGTGTTTTTAAAAATTAATTCCTTTTTCCTTTTTTAAAGGAACACACCTGTTGCATTAGACAAGGTGTGTCAGAATGAAGAACAGCAGAAGGGTTTGTCAAGCACATTTGTAGACTGAGTTATAACTCACTTTACTAAGCTTCCTTTGGGAGGGGAGGGTTTCTCAGCAATAAACTGTAAAAGCTGCGCTCACCTTGGCTCTGGCTTCTTAATTGATGGGGGGGGTGGATATGTGGGGCCTCCAGGTACATATGGGTGGTGGGGCTGCCCTGACTTCCTGCTTTGGACTGGGGTGAGGGGAGGGTGAATGTCTGTGGACCCTGGGCCACCCCAGGCTGATCGTTTCCATCCTGAAGTGGGAGGGAGTGTGGGGTGGGCATGATCCCAGATGGTGAAGAGCAAGAGGAGGAGAAATCTTGATCGGATCTGACTCTGTGACCTGGGACAGAAATGTCACCCCACCTGGCCTTGGTATGGTTGTTGTTCAGTCGCTCAGTAGTATCTGACTCTTTGCAACCCCATGGACTGCAGCACACCAGGCTTCCCTGTCTTTTACTATCTCTCAGAGTTTGCTCAAACTCATGTCCATTGAGTCAATGATGCCATCCAACCATCTCATCCTCCAACCATTTCATCAGCCCCTTCTTCTACCCTCAGTCTTTCCCAGCATCAGGCTCTTTTCCAATGAGTCGGCTCTTCACATCAGGTGGCCACAATACTGGAGCTTCAGCTTCAGCATCAGTCCTTCCAGTGAGTATTCAGGGTTGATTTCCTTTAGGATTGACTGGTTTGATCTCCTCAAAGTTCAAGGGACTCTTGAGTCTTCTCCATCTTGGAGAAGACTTCAAAATGACATAGTCCTTCAAAATGACATGAAAATTCAGCTAAGATGAGAATTTCAGCCACAGTCTTTCTTTTAAGACTGTGTTTATCAATATGTGCACCTAGATGTGCATTTCATCTAAAGATGAAATTCCATGAACATTATTCCTCAGTCTTGACATATTCCTGCCCTCGGTACTTTGCAAATGGTTCCTGGGTGTGCCTGTGAGATGTGTGTCTAAATTGAGGCTCTGTGACACCATGGATTTAGTCCACGATGCACGCATTCAGCTGGACCAGTTCTGTCCTTTTGGTCCTAAAGAATGATTTTGGCTGTGTAGCACAGGGAACTCTTCTCAGTGCTCTGTGGTGACCTAAATGGGAAAGAAATTAAAAAAGAGAGGGCGCATATATATACTTACTGCTGATTCACTTTGCTGTGCAGCGGAAACTAATGCAACATTGAAAACAATTATATTCCAGTAAAAATTAAAAAAATGAGATGGAGAAAGAAAATAAAATCACACCATTTTATGTATAGCGTAAGAACTTCATACTTGAATAATCATCCTTAAAACAAAAGAATGACTTCAGGTTGAGGCCCAAGATCAATGTTTTGAGCTTTCATCTGTTGCTAATTACCAACCCAAGGTAATGTGCTTGTCACTCATTCATTTGAGGAATGTTTCTATGTCTCCTACTTTATATTCATGCCTGTTGTTGCCATGGGGTATCCAGCAGTCAGTCAGAGACAGAATACCTGTTCTAGCTGGGGTAATAGGTGATGGTAAATAAAGCCAGCAGACATAGACTTGTTCTTGGCAAAATTAGAAAAATAAGGAGAATGTAGTGTGTTTTTTATACAGCTAAAGGAAATTAAGGTAAAATATTGCTTACATATCAGTATTATATTTTAGCATTTTATAATTAGTTTCATCTGCATTTATGAAGCAACTGTGACATCAGATAGTAATAAAAGATTCAGCAAAATGATAAGCTGGTGTGCTTGCCAGGCTCTTGGACTGCCCGCCATGAGCCCCACCTCGTGTTGGTGCTCCAGGCTTGTGGAGAGTTGGTGTCAGGGTGGGTCAGCATGAGCAACAGACCCCAGCAGAGTGATAGTGGCCAGTTGTGAGACTTGTGTCTAAGACACTGTGGGTTCCGTCTTGGTCACCTGCTCTTTCTTGGATCATCGGATGGGGTGTGAAGCCAGCGGCTCTGTTGCCAGTCATCCTGTAGGGAAGGCCAGTTAGTGAGGCACTGAGGCCTCTGTGAACAGCCAGGGGACGACTTGGGCCCACAGAACCTGGGTGTGCATGGGAGCTGGTCCTCTGCCCCAGACAAGCCGTCAGTGGACGCAGCAACTGTGTCCTCATGAGAGATCTGGAGCCAGACCTGGCCGGCCGACTCACTCCTGGATGCCTGAGCCTGTGGGACAAAACCATAATTCGAAAAGATCCATGCACCTCTGTGTTCAGAGCAGCACTACTCACAGTAGCCAAGACATGGAAGCAGCTTAAATGTCCACTGACAGAGGAATGGATGTGGCACAAAGATGTGGTCCATATATACAGTGAAATATTACTCTGCCATAGAAATGAAACAGTGCCATTTGCGGCAACACGGATGCACCTAGAGATTATCACACTAAGTGAAACGAGTCAGCGAAAGATAAACACCACATGATGTTGCTTATCTGTGGAATCTAAAATATGACAAAATGAAACAGACTCACAGACATGGAGCATGGCCTTGTGGTTGCCAAGGAGGGGTGGAGTGGGAGGCTGGGCTGAGCAGATGCAAACTATTACATATAGGATGGATAAACAACAAGATCCCACCGGAGAGCACAGGGAACTATATCAGTATCTTGTGATAAACCATAATGGAAAAGAATGTAAAAAAGATTGTATATGATAACTGAATCACTTTGCTCTACAGCAGAAATTAACATCGTAGATCAACTACACTTTACTTAAGGATAAAAGAAGAGAAAAAGATTTGCTGAGAGGGGCCTAGGTTGGCAGAATAATAAAGGTAAGGAAGGTGGAGGCAGGCTTAGCTTGGCTGTATGTTTTAGGAAGGCTCACCTAAGGAATTCATCGATGAAATTTTAGCAAGAATAAAAGTTTCCTCTGAGCTTATCAAGGCAGACATGCTCAGGTTGAAGGATCGATGGAGCTATTTCCAACTAGGACAGAAGGCAGTTGGTTCAACCTAACCCCTAATTGGTAGCTTAGACAGTAAAGAATCCGCCAGCCGTGAAGGAGACCCGGGTTTGATCCCTGGCTTGGGAAGAGCCCCTGGAGAAGGGAATGGCTACCCACTCCAGTATTTCTTGCCTGGAAAATCTCATGGACAGAAGAGCCTGGTGGACTACAGTCTACGGGGCTGCAAAGAGTTGTACATGACTGAGTGGTTAAGATATATCTTGATTGTTAGACCACTGCAGGTCAAGGCCATCAACTTAAAATACTGGGGCACTTAATGTCTTTAGCATGTGCTGCTCTAATACCTTTAGACAAGCCTAAAGGCATTGAAAGGTATTGAAATAATATTTAGTTATGAATTGATATATTGCTATGTAATCGAGAGAGTAAGTAATATCTAGAACTGTTAAATTGGATAATTAAGTGTAGTTACAATTAGAATGGGCTTCCCTGGTGACTCAGTGGTAAATAATCCACCTGCCAATGCAGGAGATGCAGGTTTGATCCCTGGGCTGGGAAGATCCCCTGGAGAAAGAAATGGCAACTCACTCCAGTATTCTTGCCTGGGAAATCCCATAGACACAGGTGCCTGATGGGCTACAGTCGGTGGGATTGCAAAGAGTCAGACATGACTTAGTAACTGAACAACAACTGTTAATATTAGATTATTGCTCTGTGATGATGTTATTTTTTTCTGGAGGATTAGTCCTTTTCACCTACCTTTCTGCCTTTCATTTTAATTAGGTTTTTAATTGTGTTAACTTCTATATTCATTTAAGATCATCCACAGAATCCCAAGTCACTTTACCATGTGCTAATTAAAATAAACATTATAGGATAAGTTATATCTATGGAAAATACATTTAGAAATGTTCATGTGTTTTAAGTAATGCTATGCCCGGAGAATCCCAGCGACAGTGGAGCCTGGTGGGCTGCCGTCTATGGGGTCGCAGAGTCGGACACGACTGAAGCGACTTAGCAGCAGCAGCATATACTATGAACACTTTCTATAGGGTATGAAGTCTTTATTAAAAGAAACTTCTTTCTGTATAGTGCAGGAGGCTCAGCTCAGTGCTCTGTGAGACCTAGATGCTGGGAGGTGGGGTGGGGCGTGGTGGGGGAGGGAGGCCCACGAGGGAGGGGCAAATGTGTGCAAATAGCTGATTCACAGCAGAAACAATCACAACAGTGCAACCTAATTTTGTTGTTATTTAGTTGCTCAGTCATGTCCGACTCTTTGTGATCCCACGGACTGTAGCCCACCAGGCTCCTGTCCGTGGGATTCTCCAGGCAAGAATACTGGAGTGGGTTGCTATGCCCTTCTCCAGGGATCTTTCCAACCCACAGATCGAGCCCACATCCCTGCATTGGCCCATGGGTTCTTTACCAGTGAGCCACCAGGGAAACCCCAATTATCCTCCAATTAAAAATTTTTTAAATAAAAATTTAAATAAGACCAGAAAATGAAAGAAACTTTTGAAGCATAGAAAACTCAGCTGTGTCTTAATTTCTGAGATCTTAAATTTCATTGAAATAACATACGATGCCGTTTGTTCAGGTCAGATTCCCTATCAACACCACCTTGTGCCCTGGGACGGTCTGTCCAGTTAAAAGACTTTACTAGTTTCTCTGTTTTCAGAGAGTCCAATCCAAATCTGTGGTGTAAAAGTAATTAGATATTTTAAGCAGTGATAAGAACATCACAAAGAATCAATTTCTATGGCATCACCAGCTACTTTGTCAAGAAAAAGTCTGTAAACACAAGAATTTATTACTGAATATCTGCCAGTCTATCAGGCATGGATTCTCCAGCCTGCAGAGACTGCCTGGTGCAAAAGGAGACCTGTGGTGATGCTCACCTCTCATTTTCCCCTGATATATATAGAACAAGAATGCAAGTTGCCCATAGCGCCCCCAGTATAAGGCACAAGTGTCTTTATGGTTGTGAAGATGTATTGTGAGACTTTGCACAAAAATAGGAAGCCAGCGAACTGCCTGGGAGTAATTAGACGTAATCTGATGCCTGCCACCTCGTCAGAGGCAGAGCTAATTACAATTACAATACACTGTGCTTAGAAACATATTTATTATGCTTATTGCATAGATGTTTATTTCACCTGAAAGAAAAGGACTACAAAGGCATTTCTGTGTAATCAAAACAGAGATCATCTTCTTTTACCGACCATATTTATTTCAATTTCTCGGGTTCATAGCAGACAGCATTTTTATATGCTTTAACCTTTGGGCTCCTTACATGCATAAAAAGAACATAGCTTAAGAAAAAATTCGCACATCCACCCTCAGCACCCTCTTCCCCATCAGTGGAGACAGAATGAAATATAATAATTTGACACAATAACTTAGCTATAGTTTCCTTGGAAAATAAATTCAACACTTGTATATTCATTAAAAGATGAAACACACGGTTAATCCTCAAAACTGAAATGGACCACAAAGATCCAATAGAACTTCCCCAGCACACTTTTATACGTGCTGCCCTCATAATGAAACGTGAAACATTCATTACCCTAATTAAAATAACACTAATCGGAACCAAAATGTAAGTTGTGACTTAAAGTAGAAAAGTGGAGATAGATTAATAATATCCCCATTATTCAGGTTGACTTTGACTTATTAAGATGCAATATAAGGCAAAAAACGTCCATCCTATGCTTCAAGTTAATTTTCCGTTTCATTCAGTCCGGAACGTGACTTCCGTGTTATATAGAAGATATCTGAAATTAAAGTTTAAGTCCTAGAAGAAGGAAATTAAAAGAGTTAAAAGGGGATAATCGTAACTTTATAAGGATTTGGTGGTGATGCTTTTCTTTTCAGGGCACGATTTGCTAGGGCTGGAAGCTGGGCGGGAGCTGAACGGTTGTGGTTACCGTTCCTCTGGGAAGGAGGGGCGTGTGCTCATAGGCAGACACGTGTAGGTAGATCCCTGAAGGATCCCTGGCACCCAGATCCTAGAGTGTGTGGGTTGTTTTTTTGCACAGTAAGGAGGAGAGCTCTGTAGTAAAGTGCTCTGGGACCTTCCGATTTCATGTGATCTTTGCTGTGATGTAGCTTTTGAGGCTTGAATTAAAATCTGCTCCCTGAAAGGGCAAATCAGTGACGTTATGTTTAGTCTAAAAATGCAGTTTTCAAAAAACATAGTTTTGGCATATGCTAAGCTATTCCTTTATCAATCCAGGTGGCACTAGTGGCAAAGGACTCGGCCTGCAGGAGACACAAAAGACGGGGGTTCCATCCCTGGGTTGGGAAGATCCCCTGGAGGCGGGCATGACAACCCACTCCAGTATTTTTGTCTGGAGAATCCCATGGACGGAGGAGCCTGGTGGGCTACAGTCCATAGGGATACATGAGTCAGACATGACTGAAGCGACTTAGCACTCATGCAAGCTATTTCCTTACACAGAAACCTCCCCTTTGCGCCAAAGATTTGTTGGACAGAACTGAGCACATACACATCAGCGTGCAGGCTGTTGCCGGAGGAGGATAATTCCACGTGTCCTTTTGATTTTGGAGAAAGTACCAGCCATGTTGAAAGATGCTGACCAGAGTTGTGACCACAGGTCTACTTCGGGGTTTTCCCCACGTGTTTTTGCAAAGTTGCTCAAACAACTGACTTTTTGTGACACCATGAACTGTAGCCTGCCAGGCTCCTCTGTCCATGGGATTTTCCAGGCAAGAATATTGGAGTGGGCTGCCATTTCCTTCTCCATGGAAGATTTTAATTTAAAGCTCAATGAATTAACATTTTTAGTTTAAGGCATGATTTAAGGTAAACAGTGTTTCACTGGTAGTTGCATAATATCTCTCAAGTTTATCAGTGACTGAACAAAAAAGGATGTATACAATTTCTCCAGTTTCTATTCTGAAGGCTTTAAGTTGACAGACATATTTTCATAACAAAGAGCTACAATAAAGCTCTGGTTGAGTTTACAAAAATATCAGGATATGCAGCAAAAATCCTTTTCAAAATACTACAAGCTTTGTTAAAATATCGGCCCCCATTTTTTAGGGGATTCTTTGGTTTCTTCAACAGTTACATTCTAAAACTGTGGAAATTGTAGGCCCCACTTTCACAGTAGTCCTGAGTAGTGAGAAAAATAGAGTTTTCTATAAAGCACCGGTACCACCTAAATCTGCTTTAGGTCAGCACGGAAGTCTGCAATAAGTCAGAATTCAAAGAGCCAGGCTGCAGCCGGGAAGGTCCAGGCTGGCTGGGAAGAACACGCTCCCTACCTGGAGAAGCGGGGCTGCAGTGAATACATCAGACAGAGAGGCAGACACGACCGCTGACACCTCAAGCCACATAAATGGGAAGCACTCTAATGACACACACAAGATTCCTGCCTCTCTCTGCGTGTTCTCATGGTGAAAATAGCACACGTGTAACACGACAACCTGGACAGAGCTTAAACTGCTGGGAGAAATGAGACAGTCTGTGCCACTCAGGAGTCATGAGTTTTCCCCAGCTGTCTGGATCTGTCTGGACATGTTCCATTGCTCTTCCTCTTACGACTGGCAATTAAACAGAGGGTTCCAGCTAGGAGACCCCAAATTCCCTTCCATACTCTCTTCCTCTTTGTGGAACCCATTTTGACTTTTTTCTCTACTAAAATACTTCATTCATCCATATAGCCGTCTGTGTGTGTTTATGTGTATTCCTAACACACCTGAACAAATGTGAGAGCCCTATGATAATAAAATATGGATTCCCTACTCTGAAAGAAAAGGGAGTTTACAAAAGTACAAATTCTCCATGGTTAAACGCCCATGTGTTTAAAAATACACCTACTTTGATATTCTCTGTGAACTCTGTCTTATCTATGTTGGCACAAGAAGTTCCAAGGTGGTTAACCCTTGAATGTATGGAGAGATGCAGCATGAGATTTAACAGGCGCAAAAGGAAAACAAATATTGTTTATTAATGCATATAAATCTGAGAAAATTGGTATAGAAGATCTTTTAAATATTTACAAAGCAGAAATAGAAACACAGCTATAAAGAACAAACTATGAATACCGAGGGGGAAGAGGGAAATGGATGAATTAGGAGATTGGTATTGATACATGCACAGTATTGATACTAGGTGTAAAGTAGATAGCTAACAGGAACCTACTGTTTACCACAGGGAACTCTACTCCGAGCTCTATGGTGACCTAAACGGGAAGGAAATACAAAAAAGAGGGATATATACGTATGTGTAACTGATTCACTTTGCTGTGCTTTAGAAGCTAACTCAACACTGTAAAGCAACTATACTCCAATAACATTTAAACATTTTCTTTTTAATTAAAAAAAATTTTTTTAAAGTTTTAAAAAAAAATTACAAAAGAATAGTAATCCACACACAAGTCAGTAAACATGAAAGTCTTGAGGGGCTACGTGTTGCAAAGAGGTAATACAAGAAAAACCTTGGAAGTCAAGATTATCAAAATATGAAAGGAAACTTGGGAAGGAGAACACTGTGCATTTACTTAAGTCAACTCTGCATTTGCTGGCATGAAAAATGCATTTTAGTGAGGGCCTGTTGGGATCTGAAGATTCTCAGGGGAGCAGGAATGACCACCGTTAAGAGACCTGATGACTCGTGACGTCTTGCATTAAAAACAAACCCCCCAATGGGAAAAAAGAATAATACCTTAAAAAAAAAATCACTCACCAATTGGCAACTCAGATTTTGCTTTATGAGTGTGGACAAGCCAATTTTATGTGATAGTTTGTTGTATTTAAAGACAGTGTAAAACTCTCATCGCAAACAGTTGTTTACAGTGCGTTTTCCAGCGCCGAGCTGTTTTAAAGCTCAATTGTGCATTTTGCAGATAAAGTGGGAAAACTAACTGAAGGCTGTATTGTAAGCCGTGGTTGCCGTGGAAACCCCAGTTTCAAGAGCTGGTTCTCTATTACCACTTAATTTAGGCTTCCTAATTGCATTCCACTAAATCGGTAGCGACAATATCTGCAGAGCAAAACTGCATGCCCAGTCTAGCGCAAACCTCTTTGAAACAGGCTTTTTGAAAGCCAGGAACTATAAAAACTCAGCAGGGCGCGGACCATATGAGAAACCTGCAGTTCAAATGCACTCCTGTCTGCTTTCTCATCCTTGGTAACTTCAGCGCGTTCCACACCAATCTATTAGTTCAGTCTACCTTAAAGATCATAAAGCTCTGCCATGTGGAAAGTCATCTGTCCGGCCACACATTGGTGCAAAATAGATTTAATTGTCCTCCCAGCCCAGTATCATGTCCATCTTATTTTACTCCACACCAGCAGGTAGCCACGCACAGTCTCACTTTCCTTGAACTGCCCTTGTTCCACAATGCAAGGAGAACAATCCTTTCTCAGTGGAAAGGGTGGGCCGCCATTGGGCTGAGCAGAGAGCCAGACCGCCCATCTGCGACTCGGGGAGAGACTTGTCAGAACCACTAGATGTACAAGCATCCCAATTATCGACCGCGCTGCTTTAATAGAGGAGGCAACTAATATGATAGTGCAAGTGACGCTCAGGCGAGGAGCTCTCCGTCACTGTCAGATTAACACTTGAGTTAAACTCTTGTAAATCAGTCACATTATGTGGCTGTGGGAGAAATACACACAGATCTATTAGGCTTCAGATTCCACAAGGCTCTCTCCACCCCAGTACCGATGCCGGATGCTCTATCAATCTGAATTTTGTCATGTTTATTATTTTGCAATTACTAACATGGGCCACATTGGAAAGATGGAAGTTGCCCGTGATGAGATTCCGAAAGAGAGCGGTGTATCTTTGGTGGCAGAGGAGGAGGAGCTCAGCCCTCCTGGGGGCATGCGGTGGCACCCCCGTGTAATACCCAGTGGGAGAGGCAGACGGCTCACCCTTGACCAATAGCCGAGTCCCACAGTCCCTGTCTGATTTCTGAACAGCAAGTGCTTTCAGGCAGAATGCCACGCTGTCCTGCAGTCCACGCTTCGTGCCCATCCGCGGCAGAGCTCATCATTTCCTAGCTGGAGTCCCTAGGATCTGGCATCTTTATTCCAGGCAAAGAGATGCTTTTGCACCAGAGAGACCAGTAAACAACTGTGGCGTTTATCTGCTCCCTGGCGTCGGCGCACGTTGCTAGAGCAGCCTTGGGGCTGCTGCCAAGACTCTACTATTGTCCTCCAGCTCCCAAGGTTTTCAATGCCCCTGCTCGCCCAACTGCGGGGCTTCTGCAGAAATGAATGAGGCATTTCCCAGGACAAGACTTTATGAATGAGACAGACTGTGTATTACAAGACAAGGGGCTCCGTGCATCCCTTAGATTAAGAAAGCAAATGTTAACGGTGTCTTGCCTCTCTGTTCTAGCAGGAGTGTGCAGGGAAGGGAAATAGCATCCCTGATGAGGCTTTGCCAGAAGTCTCTCCCTTGAGTCACACATACAAAGGGCAGGCATCTGAGAGCCCTGGTCCAGGTGGACTCTGATATGTGAACACGTGCTGGTCCCACGTAGCCAGGAGGTGTCATGTTCTTGGACCAATTCAAGCTGCAAGAGGACAAGGCCGCTGTGTGTGCTTGTGGCCGGCTGCCCTGCGGTGCAGACTTCCACGTTAACCTTTGCTTTAAATACACTGACAGGCTTCTGTGAGTGGGAACCTGTTATCTTGGAGATGAAGTTCCAGCAAAAACATGAGTTACAGCTCTGGGATTTTTGCTATCCTCAGTTGTGAAGACCTAAATCAGTGCATTCCTGTCTAATCCCCAAGAGGATTGGTCCCCAACCTTGTCGGCACCAGGGGCTGGTTTCATGGAAGACAATTTTTCCACAGACCAGTGGCAGGGGGAGGATGGTTTGGGGATTATACAAGCATGTTACATTTATTGTGCACTTTATGTCTACTATTATTACTACATTATTCCCACTTCAGATCATCAAGTGTTAGATCCTGGAGGTTGGGGACCCCTGCCCTAGAGCATCCTGAAGCCTCCTAGGCATGCACCTGAACTGTGAACACACCTCTCCCATTCTGCATCACTCTGAGCTTCAGTATCCTTCTAAGTCCATTTCCTTTCATTTTGTCCTCACCAGAGATAGAGAAAAGTCACTGAGCATGTTTTGTGTCATCACCTTCATGTTGCCATCCTTCAGCTAAGCCCGAAAAGCAGACCCTCTCCCTCAACCTGGCTCCCAGATCCTGGCCCTGTGTCCTCATCTGAAAAATGCAGCAGCAGCTCCCAGAGGACCCAGCAGCCTTGAGATCAAGGAAAAGTAAGAGGCAACTTTGTTCAAGCATCAGGTTCCTGCTCATTTCCTCTCACTCTGCCCTCATGGAAACGCTCTGATTTTATCTGCGTTCTCCCACTTTGCCACTGCTTATCTCTGATCCACCTCATGAAACTAATAAAAGACTAATGTTTCCTTCTCATCCTTAACGATGACTTCTAATTCTAAAACTTCCTTGATCAACTCTCTGATTTCCTAAAACAAACCCCTAAATCTTTGGGCTTAAAATCAAGCCTCGTTTCGGGACACATTCTCCGTACTCTATGGAAAGCAAATTGCAGCAGCCACAGACAATGATTCCTGCTGAATTACAAATCATGGGGCGCTGCATAAATAGTTATGAGGGAAAATTGCAAGCTAATACTGCTGATAGGATCAATAGCATCCTTGATAGTAACATACCCAGGGGTTCTATAAATTATCTACCCACCAAAATGTCAATGTAATAAAACCTAGAGGAATTTATATCAAGATCCATTCTCTGTTAATTCCCAAGTGAATAATACATCAAATTGGATATCTTAAAGATCTTCTCTAATCGACTTAAGAAACTGGTTGAATTGGTCATCACACTGTTTCAACTCATGGCTGTTAGCAAGCCTTTTCCTCTCTTTTCAAATTTATACACTGTTTTAGCATATTGCTCAGGATAGCAAAGAAAAAAAATGGACCCTTGATATATTCCATAGGTTGTTAGGACCCACTCAATTATATTTACTAGGAAATATTTTATACTGATATTATTCCTTTCTGAATCTCAGTGTTTAGTTAAGGGTCTAGAACATAGAAAACGTTTTTGGAATAAGCAACTATACATCTGAGAAATGGAATATTTTCTGCCATTTCAGTAAACAAGGATGTCACAGTCATCAGCTATTTCAGCCGTCCATGGTGAGCTAGTGGGCTCTAAGGGCACTCAGGAAGGAGAGGAATGCCTTCCATCTAGCAGCCCTCAGACTGCAGCCACTCCCCATGGTGAGCCCCAAGGGAGGTCAGGATGTAAAAAAACCACGGGATACTGGTCCAGGATAGTTGAGGTGCATGTCAAAGGAATGACTTCAGTGAGCCCAGACTCTTGCATCTTCCCACACATAGAAAACAGCTAAATTCCTTAAGTTGGGAATTCTGATTTCCTTTAAATAATAATCTTTTGATGTTCAGACCACCTGCCTTTTATTGTGAAACTTCTATATAACCTGGCTCCTTCCCTCACCTCCTCTCAGGGTCACTTGAGATGCTGTGTCCTGGGCTTGAAGTCATGAAGCCTAACTCTCAACTTTTAGGTTGTGACTATTTTTTAAGTTGACCCATGGATTGGGCTTTTAAAATCGTTAGCTGATGCTGTTCATTTTCTCTCTTTTTTTTTTTCCTCTTGCCATCAGTGAATTTTCAAATGTCAGATTGCAACCTATATACATTTTTGGAGAAAAATTAGGGCTACACTGTAAGTGGAAAGCTTTTATGATCTTAAGATGACAGTCAGACTTCTCTAGGTCTTCTTGTCATGTCAGGTAGCTTTCAAAGTGGCAAGGACTCTCCTAGCTCACTGGCAAGGTGGGGGGAGGGGTGTGGGGGTGGCTGATTAAATCTTATGAGCACAAACATGGCTTTCATATATGGTTCGCTCTAAAAAAAAAAAAAAAGATTTTAGAGCTTCATATGATGGTCTGTCCATGTGTAGAGTCTTCTCTTTTGTTGTTGGAAGAGGGTGTTTGCTATGACCAGTGCATTCTCTTGGCAAAACTCTATTAGCCTTTGCCCTGCTTCATTCTGTACTCCAAGGCCAAATTTGCCTGTTACTCCAGCTGTTTCTTGACTTCCTACTTTTGCATTCCAGTCCCCTATAATGAAAAGGACATCATTTTTGGGTGTTAGTTCTAAAAGGTCTTGTAGGTCTTCATAGAACCATTCAACTTCAGCTTCTTCAGCATTACTGGTCAGGGCATAGACTTGGAATACTGTGATAATGAATGGTTTGCCTTGGAAACAAACAGAGATCATTCTGTTCCAACAACACAAGAGAAGACTCTACACATGGACATCACCAGATGGTCAACACTGAAATCAGATTGATTATATTCTTTGCAGCTAAAGATGGAGAAGCTCTATACAGTCAGCAAAAAAAAAGACCAGGAGCTGACTGTGGCTCAGATCATGAACTCCTTATTGCCAAATTCAGACTTAAATAGAAGAAAGTAAGGAAAACCACTAGACCATTCAGGTATGACCTAAATCAAATCCCTTATGATTATACAGTGGAAGTGAGAAACAGATTTAAGGGACTAGATCTGATAGACAGAGTACCTGATGAACTATGGACAGAGGTTCCTGACATTGTACAGGAGACAGGGACCTAGACCATCCCTGAGAAAAAGAAATGTAAAAAAGCAAAATGGCTGTCTGAGGAGGCCTTACAAATAGCTGTGAAAAGAAGAGAAGTGAAAAGCAAAGGAGAAAAGGAAGGATACACCCATTTGAATGCAGAGGTACAGAGAATAGCAAGGAGAGATAAGAAAGCCTTCCTCAGTGATCAGTGCAAAGAAATAGAGGAAAACAATACAATGGGAAAGACTAGAGATCTCTTCAAGAAAATTAGAAATACCAGGGGAACAGTTTATGCAAAGATGGGCACAATAGAGGACAGAAACGGTATGGACCTAACAGAAGCAGAAGATATTAAGAAGAGTTGGCAAGACTACACACAAGAAGTGTACAAAAAAGATCTTCATGACCCAGATAATCACAATGGTGTGATCACTCACCTAGAATATCCTGGAATGTGAAGCCAAGTGGGCCTTAGAAAGCATCCCTACAAACAAAGCTAGTGGAGGAGAGGGAATTCCAGTTGAGCTCTTTCAAATCCTGAAAGACGACACTGTTAAAGTGCTGCACTCAATTTCCAGCAAATTTGGAAAACTCAGCAGTGACCGCAGGACTGGAAAAGGTCAGTTTTCATTCCAATCCCAAAGAAAGGCAATGCCAAAGAATGCTCAAACTACCGCACAACTGCACACATTTCCCATGCTAGTAAAGTAATGCTCAAAATTCTCCAAGCCAGGCTTCAACACTACATGAACCATGAACTTCCAGATGTTTAAGTTGGTTTTAGAAAAGGCAGAGGAACCAGAAATCAAATTGTCAACATCTGTTGGATCATCAAAAAAGCAAGAGAGTTCCAGAAAAACATCTATTTCTGCTTTATTGACTACTCCAAAGCCTTTGACTGTGTGGATCACAATAAACTGTGGAAAATTCTGAAAGAGATGGGAATACCAGACCACCTGACCTGTCTCTTGAGAAATCTGTATGCAGGTCAGGAAGCAACAGCTAGGACTGGACAATAGACTGGTTCCAGATAGGAAAATGAGTACATCAAGGCTGTATATTGTCACCTTGCTTATTTAACTTATACGCAGAGTACATCAGGCGAAATGCCGGGCTGGATGAAGCACAAGCTGGAATCAAGATTGCTTGGAGAAATATCAGTAACCTCAGATATGCAGATGACTCCACCATAATGACAGAAAATGAAGAAGAACTAAAGAGCCTCTTGATGAAAGTGAAAGAAGAGAGTGAAAAAGTTGGCTTAAAGCTCAGCATTCAGAAATCTAAGATTATGGCATCCGGTCCCATCACTTCATGGCAAATAGATGGGGAAACAGTGGAAACAGTGGCAGACTTTATTTTGGGGGGGCTCCAAAATGACTGCAGATGGTGACTGCAGCCATGAAATTAAAAGACGTTTTCTCCTTGGAAAGAAAATTATGACCAACCTAGACAGCAGATTAAAAAGCAGAGACATTACTTTGCCAACAAAGGTCCATCTAGTCAAAGTTATGGTTTTTCCAGTGGTCATGTATGGTTGTGAGAGTTGGACTATAAAGAAAGCTGAGCACAGAAGAATTGTGCTTTTGAACTGTGGTGTTGGAGAAGACTCTTGAGAGTCCCTTGGACTGCAAGGAGATCCAACCAGTCCATCCTAAAGGAGATCAGTCCTGAGTGTTCATTGGAAGGACTGATGCTGAAGCTGAAACTCCAATACTTTGGCCACCTGATGTGAAGAAGTGACTCATTGGAAAAGACCCTTATGCTGGGACAGATGGAAGGCAGGAGGAGAAGGGGACGACAGAGGATGAGATTGTTGGATGGCATCACCAACTCAATGGACATGGGTTTGGGTGGACACCGGGAGTTGGCGATGGACAGGGAGGCCTGGTGTGCTGTGGTTCATGGGGTCACAAAGAGTCAGACACGACTGAGTGACTGAACTGAACTGATGATGGTCTGTGCTCAGTCTCTAAGTTGTGTCTGACCCTTTGTCACCCCATGGACTGTGTAGCTCACCAGGCTCCTCCGTCCTTGAGGATTTTCCAGGCAAGAATACTGGAGTCAGTGCCATTTCCTCCTCCAGGGGATCTTTCCGACCCAGGGATGGAACCCATGTCTCTTGCGTCTCCTGCACTTGTAAGCAGGTTCTTTACCACTAGTGCCGCCTGGGAAACTCCATATCAGCCTATGTATTAATACTCAAGTTAATAAAATTCCAGGAAAATAAATATTTTCCTTTTTCCTTTTTTAAAAAACAAACCCTGTACTAGGCTTGCTTGTTTTTTAAGATGCTTCTGGCCTGATTTATACAAAGGAGTTATTTCCCATATGTTTTAGGCACTGAAGAATATTATCTAAGGGGATCATCAGGTACCCACCTACTCATGGCCCAGTGCTGGGGGCTAAATCTGGAGAAGCAGAGTGGGTATCAGGGTGGGTATCTGCTTTTTAATCTGCTGTCTAGGTTGGGTATCAGGGTTTTCAATGCATCCGGCCATTGTTTTTAAACAGAACCTAAATTATCGATTCTATTTGAAACAAAATATGTGCAAGAAATCTTGCTTCAGTATATCTTGATTTGGTACTTTAATTCTTAGGAGAGAAAACGTGGAGTTTGGATGGGTCTGGTTCTGTGGTTGGTGGGGCTTTGTGCAAAATGAAATGTAGAGCCTTTTTTCCAAAAATAAAAAAATCTCAAAAACAAAAACAGAGAACAAAACAGCAGAGTCCTGAACCAAGCGGGGGTCCTTCTGAGTGTGGGCCGGTGTGTCTGTGGTCCTGGCTGGCCTCATTACACTTCCCTGGCATTGGTTTTCTGATCTTCCCCTGCATCCTTAATTTTTTTCCTTTAAACATTTACTCCCTTTCCCCATAATCCAAAATAATTTTTTTAAGTCTTTATTGAATTTGTTACAATATTGCTTCTGTTTTGTGTTTTGGTTTTTTGGCTGCAAGGCATGTGGGATCTTAGGTCCTGAACTAGGGATCGAACTCATACTCCCTGCATTGGAAGGTGAACTCCTAGCCCCTGGACTGCCAGAGAAGACCCTGCCTGTATGTCCTATACACTTGCCTCCCGCACACTCACCTTGGCGTGACCAACACTGTGAAAATGCTTCGTGGATTTTAAAACACAGTACAGAATTGTGTCTTGTGATTTCATTTCTTTTAAAAATATTTTTATTGCAAGATATTTGCGTTACAATATTGTGCTGGTTTCTGCGCACATCAACATGAATCAGCCACAGATATACATATGTCCCCTCCCTCTTGACCCTCCATCCCATCTCCCACCCCATCCCAGCCCTCTAGGCTGTCCCAGAGCACTAGGTTGAGCTCCCTCAGTCACCCAGCAGATTTCCACTGGGTCTCTATTCCACACATGGTAATGTATGTTTCCATGCTACTCTCTCCATCCATTCCACCCTCTCTCTCCCACACTGTGTCCACAGTGTTTCCTTTGCTGCCCTGCAAATAGATTCATCAGTACCATCTTTCTAGATTCCATGCATGCGTGCTTAGTTGCTCAGTTGTGTCCAACTCTTTGTGACCGCATGGACTGTAGCCTGGCAGGCTCCTCTGTCCATGGGATTCTCCAGGCAAGAATACTGGAGTGGGTTGCCATTTCCTTCTCCAGGGGATCTTCCCAACCCAGGGATTGAACCCGGGTATCCTGCCTTACAGGTGGTTTCTTTACTGTCTGAGCCCCTCTAGGGAAGCCCTTAGATTCCATACACATGTGTTAATACACAATATTTGTCTTTCTCTTTATGACTCATTTCACTCCATACAATAGGCTCTAGGTTTGCTTACCTCCTTAGGAATCGTGGGCTCATGCATAAGGCTGGAAATGGACAAGGTGATGGCAGTTGTATCCATGTTCTTTCCTTCTCTGGCCTAAATGTTCCCCTCCATCTCCCTGGGCTCCCGGTCACCTGAATATGACATCTATTTCCTGTGGAACAGAAAGGACAACCATGACACACTCTTTATGCCCATCATCCTAGGGGTCTACTCCTGCTAGTCACTGGTCTTCAGCATGTTAAAAAGCAGGAACAGTTAGCATGATCCAAGGGTGGGAGTTTTCAGCTCCTGAAATCAAAAGGTTGCCAAGTGCCCAAGAGCTGAGCCTGGTTATCAGCTCTAGTAGCTTAACTGAGTCTAGGTAGCAGTTTCTCAGACTTTTGCATAGAACCTCGCTGGTGTGCTGGCTTGGCCAGAGGACACTGGCTGTCACCTCAAAAACCCACAAAGGCTTACCGTATGGCACAGGAAACTGTAGTCAAAGTCTTGTAATAACCTATAATGGAAAGTAATCTGAAAAATAATATATGTGTATATGTATAACTGCATCACTTTTCTCTGCACTTGAAACAGTGTAAGTCAATTACACTTAAATAAAAAATATATATTAAGGATCAAAAAAACCCATGTGGTCAGAATCCACCATGCACAAATTCAAAAGAGAAACATGGCCAGCTGGTATCCTAAGCAGCTGATCCCATTAGTAGCAAAGAGCTCCTAAATTCTGAGATGGAAAAGATGAACACTCTGATGGCAGAGAGGGCTAGAGAGTTCAGCAGACACTTGGTAGAAAAGATGAAATGGCCCTTAAACACATGAAAAGGTGATCAGCCTCCCTCATGGTGAAAGAAAGGCAAAGTCAGACAATGTTTATACATAACTGGCAAAACAAAAACAAAAACAAAAACTGTCAGTGTAATTTGTGGGTGAGGTTGTAAGAAAACAGATAGTATATTTATGATAAAAGTGTGAAGAGGTATACAACCCACTTGTCTCCATTAACAGGGCCTGTGGGAATAAATAGGCTTCCCAGGTGGCTCAGTGATGAAGAATCCGCCTGCCAGTGCAGGAAATGCCAGAGAGCTTCGATCCCTGGGTTGGGAAGATGACCTGGAAAGGGGCACGGCAACCCACTCCAGTATTCTTGCCTGAAGAATCCCATGGACAGAGGAACCTGGCGGGATATATAGTCCATGGAGTTGCAAAGAGTTGGACAAGACTGAGCAACTAACACTTTCACTTTCCTATAGGACAAATATATTCAACTAGAAAAAAGAAAAAAAAAAAATGCCTGGCTCTGCCTGGAAGCAAAGGCTTCTCTAGATGGTGGTCTTGAAATGAGGTTTCCCATCAGAAGGAACCAGTTCTGGGACAGAAAGCACACCAATCAGGAAGGACATTTTGGTGTGCCAGGAAGAAAGAAAGCTTCTGAAGACTATTGGACTCATGGCAAAATGATACACTGGATATTGCGAAGGGGCACCACTGATCCAAGTTACAGCCATTGAAGCATCCAAAAATGGTGACAGGGAATATATTCATACAGGGAATATGAAAATGCGTTGATTGTCAGTGATACTAAATATAGGGGTGAGAGCCAAAAGCAGCAACAGAACAGAACAAAAGAAAAAGCACATGTGTTCAACAAAGCACAACAGTTTCTTGGTAATCGTTCCAGGTAGTTAGGGCGACACGTCGTCTATCTGAGCACTGGCAACTAAAGAAAAGGAATCATGCACGTATCCTGCTTTCTGTGCACAAATGTAGTAGCTTTTGTGGATGGAGGAACACTCTACAAAAAGTGTGGAATACTGACCTGAATTAGAATGTCACCATTTTGCAGCGTATAATGAATGATGTGACTCAGGCCAAGGTCATCCATGGAGGAAACCGCTCAAAGTGTGACGGATTAGGCTCTCACCACCTGGTCCGCCCACGCACTGCTGTGACAGATTGTGCTTCCAAGCGTGGCCCCGATAACGTCTCCCAGCCTCTTCGGCAGGGTGGCCTTGTGAGAGATCTTTCCAACCCTGTTGATCTAGGTTGGGCTTAGGACTGGTTCTGACCAACGGATGAGGTGACAGTCATGCTATGTGGCTTCTGGGACTGGCCCTTCAGAGACCTGCAGCTTCTTTGTCAGCTGGAATCCTCCTTCTTCAAAACCAGGAGTCGAGTCTTGTAAAACCAGGAGTCTTCAAAACCAGGAGACTTGTAAATCTCCCCAGAGACCAGGTGCCATGGGAAGCCCAAGCCGGGCATGTGGAAGGAGACACCAGCTGCAGGAGAGCTAGGACCCCAGCAGTGTGTTGACCTCTCCAGCCCAGCCCAGCTGAATCCAGTAGTTTGAATGACCCCAGCCAGTGCCATGAGAATGATCAGAAAAAAACTGCCTGCCTGAGCTCATCCAAACTGTCATTCATATCAATGTGAGCAAATGAAATGGTTGTAGTTTTAAAGCCACTAAGTTTGGGGTTGTTTTTTACGCAGTAGCAATAACATAATTGCAAAGTCACTGTTTTGTGGTGTATCGTGAAGTATCCAGTTCAGGCACAGATTATCAAGGAGGAAATCAATATGCACATGAAAGTTGGGTAGCAATTTTTACTCTGGAAAGAGCAGACTGTCACCATCTGAACATCACTGAGTGGGAGGCAACTAGGTGTGAGGCAACAAGAAGGAAACAACCCATGAAATGTGAAAGATTCGGAGTTGACCGGGATGGGAGGGGGTCTGGGGGAGAATGGGTATGTGTGTATGTATGGCTCAGTCCCTGTGCTGTTCGCCTGAAACTATCATAACATTGTCTGTTACTCGGTTATGTGGGTGCTAGGTTGCTTCAGTTGTGTCCAACTCTTTGCTACCCCATGGACTGTAGCCTGCCGGGCTCCTCTGTCTATGGGATCCTCCAGGCAAAATTACTGGAGTGGGTTGCCACTTCCTCCTCCAGGGGATCTTCCTGACCCAGGGATCAAACCCGTTTCTCTTATGTCTCCTTCACTGCGATGGGTTCTTTACCACTGAGCCACCAGGTTATAACCCAGTACAAAATAAAAAATTTTAAAAAAGAAATAAGCAAAAATTCAGAGGAGCTCGGAAATATTTGGGGTGTTGTCTGGTTCTATCACTGAGGTTTAATAAAATCTTACTGCATTAAAAAAAAAAAAAGGATTCAGAGTTGAACCTGAACCGGATGAATTCTTTGGAGCCCACTTCTGAGCTAGAGAAAACACAGCCCTGGAATCGCAAGCTCAAAGACGGGAGGAAGTGAAGACGTGAATTTGGAGAGAGAGACTTCTACAGCGTACAGACCTGGCTGATCTTCACAGAGTCAACCACAGAGAAAGATGTGGGGCGATTCTAGATGAAAAGAGACTGAAAGGACTCTGAGCCATGCTGTGTACAGATCTTGTGGGAACCCCGATTCACACAGGCCACGTGATGAGAGACACCTGAGACATTCCCGAGAGATGGAGCATGGATTGTTTCATGACACCAAGGAATTACTTTTAATTTTTGAGGTTGTGGTAATGGCATGGTAGTTACGTAAGATGTGTCTGTTTTTCTTTTTTTAAAAACAGATGTATGCTAACTGTGTAGTGGTAAAAGGATCTGCCTGCCAGTACAGGAGACATAAGAGATGTGGGTTCAATTCCTGGGTCAGGAGGATCTCCTGGAGGAGGGAATGGCAACCCACTCCAGTATTCTTGCCTGGAGAATCCCATGGACAGAGGAGCCTGGTGGACTATAGTCCATGGGACTGCAAAGAGTTGGACAGGACTGAGCAACTGAGCAGGAATGAAATGACATGAGGATTGAAATTTATTTGGAAATTCTTTACTAATTAAAAAAAGAAGAAAGGGAGTCAGGAAAGGAGGAAAAAAGAGAGAAAGGAACAAGTAATAGAAACATCTTAATTTTTAAAAAAATTTGGCCAAGCAGAGCAGCAAGTGGGATCTTATTTCCCTGACCAGGGACTGAACTGCACCCCATGCATTAGAAATACAGAGTCTTAACCACAATGACCACCAGGCAAGTCCCCAAATGTCTTGATAATAGTCGAGTCTGGTAAGGATATACAGGGATTTATTATATTGCAAACCTCTCTACTTTTGCTTATATTTAAGAATGTTCATAATATAATTTATGTAATGAATATCTACAAAACGTGAAAATCCATGTATCTTTTACATTTTAGCTTGAAACATGTCAGTGCATGTTCTAATCTTGAAGAGTGACTTTGCCAATGAAATAACCTGGAGCTTTTTCCCCAAAGATTTGAGTGAAACTGAGCTTCCAGAAAGACCTGCCACTATTGACACTTAGGATAAGAAAGCCAAGACCTTCCTCCTCAACACAGCTATTTGCTGTCTATTGCTCACTCTTGTTTTAATAGTTTTCAGTGTTATGTGTTAGCTGTTTAATTAGTTAATTGTAAAAGCTTGCTGGATATTGTTAGGGTATGAAGAGGAATTCAGTGTCAAGCTGACAGTATTTGACAGCCTTGCTGTCTCTGCGTTTACTAAGTGGATCAAGGCACAAACTGATGACTGATGTGGGCTCTGGATTCCATCAATGCTGGAATCTTTTTTTTCTTCTTTTTCTAAACTGCAGTAAAATATATACAGGGCTTCCCTGGTGGCTCAGTGGTAAAGGATCCACCTGCCAATGCAGGATGCGCAGGTTCAATCCCTGGGTCGGGAAGATCCCCTGGAGAAGGAAATGGCAACCCACACCAGTATTCTTGCCTGGGAAATCCCATGGCCAGAGGAGCCTGGCAGGTTACAGTCCATAGGGTCGCAAAGAGTTGGACACAGCAAGGACAAAGTATATATAACATAAAACTGACCTTCATGACGATTAAGTATACAGTTCTAAAGAATTAAGTATATTCACATTGCTGTTCACATCACCATCATCCATCTCCAGAACATTTGCATCTTCCCAGCCTGAAACTCCGTCCCCGCTAGACAACAACCCCAGGCCTTCTCTTTTCCTCGGATCCACCATTCTCCTTTCTTTCTGGGTGAATCTGACTGCTCTAGGGACCTGCTATACGTGGAATTCTACAGCATTTGTCTTTTCGTGACTGGTTTATTTCACTGAGTATAATGTCTTCCCAGGTGGTGCTAGTGGTAAAGAACCTGCCTGCCAATGCTGGAGACATAAAAGATTCAGGTTCTATCCCTGGTCAGGAAGATCCCGTGAAGGGCACAGCAACCCACTCCAGTATTCTTGTCTAGAGAATCCCATGGACAGAGGAGCCTGGCGGGCTATCGTCTATAGGGTTACAAAGAGTTGGACACGACTGAGAGCAACTTAGCACATACCCATAATGTCTTCAAGGTTCATTTGTGTTGTAGTCTGTGTCCGAATTAAATTCTTTTTTAAGACTGAATAATATTCTAAATGATGAAATCTTGACCTGGTGGTAAGTCTGAGGGGTGGAGACTTGGGGAGTGTGGGATGGCCTCTCTTGGGGAAAGGGTATGTTTTTTGGAGGCTCACAAATTACACTGTGGAATTAGTGGTCTATTTTGCTGCTTTCTGAAACCAACCCTGGCTTAGTTTTCAGAAAAAAGTTCATAGCATTTGTGAGGTATGGAAGATGGAAGAATTTACAAGGGGTCATTGAAACAAGCATGGATTGAGGACCACTGTATGCAGAGTTCATGCCAGCCTGCTCTAAGGGCTGCAGAGAGGGAAGCCAGCTTCTTGATGTCACACTTGCTTCTGACATCACACTTTTTCAAAGGATGCCTGTTCTTGTTGGCATGCAGAGTGCTTACATACATTTCAAGACAATTTTTGGTCATGAGAGCAAATATTTACCAGGTTATTCGCCAAATGAAAGGAAAACAAAACAGGGCCTTTCAGGGCTGAGCCCACATCCAGGGTGTGAATTTAAAGCAACATCAACTCCTCCCCTTTTAAATCTGATTCATTTGGGTACCGGGCCTGAGTGAATCAATTGTGTGGGGATTTTTTTTCCTCCCTGTGTTGCTAATATTCAAGAAAAACAATGATGTATTTGAAAACCCAATGTGATTAGACTAAAACCCAGAATAAACAAGGATTTTGATATCATCCTTCCTGGACTCATGTCTTGCATGTTCTAAATTCTCCTGGTCCCATAAACACACTGCAACTAATTATGGCTGAAGCTCAGAAGGCTTGGGGGCTGAGTACATAGGACTCATAGTACTTTTCATTCCAAGGCATGAAAACGGAGCTCAATTTCTCCATGTTGGCAAGGGCGCGCTCTTACTCAAGGTCCAAAAGCACTGGGGAGGCGATGGAGTATATGCAGCCAAACGCAGGGAGGAGGAAAGAGAAATAGAAATCAATCATTCTTCATCACTTGGGGTTTTGGTTTTCCTTTAGTTTGTTCATTTATTGCAACAGCTGGAAGGGTGAGCTCAGCTGATTTAAAGATATTTTGTGATACAAACGTATTTGGTGACAGTTCAACTGTTGGACATGTGACAAAAGCAGGGAGATTAAAATCATGGCTATAGGTTTGAGAATTCTCTGACATCATAGAGAAGTAATGGAAGTTTTTATTTCTTGAGCTTACACACGGCATGCCTGCGACCAGTTATCAGTTTCGAGGACGGAAACACAAAAGCAGAGAGCCACAGGGAATATGGCCAGAGGGGGAACCTCCTGAGGTCAGGCCTGAGGACCCTACTAGGCACGTGGGGATGAGGGTGGGGAAGGCGAGCCGTGCCTAGGGCTCACAGGGCTTTCAGGAGCTCACAAAAACGTTTTCAGTTCTTAAGTTCAGAAGAAAAAACAATGAGCTTTTGAGTCAAATAAAGTATTTGGCTATATAACATTAATATATTTGTTTTGGGGCTTCCCAGGTGTCTGGGTGTTCATTGGAAGGACTGATGCTGAAGCTGAAACTCCAATACTTTGGCCACCTCATGCGAAGAGTTGACTCATTGGAAAAGACCCTGATGCTGGGAGGGATTGGGGACAGGAGGAGAAGGGGACGACAGAGGATGAGATGGCTGGATGGCATCACCCACTTGATGGACATGAGTTTGAGTAAACTCCAGAAGTTGGTGAGGGACAGGAAGGCCTGGCGTGCTGTCATTCATGGGGTCGCAAAGAGTCGGACACGACTGAGCGACTGAACTGAACTGAACTGAACTGAACTGAGGTGGCTCAGTGGGTTAAGAATCTGCCTGCAATGCAGGAGATGTGGGTTCAATCCCTGGGTTGGGTAGATCCTCTGGAGGAGGGCATGGCAATGCACTCCAGTATTCTAGCCTAGACTATCCCATGAACAGAGGAACCTGGTGGGCTGCAGTCCCTGGGATCCTAAAGAGTCAGACATGACTGTAGTGATTAGCATGCATGCATATTTGTTTTTATATTAAAAAACAGTTGGAAAATGCAATTTTTTAATCTTATTTTTCTGGAGGAAAAGTCCTGTGAAGGCAAAAATATCTGATCCCCTGAACAATGAAGTTCTGTGGGATGCAGAACCACAAAAACTGAGGGTGGGCTACGGAACAAGAACATAGGTGGTGTTTGGTATCCGCCACCTATCCTGGAACCAACACTCTGTGGATACAGAGGGACAATTGCAGCTGTTTTGTGTGCTTGCGGGGTGATCTCACTATTTGGCATATACTCTTTGAGAAAAATGGTATGAACTCACTTCCTTCCTTCAATAAATAGCTATTGAGCAGGAGACAGGATTCAGGAATCTGAGATAGTCTCCACACTTAAGGAGGATACAACCCAGTAGAAACACACAATACTTTTATGTAGCTGCATGACTTTTTGTCTTGAAAATTCCAAATGTCACAAGCAAATTTCTCTGCAAACTAAAAGACGGTTTCTGATGAGTGTTAGGCATTTTGTCTTGAATTTATATTATCAACTTGATCTCTCTGCTGTGTTAGGAGATACTCATGAGGCAGCTGAAAGGGATAATATTAAAATAGATTAGGTGATTGTATTCAGTGTCTATAAAAAGCTATCATCTAAAGGCCTAGAAAGTTTATTTCTACAACCACTAAAATGTAAATGGACATTCAAATGTGGCATTCATATTTTTAGCCAAACATGGCTTTTATCACATATAAACAAACAAGTAATCCAAGATTGTCAAAGAAGTTGTTAGAAGTAGAAAATGACTAATTAAAATAAGAAATACCGGTCTTATTACCCTGCAGTGGTCTGGAACTGAATTGAATGCTGTTTGATTTAGGAATTATAGCAATTCATATCTTAAGGGCTCTGGAGTCTTCATCAAACCATGGAGAATATGGTACATTAACTCTGGAGACCATACAGAGGGATGCTAAGCTAAGGAACATTCTAACCAATGGGAATTCCTAGGGGGGCGGTTCAGCTTCTCTCCTGCATTCCATTTTTGATCTGCTTAGTTCTGCGTAACCTTTGTTCAACACCCACCATTTTAGTCAAGTTCTTTTTCGGGATTGGTGGCAAATATTCTTTTTTTTTTTTTTTTGCAAATACTCTTTATTTTCAGGATGCCACCTATTCAATAAGCATATTTCCTCGTTCCTCCCTATAGGGTTTTTGTGGACCTGAAAATGAACGAGGTGATTATAAACTTGCAGATAAACTATTTAAAGTTTTCTCAGGGGCTGAAAATGTAGGTTTGAATTTCCAAGAGCCACTCCCCAAATCTCTATACTTTGATATACTTTGAGTTATACCTGTGAATAATCAGTCATAGATAACAATTTTGGAAAACAGAAGAAAAAGATTAATCCCTTAGAAAGATATTTAAAAACATTTCCCTTTAAGTCTGTGGGTAATATTACTTACAGGAAATCCATCATTCCTTGTATTTGACTTAAGATTTGCTTTTCAAATCAATTCAATTTATTCAATTTTTACTGAGTGCCTACTGTGTGATAGATAAGGAAAAGAAAAACAACGCGTCTGAATGAAATACTTTTGCGTATCATCTGATGCATGTCTTACTACTGACAGTGAAATGAAGTTTTAGCTGCTCAGCCGTGTCCGTTTCTTTGAGATCCCAAGGACTACAGCCTGCCAGGCTCCTCTGTTTATGGGGATTCTCCACACTGGAGAGTACTGGAGTGGGTGGCCACGCCCTCCTCCAGGGGATCTTCCCGACCCACAGATCGAACCCAGGTCTCCTGCCCTGAAGGCAGATTCTTTACCATCTGAGCCATCAATGAAGCCTACTACTGGCATTAACCTAGTGCTGTTTAAAAAATATTAAACTCTGTAATTGTAGAAGTGGTTCTTTTAGAGGGAGCTCTGGTATGTGTTTTATAGGGCACACCTCGTGATACTGCAAAGAGCTAATGAAAAATGGCACCAGGACACCACTATGAGTTGAAGAGCCATATATAGTTCAATCTCTAAGTCTTTGCTACTTACACCTAATCACACCAGAAGCCTAGAATCAATGGGCCTCAAGAAACAGCTGATCACCTTTGGTTACCTGTACTATGAGTGATTTCCTTGGAAAGGATTCTTAGAAATGTCTTTGATTTCAAATTTAGCACATAGCATATTTAAAAACTTACTTCTTCCTCATTTTTTTTCCCCTCTGGATCGATTCACAGGTGAAGTTCTATGTTTTTAATTCTTGCATTATTCAAAAAGTATCTGCAGATGTTAAAGTTTTCCTTGCACCTAGGATTCAGTTAGAAAGCAAATATCAGCAGGTATGTGTGGCAAGGAGGTAGATGAACCATGTGCAAGGTAGCTGGCTGGTGGGAAGCTGCTGTCTAGCACGGGAGGTCAGCTCGGTGCCCTGTGATGACGAGAGGGTGGGATGGGCTGGGGTGGGGTGGGGGGATGCATTATACTAGAGCTGATTCGCTTTGCACGTCAGAAACTAACACAATCTGTAAAAAAAAAAAATAAACAACAAAGCAGTTGTGAACAAATTCAGTCTCTAGGGCCCAGCTGCCTCTGTCTGTGTTCTGATTCTTTCACTCACCAGCTGGGCAATGCTGGGCAAGTTACGGACACGCTCTTTGCTTCTGGGAGATGAGGTTAGAGATAGAGCTCACACGTAGGGTTGTGAGGATGGATACCTGGAAAGCTTTGAAAGCAATTCCTGGGACATAGCAAGTGCTCAGTAAATGCCTACTGTTATTATATTTAAATGTAATTTTTACTATCGTATATTAAAATATTTGGGCGAATTTAAATCTCTTTATTTTTGGCTACACCACGTCTTCCTTTCTGTGAGCAGGCTTTCTCTTCTCTAGTTGCCGAGCACAGGCTCTAGGGTGCTTTGGTTCAGGAGCTGTGGCACACAAATCTTAGAAATTCGGTGTGTGGAATCTTTGCAGGCCAGGGATCGAACCCGTGTCCCCTGCAATGGCACGTGGACTCCTAACCACTGGACCGTCAGGGCAGTCCAAATCCTAATGGATACGGTCAAATTTATTCTCACAGTCACACTTTTGAGAAGAGAATGGATTGTGGATGAGGAAGATGGACAGGGACTGAATTCATCATTACCAACCACAAAGGATATTTGAATACAGACACTTAGACGGCAACAGGAGGAGTTCAGGAGTTCTGTCTTGATTTCCACTGTTTTGCTGGAAGTTTTTCTCACTGTGGAGATCCTTGGTGACACTGAGGTCCTGGATCTTGAAGGAGGTTTTCTCTCCCTATTTTCAGTATCTAATTCTCCCATCACCTTTGCATCTCCTTCAAGGTCTAAAGTGGTCTCCTCACTCCACTCGGTTCCTTCAGGGTCACCCTCTTACAGCCCCGAGCCCTCCCCCTGCGCTCTGCCTGTTGGACTGAGCCAGGGGCTTGCAGCGCTTCAGGGACTCAGCCAAGGAGCCTGAGGTTCAGCTGCCTTGCTCGTGATCACTGTCTGTGTCTGAGCACCAATTCTTGCTGCTAAGTCAGCATCAACTTGTTGAGATGAAGGAGTTGGATTTACCACGTGGACAATTGGAACTGAAGAAGCACTGAATCCCAGTTTTCTGAGCTTGACCTCAGGGATCTCTACGTTGCTTCTCACTAGCTCCTATGGCGCTCTGGACTGAGATTTACTTGGGGTTGGATTTTAGTTTTTGCCTCATCACAAAATTACTTCTTGGCAAATGCCAGAAGAGTGGAGCAACCTCAGGGATGTAAGGTTACAAATCCTAGCCTGTCTCTGCAGTCCTTCTCTGTTAAATCCCTACCTGACATGATTGCTATGTCTCTCTCTGCCTTTACAAGATTTATACTTCAGTGAGGCAATGTGATTTTGTTCTTTATTTGAAGAATTTCATAAAGGCTGGGTAGAACCTTCCCTCTTTAAAGTTTACATCCCTTTAAAAATGTTTATATTTTATATACAAGCCGTTTTATATTAACATTTTCAATTTTGTAGTTAGCATGACATTAAAAATTATATTTATTGGAGCCTGCCCATCTAAAGAGATATGCTCTCATAGAGTGTTGATGGAAGACCACTTTTGGAAACACCAAAGCCGTGGGGTCGCTGCTTACAGTTCTTGCTGTTCTTTTCTCAAAGCTCAGAGGCAGGTTCAAACCTCGTTTACGCTCAGTGTCACCAATGACGTGAATGTCGTACTGAAAATAGTTGAATTTGATTCATCACTGGGGCAGAAGAGAGCCTTCCTGAGATGGATTCGGAAATGGAATGAGGACACACAAATTAGCCAAAGCCAGCACCCCAGAACTGAAAGTGAACCCGCTCTCAGAAACCAGCTGCAGGTGGAAGCATACAGATCTCCAAGTGGCACGTATATTATGAGAGTAACACGGAATATTACTAAGCCTTAAAAAGGAAGGAAACAGTGACATTGGCAGAGACGTGGATGGACCGAGAGACTGTCATACAGAGTGAAATAAGTCAGAGAGAGAAAAACAAATATCATATATTAAACATATATGTGGAATCTAGGAAAATGGTACAGATCAACTTATTTGCAAAACAGAAATAGATGCACAGATGTAGAGAACAAATATATGGATATCAAAGGGGAAGGGATGGGTGGAATGAATTGGGAGATTGGAACTGACACATATACACTTTTGATACCATGTATAAAATAAATAACTAATGAGAACCTTCTGTATATCTCAGGGAACTCTAATGCTCTGTGGTCACCGAAATGGGAGGGAAATCCTTAAAAAGGAGGGGATACATGTACACGTGTAACTGATTCACTTAGCTGTATAGCAGAAAGTAACCCAAAATTGTAAAGCAATTATTCTCCAATAAAAGTTTAAAATTGATATTAACAAAGCCCTGTATTTTTCAAGATCTCTGTCCTGTGCCAACATCACTGTCTGGGTGGGTTGGGCAGGGAAGGGGGTGGAGAATGACAATTCTACCAAGATTGGAAAGGAAGAAACCAATTTAATGGTAACTGTCTGGTAATTAGTTTACTAAAACCTAAATTGAATCATGTAGACACAGGAGTACGTTGAAAAGATTTTTAGCTTTCGAGAAAGGAAATCCATTGCAATAAAAAGTCAAACAGCCTCTTCAATGGACGGCAAGAAAGCCTCTCAGTTTTCTATGTGTGAACACAGTCCCGTCACATCAAATTATCCAACTAGTTAATAAAAACAACTTCCCCTGAAACTGCACATTATTTAAGCCCTCCAAACGAGCAGCAGTCAGCTCAGTCTAAGCTTGGTGGTCCCCGGGGGGTGGGGGGGCGGATGATGGATTTACCCGCTGGGCTGGCTCTTGCTGCAGGCTACCTGGGTGCCATCTGGGCCACAGGTTCAGTAAGCATCTTTTCCACACCTTGATGGTGTGGAGAAGAGCTTCTTTGTCCCTTCCCACACCTCACCCACAAGCCTGAAGTTAGCCCAGTTCACACACTTCCCTGAGTTTCTCCATCTCCTATGCCACTGGCCTGGAACCAGAGTTTACATCTACAAATCCCCCCTCAAAACACAGAGGGGACAAGGCCACTCACTGGGGAAACCTCCTTCCTTTGTGCTGTCTGGGGAAGCAGCCAGAAATGTGCTTTTTGTTTACTGGTAATGGGTCCTGTTGGATTAAATGACTTAGGAATGTGTCTATTGCAATTAAAAGAGGTATCATGTTTATATTAACATTTTAAAGTTTGGTTACTCTGGGAGCATCAGTTTACACGAGTGTAAATGGGCTGTAATGAATACGATGAAGGATCCACATTAAGAGTGTAGCTCTCTAGAAAATATCCTGTGTTTAAATAGCCTCCCCAGGAGCAGCTGGAGGATGCTGGAATGGAGTACTTAGGGGTGTGGGTCTGTATGCTTTTGTTGTTGTTCAGTTGCTAAGTTGTGTCTGACTCTTTGCAGCCCCATGGACTGCAGCACATTAGGCTTCCCTGTCCTTCACCATCTCCTGGAGTCTGCTCAAACTCGTATCCATTGAGTTGGTGATGCCATCCAACCATCTCATCCTTTGCTGCCCCCTTGTCCTCCTGCCCTCAATCTTTCCCAGCATCATGGTCTTTTCCAATGAGTCAGTTCCTTAAGCAGTAGGTGACAAAAGATGCTCTGTGAAATTCTTCCCCCGTGAAATCTTCGTGACTGTCTCGGCTTCAGATTGCTTAAGATCTGATTGTGGAGAAAACAGATTTAAGAAATGGTTGTGGGGAAATAAAACTAAGTTTTTAGATTTAAATATTTTGCCAGAAATTTTCAGCCTGAATGGGAAGGGAGTTTAGGGGGAACGGATACATGTATATGCATGGTTGAGTCCCTTCACTGTTCCCCTGAAACTATCACAACACTGTTAATAGGTTATATCAGTTCAGTTCAGATCAGTCGCTCAGTTGGGTCCTATTGAGGTAGAAGTTATATACCTCAATACAAAACAAAAAGTTTAAAAGCAAAACAAAATGAATATTTCACCAGAAATTTTGATTGAAATCACAGCATTCAGGAGAGGCTAGGTCTGCCCTCTGTGGTTTAGGGCCCAGGGTTCACAGCATCTACTTCTCTGTCTGCTTGGTGACTGGTTGTTCAGTCGCTAAATCATGTCCAACTCTTTGCATCACCTGCATTGGTAGGTGGATTCTTTACCACTAGTGTTACCTGGGAAGCCCCAGTTTCAATCATTGTGCCAATTACTCTCTATACACCATTATAAACCTTTTGAAATCTGGTTACAAAAGTAAAATGTTTATTGAGAAAATTTGGACAGATACGAAAATAATAGGAGGGAAAAAATAAGCACTAGAACACAATGTGGAGAAGGTTATGTAGGACTTAGATTGTCTGGGATTCAACACTGACTACTCATTAGCTGTGTGATGCTAGACGAATGAATCTCTCTTTGCTAGACTTTCATCACTGTTGAAATAGAAAGCAGAAGGGCATCCCTCCTGTGACTTATTTTCATGACTAAAAGAAATAATTCAAAAAAAAAAAAAAAAAAGAAATAATTCCTTCAAAGTTTTATTGCATTCTTTGGCACCTAGGAAATTCAGTCTGCTCTTTTTATCCTTTCTTCCAATTTTTACGTGTGTATATTGCATGTGATATACATGTGTACGTATTTATAAAAGAGGGGTCACATTGCAGTGAATGAGCCATGGCCTGCTTTTTAACTCAATATTATCTTGTCAGCATTTCCCTGAGCTATTTCATATTCTCTGAACACGTGGCTTTTAATGGTGGAATAGCATTCTATTCTGTGTATTTAGTATAATTTCCTTAACTCAGTCTCTATTGTTGGTTAATTAGGCAGTGACGATTTTTTTGCTATTATAAATAGCATCGCAGTGAACATCCTTGTACATAATTCTTTGTTTCTCTGATAATTTCCTTGGGATAAATTCCAAGAAGTGTAATTATTAGGTCAAAGGATCAGAACATTTGTAAGAATCTTGATCCATGTGCCAATCTGAGTTCCAGGAAGTTTGCCCTAAATTTATATTCTCTGCAGTAAGACAGAGGAGTTTTTATTTCATCACACCTTGACTGTTAATGAGCAATGGACAGAATCTCATTTTGGAGGCCCTGGTGGATCAGCAGTAAAGAATCCACCTACCAGTGCAGGAGGTGCCGATTTGATCCCTGGTTTGGGGAGATCCCCTGGAGGAGGAAATGGCAACCCACTCCAGTATTCTTGCCTGGAAAATTCCATGGGCAGAGGAGCCTGGCATGTTACAGACTGTGGCATCACAAAACATCAGACACAACTTAGCGACTAAACACACACATCATCTTCATGACAAGAGACCTGATAGAACTTTCCATTTGTCAGTTTTGATTCTACGAGTGACTTTGGGGTGATGGCAGGAGAATAGACCTTCAGGACAGGTTTCCTTTGGGAAATTACTCCAGAGTACTAAAATGAACTTGAAAGTCTATAAATATATAAATATGAAAAAAGTAAATGCAGCTTGCAATTATTTTATAAACAGCATTCTTATTTTTTATTTTTTCATTATTTTAAGATGTTTATTGAACTAATATTGTTCACTTGGTGATTAATCTGCGCCCCTTGGCCCCAGGAGTCCCACCTTCCCTGTTGCATGCAGGATGACGGTGCATCCCCAGGAACAGGGGAGCATGGTTTCTGCCACATGGAGACCCCCTTTTAGTCTCATGCTTGCGCACCAACTCTGGGTCCCTGCCATTGGCTTTGCCTAAGAATTTGCTCTTGACACTTAAATAGGAATCAAAAATGACATCTTTTTTTTCTTTTTTCTTTCTTTTTCTCCTTTTTAAAATATTTACAGTGCTTCCCAATAATCCGTGGCAGAAAAGATGCTGGTAATAGACTTAGATAGAGTAGTTGAATTGAGGAGAGCTGCCCCTTGTCATAAGATGCTTTACTTGCTATTTACAGATGCCCTGATATTTTTGAGTCCCTCTGATCACCTGCTCTTTACCTGATAAGGCTAATATGAAAAGTTACATTCGCCATGGTGATGGTGCATTTTATATGAATATATGTTGGGTTGGCCAAAAAGTTCATTGGGTTGTTATGGGATGTTATGAAAAAACCAGAAACAAATTTTCGGCCAACCCAATACATTGTGCACTTATTCGGCCAGGGCTTTTTGTTTATTTGTCTGTTTATTTGTTTGAAAGAGTGTATACTGTTTTTTTTTCAAAGTTAATTGTTGTATATTTTTTAAAGCTATTCAGCAAATATTCTAAAGCTGAGGCAAGGAAAATCTTTACATTCTCAGTGCCTGGCGCACAGTAGGTACAGGTAACTGTGTGTTGAATTACTGATATAATTTTCTTATAGCTTTCTTTTAAAAAATTATATTGGAGTATAGTTGAGGTACAATGCTGTGTTTCAGGTGTTCAGCAAAGTGATTCAGTTATATATATATATATGCATTCTTTTTCAGATTCTTATCCCATCTAGGTTGTTACAGAGTGTTGAGTAGAGTTCCCTGCAGGTTCTTAGTAGTTACCTATCATATATAGCAGTGTGTACACGTTAATCTCAATCTCCTAAGAATGAACACTGCTTAGAAGAGCCAGGACTCACACAGGACTGTGAGATGGAGATTTGTGTTGAATCTTGGCCTGTGTACAGAGCAGGGTGAAAAAGAAAATCCTTCCTTTTGCTATGAGTGTGATGGCTATTAATACATTTGTCTGAACCAACAAGCAGTGGTTTCTCCGTGCTGTGGGAAGTGATGGGTGCCTTGCCCCCTCAGACTGGACAGCGCTGGGGTGGGGGCGGCTGGTGTGGGGGCCGCCAGCACGCCTGTTGGACCTGACAGCCGAGCGCAGGCTGGACTGGAACGTAAATTCTTCAGGAGGGTGAAAAGCCATGAAACAACTCATCACCGAGACGCCAAGGGGAAGGCAGAGCACGGGTAAACAGAACTCAGGACTGGATTGCTTTAACAAAACGGTGCTGTGAAATTAGATTTCCCTGGTTTCCTTCCTACTTTGCTTAACTTGCGTAACATGCTGTTTTGGTCACAAGTTTGAGTTTCTTCAGCCTACAAATTTTTATGAAAATGAAGTCCCCAGTTGGATATTGTCTTATATGAACAGGGATGGATTTTTTATTTTTATTTTTTATTGGAATATAATTGCTTTGCAATGTTGTGCTAGCTTCTACTGTAAAGAAAAGTGAATCAGCTGTAAGTATACATGTGTCCCCTCCCTCACGGACCTCCCTCCCACCCCTCTAGGCCATCACAGAGCACCCAGCTGAGCTCCCTGGTGCCACACAGCGGCTTCCCACTGACTATCCGTTTTAGACATGGGGCTTCTGAGGTGGTGCGTGTAGTGAAGAATCCGCCTGTCAATGCAGGAGACATAAGAGACGTGGGTTCAATCCCTGGGCCAGGAAGATCCACTGGAGTAAGAAGTGGCAGCCCAGTCCAGCACTCTTGCCTGGAAAATCCCATGGATGGAGGAGCCTGGTGGGCCACGGTCCATGGGGCTAAGAGTGGAACAGGGCTGAGTGACTGGGCAGTTAGTTACCCATGGTGGTGTATATGTCAGTGCTACGCTCCCAAAGCATCCCATTGCCCCCTCCCACAGTCACTGTTTTCCAATCACGCCATCACCACTGAGGAACGATGGCAGACTGGATTTGCACCATCATTTCTGTACGTCTGCGGTAGCTTTGAATGGCAAATCTTCCAGAAGACATGACTCTGGGACAAATACTTTGATTTTGGTGTGAACTGTGCTTCAATTCAACGGCGGCCGGGGACCGTGGACCCTGTCGGCTCGCTGTGTGCCCCTGAGGCCAGTCACAGCAGGGCAGTGAGAGGCTCCGTCCCGGGCAGAAATCGCGTGAGTCGGTTCAAGCTGGGACTCAGGACTCTGAATTCCTCGCTCAGCCTTGAATTTCTGCTTTTGGCATATGAATCCCTCTTGATTCTTATCTCAGTCTGTAAATAGCACAGAAATTGCACATGGAAAAATGGAACAAATCATACTTTCTTTCAAAGGGCAAATTAAACATTCCATAGAATAAGAGAAGAGTTGTTAGCAGGGGGAAAAAAAAATGCACCCTCACTAGCACCAGTGTGAGAAGAGAACGGAGTCAATTGGACTCCGACTCAACCTTCAAGAAAGTTTTGAGCATTTGCACTTTTTTTCTTTAACCACCCTCTTAGCCCTCCTGCCAAATATCAAATCCTGAGTTTTCCGAAGGTTTGAAAATATTCCCATTAATTTTTTTTTTCTCTTCTAGCCCTGTATTTACCAGGGCTTGAAATGGAAATACTGAAACCTAGTAATAAAGGGCACTATGGTATTCCTGGTCTGTCGGAGGCCAAGCACTCCTGGCAAAATTCTCAGGAAGTCCCATTCCTACCAGGCCACAGTGGAGGTTTCAGTTCTGGACTGTTTTGAAAATTCAGGTAAATTTAGAAGAAGCAGTTTACTTAAAGAAATGAAGTGAGGTATTTCTTTGACTGAAAAACAAATGCGTTTGTGAAGGAGATTCAGAAACTATCCTCTCGCGAAGAAAGAGGAGATAAACCTGCTGTGAGGTTGACCTTGTAATTAAAGCATCTTCTCCGTGGACAGGAGACACTGAATACATCAGCTATGATTTAGCCAGAGTTCATGAGCATATGTGGATTGCTGCTCACCTGTGGGATTTGAGAATGCCACCACTGTATTCTGCCCATCATGCCTTCACGAGGAAGCTGCTATGTGAGCGCTTCAGGAGGGGGGTCTTCTGACCACTGTGCATGCCTGGTACCACGCAGAGTCCATAGATAGTGACCGTTGCTCAGTGGATGACTAGACAAATCGGGGTGAGGGAAAGATGAGGGGGCTCAGCGCAGCATTGTAGGACAACCATACTCCAATAAAAATTAATTAAAAAAAGAAGAAGAAGAAGAAGGGGGGGGGGGACTCAAAAAGAGAATGCCTGGCTCTGACATGAAAGGAGCTGCCATTCCGGAGGCTGGGTCTCGACGACGTTCCCAAAGCTGGCTAGTGGTCCCTGCGGCATCTCTCAGCTTCCCCTGAGCTGCTTTTCTGCAGTATCCTCACTCCGCGCCTCTAGGCAAAGCCCCTTTATCCATCTGCCCTTTCTCTCTGGGAGGGGCGTCCCTGTTCCTCTCTAGGAAGGAGATGCCTTCAGTGAGGGTCTTAGCCCCACCCTCCTCCACTCTTCCAGGGTAAGGGCCCTCTCTCCCTCTGGTCCTGTTGGGTCCCGAGTCATTCTCCAAGCAGGCAGGACACCAGCACGCAGCTGGGGCTGCTCAGGCCTCCACTCCTCTGCAGGGAGACCTCCCCCAGAGCCTCCTTTCTCTTTTGCTTAGCTATGATTTCAGGAATGTTTGCTCTTAGTATATACATTTATATATTAAGCAAAAGTTCCTTTTAGAAAATATGGGCAAACACATCATACAATAAAAAAAAAAAAAAATCACCACAGTCTTTTCCGAATGTTCTCAGTGCATTTAGTCATTGTACAAAATTAACTTCTGTCAGTGAATGAGGTACAGGGGAATCACAAAAGTAACAGTAACTAAATAAACAAGGGAGATGCTATTATTAGTATACAGGCTGTTTATGCACATTCTGTTGCAGGCTATTACAATAAATCAAATATTACAAGACAATGAATCTTATGAATTTTTTGGTTTGCCAGTGCATACAAAAGTTATGTGGAGGCAGGCCTGTTGTTTGTCCATATTTTACCAGTGAGCAAACTGAGGCTCAGAGAGGCTAAATGACTAAGTCACACGGAGACAATGTCAGAACCAATGCAGAAGCAGCTGTGGTACATATACACAATGGAATATTACTCAGACGGAAGAAGGAACACATTTGACTCAGTTCTAATAAGGTGGATGAAACTAGAGCATATCCACTAATAAGGTGGATGAAGTAAGCTCAGAGAGAGAAAGACAAACATTGTATATTAATGCATACATACAGAATCTAGAAAGGTGGTACGGATGAACCTGTCTTCAGGGCAGCAGTGGAGACGCAAACATCAACAGACTTGTGGACAGAGTGGGGGAAGGAGAGGGTGGGACGAATTGAGAGAGGAGCATTGAAACATGTATGTAAAATTAGATAGCCTGTGGGAATTTGCTGTGTGAATGCAAGGACCTCAAAGCCGGTGCTCTGTGACGACCTAGAGGGGTGGGATGGGTGGGGAGGTGGGAGGGAGGTTCAAGAGGTTAAGTTCAAGGGGACTTAAGTGTACCTACGACCGAGTCATATTGATATATGCAGAAACCAACACAATATCATAAAGCAATTATCCTCCAATTAAACATAAATGAATTTGAATTAAAAAGTTTTAAAAAGCTCAAAAAAAAAAAAAGAAAACAAAAAATGACAGAGGTTCTAGAAAGGCAGTGATGGGGAGGAGATGTTAGCTTTGATAGAGGTGGCATTATGAGTTGAATCTTGCGGTGAATAGACGAAAGAGTAGAGAGGCTTCCAAGGTGGAGAACCATAGTAGCTAGGATGGCCGGGCTCGAGCATGGAAGGAGAGTAAGACACCTGAGTTTGATCAGATATATGGGCAGAAAGGTGGAGTCACTTTTCTTATGAAGTTTGTAAGGCCCTCTCCTCCAAAGTCAGCCATTGGCTCCTGTGTCTGCTCTCTGTTCTTTCAGAACCTACTGCCCTCCTTGTTTAGTTCCAAATTCAGGGAGACCAGAATACTACCACTGAAGGAATACCAGAGGTGATGGAGGCAAAGAATGAGCAGAGAAATCAGGTTGCCCATGGGTAGTATGGGATTGGCTTTCATCACCCATATTTAACTTAATATCTTTTAAACATTAGTTTAAAAAAAGCTTTAAAGTATATTTTAGTGCATTTATATTCCTTTAAAAACTGTTTTACTTTGAATACTATAAAATTTACAAAATAAAGTTGCAGAAAGAATACACATTTCTGTATATCCTTTGCTGAGCTTACCCAGATTTTAACCTTTCACACAGTATAATGATCAAACTCAGGAAACTAATAGTGACGTAATAATGTTAATTAATCTAGGGGCATTATTCAAATCTCAGCGGCTGTCCCATATAGGTTCTTTTTTGGTCCAGTATCTAGTCCAGTTTCTTTGTTGCATTTTCTTTCACATCTGTAGTCTCTTCCAAACTGGTACAGTTCCTTAGTCGCTCATAATCTTAACAGATTTGAAGAGTCTGGCCTCTTAGTTGATGGAATATCTCTCAATCTAGGTTTTTCTGATACATCCTCATAGCTCAGGATATACAGTTTTCTCAAGAATACCACAGAAGTGATATGTTGTCCTTCTCAGTGTATCATATGGGGAGGTACCTTGTGTAAAAGTAAAATAATTATTGGTGATCTTAACCTTCACTGCTTGGTTAAGGTATTGAAGATCTGCGAACAATAGTTTACAAATGAAATCATTTAAAATGATTGACTTTGAAGGTATTTTGCTTCCCTGGTAGCTCATTTGGTAAAGAATCCTCCTGCACTGCAGGAGACTGCGGTTCGATTCCTGGGTTGGGAAGATCCCCTGGAGAAAGGATAGGCTACCCGCTCCAGTATCCTTGGTCTTCCCTGATGGCTCAGCTGGTAAAGAATCTGCCTGCAATGTGGTTGACCTGGGTTCAACCCCTGGGTTGGGAAGATCCCCTGGAGAAGGGAATGGCAACCCACTCCAGTCTTCTGGCCTGGAGAATTCTGTGGGCTCTCCATGGGGTCGCAAAGAGTCGGACTGGACTGAGCAACTTTCACTTTCACTTTGAAGGTATTTAGTCTAGCAGATGTGATGGAAACTTTTGGCTTTTCAATAGGAGGAAATATGGGAAAATGAATGCTTTATTGAGTGCAAACATGCACAATTATCAGAAAAATGTCAAAGTTAATAAAAGGAATTTAGAGAAACTACATAAGTGTAGATGAAACACCCTTTAAGGTTTATGTATGAGAGTTGTACACGTTGTGGGGTTTTGTCAGGTTTTAAATATATGAACCACAGTCTGCTGTTAGAATTCTGCAAACTTTCAAGGCTTTTGCATCCCTAATGCAGTTTCTAAGTGTTATCAATTAATAAAATGTATGTCATAGCAAACATTTGGTAAATATTTGCTATAATTATTGAATTGTACTTACCTCAAGTTTTTTTTTCCTTCCACTTCTGAAAAAGCACGATATGATTGCCGTAGAAATTGGCAGCCACACAGATGTTGAAGTGTGAATTTTGGATGTTTGCAGGTTGTAAATATGTGGAATTTTGATCTTGAATGGGAGTTTAACATTAGAACCTTACATGGTTGGAAAAATTCTGCAATAGCCACAATTTCACATTTGCATAAACAGCTTTATTATCGTTGGAGTAATATATATAGAAAGAACACAAATTACTCTGACCAGAGTTAAACCTATAAAGCAATCACATTTGAATGAGGATTTTACTTAAAATCATAGACTCATCAACTTTAAAGTGTTTTTATCTTTCACAAGAGACAAATTTAGCCTGTTATGAATAAAATCCCATAATATTGGCATTTTCTGACTGGCGTATGTGTATTGCCTCTGTGGAACTTTAAAATCAGACCACACATATGAAAAAATTAAAAAAGAGGCAGAGAACCAAAACATTTGACCAGATTTTTTTTTTATTCCACATAGTAAAATAATTGAGTCTAAAGTGTTTACTTTAATTGAATTTTAAGCCTATAATCCATTTCAATTCTTGATTTCACTTTGAGGTGCACGGTGCACAGAAACTGCTAGAATCTTCTGAGATTTATCCTCCTCATCCCGTCTGTTGGTATTGGCACTATTCCTCTCCCTCTGCTCCGTGGAGGTACAGTTCTGGTGGTGTAATTTTACAAGTATTTTGTTAAAATATTCAGGGAGTTAGGTACCTACATTCCAAACATAACAAATTACAAGGTGTTCTTCTTGATTAATCAGAAAACTTTACGACACACTTTTTTTTTAAGCCTAAGGCTGAAAACAATTTGTATATCACCATCAAAGGTGTGATAGTCATTTGAAGAAGTCTGTATGTTTGTTCAGCGTCTTGGACAAATGTTGGACTAATTATTTGGCTCCTAGGAAGTTTCATTCAGGCATGTCTTAGTTGCCTATAGTTTGAAAATAAAAAGCAATTGAACTGAGAAATACAAACATAGTCTTGCATGATATTGCTATTTTTATTGTAACTCGAAGTCGGTTTTATATAGCAAAACTCCAAACTTCAATTGAGGAAACCTTTATTTTTAATATGTTTTAATGCAACTGGTTATTAATGCCACCTCTTAAAAATATTAATTTGTAAATTTGGAGGGAATGAAACAAAATTGTCTAATCATTTGAAAGCTGGTAAAACCATTTAAAATGAAAACACTCATCTACAGAATTTCATTTCTCTAGTCTCATTCAAATTGATGTTAACTTGTCAAAGCCATTCTAATTTTTATATGTTCTATTCACTCTTAAAACACTGAATGGTGCTTGGTTTCTTAAATTCAGCAGTGGAGTGTTGATTTGGGAGCTAGAGCTGCAAAAATGTGAACGTCTTTGTATTTTTCTCCTTACAAATCAGTGGCTTGCACAAATGTGAAAAGGGGAAGGAGACATTTCCAAGGTAGAGTTCTTTGTCTTTATGATTTATTTTTAATTGGAGGATAATGACTTTACAACGCTGGGCTAGTTTCTGCTGCGTTGGGCTACTGTGCTCAGTTGTGTCCGATTCTTTGTGACCCCATCGACTGTAGCCCATCAGGCTCCTCTGTCCATGGGATTATCCAGGCAAGGGATACTGGAGTGGGTTGCCATTTCCTCCTCCAGGAGAACCTCCCAAACCAGGGAAAGAATTTGCCTGCAGTGTAGGAGACCTGGGTTTGATCCCTGGATTGGGAAGATCCGCTGGAGAAAGGAATGGCAACCCACTCCAGTATTCTTGCCTGGAGAATTCCATGGACAGAGGAGCCTGGTGAGCTACAGTCCACGGGGTCACAAAGAGTCCCAAAGAGATGGACATGACTGAATTTCTGCTGTACAACAGCGCAGATCAGCCTTAAGTGTACATACGTCCCCACTCTCTTGAACCTCCTACTGCCTTCCCTGTTCTCACCCCTCTAGGTCGTCACAGAGCACCTGGCCGAGCCTCTGTGGCACAGCTTCCTACTAGCTATCTGCTTTACACACGGTAACGCACCTGTTTCAGTGCTACTGTCTCAGTTCCTCCCACTCTCTCCCTCCCCTGCTGTGTCCACAAGTCTCTTCTTTTAAGGAGGAAGGGATGAGAAAAGATGGAGGAAACAGTACCATCGTTTCTCTAAACATCAGATGGAGACTGGAGCATAGTTGGCCGACTTCAGTCTTTATGTTGAATTTGAAAACAGAATTTTCACTTCTTTACAGATTTGGATTTTTACTCACAGCCCTGTGAAGTCCATGGGGATATTATCCCCATTTTGTAGATGGATCAATAGAGGAAACGAGGCCACACAACCTGTCAAAGATCAATCTGCCAGCAATTCAGACCCCAGTGGTCTGCCTCCAGAGCCCTCGGTGTGTTATTCTGCTGTGCTGGGGCTGAAATTAGCATGGCTGGGTATTGTTTCAAGGCCTTTGCAAAGGACATGGCAAGCAATCTTGAACACTATTAGTTTCTTGAAGATGATCTGAAAATAAAAATAAGTGAAAGGAATGAATTTGAAATCACATGGGGTCCCATTAGCAAGTGATGAAGACAAGAAAGCTTCTGGAGGGTGTAATTCCAGGTTTCTCAGTATGTTTGGACTGGTCAGAACACAGACGTACATTTGCTGAGTCCTAAGCTTTCCTTTGGGCCTCTCAGGTGGCTCAGTGATTTAAGAATCTTCCTGCCAATTCAGGATAGGTGAGCTCGATCCCTGGGTAGGGAAGATCTCCTGGAGAGGGAAATGGCAACCCACTCCAGTATCCTTGTCTAGAGTATCCCATGGACAGAGGAGCCTGGTGGGCTACAGTCAAGTCCACGGGGTCACAAAAGAGTCAGACGTGACTGAGCAACTGCGCAACAACCACTGCAACAACCAAGCTTTCTTTGGGAGAAGCGGAGCCATCAATCAACCAGCCAACCCCCAATGTGTCTGATGGTGGGGCATACCGCGGGGAATTGCCCAGGTAAAAAGCAGTTCACCAGCAAATCAGCCTGAGCGCCCTGCAGAAGTCTGCCCATGTATGTGTGTTTTGGGTTTTTCCCTTCAAATTGTTGCTGCTCCTTTTTGACTTCCCTATTCTGGTTGATATCCTTCTTTCTTTCCTCAAAATAGGATTGTACCTTTTGCCTTGCTTCTTTCCAGTTTTCCGTCTAACACATTTCAGGTCTCCTTCCTCTGAGCGTGCATTCTTTAAACCATGGCATCTTTTCTACTTGTTAGATAATAGTTATTCATACACATGTCATAGCTGTGGTTTGCAATTATATAGTACAACAAGCAGTGCTGTAATAGTCATCCTTATAGTTAAATCTTGGGGCAAAATAATATTTTTTAACATAAACTCCTAGAAGTGAAGGAGTCAGAATAAAGGTCCAGCACTTTTTATAGTGTTTAATAATTACTTCTGGTTAGTGCTCAGAAGGTGTCAGTGTATTCTTTTGCCACCTGAAGCATGGCACAGAGTATTTTAATTATTTCTTATTGAGGTTAACATTTTTTCACATGTGAGTTAGACAATTGTACATTATTTTGTTAATTGCTTGTTCATGTCAGTTGCCCTTTTTTCCTAATACATTATTCATTAAAAAAATCGGTCTGTAATAATTCTGCCTGCATGCCTGCTGTTAACTTTTAGTTGTCGTAAATAGTTTATATGTTCCTAAGTTGTCATTTGCCTCAAAATTGAGGTTTTTATAAAAATAGAAATATGTGACTTACATTGTGCTTTTAAATGTAATTTGCCTTTAAATCTGATAATTTTGATTCTTCAGAAGTAAACTCAAGTAAAACATTATAGAAGATTTAGTTAATCATTAAATGTTCTCTCATCCTCTTAAGAAGCTGCATGTGAAACCCTTCTCACTCACAGACTAGATATGCATTATAAGTTCTAATGAAGATCTCATATTTTTAACAGAAAATTCTTTCTCTAATTGCATGTGTATTTTCCACATGCAAACATACAACACCCATCCAGTATTTCCACAATAATGCTAGATTAACTATATTAAGGATACCTCATGGTTTGTTATGCCAAACTTGTTTTATTGACAATCATTTACATGAAAGAAATGAGAGTTCATTCTCCTTTTCCTACCACTGACTCATCATGAATTCTTTCTAAAATATCCTCTTGGTTCTAATTTGCTTGGTGGTCCCTCATTCTTGTTATCATGCCACACTTGCAACATCCTCTTGTTGTTTCTGGAAAAGTGTATTGTGAACTACAAGCTTATGCTATTTCTTAGCCCTTGTATGTCATACTTAACACACACAGGATGATTTGCATTCATTTGTAATCATTGTTCTTTGCAAAATACTGGTAAGAGTGCTATTATATTAACTGCCATTTTGCCCGTGGGGAACCTGAGAGCCAGAAAGGTTAAGTGACTTACCCAAAGGCATACCGAGCACTGATGGCAGCCCCAGGATTGTGGAGGGGAATCCTTAGAGGTTCCCTATTGTTCAGAACGTGCAGCAGTAGGGCCCCTTGGCTGCGTTTTCTTTCTTCCACCTGTCACGTTTTGTTACTCCTTCACTCTGCCAAGGATTCTTTAAGAACACGTGACACGCTTATAATACAAGGTTGGAATAATAATATCCTTTCTTCTATTTTGTCTTTCTCTTTTAAAATGTATTATTTCAACAACTTGGAAGTAGGTGGGAGACGGAGAAGTCATTCAAGCTTTTTTACATGGAATGCTCGAATGGAATCATTGAAGAATCCAGAAGTGGATCTAGTCTTTTTCCCGAGCAGATGGGAAATGCACTCGGGTGAGAAAGCTACACATGTACTCTACTCACATATGCTTAAATAATAGAGGGGAAGAATGAATATTAATGGTGTCACAAATAAGTGCTGTGAGTTCAAAGGTTCTTTTAATTGTTCAGAGTGACTAAACAATGTACAGCAGAAGTCTGTAGGAATACTAATTTCAAGTTACCTTTCAGGTTTATTTTGTAATATAATGTTAAAAAGCCACTCCAGGGTACAGAAATACTATTAAACTGTTGCATAAAGGTTGTTAGTTGAAAAGGATTTCTCTGCTTCACGTCTCAGAGAACAGACCCTTTGAGATGTCCTTCTAAAATGAACACTAGTGATTTCAGTGTAAGATTTTGGGAATGGTTAGAGAATTCTGCATTTGGGTCTGTTTGGGGGAAATCAATACTGTATTCATAAATACTGTGTGTGTGTGCTCAGTCGTGTCTGACTCTTTGTGACCCCATGGACTGTAGCCCACAAGGCTCCTCCGTCCATGGGATTTCCCAGGCAAGAACAGTGGAGTGGCTTCCTGCTTCCTTCTCCAGGGGATATTCCCAACCCAGCGATTGAACTGTGTCTCATGCACCTCATACATTATGAGGAAATGTGATTTTTATAGGGATCTTTGAAAAGCACCTGAAGAATGTGAGGAAGATGGTTATTCAGCTTAATGTAGGGCCCAAATGTGGAACACAGCCCTTGTTTTTTGCCTGTTTTCTCAGCAACTCTTTCCCTGAGAAGATTTCAGTTATTAGGAAGCAGCCATGTCTTTGAAGGTAATCATATTAAGAGAGGAACCCAATCCTATTTACCTTGGAAGTTAAGTTTTCTTTTTCAAATTTCCAGAAATGAGACTCAAACACATATTTATCTAATTGATTGGTTCTGTATGGAGAGAAGGAGGGCCCATCTCTTCCTAGAGAAGCTCCTCCCACCTATATTCTCTTTCTCTTTATTTCAAAGTGCTCTTCCTGTACCAGGAAAATTGGAGATAGGAAGAAAAACTCACTTTTTTTTTTAAAGCAACCTTAGGCCTTAGATTTCAGAGAGTAATAAAATAGGAAAACCAGGCAAGCAAGCAAGGCATCCTTCAGCTTATCTCTAAGTCAAGAAGATGTGGTACATATGTAAGATGGAATATCACTCAGCCAGTAACAGGGACAGAATAGTGTCATTTGCAGAGACGTGGATGGACCTGGAGTCTGTCACAGTGAAGTAAGGCAGAAAGAGAAAACCAAGTATTGTATATTAAAGGATGCATGTACATGGAATCTAGAAAAATTGTACTGATGAACCTCTTTGCAGGGCAGGGACAGAGACGCAGCCGTAGAAAACAGGCTTGCGGACACAGGTGGGGAAGGAGAAGGTGGGATGGACCGGGACCTTAGCACTGACATATACACACTTCCACGTAAAATAGAGAACTGTATAGCACAGGAAGCTCAGCTCGGCGCTCTGTGTGGACCTAGCGGGCGGGGTGGGGGTGGGCTGGGAGGGATGCTCAAGAGGGAGGGGATATATGTATACATATAGCTGATTCACTTCATTGTACAGCACAAATACATTATAAAGCAATTATATTCAGTAAAACAAAAGCATAACCCCCATCTTTAGCTACCAATCCCCTCCTGCCTCTTTGCCTCACCACTCCTAGCTTTTCATGGCCACACATCCTCTCTGCTTGACAAAGGAGGGAGGTGAGAGATGCAGTTTCCAGTGAGTTTCCCCTGCCTTCATTCTGGGGGGTTGTGGGGGTAATAGGAGCGTAGATGACATCACATCCCTGTCTGTCTCCCCTCGGCCTGTGTCCTGGTGCTAAGGCAGGTGTCTGCAGCTGCAGGTGGGGCAGGGGAGGGGTCAGCCGCTGCATCATCTGCACCCTGACCCAGGGCAGCGGAAACCTGTGGGTCCCTTTACCAGGGAGACAAGGGAGGTCAATGTCTGCAGACTCATGTCTTCGCGGCATAGCTGGGGCCTTGCACAATGCCATGTGTGATGTGAGTTATACCTTTTCAGGGGAAAAGACATGGAGCTGGGGTGGGGGGCACAGTGCTCAGTACTGGCCTGAGTTGTTCACACCCAAGTCTTAGTGTTAGGGCTCCCAGGTGGCTCAGTGGTAAAGAATCCACCCGTCAATGAAGGAGATGTGGGTTCCATCCCTGAGTCGGGAAGATCCCCTGGAGAAGGAAACGGCAACCCATTCTAGTATTCTTATCCAGGAAATCCTGTGGACAGAGGAACTTGGTGGGCTGCAGTCCACGGGGTCACAAAAGAGTCAGACACAACTTAGCGACTAAATAACAACAGCAAAGGTGCAAGAGACCTACACTGTCATCCCTGTGTCCAGTTCTCAACTGACCGTTTGTCCTCCAAGGGTCATATTCTCATCCCCAAAAGAATGGGATAAAAGAAGATGCCTCCTCTAGCCGTAGTGCAGACAGTTTCAGAGATAAAGAGTTACTATGTTCAGCAATCAACTCTTGGGCTCATTTAACTGACATTCATGAGTTTGGGGACCACCATCACTGGTGTAGGATTTTGGAACTCTTCCCACTCCCACTCCCCGGCTGGCAATAGACTGAACCACCTGAATCATCTTATTAAACCAGCTATCTGGCAACATTTATTGATGTTGTTTTGGCAAACGTTTTAAAAAACCCATTTTTTCAATGGGTTGAAAATCTCACTTAAATCCTCTCCCTATAAGCTTCCCCATCTTTCCCCACTGTTCCTCCTTCTTTTGCTCTTTCTGTTCCCTGGAGAGACAAAAGATACCTATTGATGCTAAATAAAAACCAGAATGAGCAACCTGTTGTCATGTATTTCTCTGAGATTGAACAACAACAACAACAACACAGTATTTTTTCCTTAAAAAACTGTTTTGGTTTAAAATAAAAACACTTCAAAAGGTACTTCACATTATATGTATATCTTCCACGAGGGGGGAAAAAACACATACATCTAGTGATTTTTCCCATCGTGTCCCTGTCTGACAAGATCTGTACTGAAATACCTTTCAAAAAAAAGACAGGGCCAAAAAAAAAAAAAAGAAGAAGAAGAAAGAAAGAAAGATAAAGGAAACGAAAAGAAAAGAGAAGAAACCCTTTTCGAGCAGCAGAATTCTCCTGCTTAGACTGGGCCAAGCTTTCTTGGGGTGGCGCAGAAGGCTCACCCCAGGCTTTGGGGCCAGGATGGCTCCCTTGGTTGCCGGACATCAATTGTTGTCCTTTTCATTCTGCTCGACCTGGGAGTCCAGGGGGCCCGCTTCCCCCGGGAGTTCGCTCTTGGACCCTGCCATTGTCCCTCCTGTCTAACCTCTGCTGCTCTAAGTCCCAAGAAGGAGATTTGGAAAAGCGCCGCTTGCTCCCAGGCAGGCGGGTCCCGATTCGCCTAGTCGTGCCCTCGGCGGCGGTTTTTGGTCCCTGGACCACCGAGACCTCGGCTTTGCGCAGCCAATTTCCAGCACGGCAGGGGGTGGGGCCCCCGAGGACCCCGCAGCTCCGGCGCGCCCCCTGTTCCCTGATGCCGGCGGTCAAGCGCGCGGGCATCTCTCCTCGGCGCGCAGCGGGATGGAGCGGGATGGAGCGGCGCGTCTGGATGCGGGCTGCCCACCCCCGACCCCAGGCAGTTGGTCGCTGTGGTGGCTCTTACTGGGGTTTACTGCCCGTGCCCACCGAAGATCTGCCTTACTAAGAACTGAAGCACTATAGACCAGAACCAAAAGGCAGCCGGTGAACGTGGGCACAGGGGCTAGGGCGGCCCCGATAGGAAGGGGGCTGGACCCCGCGCTGCGGGAGAGGGGCCGTGGCCCCGGCGGGGCGGGCAGCGGTGGCTTGGCCGCGAGATGCGCGACTACAGAGCTTCTAGGAGGAGATGCTGTGGGCAGCAGGGTACCGCTCCAGCCTCGCCTCTGGAGCCACTCGTTTCTGCTTCTTAGTGTTTGTCCGGAACGTGTGTGGCTGCGGTTCTGTCCCCGCGAGAGTGTTTCCCGGAGAAGCGAGGGAGCCCGGCCCCAGATGCCACACTCTCACTTTTGCTCCTGGAAACGAGGAACGCAGCCCAACTCACTCCCCGCGCGGTCCCCCGCCCGCGCCTGTGGCCTGCTCCATTGAAAGGGCCTTCTCTAAAACTGCAAAGAAAGAGCCCAGCTTCAGAGAAACCGGGCAGAGGCTCAAGGGGAAAGGGACAAAAAGGACCATCTCTGTCGTCCCCTCTTAGATGTATACAAAAGGCTATGCTTGGATTCTTAGGTCTGTGAAACGCTGTTTGAATTGAAACACAATACCCGCCTCACAGGGCGCGCATGGGAAGTGGTTTCAGGCTCGCGATAACTTAGGGTAATTCATTTTATTTTATAAACATCATTAACTCATGCTATGATGCAAAAATATTTGACATTTTTCTTTTGCACTTTTCTAAAAGGGGGATTTTGGATGTCATTGTATTTATTAGCAGGTGATTCAAAGTTGGGCACCAGAAGGAAAACTGACTTGAAAAGAAGTTTAAGAAAAAAAAAAATGCAGTTTCCATTTTCACTTTGAAACTCTTCTCAACACAATGTTTTCAAATGGCGAGTAGGTTTATTCCTGTAGTAGAATGTAAAATTAGTATTGAAAAGAAAAAAGACTTTATATTTCAAGATGCTATTTGTGTAAAACATATATTCAAAGATATCAATTGTCTGTATTTCAACGACATTTAAGAACTCTAAGTACTCCAGAATTGTAAATTATTCCTCAAGAAGAACTAAAGATACTTTTATGATTGCAAAATAATGCGAATTAAACTTCTTAAAAAAGATCAAGTCTCATCTTTGAAGTGTGTCTTGTTCTATGATTTTGTCTAAGCTACCAAAGCTTTCTTGACAAAATAGAAAGATTAATCTGGTTGTGGCAGTTTTTCTGTCTTGCTATTTTAGCAGATGGCTGTCTGTTAAGCTTAGCGTCAAATGTGTAAAGCTTTTCTTTAAAAAAAATCATGGTCTTAAATAGAGGCACATTGTGTGTATTCTTGAAATTGTGATGGCTTTTTTTTTTTTTTTTTGGTGGGAGGGGCAGTGTTTCTTTTTAATTTTTAGATTTCTCTAAGTCTCTTAAATTTCACCATTCTTGTAGTTCAGAGCTTGTAAATCTGCACTTGATCTGGGCCCAAACATATTTTGATTGTAAATAAAAAGTCTTCTTTTATGAGGATGTTCACTTCACAGCTTGAGCAGTGTAATTTTTATACAGGTCTCAGCAATCAATAAAAAAGCCACAGGAGGAATGATTTATCTTGTTGGTTACAGAGACTGTCACCGAGAGAAATTGTAAAAGATCAATTTACACAACCTGGTGTGAGAATGTTATTGATATAACACGGTTGATCAGTTTCTGGTTGTCTATGCACGGACACTGCAGAGGGGGCACCTCCCCAAGACAGGCCAGCTCACCAAGGTCTTAATAGACTCCTGCTCCATAAAAGGACACAGAGCCAATGGCCCCGAAGATGGCCGGGTGGCCCAGGGCTCAGGGGACCGGCCCTGACTGTGCTCACATCCTGGGTTAAGGGGTGTCACGCTTGCTCCTCTTCCTCCTCCTCTTCCATCTCCTCCCTTTCCCCTGTCTTTCCCTCTCCCTTTTCCCCTCCTACTGTGAGAACCAGTTCACTTGGAGACCCCCTGTCTTAATTACAAAGAGCCCTTTTAACCACAGGTCACAGGACTTGGCTCTCTTGACAGGAAATAAGGAAAGAAGTTACCTTCCTGGAAAAAAAAAATTCAAACTTCCACTTCTCAAATTAGTTAAATGAAGCTTATCAACGGTTGAGCCTTTGACAGTTGGCTAATTGCAGTTGGTACATTAACTATGTTTTAACCAGAGCTGCTTGGGATGTAAGAAAATAAAAAAATATAGTCTAGGCTCCTACAGTGAAAGGAGAACTGCTGCAACGTGAAAAAATTTTTTTTAAACACACTGAATCTTAATTGCTGGAAATACTTCAATACAAAATGGAGTCCTAGGCCTTTAGTGACATTTCAATTAAATAGATTTATAAGCATTAACATTAAAAAAATGACACAAACTGCTTCTTTATATCTGAATCCTCTCTCTTTTAGTTTTACCTTCAAAATATTCTCTGCTTAAACTTTTATACTAAATATACTGCAGAAAATCTACCTAGTGAGTGTCTGGTTCCAAGTCAGTGTGCACCATTCTCAAACACAGAACTTTTAAAAATGAAGATAAACCTTAGTTGAACTGGTTTATTTTCTCACTTGCATTTCTTTAATATTATTACAGAAGATGAAATACCAGTCACAGTAAAATAACAGAAAACACCCACTCTAGTGGTTTCCTTACTGAAAATCTATTATAAGGTGAACAGAAAAAACAAACCAACATTTTGAAAAATATAATCGCATTTTTGTGTATTTAATTTGCTCTTTACACAAATAATTAATGTCAGAATGCTCATTATAATGTGTCCTGAGTTATGGGAATATAAAAGAATGAAAAGTCTAGGAAGAGAAATTATTTCATGTTTTTACCTATGACTTTTAGCTATGACTTAAGTAATATTCTCATGCTGTTTTGCTTTCTAACAGATTCCTTATATCTCTCTCCATGTGTGTATATATGTATATCAGATATCCATATATATATATATTTATATACATACAATATTTGAAGCCTGACTTTGCCTTTTTCATTTCTCCAGAAGACACATACACACACCTTTCACTCGGAAAGCAGATGAATCCCATACTTTCTGAACACCTATTTAAAAGGTAAGAATAAACTAGTTCTACTCATTCTCTTAGATTGAATTTTAATTGCTGAATGTCCAATTAGTATTTATTTGCTTTTGTTTACAGAAGAGTGAATAAATGTGATGCTGCTTTCATATTCCTGTATATTAAAGTTCCCCAACAGCTCTCATTGTCTTTTCATTAGCTAAAATTAGTCCTCAAGTCTCTTACCACGTTCATTAGAAATTCAGCACAAACAAAAGACCGCTCACAAAAATATGCTTTCCCTTCATTTCTCCTGCATGCTCCTTCCTGGCACAAAGATATTCCTATCTCAGTATCAATGAGGCCTGAGATCTGGCATCAAACAACTTCTCTGCTTATTTCTTCTTCGGGACTATAACTGAGCCAGCTCTCCTATGACATAGCTGGTAAAGGAGCCCCTGATCTATAGGGGGACCCTTGTTCCCCTCCAGAGCAGAAAACAGCTCCTCAATTTCTTCCCATCTGGAGAAGACAAGCTCGTTCGCATCTTCAACCCAGGTCTTCTGTTTTGTTTTTTAAAGCAGTTTTTACTCCTGCTGAGCTTCTCCTTGCCGTTGCCTGAGGCCTTGCAGTGGTCTAGCACTGACTGTTCTCTGCCCTGGTCTGCCTCCCACCTCCACCCCCCTCACCAGATCAGCCCCGCCCTGGCAGGCTTCCTACAGATCCAAGTTAAAATACAATTTCCTGCTTTTGATAAGCAGACACTATCCAGCCAGAACAAAACAGAACACTCTGATACAATTGTCTCCCAGCCAACCGGGCCGCCAGCTCCCACCCTTCAAATCTCCCCTCTTGGATGCCAAGCAGGAAATGCAATTTCTGATCTCTATTCCTGTATTTTTCACCAGACTCTCCAGAAACATATTGACAGGGTCTGTCCATGCAAATCAGTCAGAGAGCTGAGGCCAAGATCTCAATCTTGGGCGTGTTGTAGACGGTCCCACCCACCCTAATAATTTGAACATGTATGGATACGTACAATCTTGAGTAGGCAAATAATCAGAAGAACTCTAGCTCAGCAGCTCCAAAAATGTTTTTTTGGACCAGACATCATTGTCTGCTAGAGTGAGGATGTCAAACTACCTACAAACGTGGCCTGATTTTGCCAAATGACTTTCCCTTGGAGTGATCCAACTGCGTCTCTCTCCTGAAGATGGTCAGTTCTTGTTGAATGATAGTTCACGTTATTCGCTGCCCTCTGCTGTCCTTGGGGGACCTAGTGTATACAGCAGGACAGATGGGAGGGAGCTGAGGGATGTGTGTTACTCAGCGTGTTTCCTCCACAAGCAAAGTGCTCTGGGTGCCCCAAAGAAGAATGTAGAATGAGGACTCTCATATGAATGAGTTTATGAATGGGTTGGCAAGAAAGTATACTCAATGATAAAGGGTCAATATGAGACTGGATTGAACTGATTCAATGTTTTTCAGCATTGAATGTCAACAGTGTTTGGAATTATCAGGAAAGTTTTCCCAGGTAGAAGTGATTTGGATTGAGGAAACAAAGAATAGAGATGATTAGAGGTGCAGAAAGAGCAGAAGAGATGGTATTGGAAGCAGAAATGGCCCAGAGTCCGTATTATTAGAGTCCATATTATTGTGGAGCCCTCATTATGATGGAACCTTCATTATGATGGAGCCCTTATTAAGATGGTCTATTTTATGGCAGAGCTCATGACGGAGTCCATATTATGGTTGGGTCCATATTATGGTGAAGTCCATATTATGACAGAGCTCTTATTCTGATGGAGCCCTTATTCTGATGGTATCTATTTTATGGTGGCCCATATTATGATTGAATCCATATTATGGTGGGGTCCATATCACCTATTGGGTAATGATGGGAAGCAGGCTGGAAAGACAGGAATTGTAGGTATATCAGATGTTTAATAAATGGCCAGTGACTAAGTAAATGAGCTCAGATTCCACGTGGTACAATGCAAATCAATGGATCTGGTAGTAGCCTGACTTAACGAAAGAGAGCTTTTCAAGATATTGTTTAGACATAGGTGGGTTTGCTGTCTGCTGATGTGTTGGTGGGCGGGGGGGAGGGGGCGTGGGGGATGGGGCAGAAGAGGCAACAATTGCAGGAATCCAGCAAGAGGGGATAGGAACCTGAATGAGAATGACTGGAGGAGTGAGGAGAAAGAGATGGGTTCTAGAAACTTCAGAGACAGAATGAGCCTGGTACTCCCTAAACAGTTCACACTGGATCAGTGACAGACTGATGTCATTGGACTAATACTGGGATTAAGGAATGAATCCAAGATGGCACAAGATTTGAAGTCTAGGATCACAGTTGTGTCCTCAGAGGGGACAGACTTCCTGATTTGGTTGGGGAACATATCCACAGTCTGGGATATGGATTGGGAAGGAATTGTAGCCGTTTTCAGTAAAATACCCAACAGGAAGTTAAGCATTGACCGGACCTTGGTTGAAAGACTAGGACAGGTGATACTCATGTGGAGTCATAAAGATTTTATTTTATTGAGTAAATTCAACAAGCCATGAGGGTAGGCTGTATCTGTATGCATTTATTCTGGGTTTCAGAGGGAAAGGGATATATTTAGTGGCATACTATTAATGTTTAATTATAAACATAGTGTATGTGAATTAAAGGGGCATAGTCATAGCATACAAATATAATGTATGCCATTTAAAATAAGTAAAATGAAATCTTTTGAGACCAAATTCTTTTTATGACATTGTTGAAAGTAAAGGACTCATTCTATTCTAGCATATATATATTTTTAAACCGTAAAGATGTGTGCACAGACAAACATGAAAAAACCTACCTCTTTTCCCAGGAAAACAAAGTGCCACATCATACGAGGTCTCCACATGGAACTCATGTTTCACAACCAGGAGTTTGTGAACACCAAAAAAAATCTTTTGAGGGAAAAAGAAGTTGTTGAGTGAGTGATTGATGTAATAAAAGCAGGACTTGGGGTCAAATGATCAGGCAACAAATTTCAAGCATGTAACTGGGCACCAGGGTGCTTGTCAAAGGCTGGCTTGTTTAGGAGAGCTAGGAAGATTTTTCTCAAATAGTACCTTTAATTTGATCTTTGCCAGAATTAGCTATGAAAATAAAGAAAATAAGCTCTATATGTAACACACATTCTAATGATCAGGAATTTAGCTATTGATAGCATTGTCAGCTCAATTATGAAATTATTTTTCAATCGTGTGAAAGATACTTTAATCGACTTGAATTGACATGGCACAAGACAGATACAAGAGATGTCGTCTGAGCAAACTGGGAATTGAGCATAAACTAGTTACAGAAATTGACTTTGAAACACTTTACAAAACCAATGCATAACATTGTAAATGGCAGTTTGCTTCTTTCTAGAAGGTTTGATCTGGTTTTGGGTGACCGAACTTTAAATCACTTCTGAATTAATGCTGGGGAAACTAAGGCTATGATAGACCTGCTCTAATGGATGCAAGTACAAGAATAAGGAAAAAAGGAAAGAACAATTTATCTGTGACAAATGCTTAGGACTCACTTAAAATTCTGACAAAATTGTGGATGAGGACATTCGACTTATGGAAATTAATTGACAGCGCCTTTTTGAAAAAAGGATTTTTTTTTTTGATGTGGACCATTTTTAAAGTCTTGATTGAATTTGTTGCAATCTCATTTCTGCTTTATGTTTTGACTTTTTGGCCTCAAGGTGTGTGGGATCTGAGCTCCCCTACCGGGGGATGGAACTCACACCCCCTGTTTAGAAGGTGAACTTCTAGTCACTGGACCTCCAGGGAAGTCCCGCAAGTGCTTTCAATATGACTAATTTAGAGTTTATTCTAAGTGTGAAAAAACTAGGTCATACAAGTATCTGAAGAATCTTTGTAATCAAAAACCAAAATCATGTGAATCCACAGAACGCTGGTGTCCTCAAAGAGGAACAAATATGTTTTGATTCATCAGTTTAATGGAACCAACTGTTCCTGCTTAACATGGATTCTTAGTAGATTGGCAGTAGAGAAAGTGTCCCAGTCTTAAGAAGGACTTTTGAGAAACTAGCCCTTGGGTTGTCTAGAGGCAGCTTCTTTAGAGTCAAGAACAAGACCAAGAACCCTCTCAACACTGCTAGTGGAGGTAAGGCAACATGACAGATGTGGCCAAAGAGAGAAGAGGAAACAGAGAAAGTGGCAAAAATATTAACTTGGGCTTATCATCTTGGGCACACTTTTATATTGTTTGAATAGGATGATCTACTCACACTGGATTTATCTTTATCATGAGATTTCAGTGAGTGGTGGCATTGGTCCTTTATTATTGTGGAGAAATACGTATAACATAAAATGTACCAGTTAAATCATGTTTAAATACACAGCTCAGTGCCTTTAAAGACATTCACATTGTTGTATAACCATCACCACCATCCATCTGAAAACCTCTTTGTCTTTCCAGATTGAAACTCTGTCTGTTAAACGCTCTCCGTGTCCCTTCCTGCAACCCCTAGCACCTACCCTTCTATTTTCTGTCTCTGTGGATTTGACTACCATGGGTACTTCATGTAAGTGGAATCACACAATATTTGTCCTTTTGTGACCGGCTTATTTCACTTAACACAATGGTCTTCAAGGTTCATCCATGTTGTAGCATGTGTTAGAATTTTCTTCCTTTTTAAGACTGAAAAATATTCCACTCTGTGGAACACATACTGTTCATTTATTCACCTTTCAAGAGACTTTGGGTTGTTTTAACCTTTCGGTTCTGGTCAGTAATGTTGCTGAAATGAGTGAAAGTGTTCTTTGCTCAGTCGTGTCTGACTCTTGGTGACCCCATGGATGGCAGACCACAAGGCTCCTCTGTCCATGGCATTGTCCAGGCCAGGGTACTGGAGTGGGCTGCAATGCCCTCCTTCAGGGAATCTTCCTGACCCAGGGATTGAACCTGTCTCATTTTTTCTGCATTGGCAAGTGAGTTCTTTACCCCTAGTGCCACCTGGGAAGCCTATATCTATATATTTATTTATTTGACTGTACCGAGTCTTGAAGCTTCCCTGGTGTCTCAGATGGTAAGTCTGCCTGCAATGTGGAAGACTCGGCTTCGATCCCTGGGTTGGGAAGATCCTCTAGAGAAGGAAATGGCAACCCACTCCAGTATTCTTGCCTGGAAAATCCCGTGGACGGAGGAGCCTGGTGGGCTACAGTCCATGGGGTTGCAAAGACTCAGACATGAGTGAACAACTAAGACTTCCACTGCACTGAGTCTTACTGTGGGATGTGGGATCTAATTCCCTGACTAGGGATTGAACCTGGAGCCCTTTGCCTTGGAAATACAGAGTCTTAGACACAGACCACCAGTGAAGTCCCTTATTTAGGTGTATTTTTTTCTTTCATGATTCTATACCAATTCCCAATATTCTTTCAGTCAAGTGACTGCAAAGTCAAGCAGAAGGATGAGCTCACATCAAAAGTCAGTGTATTTTGCCACAGAACAAGAAACTTTCTTCCATTTTTTTGGGTCCCCAACTGTATCTTTATCCAGGAACCCTGGGAATCTAGCCATTCTGACCAGCCTGGGTGCCTGGTACATGTGGAATTCAATACGTTCCTTGGAAGAGGAGGTGCTGGTCCAAGAAATGATGGAGAGGGGGCAGAGGGAAGGGGTAGAATCTGATGGGGAAGCAAAGAAATTTGTGGAGAGCTTTGAAAAACAGAATCTGAAGCCCCCAGGGAAAGACCTCTATCCATGCTTCTGATGTTTGAGTCAGGGTTAAGACTTTCAAAAAATGAAGACTTTAAATCATCTATTATATGAAAAAGGGCAAATTGGGTTCATAAGGAACATATAAAGATCAGATATAATCCTTTGTCTCACAAGTCCACAGTGTAATAAATAAATGTCTACATACAACTGAGGTCTTGCTAGGCATACTGGATCATAGAAACATAGTTTCCATGTAATTCTTAACACACAACATTTAGAAAGTACTGATAAAAATCTACTTTCTTGAGTTGTGTAATTGAAGCACATCTTAGGTAAATGTAAAAATAGAGATGAATTTTTAGAATTTCAGTTTCTTCATCATAAAGAAAAGGTTGCGTTTTTGAATACTTATGAATGATATTGATAATACTGTTATAAATGTAAATCTTCTGTTATTTGTGCATTTTTTTCAACATGGAGAGCCATGTTGGAGAACTTTTGTCAAGCTATGCCTTTTATCACCAAAGAGAAATAGTCAATAAAATTATTTAATAAGTGTATTTGTAACAAATGTTTAAGAAAATAGTGAAGAACTTCCCTGGTGGTCTAGTGGTTAAGACTTTGACTTGCAAGGCAGGGTGTGTGGGTTCGACTCCCCATTGGTGAACTAAGATCTCACATGCCTTGTGGCCAAAAAAATCAAACCATAAAATAGAAGTAATATTATAACAAATTCAGTTGAAGACTTTAAAAATGGTTTACATTAAAAAAAACCCTTAAAATAATAGTTGAAATAGTACCTTGCTATTTTCTCTATGAAACTTTAGAATTGCATTAAATATGGCAGATAAGAACAATAACTCTTATGTAAAAAAAGAAATGCCTAACATTAATGGGAAATGCTGATTCCCTGTTTGTTTATTTTAATAGCACAAACATTTAAATCTTATTTCTAAAGAAAAGAGAGGAAGAGAATTAAGAGAGAGATTTGGGGGATGGGAAATTAAGGAGGCTACCAAAAATCTTTCACTTCCAATAGGTCTTAATGTTTAAAATCTCTGAAGTTTCCTTGTGTGTTATGAAAAGCTACCAATTTATCTGTTTCCATTTTCCCAAAGGAGGTTGACCCAAATCCAACAGCAGCAGTTGAAAAATTTCTCGCAGCTTTATCAAATGGCCCCTACAGAGCCCAGCTTAAAATTAAAAGCTCCTCTTACCAGAGGGAATATATGTGACTCTAATAACTGAAATGTGTTTTTACTTTCTATTACAGAGGTCAAAAGGTTTCTAAACAAACTGAATTTATCAATTATTTAGAGTTGATTTCGTCTGAAGTGGTATTTCTGGGATATTATTTGGGGGATAAATTCAATGTTCCAGAGCCAACAGCAGTATTTTATTCATAACAAATTTCCACAAAACTGAATTTGCTGAGGCAACTTAATTTCCACTATCGTGTTTGCACTGTAGAAATATCAACCGAGGTGTTATAGGGCCTAACTAGTGGGCTTTTCAAAGGAAAAATTCCATCTAAACACATTTATTCAGCACCTCCCTGCTCTCTGTTTATTGCTTAAGAAATGAACTAACTTCTCTATCTACTGGGATTAAATATATATAGACATATATATGTCTATATATATTTAGACCCTGAAACATTCTTCAAAACCACAGAGATATATTGAAAGTTAAAAACAATATCTTAAATAACATTGTCATTCTAGCGGCCAAAGAAAATGAGATTGTTGTCAAGATTTTGATTAGAGTTTTTCTTTTTTTTAAATGAAGGAGACCCAGGTCTGTGCGCTTACATGCACATGCCAACAAACATGTGTGTGTGTCTGTGCATGTGCGTGTGTGTGTGTGTGTGTGTGTGTGTGTGTGTGTGTGTGTACTAGGGGTGGTCCATGTCTCTCTGCAAAAATTCTCCTGGGATCTTGATGGACCACTTGGTGTAGAACTCTATGTTAGAGAATTCAATGACAGTTTATAGAGCATCTCCTCTAGATTCTTAACACAGTGCATCGCCCATGTAAATATTATGTTTATTATATACTAACTAAACATATATTGGGTTTCTGCCTAAAGCCTGCCATTTGGTGTATGCAGAAAACATTATAGAACAGTTCATAAATTCATTTGAAGCTGTGTTAAATGAAAGCAGCCATCCAGAAGCTGAAATTTTTTCATCTTTAAAATAGCAGCTTTCCCAGCTCACAAGCGGTAGGTTTATTTACGCCGGTGAATGCAATGCCCTAAAGAAACCTAGGAGCAAGGCTGTGCGTCCTGTTTTCATGAAAGTCAAAGATTTGAGTGAGAGTTCCCTTATCAATATGGGCCTTTATTTTATTGTTTTTATTATTATAATTATTTATTTTATTTTTGTGGGCAAATTTAGGGAGAAGGGGGAAAAAAAGCTTTTCCTTTCCTGATCCTTACTAGCCTGTTCAAGATGGAAATAACAGCAATTAAGTTTTCCAGACATGCACTGATAAAGATACATGAGAAATGAAGACAGGAAGAAGGATGGGCATGCACAGGCCAGCCATTCTACCTCTCCGGGAACTGGAGGGATGGGGGGCTGGTTGGAGGCAGGACAGCTTGCACCTCTGAATGGCTGGCTGGCATCCAGCTGGTACTCTCGGAGACCCCCAAAAGCTACAGGCCACCCTTCTGGGGGTGTTGTCTGCAGAGGTGAGCTGCGGGCTTTTTGAATATGAAGACGGACAGAACTGGTCCCCCATGGAGACTGACTGGAGGGTTTGAACCCTCACCTGCGCACCTCATTCCTGGAACTGGTTCACGGTAGGTTTGGCTGAATTCAACTCCAAACATAACATTTGGGATTTTCACTGGTTCACTGCGTTGACAATTCCAGCCCCACAGAAATAGTAGACTAGTGTTCTCTGTCCATGTTGCCATTTTTAATCAGCATATCTTGAAGTGCTTATTAAAGTGCCTTTGATTGTAAGCAAGGTTTGGAGGCCGACACTGCGTGAAAAAGGAGTTGGGTTGTTTTGGTAACAGTCTTCACAGGAATGCTGGAGTTGTGGGTGGTTGTTGTTCAGTTGCTCAGTTGTGTCTGATTCCTTGCGACCCCATAGACTGTAGCCCGCCAGGCTCCTTTGTCCGTGGGATTCTCCAGGCAAGAATATTGGAGTGAGTTGCCATTTCCTTCTCCAGGGGGCCTTCCCAACCCAGGGGTCAAACCCACATCTTCTGCATTGGCAGGCAGATTCTTTACCACTGACCACCAGGGAACCAAGACAATAAATCAATATCTTTTGCTTCACGAGCAGGGGCTTCTGCCTGTTGGGTTCACTGACTTATCTCAAGCACCTGGAGCAGAGGTGGACACATAGTACATGCTCAACTAACAGCATAGTGACAGAAGGGTCCAATTCCTTGTCTGAACAGTGATTTTAAACCTCAGAGCTATGAGTGTCGCTTTCCGCAGTGTTCACCTCTGCACTGGAAATTGGGAACTGAGCACTTCTGGTTCAGACTTGAGAAGAGCTGAGCCTTTACTCTTTGAACAGAAAAAAGGAACTTAACTCTATGTGGGCAGATCTCTTCTGACCCTGTCTGTAGAAAATCATCTCTAAAGAGGAACAGGGGCCGTCGGTTACTGGCGCATCAGGTCAGTATCTGATAAATTCTCCCATGTGGAGAACTGAGTGGTAAGAAGGGGAAAACTTCAGTTCTTTCTGGTTGCTACCTTTTTTAAGAATGGCCATTTGCAACTGCTCAGATATGCAACTTAAGAGTCTCATGCGGGTGGTTCCTTGTGAGGTTATAGCAACTGGGTTCCTAAAAATATTTACTACAACTCAGAGGTTCCAGAATTTTTACTTTTTTTTCCACTGATGCTCCTCCCACACATCATTTGAATGCTCTGATAGAGTAAAATTCATCCTGAGAACTGCAGACTCCAAGTTCTCAATGAGGTAATTAGTAAATAAAGACCACATTCTCTCATGTATAAAATAGATAAACAAGTTCTGATTGTATAGCATGGGGAACCATAATCAATATCTTGTAATAACCTATAATGGGAAAAGAATCAGACTGTGTGTTAGCCGCTCAGTCTTGTCCAACTCTTTGTGATCCCATGGATTGTAACCTGCCAGGCTCCTCTGTCCGTGGGGATTCTCCAGGCAAGAATACTGGAGTGGGTAGCCTATTCCTTCTCCAGGGGATATTCCCAACCCAGAAATTGAACAGGGGTCTCCTGCATTGAGGCGGATTCTTTACCAGCTGAATCACTTTGCTGTATACATAAAACATTGTAAACAAACTTATATTCAATAAAATTATGCAAATTAATTATCCTCCAATTAAAAGTAAGTTTAAAAAAGATTCTCATAAGGCCAAAATCAAAGAAAGTTCTAGGAAAGTCCATTTTAGGGTTCTCACAAAAATAACTCAAGAATTCTAAATAAAGTAATAGCAAAGAAAAAGAAATAAAATAATTAAAATTGAAAAAGTTATGAAAGTTTTTTGTAAAAAAATGGAATGCACCCTTTCAAAGCCAGGAAGAGTATCCAGGGGCTAGATCTTAGTGCTCTTAAGATGCCACATGACTTTGGGTCCTTCCCTCTCCCAATCTAAGGGTCTGCAATGCCTACACTACAGAGTGTGGTGATTCAATTTTTGAGACCTGAACAAAGATTGCGAATGGAATGATTATTTTTATCCCCCACAGCTCTTGAAACTGTGGTTCATGACTGTGAACAGGATGTGGGCATGCAGGGTTCAGGCCATGTCAGTGCTTTCAAAATCTCAGTAGAAGAACAATTTATCTGAGCAACCTATGCCTTTTTTTTGCCACTTTAACAGGAAATACTACATCCCAAACAAGGATGACCAAGGCGGGTGGTGGGTGAGGACCCATCTTGGTTTTTGAACCTGCTGGCCGTGTGACTGCAGGACGAACAGACGGGAAGGCATGGCCTCCACCTATGATTCCCTGCTCACCAGGTCTATCCTCAGGGGAGGACGTGGAATATTGAATACATTAATTATTGTTACTGCGTAGACAGTTACTATTACTATACAGTTGCAACTATGGGCACATCTGATTAAAATCCCCATGTCGTCCCACTTCTTGTCCTAACGACTCCTATGGAACTGTCAGTCCTCCTCTGGTAGACATGGCAAATAGAAGTAGAACCTGAAAATTTTTTTAGGAGGTTTTCCTAAATTCTCACCTGCTTGTTCAGTTAATCCTTCTTCTCAGTTTTGATTGTAGGTACGGAGAGACTGGACCCTGGACAATGTCATTTGTCAAGCTGGAAAAAGTGAAAAGACATAGGAATTCATTTTTAAACAATGTGAGGGTAACTAGACATGGCAGCATGTGAAGACAAAATTGAGATGTCAGCTTCTGGAGGGATGCTAATTATTTTTATTATTACTCTTATTGTGATTTTCCATAGAAAGAACAGTGTTCCTAAGTATGGGGGGGAAAGTCAAAGATTTGTGGTCAACTGGGCTTTAAAAATTATCTTTAGTTATCTAATCAATAGTTAATTAGCATATTTGTGCCCCAGCGTGGAGAACACACACCCCCTCACCCCAGCCCCTATAACACACGCTTGCAGACACACGTCTACTGTCAGGACAAATATATTGTCCCACCATTATATATAAAGAGGTTCTTGGAAACATACAGAGCCTGTGAACCTGTAAAGTGCTGACATGACAGCCCCTGTCAATGTGAATTCTTACTCTTTATTTTTGTTCTCAGACCCAGTTTACCAAACATGTCCCCGATATTTATAACATGGGAAGACGCTTGCTTTAGTGGAGATCTTATGCTGAATTCCTAACAGTTTGTAAAAGTTGTTCAGCGAGTGTTTTGGTGTCTTTGGATTGCACTTTCTACTGATAAATATTTTACCCAGTTGTCATGATTATCTTAATGTGGAGACAAGGAGATACTAGATTAATCCAAGTGTTTTTGGAGACAAGCTGATATCATCTAGAGAGGTGTTGATTTTATTTGCAACACAGAACCTGTAAGCCATTCAGTTTTCTAAGACTTCGATAGTAGAAATAATAAGTACACAGACACCAGCCAAAACTTCCTTTGCCGTTGTGCTTTGCATGCTCTTAAAAGCGGTAGGAGTTCTGAGATAGTGCAGCTTTGTCTTTCCTTTTTGTCAATTATTTAGAAAAAATACCCCCAGGTTGGATTCTATGGACTGAATGTTTGCGTCCTACCCCAAATTTATATGTTGAAGGCTTGTTTGTGGTTTTAGTCACTCAATCGTGTCTGACTCTTTGTGACCCTGTGGACTGTAGCCCACCAGGCTCCTCTGCCCACGGGATTTCCCAGGCAAGAATACTGGAGTGGGTTGCCATTTCCTTCTCCGATGGTTTTTCCAGTAGTCATGTATGGATGTGAGAGTTGGACCATAAAGAAGGCTGAGCACCAAAGAATTGATGCTTTTGAATTGTGGCGCTGGAGAAGACTCTTGAGAGTCCCTTGGACTGTGAAGAGATCAAACCAGTCCATCCTAAAGGAAATCTATCCTGAATACTCATTGCGAGGACTGATGCTGAAGCTGAAACTCCAATACTTTGGCCACCTGATGCAAAAAGCTGACTCACTGGAAAAGAGCCTGATGCTGGGGAAGATTGAGGGCAGGAGAAAGGGGCAACAGAGGATGAGATGGTTGGATGGCATCACTGATTCAATGGACATGATTTTGAGCAAACTCCAGGAGACAGTAAAGGACAGGGGAGCCTGGCGTGCTGCAGTCCATGGGGTTGCAAAGAGTTGGACACGACTGAGTGACTGGACAACAGAAACAACAAACCTTAATGTGACGGTATTTCAAAGTGGGGCCTTGGGAAGGTGGTTGGGTCCTGAGTGTGCAGCCCTCACGCTGGGATTAGGATTAATAGACCCAAACTACTGCATTTAGAGGGCTTCTCTGAGAGCTCAGCTGGTAAAGAATCCACCTGCAATGCAGGAGACCCTGGTTTGATTCCTAGGTCAGTAAGATCCACTGGAGAAGGGACAGGCTACCCACTCCAGTATTCTTGGGCTTCCCTTGTGGCTCAGCTGGTAAAGAATCCACCTGCAATGTGGGAGACCTGGGTTCAATCCCTGGGTTGGGAAGATCCCCTGGAGAAGGGAAAGTCTACCCACTCTAGTATTCTTGCCTGGGAAATCCCATGGACAGAGGAGCCTGGTGGGCTACAGTCCACAGGGTTGCAAGGAGTCAGACATGACTGAGTGACTAAACACATTGCATTTAGAATGGATAACTAACCAGATCCTACTGTATAACCCAGGGAACTATATCCAATCTCCTGGGATAAATCAAAATGGAAAAGAATACTAAAATAGAAGACACACATACACACACAAATCAGGAAAGGAGTATGTCAAGGCTGTATATTGTCACCATGTTTATTTAACTTATATGCAGAGTACATCATGCTAAATGCTGGGCTGGATGAAGCACAAGCTGGAATCAAGGTTGCTGGGAGAAATATCAATAACCTCAGATATGCAGATGACACCACCCTTATGGCAGAAAGTGAAGAGGAACTAAAAAGCCTCTTGAAGAAAGTGAAAGAGGAGAGTGAAAAAGTTGGCTTAAAGCTCAGCATTCAGACCATGAGGTATCATCTCATGTTGGTCAGAACAGCTGTTATCAAAATGTCTACAAATAATAAATGTTGGAAAGGGTGTGGAGAAAAGGGAACCCTCTTACACTGTTGGTGGGAATGCAAACTAGTACAGCCACTATGGAGAACAGTGTGGAAATTCCTTAAAAAACTGGAAAAAGAACTGCCATACAACCCAGCAATCCCACTGCTGGGCATACACACTGAGGAAACCAAAATTGAAAGAGACACATGTACTCCAATGTTCATCACAGTACTGTCTACAATCACTAAGATATGGAAGCAACCTAGATGTCCATGGGCAGACGAATGGATAAGAAAGTTGTGGTACATATACATAGTGGGATATTACTTAGCTATTAAAAAGAACGCATTTGAATCAGTTCTAATGAGGTGGATGAAGCTGGAGCCTATTATACAGAGTGAAGTAAGTCAGAAATAAAAACACCAATAAAGTATATTAATGCATATATATGGAATTTAGAAAGATGGTAATGATGACCCTACATATGAGACAGCAAAAGAGACACAGATATAAAGAACAGACTTTTGGACTCTGTGGGAGAAGGTGAGGGTGGGATGATTTGAGAGAATAGCATTGAAACATGTATATTACCATATGTGAAGTAGATGACCAGTCCAAGTTTGATGCATGAAACAGGGCACTCAAAGCCAGTGCACTGGGACAACCTGAGGATGGGATGGGGAAGGAGATGGGTGGGGGTTTCAGGATGGGGGATACATGTACATCCATGGCTGATTCATGTCAATGTATGGCAAAACCACTACAATATTGTAAAGTAATTAGCCTCCAATTAAAATAAATAAATACATTTTAAAAATGCAAAAAAAAAAAAAAAACCAAGCTCAACATTCAGAAAACTAAGATCATGGCATCCAGTCCCATCACTTCATGGCAAATAGATGCAGAAACAATGGAAACAGTGAGAAACTTTATTTTTTAGGGCTCCAAAACCACTGCAGATGGTGACTGCAGCCATGAAATTTAAAGATGCTTGTTCCTTGGAAGAAAAGCTATGACCAACCTAGACAGCATATTAAAAAGTAGAGAGATTACTTTGCTGACAAAGGTTCATCTAGTCAAAGCTATGGTTTCTCCAGTAGTCATTTACGGATGTGAGAGTTGAACTATAAAGAAAGCTGAGCACAAAAGAATTGATGCTTTTGAACTGTGGCATTGGAAAAGACTCTTGAAAATCCCTTGGACTGTAAGGAGATCCAACCAGTCCGTCCTAAAGGAAATCAGTCCTGAATATTCATTGGAAGGACTGATGCTGAACCTGAAACTCCAATACTTTGGCCACCTGATGCAAAGAACCAACTCATTGGAAAAGACCCTGATGCTGGGAAAGATTGAAGGCAGGAGGAGAAGGGGATGACAGAGAATGAGATGGTTGGATGGCATCACTGATTCAATGGACATGAATTTGAGTAATTTCTGGGAATTGATGATGGACAGGGAGGCCTGATGTGCTGCAGTCCATGGGGTTGCAAAGAGTCAGACATGACTGCATGACTGAACTGAACTGAACTGAACTGAGTGAGTCACTTTTCTGTATAGCAGAAATTAGAACTACATTGTAAGTTAACTGTATTTCAATAAAAAGAGAAGACACATAAGAGAGATGACCGCTCTCTCCATCACATGAGGACGCGATGAGAAGACAGCCGTCTCCAACCCAGGAGGTGGGTCTCAGTGGGAGCCGAGTCTTTTACCTGGACCCTCCAGCTTCCAAAATTGTGAGAAATAACATCTGTGGTTGAAGTCTCCCAGCCTCTGGGGGGTGGTTTTGTGACTAAGATGCTGGCTAACTTTGGCTTGGGTTGAGAGGTCCCTTCACAGAGGACCACAATCCATACACTCAGATATAGCAATCCGAAGGTCACTCTCATTCAGGATGCCCAAAGAAGTGAATTTACTTGATCCCTTTTATTTGGAGAATGTTCTATCAATATTATGAGATCATTGTGATCCCTTCATGGTTGTGTCCTGACCACCCTGCAGGTGTCAGGTGCTGGGGACCTCTGGGTAGGGGTAAAGGGTCCACCGCCCACGTCAGCCCTCCACCTCCCTGCCCCCAGTTCACTGCCTCCAGGAAGGAGCTGTTAGATATTGGTCTTATTGTATAAGGAAAATTTTCCAGCAGATAGGGCTACCGTAAGTTATTAATAAAACTTGGACCCATAGATTTTTGCTGTATCTTTCTTTCCTGCTGGGTGCTCAGGCAACTGGTCTACCTTCCCTTCATCAACCCTGCCCCCACACCATTACACACATGCACACACACACACACACACACACACACACACACACACACCCCTGGTTCAGCCTTCTCACTTCATCTCTTGTATCTGCTGCTCTCCTTGGAGGCAGCTTAGTCTGACAGATGGGTTTTGAGCTCCAGCCTCACAGGGTGTGGGGAGGGGGAGGGTTATTTTTATTTGCTACTGTCACTCAAACATATGTCCCTCAGGGACTTGGAAGAGTTACTATGGAAGAGTTATTATGTTTGGGGCAGGATCTAGGCATTCTTGGGGGCTCTTGGGCTAGTTCTGTCAAAGACTCATCGTAGTCTTTATCAGAGTCTTGATCTTCACTCTCCCCTAATGGTCTAACAAAGTGTTGGCATCTCCATTGGATAGGTGAGAGAACTAAGGTTTAAGACTTGCTCAAGCTCACCTACCTGGGGAAACAGAAAACAAAGAAGCCAACAACCCCAAAAATACAGTTTCAGTATTTATCAGTGCTATAATAAGATGGGCAAGGGGAGAGTCAATGACAGGATGGGGTTGATTAGTGTGTGCTGTGGGGGGGAAGCTTGGAACACATAAAAGATCATTCTGGCTTTCAGTTGAATGGGTCCTGTGCTGTGGTTACATTGGACCAATTTAACCCTCAGCAGGGCAGTTCAGTCAATAAATATTTCCAAAGGATTTGATCCACCCACCAAAGTATAAGCTTTGCTTGCCTTCGTGAAAACTTTCTCACACGTGACCATTTATATTATTATGAATTAAAATTTAAGGCTAGAGAGTTCCCTGGCATCCAGTGGTTAAGACTACAAGCTTCTACTGTAGGGGGCCCATGTTGGATCCCTGGTCAGGGAAACTAAGATTCCCATATGCCATGTGGCATGACCAAAAATAAACAAATAAATAAAATCTTTAAAAAAATAAATAAAATCTTAAAAAAATAAAATTTAAGTCTGTGTTTTCTTGGGCTAAGTAAATGTTAAAAATCATGTTCCTTCTGCTAAATGCTGTGTGGCAGCCTGGATGGGAGGGGAGTTTGAGGGAGAATGGATACATGTCAATGTGTGGCTGAGTCCCTTTGTCATCCGCCTGAAACTATCATGATATTGTTAATTGGCTATACTCCAATATAAAATAAAAAGTTAAAAAAAATAGAATAGGAAATAGCATTCTCAGTGATATTCTATTTCAGTTAAATTATCTCTTAAGGAAATAAAGACAAAAAAAAAAAAAAAAAGAAAAAATCACATTCTTTAACCAAAATGCAATTTTCTAAGATATTATAACTTGGTGTCAAAGGCCAATATAAGGTACCATGGAAGTGGGTAAAATCTCAACGAGTTATGGAAAATACTCAGGAATGGAATGATTCCAAAAGCTATTCTTTATTTTTCTCTTCCTTTTTTACTTTTTAAATTATGAAAGTATGATAACACATTTACAGAAGACTTGGAAAATACAGAACAAAGTTACACATAGCTCTACTTTATATTATTTTTTTAAGTAGATGAATTAAGACTTTTTTGTTGGAGTTTCAATATCAAGCTCTCAAAAATTAATAGAATGAACATACAGAAAAGTAGAAAGATATAGTAGACCTGAAAAGCACCACGAACTGATTCAACATAATCAAGATTTATACAATTTTCACCCAACAGTACGATATACATTCTTTCAAAGTTCGCATAGACTATAAACTAGGAGACACTGGAACATATCCAGGGCCTTAAAACAAGATGCAAAAATTTCATGGTCTAAAGGTATTGAAATAATATAGGGTCGAATAGACTTATCACTGTGGAATTATGTTAGAAATCAGTATCAAAATATATTTGAAAATAGCACACATATTTTCAAGTGCAATGTGAAATTTATCAAGAGAGATTCCAAGAGCTGTTCTGACATAGTTTGCACATTTGCACACCCTATTGCTTCCTCGAGTGGTGCCTTTGTGCAAATTAGGAAAACACACCCCTTACTCCTGGGGTGACCCAGCCCCTGTCCCATCACATGGCTCGGTGAACCAGAAAGGGGCTGTATTTCCACTTACTCTTCCCCTCCTCAATCAGAGACCCTTAAACAAGGCAGATATAGTGTCCATAACCCTGCAACAGTCCCTGACCTTTCAGGCAATAGTAATAATAATTCCTTCCACTCCGTGGTGTGTCAAAGCAACTGTACAAATACCCTTCATTAATTTCCCAAATCACCTTGAGTGATGGATGGAGCAAAGATCTTTGTTTTACAGTCATGGAACAAAAGTACAGAGGTGCTCTGTGACTTTCCCAAAGTAACACTGGTCCTAGGTGGCTCTGGTCAGAAGCAGACCCTCGGTCTTTTTCTTTCCGATGTATTGGCATCATCCAGGCTAGAGATATCCATGTGTTCACAGCCTTCATCATCAGTCATTCAAGATTGCAAGTTGTTGAGGAAGGGCTCTCTGCCTCCTTCATCTGTGTGTTTCGCAAACCCATCATAGTATTTGACACATACCAAATATGCAGTGAATGTTTGTTGCACAAATGACAGAAAGCATTGGTTGATCGGGTTGTGTTGTTATAGACGTGTTCTCCTGAGGTGCTTAGCTGCAGAGAACGACTGCAATGCTTCACCACGTTTTTCTGCTGCTAAACCTGGAGGCGTGGTCAGCACCCCACCGGTTTGTCTGTTTTCCTGCAGAAGCCAGCTCACAGCGGCATTGGTCAAAGCTCTGTGGGAAATGGAGGAAGGCAGGGGAAAGCTCACCCTGTGGAAGAGACAAATGCAGGTCTGAGAGGCTGCTCGGCAAGTAATGAATCTACACCTTCTGCTGCCTTCAGAAAACTGATGTCATAGACGGGATGCCATCTGAGAGCCTGGGCTCCTTCAAAGATGCCACGTGATCACTGAGGTTTCCTCCCCTGCTTCTTGCCTGCTAGTTTCCCTGTGATATCCATCAGGCCCTTTAGAAAACAGAAAAAATAAGCTTGCAAGGCTCAGAGTAAACTGGCTCAGACCCCTCCCTCAGCCATTGGTTGTGTTATTAATAATGTTCAGTTAGAGACTTTGGAGATTCCATGAGGAGATTTGGCTTGTCCTGGTGTCCCCAGCATCGTGAATTCCCATCTGAAGATGCTTCCAAGATTACAGGGTGAAGCACCAGAATTCATCAGCCAAACGGGTATTGTCAATCCTTGTATAAACCAAGGGCCTTCTGTGAATAACTCCCAGTTGAAATCATGAAAAATCACACCCAAGTTGATTTTCCATAGGTCTAAAAATACGGGGAGCCAGTGAGTTACTCTTATCCAGCTCAGAATAATGTCATAATTGAACGATCTATAAACGGCATTATGCAAAGGAACATTGAACAAATGCAGCTGAATGCTCTTCTATTGGAATCTTTTCTTTCTCACAATTAAATGTCATTATGAGGGATTCTACTCCATTTTATACGTAATCAGGACTTGTAAAGTCTCAATATAAACACCATTTTTATTTGATCAGAGTTCATTATGAGAAGCAACTACTGTATAGAAAAATGTCTTAAATTATGCTCTGGACTCCAAGTCAGGATTTAGTAAATAGGAGGGAAAAATGGCTGCCTTACCAGGCTAGGCATACCTTTGCAATCTGGTACATTTCCTTACGTGGCCTTGCTCGGGCTTATAAACCCCTGGAATCAATTTCTTTTAAAAACACGTTTTTCAGAAACTTATTACGCACTTTAGAGATATATTATATACCTTCAGCAGCAAAAGAAGAAAAATTACAGGTGCAAAAGCAGCCCATTTTTCTAGCGGCTGCAATGATGCGGTGTACCATTCCCAGGGGAACAGTAAAAATTACGCTCCGACAGCAACAGGGCAGAAGCCCACAAAGGCACAGCCGGGCGAGTGGCACGGCCGGGGAGTGTGCTAATAAATCAAGATAATTCTCTGCCTGCCTTGAACTTAGACCCGGCTACAATTCACTGGTACAGCCGGGAAAAAAAAAAGTCTGTTAGTGGAATTCAGCTTTACTGGGGGGACGTGATTAGTCACTGGGCAGATTGAGCCTCGATTGCATCTAAATGGTCCACTTTATGAACCATTTATCTTCTGCTCAGACCATTTTCATTACACCCAAAACTGATGCTGAGCCACCAGCTGTAAGATACAGCCTGGTGAAAATTAATAACCTTTCCCCCCCTCCCCTTCTGCAGGACTCCTGCATATGTGAACAGGAGCATTTATCCCTGTTTTGTTGCTATTTGCATCCCAGCTTCCCTGGCACTCTTTCAATTTTCTCAAGTCTCTTAGCCTTTGCCCCCTGTTTCGCTTTTGCAACACAAACAATCCATCCTGTGCATTTAAAATTCTCTTAGCGCCCTGACATCGCGCTCGAGCCCTAGAGCAGGAAGCAGTTTGCACAGAAAAGCTCTTATTAATTCCTCTGTCCTGCTTTCCTGCTAAAATATAGGGATCTTGAGATTACTGCTGGGTCCCTTAAAGACCATTTAGAGCTGTGCAATTTAAAAAAGGAGACCTTTATTAATACCTGCTTAGGCTACTGACTGCAGGGAGGGCAGAGGAGGGCTGGCTGTGATGGAAGATAGTCTTGTGCTGAAGCAGAGTCACGTGACCTGTAATTCATGGCAGCCTATTGAGCGTTGCCTGGCCACTGAGATATATGCTGATATGATTACAATAACATACAATGAAATTATGGAGTTTTAATGGTGCTTAACCACTGTCAGGCATTAAGCAGAATTAACAGGAGTCTTTCTTGGAGCAGACATAGTTTTGAGAGGGCTGATTAAGGATTTGGTTACCTAAGGAAGCTCATTACAGTATTAATTGGGGCACAATGAGCCCAAACGGTGCTGTTTTGGCATATTTCTGCATGGGGCCATGTGTATTGGTGAGGAGTTTGAGGTTCATCGCCTGAGCCCCGGAGATGAGGGACGCCTTACAACTTTGGTTTCCTCAAGCAGATTTTTGTAGAAACTTCTGTTTTTGTTTTTTTTTTTTTTTCCTTTGCTCTCTGGAAGCACACAGAAAAGATTTTGATAACTAGTTTTCTTTATCCATAACAAAGGCTAGACTGGCGCTAGATTGCTAAGTTTACACAGAAATATTTTATGTATGAGGGGAAGATTTTGTGATGGTTTTTGAAATTCTTCAAAAGAGATCTGTTATTTTTTTTTTAAGTAGTGTAAAGTTTAGGTCAAAGGCAGAATGATTTGTTCAATGGCATTTTAAGTTTGTGACTGTATTGCACTTTGTAGTTTTAAATTCAATATAGAACACCAATTAAAGTGGTTTGAGCAAACTCAGAGAGATAGTGAAAAACAGGGAAGCCTGGCATGCTGCAGGCCATGGAGTCTCAAAGAGTCGGACACAACTTAGCAACTGAATAAAGTGGTTTGGGGTGGAAAAGCAGATCCTGGAAAGTATACAGATAAGGATATCTTTTTCTGTTTGCAACTGTATCCTTTATGTAGGAGAAATTACTATTCCAAGAGGGCAGATTGAGTGGATAATCTTTTGTGTGTCACTGAGAATTTTCCTTATTTTTAAAAAATTAAGTGTTAAATGCCCAATTTTGCTCTGTGCTTGCCTGAAGTTTTAGCCTTTGTTTTCTAGGTGAACTTCTAGAAACCAAACCAGTACTTGAGGAGATTAGATGTGTGTGTTTTCAGGCTTGGTGTGTAGGAGTGGTTTTGCTTGCTTTTTGGTTGTGTTTTCCTGCAGAGGTTTGAAACTTAATCAGTAATTGTGCATCTTTTTTTCCTTTTTAAGTGATATTTTTTTCCCCCTCAAGTAAAATTGTGAACACATTTGCTCAAGGTCAGGGCATCAGTTCTAGAGACTGAAGAGTATTGTAGGTTGGGCTATGTGTCTTCCTGATGTGTTTCTGAACACAATTTTTTTTTGACAACTTGAAAACTCAGAAGGGACATTTGATTAGGTTATATACTGTACATCAACCTATGTATAATAAATGCATAAATGGCTGTTTGTTTTCTTGAGTTTAATTTTTGTTCTGCTTTTGCAGGAAATTTTTATATTGATTGGTTCATAAACGGTCAATTTTATACCCAAACTAAACAATACAGCACTTGTTCAGAAATAAGTGTCGGTTCAGTTTAGTCACTCAGTTGTGTCCAACTCTTTGTGACCCCATGGACTGCAGCATGCCAGGCTTCCCTGTCCATCACCAACTCCCAGAGCTTGCTCAAACTCATGTCCATCAAGTTAGTGATGCCATCCAACCATCTTATTCTCTATTGTCCCCTTTTCCTCCCACCTTCAATCTTTCCCAGCATCAGGCTCTTGTCCAATGATAAGTGTAGCATTGCTTAAACTTTGTGTATTAACACCAGTTAGACAGCATCACCTACTCAATGCACATGAGTTTGAGCAAACCCTGGGAGATAGTGGAGGACAGGGGAGTCCGGTATGCTGCAATCCAGGGGGTTGCAAAGAATCGGACACAACTGATCAACAACATTAACATCTGTTCTTTGCAGTTGGCCTCAGTGGTGTATTTTGCACAACTCCATAATTACCTGGAGTTATGGTTTTTAATCTGTCAGTAAATAAAATGTCCTTTAACTTAAAAAATATGTACACGTTATGTGATGGCAGTTGGGAGAAAACTCATTACTTTCTGCTTTTAAATAAGTATTCCTTTGACATATATATAGTATTGATATTATGTATAAAATGGATAACTAATGAGAACCTACTCTACAGAATAGGAAACTCTATTCTATGCTCTGTGGTAAACTGAATGGAAAGGAGGGGATATATATATATGTAAGCTCATTCACTTATATATATAGCTGATTCACTTTGCTGTACAGTAAAAACTAGTACAATATTGTAAAGCTTGTAAAATACTTCAAGAAAAATAAGTTAATAAAATAAAAATATTCCTTTTCTATCATGGCTGATCTTTGATAAGGAGATTCTTGCCTTTGGAACATTCAGTTAGTTTCTCCTAACTTCTTCTAAAGCATCCTTCTAACAAGATGCTTTCAGAGATCACCTAAGGAGCGTGTTTTTGGAGGTGGGCCATTTGGTGATGGGACCTGAGGCCAAAATGAGTCACTGCCCAGCGTGGACATGGACAACAGGGCTTGGTTTCCGGTCTTTCCTTCGTCATTACTCTGCATGAAGCCCACCCTGGGCAGCTGGCACCACGGGCTGACTGTCAGCTCCACTCTGATCAACTCCATGTCCGTCTCTGGAGAGGTGATGAGCCCCGGGCTGGTCTGCAAAATGCCCACATGGAGACCAGGAGCTGTGTCCATTAATTTCATCTAGACGTGGCCTCAGTTGACCAGCTGGGTTGTGTGATCTTTCCATTTGACAACTGCTAATTGTCAATGGGCCACATCAAGCTATGGAAAGTTGCAGACTTTGGGACACTCAAGGGCACGGACCAACCTCCTTGGGGAGAGAGGTTTTCACAAGGATGTCTCAGGACTCAGACGAGCCTACTCTCACTGGTCTCCTTTTTCATAAACTTCTGGTCAAAAGGAAAGAGCCGAACCCCAACTCAAAACCTTGGCCAACAACCATTGTCAGAACTATGTTATGTATTAAACTTTCCAAGTTGGGGAGAGTTCGGGAGATTGCACACATGTTGATGAAGTCTTTGTTGCTGCTGGCCTCAGATGTCTCTTCAAGAGTTTGGATCTGATTTTAAGTTTAGAAGTTGAAAGAGAGAAAGACAGCTTTTTGGACTCTCAACATACCAAACTAGCCAAGGCTGTCTTCAGTGAGAGAGTGCGAATGACTATATTTTTTTAAACATAAATAATTACAGCATTAGATTGAGGGATGTGAAGAAAGGATTAGCTTTGATCTTGCTTTTTGGGGCCAATGCTTTCCTTTAAATCAAGTTGACAAAACATGAGGGGCACTTCCAAAGAATATCTCTGCTGTGTGATACAAAATATGACAATTGAGGAATTATCTTCCAGTGGCTATTTTTTTTTAATATTTTATATTTTTTGATGTAATGGTGCATAATCTTGCTGAAGAGTTTATAAACCTATGTATTGTAGTATACATTCATTTGAAGTTCTGATTTCATTTCTTTTGGATAAATACTCAGGAGAGGAGTTGCTGGATCATATGATAGTTCAATTTTTAACTTTTTTGAGGAATCTTGATGCTGTTTTTCACAATGACTGCACCAATTTTCATTCACACCTACACTGCATGAGAGCTCCAATTTCTGCTCATCTTCACCTTTGTATTTTTGATAACAGCCACTCTAACAGGTGTGAGGAGATAGCTCATTGTGGTCTTGATTTGCATTTCCCTGATGATTAATGATGTTTACGTACCTGTTGGTCATTTGTATGTCTTTGGAGAAGTGGTTCAATCAAATCAGGTTATTAGTTGTTGTTGCTATTGAGTTGTAACAATAACCTGTAGATAATTTTAAGCTACAAAATTCCCTGGAGAAGAAAATGGCAACTCACTTCAGTATTCCTGCCTGGAGAATCCCATGGACAGAAGAACCTGGTGGGCTACAGTCCATGGGGTCAAAAAGATGACTGAGCAACTGAGTACATACACATAATAATTTTAAGCTTAGACTGACAGAGTGTGCCTTACTCCCATGATTTAACTTGGATACTTCAAAATTTTAAGTTTTTCCATTGTTATAAGAAAAAGCAAAATATTTGTGGCAACTCACTTATCAAAACTTGAAGTGCCAAGTGCCATGTTGGATACTGGGTGGAGAGAAAGCAAATAAAAAGGTTAGTGAAGGTCTGAGGCACAGCTTTCAATGACTCAGCCTCCATGTCATTTATCCGAGAGGAGAGCAAAGGTGTAAACTTAAGCAGTCTCACTGAAACCAGCACAGACTATGGAAGATAGTTTAACAAGGAACTCAGCATATATTTTGCTTATTACACTGTGTGCTTCTTCATTAGGTTTATAACGGAGGGTCTTCCCTTAGAGATCATACCAGCATTTATTTCAAATCAATGCTGAAAATTAAATGGTAATCCTCAAGGGGAGGTAGTCTTTTCCATAACCACTGCTTCCTATTGGAAATCTTTCTTTCATGTTTCTGCTTAGTACTCAATCCAGGGTTTGAAATTAATTAAAAGATATCCCTTCTCTAATCTTTAGATAATTAGCTTCAAAGATTTTCTTCCAAATGCTGTAATAACTTTATCTTTTATGTGTAAATTCAGAACTGTTTCTATCTGGACAATAGTAATTCAGGGGTAGTTCATATGAAGGGAAAGGAATTTTTGTCTGTTATTTGAGTGGTTGGGGTTCAGTCATGGAAAATAATTATTTATTAGGAAACAGTTTTAGACTTTTTTTTTTTTTACAAGACTTTACATACAAAGATGAGTAGCAAATCCCAAATAACTCTTAAACATTGGAGTTGAAAAGCACTACCTAAGTTCTAGCATCTCATTTTGTGGTTAGGGAAAATCTAATCCAGATACGATGGCAGAAAGTGAAGAAGAACTAAAGAGCCTCTTGATGAAAGTGAAAGAGGAGAGTGAAAAATTTGGCTTAAAGCTCAACATTCAGAAAACTAAGATCATGGCATTTGGTCCCATCACTTCATGGGAAATAGATGGGGAGACAGTGGAAACAGTGGCTGACTTTTTTCTGGGCTCCAAAATCACTGCAGATGGTGATTGCAGCCATGAAATTAAAAGACGCTTACTCCTTGGAAGGAAAGTTATGACCAACCTAGATAGCATATTAGAAAGCAGAGACATTACTTTGCCAACAAAGGTCCATCTAGTCAAGGCTATGGTTTTTCCAGTGGTCATGTATGGATGTGAGATTTGGACTATAAAGAAAGCTGAGTGCCAAAGAATTGATGCTTCTGAACTGTGGTGTTGGAGAAGACTCTTGAGAGTCCCTTGGACTGCAAGGAGATCCAACCAGTCCATCCTAAAGGAGATCAGTCCTGGGTGTTCTTTGGAAGGACTGATATTGAAGCTGAAACTCCAGTACTTTGGCCACCTGATGCAAAGAGTTGACTCATTGGAAAAGACCCTGATGCTGGGAATGATTGAAGGCAGGAGGAGAAGGGCACGACAGAGGATGAGATGGTTGGATGGCATCAATGACTTGATGGACATGGGTTTGGGTGAACTCCTGGAGCTGGTGATGGGCAGGGAGGCCTGGCGTGCTGCGGTTCATGGGGTCGCGAAGAACTGGACACGACTGAGTGACTGAACTGAACTGAACTGAAGATGTAAATACCTTTCATTATAGAAATGACTGATATCAAAGGAAATCTTTCTACTAATGTCTGGAGTGTCCTCTAGAAGACAGAATAAGGAAATGGCTTTAAATTACAATAAGAAAATTTCAGTTGGGTGTCTAAGTTCAATCTTTATTTTTTAAATTAATTTTTATTGGAATATAGTTACTTTACAATGCTGTATTAGTTTCTGTTGTACAACAAAGTGAATCAGCCAAAAGTACACCTGTATCTCCTCTTTTTAGAATTTCCTTCACATTTAGATCACCAAGAGCACTGAGTAGGGTTCCTTGAGCAATACGGTACGTTCTCATTAGTTATGTGTTTTATACATCTATCCTTAGTGTGTAAGTGGCAATCACAGTAAGTTCAGCCTTTTGAAGACATTTTTTTTTTTCCTTAGAGATGTGAAGGATGAAAGCGAAATGAACATTTTTAGATGCTCCTCTCATTGCGAGGCAAGGTCTAGTCTGTTCCCATTCCCTTAAATCTATTCTGACCTGATTGACACAAGGAATGCAGCAGAGAGGACATTTCTGAACTTTGGAGGCCAAGTCATAAGAAGCCTTGGGATTTCTGCCTGGGTCTCTGAGGGCAATACATTTGGAGCCTGTGTTTCCAAAAATCTGATTATCCCAACACCTCCATGGTATGGGGGAGCCCAAGGCAGCCACATGGAGAGGTTTTGTGGGGCCCTGCCAGATGTGTGAGAGCTAAAGCTTCCAGAAGACCAAGCCACAGCCACATCTACACGTAAGTGTCTGAAGGCCCCCAAAGGCTCTCTTTGTTTTAACTGGGAGAGTTATAAATAATTGATGATTTATGCATAAATGTAAACCGATTAATGATTAGTTTATAAATATAAATTTGTTGTTCAGTCACTAAGTCATGTCCAACTCTTTGTGACCCATGGACTGCAGCATGCCAGGCTTCTCTGTCCTCCACTATCTCCTGGAGTTTGCTCAAACTCATGTCCGTTGAGTTGGTGATGCCATCCAAACATCTCATCCTCTGTCATCCCCTTCTCCTTCTGCCCTTATGCAAATTTTGCATTGGTTTGTTATGCAACAATAGATAACTGGACTAGTAGGTATTTTGAAAACTCAGAAAAATATGTTTTGGAGGAGACATGGTAAAATGTCCTTACCTGGAGGTTAGGAATGAGTAACAACATCTGACTTGAACAGGTAAAGCATGGCTTCTTATTATCTGGGGTAATTTGGATAAAATATTAATTATTTGAGATGATGGTCATTTTTCTAAGGATGTCTGCACAAGAAAGTTAATTTTAGTAGGAAATAATGAAAAACATTGGAAACAATATAAATGACTACGATTAAGCAGAACATGGTTGCTTGTGATGAGATATGAAGCAACCATTAAAAAATATGTTTTTCATATGTTCTTTTAGCTATAATCCCACCTTGAATAAACTTCACTGGCTACAAAACTGCCACTGAGCAAAACTTAATACATTCCTGCTGTCAGAGAAAATGGCTTTGATACTATGTGTAACAAAAAAGTCTTATGCATAATAGCAGCTGCAACATGGATCTAACCCTTAAGTAATTATAAAAATATGCAAAAGTTAACTTTTTTCACCAATTGATGGATGTATTAATAATGATTTTACTTATATCTTTACACACTAATGTATGACATACGTTCAAATATTTCCAAATCAATTTGTTTTACTTTAATCAGAAAAATGCAACCTAAAAACATTGTAATTGAACAGATGCTTGCAGAGTGCAGGCCCAGTGCCTGGCGTGGTGAATGCTGAATTCACTGTGGTGGTGGTGGGGGGTGGTGCACAAGTTATCAATGTTGTTGTTATCACTGGGACTTAAAACCCAGCTCATCAGCTCAGCATTCTTTAATTTGAAGATAAAAGTTAGCCTAGGTTTGTTGACCTGGCTGATGCTGCTTTAATGGTTTTCATATTTAGCCAGTTTAAGCAGGAGTCCACAGAACTGTGAAACATTGAGCCTGGGACAGTCATGTGCTTTAAAATTTTGTCTCATTTTAAGCTTTCAGATGACATCATTGCTGAGTTCTTTATCGTAATAAAAATGCAGGCCATAAAAATTAAAAAGAAAACATCATATTCACAAGTAATCTTTAAGAATGGCAAAATGCTTACCATATATATTTATTTATTTTATTGTATTTATTATTGCATCCCTGGTGGCTGAAGATTCCAAGTGCAGGAGACTTGGGTTTGAGCTCTGGGTGGGGAAGATTCCCTGGAAAAGGAAATGGCAATCCACTCTAGTATTCTTGCTTGGAGAATCCCCATGGACAGAGGAGCCTGGCGGGCTACAGTCCATGGGGTTGCAAAGAATGGGACATGAATGAGCACACACACCCACCCCCGCCCAAACACATCTATCTATCTATTATCTATCCATCATCTATCATCATCTGTCATCTATCATTTATCTATTATCTATCATGCATTATCTATATTATCTATCCATATACATATCTATCTTCTATCCATTTATCATTTATCTGTGCATAAATTGTATGTCAGTATGATAGTTATCTTGTATTTTTTTCTGGTTGAAAATAAATGAAAACTTTCCCCAAAATTATAGAAATGATTTTGCAGGTATGTTTCTCTTCTTAGAATGGCTATTCTAGTTAACATTGATATTAATGGGTGCTGTTAAAGAAGTCACCGATAAGAAGTCCTTCTAAACAGATAATGGGACTCTTTCACTCTGCCCCGATCCTTTGATAACCATGGGATGAAAATGAAGTGGTTTGGTTCACATCAGTCCACAGTAGCCTCCTGGTGGCTAGCTGGGCTTTGGAATTTTGTTGGATACCAGGAACAATGATGGGGCTCCTGTTGGCTCCTACACCGAAGACTGGTAGAGTGTTTAAGACCTTCTGAACAAATGGCAGTTCTCCAAGTAAAATATGTGACATTAGTGAGTGTGTCAGGGTCCCCCGGGCCAACTATGTATCTGATCAGCTATTAGGAGATGCTGAATTGTATGCACATAGAAGGCGTGGCAGTAAAGTCAGGGTGTTCTTGGAATAGATGGGAAGATTCTAAGAAGTGATTTGTATTGCATTTAGATCAACTTCCCAGGAGTAATCAAACCTGAAACTGTAATAGAAATCAAGGTGGAAATATATCTTTTGCTCTCTGTGTTTTGTTTTATATATGATTTCCTCACTATTTTGACACAATCATCGTAAGCATGGTTGTCTCCCTCTTTTTCCCGAAACAGATTCTTTTCTTTTCCATCCTGAGCTGCTCCGTGAAGCTTTTAAATACCTGAAACTCAAAAAGGTGTTACACAATTAAATAAGGCTGTCTTCTAGCTTCTCCTGCAGCAGGCAAGAGAGGGAATCAAAAGAAATCAGAATTGAGGTTTCCGATTTGTGCTTTGAGCCCTCAGGCAGACCACTCTTCCTAGCGTGAAGTTCTACAGAGAGTGGATGATGGAATATTTGGCTGCAGTAGCTTCTGGTGTTGTATGTGACAGCCTATTTTAGAACACTTGGGGTTTTTTATAGTTTCTGGGACTCATATTTGTGCTGAAACAAGAGACCACTTTCCTAGGACAGACTGTAATTTGATCGCATAGCCGTGGAGCTGGCCACCCTGCCTGTACTCTGCTGCCCACTCATCACCCAAGGATTCATGGAAGCTCAGCATCGCATCATCTATTCAGCCTGTGTTGTTGTTGTTGTTCGGTCACTAAGTCATGTCCGACTCTTTGCAACTCCATGGACTGCAGCATGACACACCTCCCTGTCCTTCATCAAGTCTTGGAGCTTGCTCAAACTCATGTCCATTGAGTAGGTGATGCCATCCAACCATTTCATCCTCTGCCATCCCTTCTTTTGCCTTCAATCTTTCCCAGCATCAGAGTCTTTTCCAATGAGTCGGCTCTTCGCATCAGGTAGCCAACAATATTTGGAGCTTCAACTTCAGCACCAGTCCTTCCAATGAGTATTCAGGATTGATTTCCTTTAGGATTGACTGGTTTGATCTTCTTGCTGTCCAAGGGACTCTCAAGAGTCTTCTCCAGCAACGCAGCTTGAAAGCAGTGTATCCTGCTTGTGTTTGGACTCTTCAGGCCTGGGAAGAATCACTGCTCTGTGAAATACAGCAGTCTTCGCGTTCACTCATGCTTTCTGAACTGCTTTTGGAAGCATCCAGTAGAAGGGACAGCAGAACGGCTTGTCCCATCGCAAAGACAAAGATCACACAACTTAGGGCCGTGCAGCTTTCGGTTAAGAAGCCGCACGTTGGAATTAGCAGAGAACACTGCTGTGATGACCTGTGTGTGTGCTTGATCACTCAGTCGTGTCCGACTCTATCCAACCCCATGGACTGTAGCCCACCAGGCTCCTCTGTCCATGGGATTCTCCAGGCAAGAATACTGGAGTGGGTAGCCATTTCATTCTCCAGGGGATCTTCCCCATCCAGGGATTGAACCCCAAGTCTCCTGTGTCTCTTGCATTGAAGGCAGATTCTTTACCCGTTGAGCTATCAGAAGAGGGGGTAAGTTATGTTGTTAAAATCTCAGCCTGACCTGTTACTGTTCCAGCTACTGTGAACCCAAAAGCCTTTCCGCCCTCTTTTGATTCCCTGTATGAATTCCTCTTCGGCTTCCTGCTGGCTCAGTGGTGAAGAATCTGCCTGCCAATGCAGGAGATGCGGGTTTGATCCCTGGATCAAGAAGATCCCTTGGATGAGGAAATGGCAACCCACTCCAGTATTCTTGTCTGGGAAATCCCATGGACAGAGTATGAGCTTGGTGGGCTACAGTCTGTGGGGTCACAAAGAGCCAGGCATGATCCAGTGACTGAGCACATAATGAAGGGAATGTTCCATCTTATAAAAAGAAAAAGTTACAATTTCAAAACTATGCAAGTCAAGAGAGGAATGTGGTCTGTATAAAGCTACAGCATTAACAGTATATTTTTATTTGGTTTTCAAAGTGCTTTCAAGCATTTCTCATGGTTTACCTGTGTGGGGGGTAATGTTATTTCTACTTTTAAGTGAGGGAAACAAGTTTCAAGAAGACAAATGGCTTATTTAAAGATTTCACAGTCACTAAGTATCAAAAATCAGAGTTCAACATTGGGGCTTCTGATTTCAGATAAATAGATCTTCCCTCCTGAGTGTATAATAGATCCCATGAAAACATTAATGTAATGATAGACACACAGCATCTTCTCCATCACGAAAGCAGCAGATTTAAATGAAAAGGCCCCCAAGTGCCATACATCCTGTTTCTCAAACCCAGTGCGAGTCCCTCCCACTAAGAATAGACTTCCCTGTGTTACTAATTGAAGGAGAGGGGGTGATGCAGGGGGACATTCACTCTGAGATCCTGGGAAGACCTGCAGCTTTGGCATTAGTGTCATGGTACCCTCGCTCTGGAGTGAGGCAGCCTCCTAGAAGGAAGTTTGACCATGCCAAGGTCACCGTGCCAGGAGCAAGTCCAGCTCCTCATCAAGGGGCCACATACAAAGAGGAAAAGCTGATTCCAGGTCATGTGTCAGACTTGGAAGTAAAGACACCTCTAAAGAACTCAGCCTTTGCCACCACGTGGCAGCAAGCTCCAGAGAGGTTCTGAATGACATTCAGATGAGCCATGAAAGACAACAATAAACTAAGTCATTATGTTGTGGGTAGCTTGAGAAGTTGCCATCAATAACTGGCAGAGTGATGTGAACAAGTTCTCCGATTTTCCTTTGAGAATGCCATCAAATTTCTATTCTATATAGTTCCAAACAGGCAAAATGAACATTTCCCCTTTTCATCCATAAAAGGTAAATAACCTGAATAATTTCATAACACATGGAAAGCTTAGAACTCCAAGTCATAGTTTTCAGAGTATCTAGGTTGGCCACCAGTTCTCCATGGGCCTCTTGTGTTTTGGGAAATGGTGTGAACAAAAACATTGACTGCCTTCCTTCTGGACATCCTCTTCAAGGATGTTGTAGGGCAAACAGCATCTCCATCTGGAGTGAAAAGGTGATTTCCCCTCACTTGTAAGCTAACTGATTAGTCCACCAGAATTTCACAAATGCTGGTAATAAAATGAAGGTGGTTTATCCTGGAGCAGAGAGCAGGCAAGTTCAGTTGTTGTTGTTGTTTAGTCGCTTAGTTGTGTTGACTCTTTGCAACCCCATGGACTGCAGCACGCCAGACTTCCCTGTCCTTCACTATCTCCTGCAGTTTGCTCAGACTCATGTCCATTGAGTCGGTGATGCTATATAACTGTCTCATCCTCTGTTGGCCCGTTCTTCTGTCTTCAATATTTCCCAGCATCAGTATCTTTATTTTTAATTAATTAATTTATTTTAACTGGAGGCTAATTACTTTACAATACTGTAGTGGTTTTTACCATGTGTGCGTGCTCAGTCATGTCCAACTTTTTGCGACCCTATGGACTGTGGCCCACCAGGCTGCTCTGTCCATGGGATTCTCCAGGCAAGAATACTGGAGTGGGTTGTCATTTCCTTCTCTGGTTTTTGCCATACAGTGACATGAATCAGCCATGGGTGTACATGTGTCCCCCATCCTGAACACCCCTCCCACCTCGCTCCCCATCCCATCCCTCAGGGTCATCCCAGTGCACCAGCCCTGAGCACCCTGTCTCATGCATCGAACCTGGACTGGTGAACTATTTCACATATGGTAATATACATGTTTCAATGCTATTCTCTCAAATCATTCCACCCTCGCCTTCTCCCTCAGAGTCCAAAAGTCTGTTCTTTATATCTGTGCATCTTTTGCTCTCTTGCATATAGGGTCATCATTACCAGCTTTCTAAATTCCATATGTATGCATTAATATACTGTATTGGTGTTTTTCTTTCTGACTTACTTCACTTTGTATAATAGGCTCCAGTTTCATCCACCTCATTAGAAATGATTCAAATGCGTTCTTTTTAATAGCTGAGTAATATTCCATTGTGTATATGTACCACAGCTTTCTTATCCATTCATCTGCCGATGGACATCTAGGTTGCTTCCATGTCCTGGCTATTGTAAACAGTGCTGTGATGAACATTGGGGTACATGTGTCTCTTTCAATTTTGGTTTCCTCAGTGTGTATGCCCAGCAGTGGGATTGCTGGGTTGTATGGCAGTTCTATTTCCAGTTTTTTAAGGAATCTCCACACTGTTCTCCATAGTGGCTGTACTAGTTTGCATTTCCACTGACAATGTAAGAACGTTCCCTTTTCTCTGCATCCTCTCTAGCATTTATTGTTTGTAGACTTTTTGATGGCAGCCATCCTGACTGGCATGAGATGGTACCTCATTGTGGTTTTGATCTGCATTTCCCTGATAATGAGTGATGTTGAGCATCTTATCATGTGTTTGTTAACTATCTGTATGTCTTCTTTGGAGAAATGTCTGTTTAGTTCTTTGGCCCATTTTTTGATTGGGTCATTTATTTTTCTGGAATTGAGCTGCATGAACTGCTTGTATATTTTTGAGGTTAATTCTTTGTCAGTTGCTTCATATGCTGTTATTTTCTCCCATTCTGAGGGCTGTCTTTTCACCTTACTTATAGTTTCCTTCGTTGTGCAAAAGCTTTTAAGTTTAATTAGGTCCCATTTGTTTATTTTTGCTTTTATTTCCATTACTCTGGGAGGTGGGTCATGGAGGATCTTGCTTTGATTTATGTCATCATGTTTTCTGCCTATGTTTTCCTCTAGGAGTTTTACAGTTTCTGGTCTTTCATTTAGATCTTTAATCTATTTTGAGTTTATTTTTGTGTATGGTGTTAGAAAGTGTTCTAGTTTCATTCTTTTATAAATGGTTGACCAGTTTTCCCAGCACCACTTGTTAAAGAGATGGTTTTTTCTCCATTGTATATTCTTGTCTCTTTTGTCAAAGATAAGATGTCCATAAGTTCATGGGTTTATCTCTGGGCTTTCTATTTTGTTCTGTTGATCTATATTTCTGTCTTTGTGCCAGTACCATACTCTCTTGATGACTATATCTTTGTAGTATAGTCTGAAGGCAGGCAGGTTGATTCCTCCAGTTTCATTCTTCTTTCTCAAGACTGCTTTCACTATTTGAGGTTTTTTGCATTTCCATACAAATTATGAAATTATTTGTTCTAGTTCTGTGAAAAATACCATTGGTAGCTTGATAAGGATTGCATTGAATCTATAGATTGCTTTGGGTAGCATATTCAGACACTCAAGACACTTCTCAGTTTTTGAGACTCAGTTGAGCTCATTTGTTAAATCAGGTAAATGCAAGGCCAACTCATTTTAGAATTTTAAAATACACTTAGAGATTATCTGGCCCCACTTGAGTTCTCTCAGATCTTGTTCCACTGAGCTTAGTGGAAATGAGTGAGAGCTTGAATACTTAGCAATACTAATGAGGAAAATGAGTCCCCTCTTGGACTTTCTACCCAAAATGGTGAGATTCCCTTTAGTGGGACTCAGACCAGACTTCTAGCAAGCTGACTAGACAAGTTGGGTTCAAAGAAAGGTAGAAAGGGCAGTGGACAGTGAGAGGAGGAAATCAGGACTTTCAGTGAAGAATTTCATCTCTTGTCTTTTATATTCCCAATGAGCAGATTCTGAGAATTGCTTTAGCTTCATCCTATAAAGGAAGCCTGATGTGCTGCAGTCCATGGGGTCACAAAGACTTGGACATGATTTAGCAACTGAAAAACAACAGATTTTGCTGATTTTATTACACATTATACATATGTAACTTGGGCCTCTCTTGTGGTTTAGAGGTAAAGATTGCTGGCAATGCGGGAGATGCAGGAGATGTGGGTTCGATCCCGCGGTCAGGAAGATCCCTGGAGCAGGAAATCACAACTGAATCCAGTATTCTCTCCTGGGAAATCCCATGGACAGAGAAGCCTGGTGGGCCACAGTCCATGGGTTCACAAAGTTGGACACTACTGAGCAAGCACAAATAGATTTTTCCAGAATTGAAACACCATTAGCATTTTTTCAAGACCTTTCCAGGTACATTCAAGTTTGAGAACCTGTGACTTTCATAGAGTGAGATTTCATGTCAACAGATTTTTTAAGGTTTTTCCTTATTTATTCATTTATGTTTAATTTATTTTTTGGCCGTGCCAAGTGGAATGTGGGATCTTAGCTCCCCGACCACAGACTGAACCTCACCTCCTACATTGCAAGTGTGGCATCTTAACCCCTGGACTGCCAGGGAAGTCTCCATGAAGTTTTTTTTTTTTGGCTGACCAGGGATTGAACCTGTACCCACTGCACTGGAAAAGCCTGGCCTCTTTACCAGGGCCTTTCCTTAGTTTTGTTACTAGAGTCAGCACATCTGGTGGGTTCCTTTCCACAGCAGACCCTTTGGGAGTCCACTTATATCCGTCTAAGGTACTGTATGACTCTGTCGTGCTGTTACTGAGTTCTGCCTGCCAGTATCCGCATCTCTGTCTGGGTGCTTTTTCCACCTCTTAGTAGTTTCCTGCCCAGAGTTCCAGGGAACTAAAATTCACAGAAACAGCCCGCAACTACCAGCTTGGAATGGGTCTATACATATCCCATCTTCTTTACTCCTCTGTTGAAGTAACTCTAGGGTACTTCATTTTCCATAATTTTCCTACTGGTGTGTGTGTGTGCGTGCATGTGTGTGCGTGTGTGTGTGTGTGTGTGTGTGTGTGCATGCTGAGTCATGTCTGACTATTTGAGATCCCATGGGCTGTAGCCTACCAGGCACTTCTGTCCATGGGACTTTCCAGGCAAGAATAATGGAATGGATTGCCATTTCTTCCTCCAGGGGATCTTCCCAACCCAGAAACTGAACCTGTGTCTCTTGCATACCCTGCATTGGCAGGCAGATTCTTTACTACTGAGCCACCTGTGTAGCTCTTTCCTATTGGATTAAGCTTCATTTGCCATAATGGTGGTTGCTGATTATTTATAATTTCGTTGGCTGCCTTGCCCTCTGTGTCTCATGTCCTCATTCCACAACTCACGTTTCTTGCACCTCCCAATAAACACTGTGCCCTTGAGCCCCTGCCTCAGGGTCTGCTTTCCAACTTTCTATTCCACTCCACTTCACTAGACTCAGGCAGTATCTCAGTGGTTTGCAACCTGGCTTCTGTTTTTGTGGAAATGATGTAAAGTCTTTCTCTTTCAAAAACAGAGATGTCACAGATCCAAGCTAAGGTGAACATGTTTGAATCCTGGTTTCTCTGCTAATTTGTTACATTACAGTGGGGATGACCCTGAGCATTTCTGAACCTCCATTTCCTCATTTTAAAAATAGGGATAATAATACCTACATCTTAGCTTGAGAGGTTTCAATGAGATAATGGTTTTAAAGTATATAACATAGTGTCTGGTACACAATAATTGCTCTATAATACTACCCTATGTTATTATTAGCATTCATGCTCATATCTCATCCTGTCCCATCACTTCACAGCAAGTAGTTGGGGAAAAAGTGGAAACAGTAACAGATCTTATTTTCTTGGGCTCCAAAATCACTGTGGACGGTGACTGCAACCATGATATTAAAAGACGCTTGCTCCTTGGAAGAAAAGCTATGACCAACCTGGACGGTGTGTTAAAAGGCAAAGACATCATTTTGCCCAGTAAGGTCTGTATAGTCAAAGCTGTGGTTTTTTTGTTTTTTTTTTTTAGTACTTGTGTGTGGATGTGAGAGTTGGACCATAAAAGAGGCTGAGCGCTGAAGAATTAATGCTTTTAAATTGTGGAGCTGAAGAAGACTCTTGAGAGTCCCTTGGACAGCAAGGAGATCAAACCAGTCAATCCAAAAGGAAATCAACCCTGAATATTCATTGGAAGGACTGATGCTGAAGCTCCAATACTTTGGCCAACTGATGTGAAGAGCTGACTGGAAAAGACAGAGGGCAGGAAGAGAAGGGGGCGACAGAGGATGAGATGGTTGGATGGTGACTCAATGGACATGGGGGCACGAAAGTTCTGCACCCTCACCCCACCCCACTCTGTACCTTGACCCATGTATCTCTTCTGTTTCACTGTTTCTGACTTGAATCTTTTGTAATAAATCACTAATAGTAAAATAAAATGCTTCCCTAAGGTTTCATAAGTTGTTCTAGTGAACTATGGAACCTGAGGAGGGGTAGAGGAAACCCTTAAATTCATAGCCAGTCAATCAAAGGTATGGGTGGGTGGCCCCAGGGACTTTTGACTGGCTTTTGAAGCGAGGTCAGTCTTATGGAGCTGAGCCCTTAACCTATGAGATCTGGGTAGTTAGTGTCAGAACTGAACTGAATGGATGAGCACCAGTTAGTGTCAGAGAATTGGTGTGAAAAAATGACAAGTATTTGATGTCTGATAAAAACCTCACACATCTGGTGGCAAAAGTAGTTTTATAAAGAAGATATTACAGATAACTAACCAGACTTTCTCTAAACAAATTCTGCAGTCTTAAAAAGGAAGATCATCAGGCCATACAAGAGGTAGTGGGAGAGAATATTTTGGGAAAAAATAAAAATATTTTCAAGAAATAAAGTTTGGATAACAATAGCAATTTAAAAACAACAGTGCCTGTAAAATAGGAAGTAAAAGATGAGAGAACAAGAAAACATTGAATTAAAAACTAATTTCATTGAGATGAAGAAAATATTTTCTGCCATAGCCATAGCAGAATGGGGGAGAGCTAAGAATATTGATATTGCAGAAAATTGATCAGTTTTATGGAAGATGAATTTGAGAAAATCCCTCAGGATACAGAGGTAAAGAACAACCATATGAAAATAATACAATACAAATGAAGGCAAGGTAATGAAGAACAAATTTATATATAAAAAGGGTGGCCAAGAAATGAAATGGAATGAATAGAAGAATTGGAAGGGAAACAATGTTCAAAGTTTTAATCAGAAACTGGATGTAAAAATGTTTTTTCTCAGCTGACATTTTTCCATCAAATGAAACGATACACAGAACCCTAAAAGGGAATCAAATGATAAAAATGGAACCGTGATGACTGAAAAAAGGCATTGGAGGCTTTGAAGGTCTGCATTTCATCCTCCTGAATCTTTAATAATCTTGATTTTAAAAGGCTTAAATGAAATACCAAACAAACACTACAACTTAGAAACATTTTGCTGAAACAATTGAATTTTAAGGCCATAGAAGTCATTCAAGCAGGGAAAAACTGTAAAATATGATAAAAAGAGGTTTGGAAAAATGTGAATAGTCTCAGTCTAGCCATAATATTCTACACATATTAAATGCCAGAAAACCAACAGGGCTTTGTCTGCAGAGTTTGAGGAAAAAGTGATCTGACTTCTAAATTCTATACCAACCAGACTGCTTATGTGCGAAAAGAACAGAAAGACATTCTCAGATGAGGAAGGAACCTAGGAGGAAGTTTATCAATAATGTTTCATTTCTGAAAAAAGTATTTAAAATATAATAAAGTCAACTGAGACATTAAACATAGTACATTTTGAAACTTGTGAATTAAGAAGCTATAACGCATAAAAACCTGGGGAGAACATAATACCACCTAAAGAAATCAATAAGCAGCACATTTTGATATCAGGGACAGAAGAATACAAATGTTATGAAACTTGAAAGAAGAAAGATGTAATAATAGAAGCATAATAAGTCTGGATAAAAATCTCCGGGGGGAAAAACCCATGAAGGGATCTGGGGGAGGCGGGGAGCCCTGCGGTATAGCTCAGTTTATTTTTGTGGAGAAGGATCTCTGAAACAGACATGGGTTTTTAAAAATTTTACAGTGTCAGTGACTAAAGATAGATGCATAAATCTAAAATTATAAAGAGGAAGAAATTAAGGAAAATACTGACCAGATTTTAAATATGCAGAAAGCGGGAGAATATCAAGAAAGCATTAAAAAACCAAAGACACAAAATATGATGTAACAGACATATGTTGGTAAGTCTATCTGTTATGGCTTTAATATGAGTGGGAAAACTCATATTTTAATACAAATAAAGCCTTAATTAAAGGTTAAAATGTTAACTGTATGTTGCTTATGAGTTATACCTAATACAAAGTGATGAAAGAAAATTTTGTGTTAAAGATGGCTAAAGATACACAAAAATGTGCATTTGTTATGAGACAAAGTGTGATAATTTGGATATGATCTAATGTGAAATGTTAACTATTATGAACCTTTGTTTGTAAAGTCACATAGCACTGAAATAGGTGAAAAAAGTATTAACAACTGAAGGAGAAATGGAGAAAATACTGTAATAGCAAGGAATATTGGTATACTTATTTTTCTATCTTTTCACACAAAGAGCTTACAACAGAGGTATAAAATGTAAATAAACAAAGACCAAAAATACATCAGCATAAAAAATAATTTTTGAGATAACAGTGTTGCTAATTATATCTGATAACAGTGCAATAAAAATTTGTAATTAAAAATGAAACTATGGAAACTATCCTGTTTAGTTTTTTAAAGCAGTCAGAGGAATAAAATCAAACAAAGTGCATAATACCTTAAAATAATGGTGGTAACATTATTGCATCACATCATTTCTTACAAAACATAGTCATAATTGTACTCAGGTAAAAATTCATAGTTTTTTATGCTTTTCCATAAGTAAAAATATGAAAGTATGGTAAATAAATGATAAACATTTTACACATACATTAGTATTATAAATAAACTCAATGGAATAAAAATAAAAGTGAAAAATGAACTCAATAGCTGGCTGTTTGGAATAGACAGTACATAACAGGGGCTATAGATGACTAAAGAACTGTAAGAGAATACTTGTGCAACTTTATACAAATATATTTCAAATACTGAACAAAGTATATGTCTTTTTCAGGGTTCAAAGTATAAAAGAGTATTCAGCAAGAATTAGCAATATTAAAAAAGTCAGTAACCAAGGGGAAAAGAATGGAAAAAAGCTAGTTCTAGGCCCAAAGGGGTCTTGCTAAAACTTCAAAGAACAATTATTTTCCAATTTATATACACTGTTATGTATTAATAAAATAAAAATAAAGCAAGTTTTTATTAATTCTTTTTACAAGGTAGCATAACCTTTTAATCAAATCTTGCCCAAAATTGAACAAAAAAGAGTAAATGCTATATCCATATCACGTTTGAGTATAAATTAAAAATTCTTCAGTACACTATTACTAGAAGGAATTCAGCAGTGTTTTAAAAAAATATCCACCCTGACCAATTAAGGTTTATTCTGGGAATGTAAAAATGTCTTCACATGTGCTAGCATAACTCATGTCTATAGAAGGAGAAAGGGGCTTCTTTGATGGCTCTGCAATAAAGAACCCACCTGCCAAGGCAGGAGACTTGGGTTCCATCCGTGGGTTAGGAAGATCCCCTGGAGGAGGACATGGCAACCTACTCCAGTATTCTTGCCTGGAGAATCCCAGGGACCTTGGCGGGCTACAGTCCTTGGGGTCTCAAAGAGTCTGACTTGACTGAGCAACTAAACAATAACAACTACACAGAAGAAGAAACATTTTCTTATAAGGTCCAGTGAACCATGCTTGATTGTAACATCCTGCAGCAAAGTGCACATAGAAAATCTCAAACTATAAAACAGCATTGTGTTCTGTGGTGAAGAATTGAAAGTATTTCTTTAAGTGCAGGAGAAGGCAAGGCTACCTACCAGTACCATTGTTCTTTATTTTTCACAAAAAGTCAGTGAATGCAATTAGGTAATAAATCGAAATATGGGGTGCAAATACTAAGAAAGGAGAGAGAAAATTATCTGTTGATGATATGATTATGGACCTTGATACTGGGAAAAATTGATACCAAAAGGACAAGAGGGTGGCAGAGGATGAGGTGGTTGGATGGCATCACCAATTCAGTGGAAATGACTTGGATAAACTCTGTGAGATAGTGAAGGACAGGGAAGCCTGGCATGCTGCAGTCCACGGGATCGCAAAGAGTCAGACGCCACTTAGCGACTGAGTAGCAACAACAAAGATTGTGGACTGATAAAACTGAAAGGGGTCAATCAGGGACAACAAGCAATCAGGATTAGTAAGAAGCTTTGGCAGGTAAGAAAATAAAAATCAAATGTGATAACTTTTCCTAGAATTATAATAAGTATTAAAAATGGTATGATAATCTTGTATCCAGAAATATGCTTGGAAAGAAAAGTAAGTGGCTGACATGAAAGACTAAAACTACTGAACGACATGATAAAAAAAGGCTTGCATAAGTGAAGATTGCAGGGCTCGGAGATGGGAAGACTCAGTAATAATAAAAACATTAACTCCTTCCAATGTAAAAAAAAAGTAAATTGAATAAAATTTTAATAAAATCTCAGAGATTGGAATTTACCATTATTCTAAATAATCCACTAGTAAGACTTAACACTCCAGAATGCAAAGGGAATTTGGAAAATAAAAATGAGGAGAGATTTGCTTTAACAGATACTAAAATATACTATAAAGCTGAAGATAGTATGGGCCTGGTGCAGCCATAGTCAGATTATTCAGATAAACTGTTAAAAGAAAATATAGATAAATATGCAGTTTTGGGGTGAGTGCAAAGTCTACCTTAGCAGAACATTGAAGGCAAACAGTGTGAAGGGAGACACAGCACATTTACCATATGATGTTGTTCTTTGGTTGCTAAGTCATGTCCAACTATTTTGGGACCCCATGGACTGTAGCCTGCCAGGCTCCTCTGTCAATGGGATTTAGACAAGAATACTGCAGTGGGTTGCCATTTCCTTCTCCAGGGGATCTTCCCAGACCAGGGATGGAACTTGAGTCTCCTGCATTGGCAGGCAAGTTTTTTTACCACTGAGCCGCCAAGGAAGTCCTTACTATATTAAAATAAACACAAAGTAAGCAACCCACCCCCAGGTTCTATACCATTATAACAAACTAAAGCATTAAAAAATAGTTAGAAAGCAAACAACAAAATTGAAGAATGTTCTTACAACTAAATAATAAAAGTTAACATGCTTAATATAATAAAGAGCCTTACTATGTCAATAAGAAAAAAGCTGAACATCCCAATAGACCCATGAGAAAGTCGTAAAGTATCCACCAGAGAAAAATACATGTGAAAATCTCACACTGTGGCTATCAATGAATTGCAAACAAAAATGGAAGAATTTATTACAGATTTAAAATAAATAGAATAATCAGCATTTTCCATGTCTGGGAAAAAAGACAGGCCCTCCTAATTGAATGTGAGGAGTATTAATTGGTACAAGTTTTTAGGAGTATTCAGATGTAAATGTGTGTGTGTGTGTGTATGTGTGTACATATAGAAAAAGTACTCTAAGAATGTATTTTTTTCATCCAGCAATTTCATCTATAATATTTTTTTCCTAAAAATTTAAGCGAACTAGTTAACTAGTTTTTTAAATAAATACTAATGGCCTTTACCTCTATGTCTTTATTTTTTGTAATATTTCAGGTAAATTTATTTTTAGCCATACCACCAATACAATTCTGAATGACATTTCCTTCTTTAGCATTGTTTCAAGGGCATAAAAAAATGCTAATCCATGAAGCTCAAAAGCCATGGTTTATAATTTCCCAGTATTTTCAGTGATGTTCATTGAATGAGAATTACAAACATAAAGACAATATTAAAAAACAAATCCAGGAAGAATCTAAAACGGTTCTAAAAAAATAAAGTCTACTAAAAAATGCACCAGGATGTGATCTGGGTTTTAATTTGAATTAAAAAACTAAACTAAATTTAAAATAATGATTACAACTTAACTTTGGCGCTGGACTTGGGGTACTAATAAGTGCTTGAGTTAGAAAGGTCAGTGCCAAGACTATTTCTTTTCACTTATACAGGGACATCAAGTGGGCACATCCTAGGAAAGAGTCCATCAGAGGGGACAGCAGAAAATAGAAATTCACGTTGGTGACTCAAACACCAGGAGCTGTAAGATTTTGAGTGACACCTGTCACCCCCTTTTCATGAAAGAATTGCAGGGTCTACCTGGTGGCCTGTTGAAGGCAGAAGTGCAGCAGGACGCAGGGGTGCTTCATCCCCGAAGGTGTGATGTTAGTGTACGGCAAGTAAACAGCCATTACCAGGTCTCATAAACGGGATCATTAATGGTATTGTTAGCTTTTTAAAAAATTTGAAAATAAATGGCCACTTAGTAGTTGTTTTGAAGTGCTAATGAATTACCTTCAGATCCTTTCCAGTGAGTCAAGTTTATTTCTCCAGTTTTGCAAACCCTGTTTAAAACCCATATTGACATTGCTCATATGTAGACATTTTCAACAGATATTGGATGGAAATAAAGGGGTCTTGGGAGAAGGAAATGGCAGCCCGCTCTAGTATTCTTGCCTGGACAATCCCATGGACAGAGGAGCCTGGCGGGCTACAGTCCATGGGGTCGCAAGAGTCGGTCATGACTGAGCAACTAAACCACCAACCCCACCACCACCCCCAAAGGGGTCTTGATTGAAGAGACTTCCTCACCTCCTCCTCGGGCAGGGTTCCCTCAGCGGGGTGGGAGACATTTCCCAGTCATTTTTAAAAAACATATTCCATATTGAAAAGTACTTTGACAGAATGATCTATAAATTGGGGACAGAAGGGAAATAAAGAATAAGCATATGAGGTGGCATGGTAAGATGGAATTAGCCTTTGGAAGATATGATGGTACTTAAATTTGGGGCATTATTTTCCTTTCAAGTGTTAGCTAAACACTAACCCTTCCCTGTCTGGTCATTTTGGGAAAGAGGCGCCTATAAGGAAGCTTTCATGGGGTTTGAAACTGTGCCCGTAAGTCCCTCCTTGTCCCCACACAACCTCTACCTCCTTGCCAGTTACTTCCAGCTCTCCTCCCTGAGTTCACAAAACACACACATATATTTAAAAAATTAAATAACCCCAAGCAGACAGAGTTAGTGTCCCCTCTTCTCTCTCCCCTGTCACTGTCTCTTCCTCCTCCCTAGCCCGCCCACCTCACCGCCCTCCCCGTGGATGCAAAGGGAAGAGTCTCAGCTCCTTCTGGAGTCGCTGATGCCAGGGTAGGTGCATCTGTCAGTCACGAGATGTCAGTCTGCCCTGGCCAATCCACAGCACAGTCAGAATGGGCAAAGGGTTTGTTTAGAGTCCCTTGGACAGCAAGGAGATCGAACCAGTCACTCCTAAAGGAAAAAACCCTGAATATTCATTGGAAGGGCTGATGCTGACACTGAAACTCCAATACTTTGGCCACCTGATGCGAAGAGCTGAGTCCCTGGAAAAGACCCTGATTCTGGGAAAGACTGAGGGCAGGAGGAGAATAGGGCGACAGAGGATGAGATGGTTGGATGGTATCACTGACTCCATGATCATGAGTTTGAGTAAACTCTAGGAGATAGTGAAGGACAGGGAAGCATGGTGTGCTGCAGTCCATGGGGTCCGCAAAGAGTCGGACACAGCTTAACGCCTAAACAACAGCAGAAAGATGTGACAAGGACCCTTATTTGACTGTCTGAGAGATGAGGCTGGTGTGGGAAGTAGGGAGGGCTGTCTCACTAATTGACTTCATAAAAAAATTCTATTGCCCTTTCTGGTATCAAAAATGGCTTTTAACAAAATTCTATCACAGAAATGTCTACAACTGAAAAAAAAAAAAACCTCAGAAAAGCAGGGGTCTCCATTTGTCTGATTTTTAAAGTTTTCTTTCTTTATTGTTATAGCTCAATAAATTAAAATGTACTCATATTTGCAAATGTTTAGATTTCATGATAATGTTTACAAACAAGAAATTTTAAACTCATTTCACTTGCTGAGAGCTAAATGGATATTTTTGAATGTGCTTCATTTAAAAAAAATTTTTTCAATAACAGACTTTAAAGAGAGTTTTCGTTTTGAACTCTCCTGTTTATGGTAAATGTACATGGGCACACAGGCACACACACACAGACACACACACGCCTCTCAAACCACCCGCTCAATCCTTTCTTTCACGTGTTTTGAAATATTTCCCCCACTTCCATCTATTTCAAAAATCATCGCTTTTGTGCAAACCTATTCGGTAGAGCCAAGGTCTCACTGTTTACCATTGAAGAAATCTGAAATAAACAACCTTGTCCCCAGCCCCCTCTGGCTCCTTCAAACCAATTACCAGTTGAGCACAAATATGCCCAGTGAAAAACAAATAAACAAACAAACAAAAAAACCTCAAACCGTGGAGCCATCACTTCGGGGGAAGCAACAAAAGCTTTTATTTGCAAAGGCCCAGAGCTGGAGAGATTTTTTTTTTAAATGAGCAAAGACACACTGCTCCCTGGGAACAGAGAGGAAGCCAGGAGCCCCTGGGACACGGGGCCACTTCCCTTACCTCCCTGGCGAAAGGAAAAAGCTGCTTTAATTGCCCGAGTTTATTTTTTCACAGCAGTCTTTAGAGGAAGACCCTTGGCAATCTGCACTTTGAAGATTTATACATGGCAGTTACCAACTCTACTTTTATATATTTGAAATAAAAATAGCTCAGCAGCAATTTGCTTCTTTCTTACCCTTGTTTTAAAACTCATTTCTCTCCTACCTTTGAAGTGAAGAGGACTCTCTTAGTCACCAGCCCTTTTGGATGGCAAAATGTTAATCATAAGAATTTATTTTCTGTGCTAACAAATGTTCTCCTTGGAGAATTTTTTTTTTGTCATTTAAACAGAACTTTAAAAAAAGATATAAATTAAATCAGCTTGTTGAGAAACTTCCCTGGGGAGCAGCGCCTTCTTTTATAAGACTCTCCTGATCTCTGAAATGCTCAGTGAGAGCTTAGAGTTCCTACAGAGAGAAGAAAACCCTCTTTGCTGAGACCTGAAGTCAAGGAGTATTTTCTTCTAAGGACATTTTATTCCAATGACCCAACAGGCAAATAGTAATAATAATAGTAGTGGTAGTAGTTGTTTAGTTGCTAAGTCATGTCCATGTTCTTGACCCCATGGACTGTAGCCATCAGACTCCCCCGTCCATGGGATTCTCCAGGCAAGAATACTGGAGTGGGTTGCCATTTCCTTCTCCAGAGGATCTTCCTGATCCAGGGATCAAACCTGCGTCTCCTGCTTTGGCAGGAGGAGTCTTGATCTCTGAGTCACCAGGGAAGCCTGATAATAATAGTGATAAAGTAAAAATTTTCCGAAGAACCACAAATCATCCCACACATTTTCAGGGCGTCCCTTCTACCCAGCATTTCTTCAATTGCACATGAAGATTGTAAGGCACTTCTCCAGCTTGCTCCAGAGCTCTGATCAGCAGATTTGATACGTGGATTTAGATCAATTTTTTCTTATGGCAAATCTATATGCTATTCTCTGTCTTCATTTGGCTCTATTTGCTGAGTGGCTGTTACCTGGGAGCAAAGGTCGCTCCCTGGTGGGTGAAGCAGCCCTAGTAATCTTTTACTCCTCCTGAGAGGAGTGTGAGATATTAAATCACACTTGACGTACCTGAAGCATAGCACCTTCATCCATATTTTATCTGTTGTAAATTTAATACCACAGCACTTTTTAGGGTGATGTATTTATTAACTGGCTGGGGATGAGCAGTACAGAAATTCAGTTTGTTCAGGAAAATAAAATGAAGACAGTCTGACAAGTTTATGAAGTAAGCACAATAGCTATTTATTACTTTTTAAGCACACAGTTTGCTGAAATGTCTTTAGCAGTGTTTGTTCAATAAATGCATAATGCTTTCTAAATCATCTTGGCTGATTTTTTTTTTCCTTTGAATTTTAATCAAGTTCTTTTCTCTTAAAGCCATCAGCGGGCCCCCAGTCCAGGTGGCTGCTGCCGATGGCTCACCTGAGCTCCTCAGAGAAAGAACCACATCTTTGTTCGTAGGGGCCGCCCTGTGGGATTGTGGGAAATGGAATCACATTTAGACCTGCTGTAACTGGTCTCTGGCCCCGTAAGTCAGAAGATAAACTATTTCAGAGTGACACCAAGAGCAGAGCAGCTGTCAACCTTTTTTTTTTTCCCATTGCTTAACTTTTCATTCCTTTTTTCATTTGCTTTCTCTCTTCTTCCCTCTCATCCTTTCTCTCCCTAGTCCGTCCGTCCTTCCTTCTTTCATCCTGTCTCTCCCTCTTTCTTTCACATTCCTCTTGTTTCACAGTATTTGTGCTCCAAATTCCCTCTTCTCCCTCCAGATTAATTACAGGCTTTGCTCTCAGGACCCACAGGCTGGCCCCACTCTCCCTTCCTCTGTCTGGGGTCCTAAGCTGTCAGCTACTTATTGAAAGGAAGAAGGAGGCCAGCTTTGCTTATTTGTATAGACATTCAGTCTGATAAAGCTTTTTCCTTTCCTTTTTGGGGATGATAACATCTTGAGAGCCTGGGCTGGGTTTTAAGTCTCTGTGAGTTCTAGCAGAGCAGGGCAGCGTTCTCACGGCCGCCTTCCTGTTTTCATTTGTGGGTCACTTTCATTGGTGCCCCTAGCTTTCTGTCAATATGCTCACTATCCTGAAGCTGATATCTCTATGGAGATCAGGAAGGCTCCACACTTAAACTTCAGGATGAAATTTAAGGGTGCTAGTTCCATAACATGGGACTACAGAAGCAGTTCTCAAAGTGTGTTCTGACTGGCAGCAGCATTAGCATACCTTCACCCCCTGGAGACCTGCTGGATGTGGAAATTCTCTAGTCCTACTCACTGACTCAGGACTGTGGGGGTGGGCATGGGGGAGGACTCAGTGGTCCACAGGCTAAGAATCCCTCCAGGTGTTCCTGATGACTGTCCAAGCTTGAGAATCACTGGACTGAAGTCTTGATGTGTGTTAGTCATTCAGCCATGTCCAACTCTTTTCAATTCCATGGTCCAGGCAAGAATACTGGAGTGGGTTGCCATTCCCTTCTCCAGAGGAGCTTCCCAACCTAGGGATCAAACCTGTGTCTCCTGTATTCCAGGCAGATTCTTTACCATCTAGGCCACCAGGGAAGCCTAAGTAACCATAAGTTTGTTTTTGATATCTGTGGGTCTGTTCCTGTCTTGTAAATAAGTTCATTTGCACCATTTTTAAAATTAGATTTCACATACAAGTGATATCATATATTTGTCTTTCTCTGACTGACTTCACTTACTACGATTATCTCTAGCTCTATCCATGTTGCTGTCCATTGATAGAGATGGATAAAAAAGATATGGGACAGATAGACAGTGGAATATTACTCAGCCATAGGGATGGTTAGATAGCATCACTAACTGAATGGACATGAACCTAAGCAAACTCCAGGAAATGGTGAAGGAGAGGGAAGTCTGGCGTGCTACAGCGCATGGGGTTGCAAAGAGTCAGACACGACTGAGTGGCCAAACCACAAACAGGGAAAGGGTTTTTTTTTTTTTGTAATATATGAATTTATTCCTGTGAAAGTTCTAAACATTACAGGCAACCTCTCCAACTCTGTCACCAGGAATCGGAGGGAAAAATGTTGGGATGTGACCTTTCACGATGTGCGGTTGGAAGGGCTGCCGCCCTGCAGGGGAGGCCGGAGGAGGGACGGGATGAATTGGGGTCATTTCACGGGGGATTTTATTCTGCACACTGGATGGCTGGGATGAAAGGAGACACTCAAATGCATTGTTTTATGAAGAGGCTCTTGCTCTACCATCCACACTAAAAGAGGAGATATGATAAAGCGCAAAGTACAGTGTTTCTCACCTGCTCAGCTCACTGGGACCCTTGACTCAAAGTGATTTTAATCTTAAGTGTGAGGCCAGGTCTTGCTGGTCCATGGAGCGAGGGAACCAGGGTGCCATAAATAGAAGAGCCCCACAGATGATTGGGTCCTCTTATTGCACCATCAGTTTTGACCTCTTTTCTCAACCAACCTTTGACAAAACACTGCAGATGTGCAGCAAAATGGACTCATGTGAGCCTCCTCTCTGTTTTTCTGAGTCCTTTGCAGAGGTGCTAACAAGGACTTATCACTCCAAACGTGGGCAGTGGTGAGGGGCTTAGGGAGAGTGAAGAAGCCTGCACTGTGCCCCTAACACAATCAAGGCATTTTCTAAGTTCTGTTTGCTTTTAAATTTATTTTTAAAATATTTATTTATTTGGCTGTGCTGGGTCTTAGTTGTGGCGCTCAGGATATTTAGTTGTGGCATGTAGGACTTAATTCCTTGACCAGGTATTGAACCCTGGCCCTTGCGTTGGGAACTCAGAGTTTTAGCCTCTGGACCACCAGGGAAGTCCCAACTTCTGTTTACTTTTCAGGAGATAATTGCAGCGCTAAAGAAAGGGCTGCTGGTATGAATATTTGCATTCTACCATCATTTGTCCTATTAGACTATAATTTTCTGTTGATGCTGTCAGACCATTGGGCTCAAAGAAGAGCTCCCAGGATGAATGGCTCCCATTTGGTCCATGTCAGAGTTCCTCCAGAACTTGTATACAAGGTTGACCCTTGGAGGGGTCCTGCTTCAGGTTTTCATCAAGACTAACTCAGAGCTTTTACACGCCTCTTCCCTGGTTTCCCGCCAGTTTCCCCATTTTGAAATTGGGTAGGGTCCATTAAAACGCAGGGGGATGTATGGATGAGAGACTTGAGGAAGGGTTGTAGCTCTAATGGCACCCAGCCCACATTATTGCTCACATCCTTACTTTGAATGGTCTCCCGTTTGACTTCCAGAACCAAGAAATCTCTATTTCTGATGGTTTCAAATGGCAACCGCTACTTCACTGTACCTCTTAGGAAGACATCCATTGTTGTTGTTTAGTCGTTGTGTCCAACTTTTTGCGACCGCATGGACTGTAGCCCGCCAGGCCCTTCTGTTCACGGAATTTACCAGGCCAGAGTGGTAAATTTACCATGCTGGAGTGGGTTTACCAGCTTTGCCACGCTGGAGGGGGTTGCCATGTCCTTCTCCAAGGGGATCTTCCTGACCCTGGGATGGAACCCCCTTCTTCTCATCTCCTCCATTGGCAGGCAGGTTCTTTACCGCTGAGTCACCAGGGGAGCACTGGAGACATCCATAGAATAAAACAAAAGGCTGATCTGAAGTTAATCCCTTTGGGCGGATCCAAACTCTGAAGGAATTCAAGCAGTTTACAGCCATCTTCTCCTTGGTTCAAGATCTTTCCAGCTGTGCGATGTAAATCTTCCTTGACGATTTGATGTTGTGAACCCTCTGGGTGAAAATGTGAGTGAAAACATGGCACATAAAGTCCTGAATAAAGGATTTTACAAACAGAAGCAATATTTTGGCAGGATGTCTAGGAGAAAGGCAAATACATAGAGGTCAGGCTTCTGGAGAAGACAGAGAAGATGACCTGAGAAGAGGCAGCAGAACCTTTGTGAGTGAGTTTCAGAGCAGCAGGAACCCTGGGTACGGTGACTGAGGTCCTGCCGTCAAGTCGACTGGCGAGTGGCCAACCGCACCCGGTGAAGAGTGGCAGGTTGTTGCAGGTGGCGTTGATCCTGGCTTTGTTCTGAGCCGCGGCCGGGGCACTGAAGGCCCCAGCAGGGCACACGGGAGGGGATCTTTCTGCTAATCTCTCTATCATGTGTCCACTCCACAGAGAAGTGCCTCTTTCCACCTCCTAGATCTACCTGAGAAGCTGCATGTGTAAACAGAATGGCCATTTTTGTTAAACAGAGCTTAACTATTTCTGAAGCAGCCATTTATTTGTGAAGACTATTTTATGTTAATTTAATTATAAGAAAATTGAAAAGTGTAATACATAGCTAAGCCCTTAAGGCCGGTTAATCTATTTGGATTGTAACAAATATAATTTTTATTAGCTCAGCTTATTTGGATGGAAACGAATATAACCTTTCCATAGACATTACAGACTCTGAGTTATGGTCTATTTTTATGTAAAACCAGCCTTGAGTAGAAGAGAAAGAAAGTTCTTTTATCTGTCACCGTGTTATGGAATCATTACATTAATGAGTGGAAGCTGAGCCATCCTTATTATCTTAGAGTGGAGCTCATGTCTTGTCTAGGTGTGATAGGAAAAAAAATCAGGTAGTTATTAGAAAAAATGATTAGCATTATAGGGAGGCAAGGTATATTCTGAAATATCCCTTGGGTAAAATATGTTGATTTTCAAGAGGAAAAGTGCATGAGTTTTTCAAACAATCAGACTCTCTCTCTAGAACCTCAGCTATCTTGGATCACAAATGAGAACTTGGGAAAAAGCTAAAGAAGATACCAAGAGGCCAAATGACAGAAAATTTGAGTGCCTTGGAAACTATTTTCTCATAGAAGAGTCTCCTATCATACATGGGTTCCCAGCCCGGGACAGGCAACCAACAGGGCAACCACTAGGTTGAGATTTCCAACCTGAGCGCATTCAGCAGAGACTAGAGCACAGTCTCAGGAGACAGACAGGCTGGGCTCCAAACCTAGCATCACTGCTTCTGACCAGGATGACCATTTACTCTTCCGTAAAGTGAGAATGACGACTGAGCGGGATGAAGCCGTGGAGGAGTCAATCCATGTAACACACGTTGAGCAGCTCCACCACATTGAAAGTCTGTATGCATTAACAGTGTTGATGTATCATTAATATCACTGTGCAAAAACAAAGGCAGTATTACTGATATTTCCTTCTTTCCAAAATGCCTTTTTGCTTTATAGGCTCTGGCACCCACAAGGCTTGACAATGTTGCACATTTTGGAACTTTTCTTCAGTATACTTTTTTTTTTTTGCTAAAAACAGTTTTAAAATGCAAACATTTTAGAAAGTTAATGAAAATCATAGTTGAAAAGACACATGTACCCCGATGTTCATTGCAGCACTATTTACAATAGCTAAAACATGGAAGCAACTTAAATGTCCATCAACAGATGAATGGTTAAAGAAGTTGTGGTACATATATACAATGGAATGCTACTCAGCTGTAAAAATGAATGCATTTGAGTCACTTCTAATGAAGTGGATGAATCTAGAGCCTATTATACAGAGTGAAGTAAGTCAGAAAGAAAAACAAAGAAAAACAAATGTGTTAACATATTAACACATATATATGGAGTCTAGAAAGATGGCCACCATTTGCAGGGCAGCAGTGGAAACACAGACATAGAGAACAGACTTGCAGACACGGTGAGGGAAAAAGAGGGTGGGACGAATCGAGAGAGTAGCTTTGTAACAAACCCGGTGCTCTGTGACAACGTAGAAGGATGGAATGGGGTGGGAGATGGGAAGGAGGTTCGCGAGGGAGGGGAAAAATGTATACCTATGGCTGATTCATGTTACTGTATGGCAGAAACCAATACAATATTGTTAAGCAATTTCCCTCCAATTAAAAATAAATAATTTTAAAAATTTAGTGCAAAATTTGGGAGAATTTCTGTATATTAAACCATGGTGTCTAGTGGAGCGTGCACTGTGTGTCAGGCCTGGAGCTAAGCATTTTTGAAAAATATTTATTTATTTGGCTGCACTGGGTCTTAATGGCTGCATGTGAGATCTAGTTCCCTGACCAGGGATTGAACCCAGGCCCCCTGCAATGGAGCACAGAGTCTTAGATACTGGAACTAAGTATTTTTGTTATGAGGTGGACATATTGTATTTTGTGCAAACAGGAAAGCCTCTGAGGGCAAAAGGAAGTCTGTGGATAATTACCCCTGAGCTCCCCGAGGGTAATTGAGACAGGAACTGTGTTGAATCCTTACCCTTGCTCCGAATGGTGGGCTGTGTCCTATCCATTTTGCAGATGAGAAAACGTGGGCTTAGAGGAATCAATTTTTGGCAAATAGATGGGGAAAAAGAGGAAAGAGCGGCAGATTTTATTTTCATGGGCTCCAGAATCACTGAGGACAGTGACTGCAGCTGCGAAATTAACAGATGCTTGTGTCTGAGCAGTGTCTGACTCCCAGGAAAGGAATAACGCTGGCATCTTAGAACATTCCTGGCACATGCAAAGGGGCCGGGGTGTCATGGAACAGGCACAGACACAGAATGAGAGGCACAGAACGGCCTTCCCTCAGCCTTGTCCTTAGCAGGCGTGTGGAGCTGGTGGTTGCAGTCCTCCTCGCCCCCTCCATCAGGAATGGAGGCCGCCTTGCAACCACATGGCCACGGGGCTTGACTGTGGGCTTGTCCGGGCCTTTGGGACTTCAGCAAATGCACAGCAAGGAGCCACGTGGTAGATGCCCGCCCAGAGGCTACGTGCAGGCTGGGTCGCCCTGGACAGAGACCCATGGTCCTGCCTAGCACAGCCCTGAGCCCCCCAAAGGTGATTCAGGAAGCTTGTGGGAGCCCAGGTGAGATCAGCAAAGTCACCCAGAAAACCTCTCGGTGGGGAGGAGTTCCATGTTGTTCGTCAGCACTCGGTTTTTATTTTTTGAAATTTAAAACATTGATTTATTGGAGTCATGAGGCTGCGGGCATTTCATTCTGGTTTCTGTCCATGTGACTGTGATATTTCTGTGCCGTAGACATTTTTTCTTCATGCTTTAAAATTTTTTTTAACTTGAGTTTTTATTTTTGAATTGGAGGATGCTTTACAAATCTGTGCTGGTTTCTGCTGTACAACATGAGCCAGCGCTATGTGTACACACATTCCCACCCCTTGGAGCCGCCCTCCCACCCTCCGCCGAGCCCCCTGCGATGTACAGCAGCTTCCCACCATCTATCTGTTTTACACGTGGGAGTGTGTATACGTTAATGCTACTCTTCCAGTTTGTCTTGCCTTCTCCTTCCCTCTCCGTGTCCACATGTCTATTCTCTACGTCCAGCATTCAGTTTTGATGTGGTTTGCTACAGTCCTATTCTATGCCAGACTTTTAAATCCTCATACACACGAAGGAAAGGGGACACTCTTCTCCCCATTTTACAGACCAGAATGTGCTCCCTATGCATTCCTGGTCAGTGGCTCTTTCACACCAGGACAGCCTGACTCTAAACTAGGAATTTCTTCTCTCTTCTATGTTCTTCAGAACATGACTGTGTTTTCACTTAAAAAGAAGAAACCTCCAGTAGGTCAAACCTGTTTTTACCTTGGTGAATGTAATCTTTTCTTTCAGAGGGTATCTAAGCAATTTAAAGTTAATTTTCTCAGTAGTCATCCTGGTTAAGACAGGGAGAAGCAAGTGTTGCTCCACAGAGGTCAACAGGATGTTTTAAAAAATTACTGCCAAGTGGATAAGGGCTGTCTTTACAAGAACCTGTAGAGAGGGCAAGGGGTGGGGACCTGTCCGGGGAAATGGGCACCCTTAGTGTGCTGGGTTTACTGGCCAGCGGCTGACTGATCTTGCTGCCAAAGGCTAGAGAGTAAATATTTTAGGCTATGAAACTCATATGGTCTCGGTCAATGATGGTACTCAACTGTGCCCATGTAGAAAAAACAGTCACAGACAATACATAGATGAATGGCCGTGGCTGTATTCCAATAAAACTTTATTTGTAAAACAAACAATGAGACAGATTTGACTTCCGGCTCTAGATGATAGAACTCTGCTCTGGAGAATTTGAAGTAGCAGACACACGCTTGATCTTGAAGAATCTATCATTTACCCTCCTCAATATGAAGGACTTTGCTATGATTTTCCCCCTGTCCCTCTCCCTCATCAATGGTTTCTCTTGTTTTTCTTCTTGCTTTTCCCATACTCTTGCCTTGAAAAGTATGGGCAGGACTTTACCTCTGGTGACCCTCAAGTTTAAAGGAGGTACTGATCTTGTAGCAGCTAAGGGACTGTGTAATTTTGCTGAAATCTGTCACCATAGGTGGTGACTGATTGTAAGGCAAAGTCCCTGCATCCTCCTCAGCAGCACCAAACTGTCATTCAGAAAACAAACAAGAGTTGCCTTGTATTTGACTCTTTGCTAACCTTTTTCCCCCTTCTGGGTGCTCTCTCAATCACTTCTTTTTTTTTTAAAAAACCACCAAGTGCCATTTAGGAAAAACTATACCCTGAAGCCATTTTGATCAATTTTGGCTTTTGTATTCTGACAGGGATAAGCTGAGGACTTTGTTACCTCGTGAGTTTAAGAAATTTCAAACGATTTTAATAAAATCCATGATCAATGTACTTCTCTGGCATAGATGAAATAAATAATCTGTTTTAATAGTCTGTGGCTTTGGATGAAGGGATAAAAATGCCGTAGCTCAACAAATTAGATGTAAATAAAGGTAATGTGAGAGCAGAATGATTAGATGATTCTAAAGTGGCCGGCCTAATGATGGAGCCGGTAATGAAGAGTTTGAATCATTTTTGTAAAGTGTGAGTTTGAAAAACCATAATATTTTTTAATCAGTATCTTGTTTTCTATAAGATGGTTGTCACATCAAGAATTCTGATAATGCTACCTATTTCATAAAGTTGTTATTAAATAAGAATTAAATGTAGTGAATTTGGAGCATTTGACATTTAGGAGGTGTTCAGTACACAGCAATGCTGTTTTTCTTCCCTTTAATAATAAGAGATAATAAAAGGAAATACACAAGATGCAGTTTAACCCAGGGTTTGATTCAGAGAACTAGTGTTTCATAGATGGTGATTTGGGAATTCCTATGGTTAATTTTATGTGTCAGTGTGGCTGAGCCATAGTGTCCAGATATTTGATCAGCATTATTCTGGTTGTTTCTGTGAGGGTGTTTCTTGGACGAGATTAATGTTTAAGTCAGAGGACTTTGAGTAAAGTAGATTACCATCCATCTTTGTCGGTGGGCCTCACCAAATCAGTGGAAGGCTTTACTAGAACATAGCCTGACTTCTTCTGAGCAAAAAACAATTCTGCCAGAAGATTTTCTTTGGATTCATACTACAGCTGTTCCCCAGGTTTTCAGGCCCCCAACCCCCCTATCCATGCAGATTTTACATTTACCAAACCTCCACAATCATAAGCAAGTTCCTTAAAATAAATTTCTCTCTCTCTCTCTCTCTATATATATATATCCTATTGGATGTATTTCCCTGGAGAATCCTGACTAGTAACCATCTAGGTAATATTTAGGAATCAGATTAGGCTAAAGAGAATCAGGAGCAAATAATGAAGAGAGTGAGAGGAAAATCAAACTTTGGATAAAAAAAAATGCTTTCTCTGCATCCAACAGTCATTACAACTTTCTAAATTCCTTTAAAAATAGTTAAATTGTACTTGACTACTACTGCCTGGATCTATGTCTTCTCTGTTGAGGGTGCCCACTGTCTTCCATGACAATCAGATGAGGTGATGAAAGAATAGTTGTCCTTTCCTCTGAACCTGAATTCATCTCAGAAATTGTGTGTGTGTGCGTGTGTGTGAGAGAGAGAGAGGAAAAGAGAGAGATTATTTTAATAAACACAGAAGGGAAGTGTGGGGAGAAGGGAAGTGAGGGACGTTTGGAGTTTCATATTTCCAACTTGAAAACCATCGTGGGAAGGATCAAGGTCCTTCAAAGGAAAAAGGATACAAACTTGAAAGGGGGCAGGATATGAGAAAGAGGGAGCGTAATGGGCTGCTGAGTGGAGGAGGAAGCCGGCCACATGCGGTGCCCTGAGGGGAGCGTGGATAAACACAGAGAGAGGACGCTGGCTTCCGGGAGTGGACGGAGCGCGGGGAGCCGAGAGGGGAGCAGCTGATACAGAGACCCCTCCTGAGGCACCGAGGGAAGTGGGCAACTCCCCGCCGATGACCCAGACGTCTATGAGCCACATGTGGAAGAAAGATAAGCCTTGAAAGCACTTAGAGTAGAACCCACACAGGTCACAAGCTCTGAGGGCAGCTGGCGGGAGCAACTGAGTAAAGACATTCAGGATTTGGAGTCTTAGAAAAAGGCACGTGGAATTTTCAAAATCCCCTGGAAATCCTGGGTGACAGGGGACCAGTTTTAGCACCATTGGACAGCTGTTCCAGTGGAAAGTGACCAATGAGACTAACTCTTTAAGAGTACTTTGCATGTTAACCCCAAGCCACTGCTGTATATAAAATGGATAATCAACAAAGACCTACGGTACAGCACAGAGCACTCTGCTCAATACTCTGTGATAACCAATAATGAACAAGAACCTTAGAAAGAATAGATATTGTATGCATAATTGAACTACTTTGCTTTACCCCTGAAACTTTGTGAATCAACTATACTTCAATAAGAAATAGATTTTTAGCATATGATATCGCTTACATGTAGAATCCAAAAAAGGTACACGTGAACTTATTTACAGAACAGACAGACATAGAAAACAAACTTACGGGTACTGGGGATAAGGGCGGGGAGGGATAAATTGGGAGGCTGAGATTGACACATAACACTACTATATATACAATAGGTAATTAATAAGGGCCTACTGGATAGCACTGGGAACTCTATATGAGACTCTGTAAGGGCATATACGGGAAAAGAAGCTGAAAAAGAATAGATAGATGAATATGTAAAACTGAATCACTTTGCTGTTCACATGAATAACACAACATTGTGAATCAACCATACTCTGATATCAAATTTAAACATTGAACATGAGTAATAAATAAAATACTTTGCATAGAGGATGTTTTAGGGAATTTTAGCCAGAAGCAAAGGACAACATAATACTTAAACTCTGGAGTGTAAGTGCAATGACCATACGTGTTAGAAGCATTTTGAATTAGCTTAGATTATGTTGAAAAGTAACCTGTCCACATTACCTATTACCTGTTAGTATGTCCAGCTCACCAGTTAAAATATAGGCAATATAGGCAATTGTTAACTGTGGGCGTGCTGTACCTCAGGAAGAGATGAATGGATTCTGTGTTTATTTCAAAGAATGCTGACCTGTATCAATGGATTATATATGACCTTGAAAAAAAAATAACTGTAAGCGTAGTAAAAATAAGTGGATGGCAATCTTTCCAAACTCTCCACAGTACTCTAAATGCAATGCCTTTTGGCAATTTAAAAATCTTTGTAAGACTGTGAGCTCGAAAGGCAGAACAATTTGGGAGCATGCTTGAATATCATGAAACTAAAACCTGTCACTAGGATGACTTGACATTGGAAGAAAAAACAACCCAGCCTTTTCTGTGCTTACTGATATTTAAACCTTGTAAATCTTGAAGTTGCACTGACATTTTATTTTTAAAGCCGCGGAGGTGAATGAAGCCCAACACTGCTGTGTTAGGTTTATGGGTCCTCCTTGTCTGTGTAAGTTTCTGGAAAAAATTTTTTTTTTTTTAAAAAGAGAAGACAGAAAAATACAATGCACTCTATCCAGCACATCCTTATATGTCGCAATCTGTGACTGAGCATGATGTGGATGTAATCTACTTCTGTAGGTGAGCATCAGTGTGTGCAAACCCTCCCCGGAGAAGTGTTTTCCTTCTCATTATGGGTCTCATGCCAGGACGTCCCTAATATGTGTGTTTGCTTCGGGGCTGGTGAGCAGAGCAGTTTCCTGCCTTGTGGAGACATTGCTAGGCTGTTACCCCTGGCATATACTGTGCTGCGATTTTAATTAAAGCATTTGAATGCTGGCAGGTCAGTATTGTTAGGAGAGATGTCTGATTAATTGCTTACTTCTTTGTCACAGCTATAAATGGGATGTTGTGAGGGTGCACGTGAGAATCCAAACAATTCCCCTGGAGTGGAGGGTAAATGGACTTCAGAGCAATCAGCTCCTTTCACTTGGAGCCAGAGATAGGACAAAAGCCCAAATCGCACTGGTCAGCCAATGATCCCATTTAAAGATGCTGTGGGTTAAAAAAATGCTTCCCAGTGATGGATGGCAGACCAGAGCAACTCTTTATGTGCGGCGCCACCAGCCCCAAGGCACAGGGACGATCGGCAGGTAAAGAACTCTGCTCTCCGCCAGCCAAATTAATAAACGTGCAAATTAAAAAGGATGTCAGAGCACTGAAGAAACATCTGCTAACTAAAGTAAAAAAGTAATGATGATGATGATAAATAGAGAGAGACAAAAAGGATTTCTGCTTCGGGCAAATTTGCATCCAGCTGCACCCTACTGCAAGGAGCCAGCAGAGTTCCCACGAGATTCTTTCATGGGAAAGACGTTTAGAACGTTATCTTTGAGTGACCAGGTGATAGACTTAGACAACTGACATTTGAGAAATCTATCCTCCAACCCCGGTCACTGTCCCGGCTCACCCTGACTTAGGGTTTCTCGGATTTGGCGTTCTTGTCATTTGGGGCCAAATAACTCCTTGTTGTGGAAGCTGTTCTGTGCACTGTGGGATGTTTCGCAGCATCTCTGGTCTCTGCCCACTAAGAAGCCTGTGCTCACTCTCCTCCTCCCCAATCATTAAAAATAAAAACATCCCCAGATTTTGCCAAATTCCCATGGGGAGCAAAACTGACCCTGGTTGAGGATCACTGCCTTAGTTTAACTCACTGAAACATAGTGCCCTTCACTGGATCATGAACTGATGGACAAACAATATTTACAGTAGCCCAAGGACAGAGATGGGGCCTTAAGGGCTCACTTTTAATATTTCTGTATGGTAACAATTGGCGTTGAATTGCATCCATTGAACCATATGTTATACGTAAGAGTTAGAAGGGATAAGCCCTCAGGAAATTAAACATATTCACCTCTTAGAAATCTGGGCCCCAGTGCACACTCGTACACACAGTTTTTTATTTTCAGTGCTCTCTCTTTGCTCCCTTCTGCAGGAAATTTGGAGCAAAAGTGATGCCTTTTCCAGCAACATGAAGAACAGTTTTGATTTTCACGAGGCAGTCCGTCAATGACTCTTTTCATGACATAAAACGATGAAAAGAATCATGTAGCTAAACAGAGCATCCTAAGATCTTCCTCATGAACTTCCTGTTTAGAAACAACACAGTAATTACTAATCGTAATTATGTCCCGAATCTTTACAGCCAGCTGTCTGCTCTTTTTGTTGTTTTTCATGAAGCAGGTGAAGTCAATACTCATTTTTGGAATTTGCAGGAACCACTTGGGAAAATTCATTGCTGATTATTCACTGAGAAAGTTTGCTTTACCTGTGTATTCATCTTTAGAAGACAGACGATTTCTATATGACATAGTTTATAATGGCATAACTTATAATTGATATCGGATGATGAGATTGTAACTTTGTGAAACTAGAAGAGAGTCAATGAAAGTGCAGCGGTAGATAAACACCTGGGATGTTATATTTAGTACATTTCTGTTGCCAAAAATCAAATCTTGCCAGTTATTTCTATAAATAAGGGCTAAGTCTACAGTCAAATCCATCTAATACAATAGCCTCTAAAAATATACTGTACGCATGCTATGGATTCTTTTTCATACAGTTTTTCTGTTTTCACTTTACTAAAATAGTCATCATAAAGTGGAATATTGACATGTGAAAAAGTATAACGGATAAATGGGCTTCCCAGGTGCTTAGTGGTAAAGAATCTGCCAGCCAATGCAGGAGACGTGGGTTTGATCCCTAGGTCAGGAAGATCCCCTGGAGAAGGAAATGGCAACCCACTCCAGTGTTCTTGCCTGGGAAATCCCATGGACAGAGGAGCCTGGTGGGCTACAGTCCACAGGGTTGCAAAGAGTTGGACACAATTGAACGACTAACCAACAACAACTTGATGGATAAATACAATTAGGTTTCCAGTCCTCCCAGTGGTCCACACACTCCTGTGTGTACATGCGCGCGCACACACACACACACACACATACACACAGTCATGATCTTCAGTAAAAGTCACATAAAGTTTCAGATGAGACTTTAGAACTAACCAGAGCCTTTCTTATATCAAAGACTTCCTTCTGCAAACACAGCCCCGACCTCTTCAATATTAAACAGTTGGAAAAACATATTCTATTTCCCTTATTTTTCCTATGATAAAATAGGATATTTAGCATTCCCACTGTGATATGCTTAATTTGAAACCTAACATGGCCCATTTTGTATCATTCTTTCCTTTCACTTGGCTTTGGGGTGTGTCTCCCAACACTTTCTCACTTCCCTGAACCACCTCCAAGTTTATTTTACAATTTGATAGGAAAAACAGCAGATGAAAAGGCACGTCAAGGTCCATAATATTTACAGGCTAACCCCTTGCTTCAGACCAATTCAGCAGTCTACAGAAATTTGCACAAGACTTGAATAAGCAGCCAAATTTCAGGGTTCTTGTCCAAATGCAATCTTACAGTCTTTCTTAATTCATCCAGCTTTAACAGAAACCAGACAGTTTCTCCATCTTGGATTTCAGAGCAGCGGAGGGTGCCAGTGTATTTATTACCGAGATTCTGAGTACCCTTTGTATAGGACGGGGATACTAAAATTATGCTCAAGTTTTTTTCCAATATACTGTTCATAGATACACTGAATATTCATCTGTGCATATAGATGTGCCTTTGGTGACAAGATCACAAAGTTTTGGGAGAAATGACAATTCAAAGCAACTGCCGGGAGAATCAAAGAGCCACAGAACTTAAAAGTTCTTTGGAAGATCCCTTCCCATTTCAAAGGGAAAACTGTCCTCTTTCTGGAGAGATTCTCTAGCGAGGACGATGCTCCGGCCTCTTTCCTGTGTCCATGACGTTGGATGACTTGCTTTTGTTGCGATCTAGAGACTCTTCCCTTGTCAAGAGGCAGAGAAATATGAGGTCTTCCATGAGCACTGTTGAACATTATTTATTGTAGAATAACAATACAGTTGGGAAGCATTTGCGCTGACAGGCTCTGAGCCATTACTGGCCAACCAGAGAGTGAGCCTGTGAAAAGAGACGAGGAACAGCTGTACAGATGTGGGTCAGTGGCCATATGACCTTCCTTCGTGCTGACTGGCCAGGGAAACCACTTTCGTCTATTATAATTAAATGATGATGTGAGGTTAGAAGAAAGGTATGCCGTTCAATCAGTGCATCCCAGGTCGGATAAATTCTGAAGTACATCCCAACCGTAAGTCTAATTTAATCGACTGAATGTTCTCATGAGAAAAAATAATACACACAGCGTGGTACACACAGGAATCACAGAGTTCATGGCTAAGCAGTTAAGGGGCAGAGAGAGGGTAAGTTTGGCAGGATGGGTACCACTAATGGTAGGGGTTGGGAAATGGATGGGCTGGGAAGAGGGTCGCGAATATTTTAGGGCTTGGGAAAAATAAGTCTTTGGTGGAGATTCGTGTTCACATTTTTCACTTGAGTGACCAGTTTGTTGTGCTGGATGGACTGGGGCCTGGGTGTGAGAACACCTGAGTGCCAGCTGGACTTTGAACAAGCTTCTTTTTCCTATATTAATGTGCTGGATGATGTGAAACCAGCGGTCATTTCCTGCCCTGATCACTTTCTCCCTCTGAGTGTGTGAGATTTAGAACAGATACACAATCATTGGGCTTCCCTGGTGGCTCAGTGGCAAAGAATCTACCTGACAGTGCAGGAGATGCAACAGATGCGGATTCAACCCCTGGGTTGAAAAAAACCTCTGGAGGAGGAAATGGCAACCCACTCCGATATTCTTGCCTGGGAAATCCCATGGACGGAGGAGCCTGGGTGGCCTATGGTCCATGGGGTCACAAGGAGTCAGACACGACTGACAATACACAAACACAATCGTTACAAACACACCTGTTGTCTCCATGCAAACCTCGCTGTAGAAGGGGATCTACGTGTATCCAGACTGTATCAGTGAAGACCAGGACTGTGGTGGTGAACACCATCTAATTTTTAAAAATGCATAAGCAGGGATGTATCTCCACGCGCTGCACTTGGGTAATGTTGATTTATTAGTACAGTACAATCCCGCTAATTAACACTAATGACGGGAGGACCCATTGTGGATTGTAGAATTTTGCAAATTAGCGAGTACATGAAAAAACAATAAAAATCAGGAGTCCTGCACTGCAAAACGTCCTCTTCCACTTATTTTGACAGGAAGGTATTTAATGTTGATTATTTACAATAATTCTTCATCATGCATCGCTAATGTTAGATTCTGTTAAAAGAGGCATTTGTGAGGATTGATGGAATAACGCTCATAAAGCAGTCGAGTGGAAGGAGGAAGATGAGTGCAAAGCATTAGGATGACGGTACCTAATGGAGTCGTAGTGATGGAGAGAGAAAACTCAAGTGTTGGACGAGAGGCACAGGAGGCCAGCTGGATGTTTGGGGGGATTATTAGAATTGTGAGTTTGTGCGTGAGAATTAACCATACTTAAATCTTAAATGACTGTAAAACAGATTTCAGCCTGGGTTTGTTATCCAGAGACTCAAGTGATTAAACGTGTTATGTCAGCTACTGTGAATGATCTGATTTTACAGGTGGCATCTTCTAGCAATAGTAAATGTATCGAATACATAATGGACATGAGGTTCTCCACTGAAATGGTGTGGACATTTTAGAATTTTTTCTACAGGGAATGTTTTACACTTATGGATCTGGATGTTTGATACTGAGTATTTATGTACTTACCAGGTGGCTCAGTGGTAAGGAATCTGCCTGCCGGGGTGGGAGACCCAGGTTTAATCCCTGGGTCAAGGAGATGGCCTGGAGAAGGAAATGGCAACCCACTCCAGTATTCTTGCCTAGGAAATCCCATGGGCACAGGAGTCTGGCAGGCTACAGTCCATGGGGTCACAGAGATTTGAAGATGACTGAATGAATCAGTATTTAATTATGGAAAATATCTGGAGGACTGGGGACAGTGTCGGGAGTTGGGTCATATGTGGACTTGGTACTAGGAATAACCGATCACCTAGTTTTAAGGAATTATGCTTTAGTGATTGTGATTTAGGAACTAATATTATATCTGTGAATAAATACCCAAGTGGAAGAAGAGTTATTCTGCTAATTATAGATGTAAAGGCTTGTAATTAAGAGTAAAATTTCAGGCTTCATCAGCCTTGAAATAGGCTTAAAAGTATATCGTGCTACATTACAAAATTTTGAATCCCTTCTAAATAAATACCAGCAAGTTGTTATTTAGCTGTTAAGTCGTGTCTGACTCTTCTGCAACCCCATGGACTGTAGACCCCCAGGCTCCTCTGTCCATGGGATTTCCCAGGCAAGAATACTGAAGTGGGTTGTCATTTCCTTCTCCAGGGGATCTTCCTGACCCAGGGATCAATCTTGTGTCTCTTAAACTGGCAGGCAGATTCTTTATCACTGAGCCATTGGGCCACTATGGAAGCCCCCAAAATACCAATAAGAAGACTCCTCAGGCTGAAACCGTGATGCACACAATTGTTTAAAATGTAGCTTGATCATGCTCAGTTCTGTTGGTTCTCTAACTCCATCACTGGCATCTTTTAAGTCATGGTAACTTACCTGAGGGGCTTCCCAAGTGATGCCAGTGGTAAAGAGTCCGCCTGGCAATGCAGGAGATGTGAAAGACATTGGTTTGATTCCTGGGTTGGGAAGATCTCCTGGAGGAGGGCATGGCACACCCCTCCAGTATTCTTGCCTGGAGGATCCCATGGACAGAGGAGCCTGGAGGGCTACAGTTCATAGGGTTGGAAAGAGTTGGACACGACTGAAGTGACTTAGCATGCACTTATGTGCAACTTACCTGACCATTGCAGATGAAAGAAATGCTTCTTAAAGCATGTGAAACTAAGCTAGTCCAAGCCTATTTCAGAGACTCTGGTCTTCAAGAACACAATAGACATCTCTGCTTCAGCTTCCTGCTCATCTACAAGCTGGCACTTTTCAAATTTACCAGTCTGGAGCCTTGATTTTCCAAAGAAGCAAGCAGCGAAAGTCCCTAGAAATAATTGCAATTGGGCATTTCTGAAGGACCAGGAATCAAGGTTAAGAGATGGGACCCAGGAAGACCTGTAATTATTCTTCATCCATGCTGTTGCTCCCTGAGCACTGATAACATGTGATGCTACTCACAAACCAGACTGGGAAAGTTATTGTATGCAAATCAATTCTTGGAAGTTTATTTTAAATTGCCCAATTGTGCTCAGAAATAGATTAAACACCTGTCAGTTTGATCTAAAATCCGGTGAAAATACAAAATCCTTTTTTGGTTTTGGGTCTCACATTTTGAAGCAGTTGTCCTAACACGGAATTGGGAAAAAAAAAAAAAAAGGAAAACAACCAAACAAACAATTCCTGAAGGGCCTTGGGAGTTTTGCATTCCAAGACTTCCTTCTGCTTGGCCTGTGTGCGTTTTTGATCCAGAAATGGAAGGGCCTGGGTTCACCCTGTGGCCCACTTTGACTCATAAATGAAAACATTTTTTGATGATGAGTATAGCCCTATTCTAACTCAATTTTAATGACGGCACTAGTTTGCCAAATTTTTTGCTTCTTTGATCCATAAATAAAAATCACTACACATGTCAAGATACAAAATGGAATCACTATGACTCAGAAGGTTTCTTTCAAATATAAAAGCTGGAAATTATACTTGGGTTTTCATTTCCTTTCTGAACCAACCAACAAATAAATGGAACCCAACTGTCATACAAGTAAACCAAAGGATATCTCAAAAAATCCTGTGAAAAAAACCTTGTGCATGCATGCTCGGTCGATCACTCGCGTCCGACTCTTTGCGACCCCATGGACTATAGCCCACTAGGCTGCTCTGTCCATGGGATTTTCCTGACAAGTATACTGGAGTGGGTTACCATTTCCTCCTCCAGGGGATCTTCCTGACCCAGGATCGAAATCAAGTGTCCTGTGTCTCCTGCATTGGCAGGTGAATACTTAACCACTGTGCCACTGAAAAATCTTATATATGTCTAAAATGTCTTTTCATAAATCACAGGTTCAGTTAGCAAAATGCTATAATTTAAGCATTTTTGGACCCTAAACACTGCTCCTGAGAAGAGTGTGTAAATATTAGATGTCTTCACTGATTATTCCAGCTGCTTTGTCTGTGATGTTTTTAACTATTCTTTTTTTTTTTGACCATGTATAGTGATTTACAGGAAAATGTGACCCTGAGCCCCTGGTCCATTTATGTTTAACTCAACAAAGCATCACCAGCGCATTTGCACTGGATGCTCTGTCCTTGTTTATCATGCTCTCCACCTCAGAAATTAGGAAATTAGCAAGAATAAATGAAATTGAAACCCAAAGGGTAGTAATCAGATCCAGTGCTTTAGTAGCATGGGAAAGTGGCAAAATTAATTTTTATCCTGAATGTATGGGCTTCCCAGGCCTAGTACATTTTCCTAGCAGGCTGTTGGCGCTAAGAGAATCACCGATAAACAAGCAATTGCCAAAGAGAAACAATGCCTTGAAATCCATTGACATCTTCAAATAAAGCCTTAAATTTTACTCATGAGTAGCAATGCCATAAGCCCGGTTAAAGAAATGACTCGTTTCCATCCCTTGGGCGTTGTTAAAAGAGATTACCTCAGAGCTGGTGCTTCTGTTTTAGTGGCGTGCCGTATTATTGCTACCTGTGGACACCAACTGGGGCCACAGGTTTTCACATCCCCGCAGGAGTCAAGGTTGCCAAAACATAGCGTGACATCTGAAGTGGGAAAAGCAAAACAACAGGAGCATTTGCTTATGTAGTATGCACGCACACACACAGCTCCCCCGCCCAGACAGCATCAGATACAGGAGGAATTTACACCTCCCATGTGTGGTCCAGGGGTCGACAGCATGCTTAGAGTGTGGAATGCTGGGAATTTCACCTCTAGGATCAGAACTCAGAGCCTTCATCCTCAGCCAAAAGCTTCCCTCTTCTTAGCATTTCACACTCAATTCCAAGCTTGAGAAACAATTTTTCTGAGGAATGTTAGAGCTTTTGGAATGGTTGGGCCCCTTCTTTCCAGGTATATCATGCATGCACACATGCTTAGGCTCTCAGTCGTGTCCAACTCTTTGCAGCCCCATGGATTGTATCCCACCAGGCTCCTCTGTCCTTGGGATTTCCCAGGCAAGGATACTAGAGTGGGTTGCCGCTTCCTTCTCCAGGGGATCTTCCTGACCTAGGGATCGAGCCTATATCTCCTGCATTGGCAGGCGGATTCTTTACCTCTGAGTCACCTGGGCAGACCTGACAACAGTGTGCAAGAGCCCAAGCATTCACCTTGGCCACTAATCCTCCAGGGCTCCCCTTCCTGTCAGAGCTATGCTTCCTTATCCACAAGAGGGACCAGCACCTCATTTTCTCTTTTTCCTCTTCTTAAAGCATTTGGTGTCTTATGTGACAACTGATGTGATTGGCCTGCCTTCCTGCCTGATGAGGAGCACGCTGGCTGCCTTGGTCCCACCCTTCTCTGCCTTGGGGGGCATTCCTTGCTGTCAGCACGTGCACTGGCTCCTGGGCACAGTAGTCTATTTGTCTCCTGGCATTTCTCCCCGAGCCCTAAGTTTAAGAAAAAGGGCTTCAGTTCTTTGAAGTGCTCAGTGCCTGTGTTGGCATCCCCCAGCCACATCCATCTCCAGTCAAAACACAAGCATGGAGTCCCTTCCCCACTCCCGCCCCACTGGGACCGTTCCAGGTGCGGCATGCAGGTACCTGGCTCCAGGGGGGACAGGCCGGGCCTCCTGTAGTCACCCTTCCAGCTGGGGGTCCCCCTCTGGTTGGGGATCCTGGCAGGGGTGGGCATGCCCGATGGCGGGGTTGGCACTGGAGAGTGTGTGTCTCAGAGATGGTGCTTTCTCTTTGCTGATGCTGCCCTCCACAGTGAATGAGGTTCCTCTCATTTCTCAAAGGGGAATTTGGGAAAGGGGAAAGGGAATGAACAGGTGGTTCTGAGAACTGACCTGTCTCTGTCTACTGACATAGTCATTTGTCATAAACATTTCAGAAGATTCATATAAAAATCCCAGGAGACCCATGTGGAGACCTCCATGTTCACCTGCCACAGATCCAACTCATCTGATGGAATATAGCATGATTGCCACCCTTAGAATTCCTTTAGGGCCCATGGGAAGCTTTGGCTGGTACACCACACCCAGCGGTGGAATTCTGGGCCAGGTTCATAACTTGAGATAAAAAATACCCACCTTTGTTCAAACCCTTCCTTTGATCTAACCTGATGTCTCGGATGTCTGTTACAAAGAATTGGGCCAATTTATATGCTCCTTCAAAAGAGTTGAGTATTTGGTGGGTTAGTGCAGAGGATTACGTCTTAGGAGGGACCTAGGTGTTAAATTATTTCAGGTGCTCCATTCAGAATAAAGCCAGTGTTTCAAGACCTGAAAGCTGCAAATGAATTTTTGGTACAAGTACTGGGGGGAAAACCCTGTTATTTGGAGTTAGTCTGCTAATTGTGGGATCTGGAAAGAGTTAGGCTGTGCAGAGGTGGCAGACTTGAACAGCTTCAGGGAGGTAGTCAAGGTGAGATGTGGCAGATGACACGCTACACAGGGGCGTCTGAACCTCTGCTGCGGCAGTCAGATTCCCTTTAATCCAACACATCTCAACGGCTGAGCAAAAGCCTCTAGAGGCATTTCATCTGGTTGTCCAATCCACTGTTTACACACTCCGGCTAGAGGCCGGGTCATTCTGTGAGTAGCCCAGGATCACCAGGTCGTGAGTCCGAGCCCCTGGAACCCAAGGCTTCTGACTTTAGGCCGTGGCGCTGTTCACTCTCCATCACCTCTTCACATCCCAGCAAGAGGGGAAGCAGGCATTAATGGCTTTGTGTAGCTCATCATTCTCTTCTTCCCAGGCTCCAATTCCCTGAGCCTCTTATTCTCCTGTGTAAATGGGTATAACACTTTTTACCCATAAGGTGGGGCTTTCCAGGTGGCTTGGTGGTAAAGACTCCACCTGCCGACACAGGAGACGTGGGTTCGATCCCTGATTCGGGAAGATCCCCTGGAAGAGGAATTGGCAACCCATTCCAGTATTCTTAACTGGGGAATTCCTTGAACAGGGAAACTTGGCCAGCTACAGTCCATGGAGGTTGCAGAGTTGGACACAACTGATGAGACTTAGCATACACACACACAGAAGAATAATATCTTTTTTTTTTTTTTTTAAATCACATTGAGCAGCTTGTATGATTTTAGTTCCCCAACCAGGGATTGAATTTGGGTCCTCAGCAGTGAGACTGTGGAGTCCTAACCACTGGACAACCAGGGAATTCCCACCATTCCATCTTCTTTATCCATTTATCTGTTAGCAGATACAGAAATTCCAGGTCCCAACATCTAGAGGTATCTTAATCTGGCCTCGCAGACACAGCGCCATGTCGGTCCCCCAGGATACCCGGGACGCTTCCTTCTCCCTCTCCTCTCCTTCCTTCCCTCTATCACCCCTGTGCCCAGTTTTACCCTTGTCTTTTCTGTCCCTTCCCCTCAGCTTCCTTTTCTGTGTAGCTAGGAAGGCAATCATGAGCAGGTGAGAAACAACTCATTTCACTGCTTTTTCATCACTATATAGCATGTGAATTATCTTGTGTTTATCTGCATTTGCAAAAATGATGAAGATTGGAGAGAATCTTCTGGGAGAATATTTGGGAAGTGGGAATGAGATGGTAAATGAGATTTGGAGACATCCTGTTCACCAAACAGACATTTTTCAAATTTTAATAAGGGGATGTGTTTTCTGTTCTTAAGTTCAAAGCTAAAGAAAGCATAGATGTAGTAATATTTGCCAGATTTTACATTTATTAAAAGCCAGGACAGACAGGGATAATAGCATAACTCAATATTTATGATGCTGCAGCTCTCACATAAATATTAAAATAAGACAGTTATCATCAGAACTATTTGTTGTTTCTATTTACTTTCAAATTTTAATGAACACAAATGCCACTTATGTGGTAAAGTTCAATAACTGAAAAAATAGCTCATTTGTCCATCCGTGAAGCCAGCCATAGAACTGTCATGAGAAAAAGTTATTTTTAAACTAAATCATAATTTGAGAAGACATCGGAAAAAGACTTCTGCTTCTGGGAAGATGGAGTAAATGTACCTTCCCCTCCTCCTCCTGCTGAGAGCAATTGAAACCCATGGACCCTATACATGAAACAAGCTTACAAACACTATGAGGTGGAGAGAAGGCAGCTGACGGGTACCTACAGACTCTGAAAGGGCATGTCAGTGTGTGTGCTGGGGTTTCTTTGTGTCTCATGGTGCTTGTTCCTTGGAAGAAAAGCTGCAGCAAACCTAGACAGTGTGTTAAAAAGCAGAGACATCACTTTGCTGACAAAGGTCCATATAGTCAAAGCTGTGGTTTTTCCGGTAATCATGTATGGATGTGAGAGTTGGACCATGAAGAAGGTTGATCACCAAAGAACTGATGCTTTTGAACTGTGGTGTTGGAGAAGACTCTTGAGAGTCCCTTGGACTGCAAGAAGATCCAACCAGTCCATCCTAAAGGAAATCAACCCTGAATACTCATTGGCAGGTATGATGCTGAAGCTAAAGCTCCAATGCTTGGGTTACCTGATGCAAAGACCTGACTGATTGGAAAAGACCCTGACTCTGGGATTGAAGGCAGGAGGAGAAGGGCGACAGAGGATGAGATGGTTGGATGGCATTACTGATTCAATGGACACAGGTTTGAGCAAACTCTGGGAGACAGTGAAGGACAGGGAGGTCTGGCATGCTGCAGTCCATGGGGTCTCAAGGAGTTGGATGTGACTTACTGACTTAACAACAACAACATGAATCCCAGACCAGATACTGGTGAAGCTGGCAGCCCGAAAATGCCAAAGTGTTCAACCATGAAAGTCCTGGGAGAAGCTACAGGTTGGGGAAGGGGGTGTCCAGCTGAGTCAAACACAAACCTTTTATATAATTAATGTTCTACTCTTGACAAAAATCACAGAGCATATATGACTCCACCCTCCTGCCACCTAAGCTGAAGGGTATCTAGACTTTCATGCTCACGGGGCTGAAGAAAGATGTCCTAAGCTCACCCTAGTTGCATCAGACAAAGTGGACAGGAGCAGTTTGTTCATCCTGTGAAAGTGAAAGTTGCTCAGTCATGTCCGACTCTTTGTGACCCCATTGACTGTGGTCTGCCAGGCTCCTCTGTCCATGGATTCCCCAGGCAAGAATACTGGAGTGGGTAGCTGTTCCCTTCTCCAGGAGATTTTCCCAACCCAGGTCTCCTGCGTTGCAGGTGGGATTCTTTACTCTCTGAGCCAACTTAGCCATCCCACTGGGTGGTTAATGAATGACTCTTCACATACACACTCCCTTCCCCATGCTAAGGACTCCACATCCCACCCCATTCACCAAAAATAAGCCCCATCTAATCTCTGCTTTAATCTACAAATGCAAATTCACTAAAGAGATTGAGATGCTCCTGGCTTCTAAAGCATACCTGCTTAGAAAGTCTTTTCAGAGTGAAGTCAGAAAGAGAAAGACAAATATCATATATTAATGTATATATATGGAATCTAGAAAGATGGTACTGGTGACCCTATTTGCCGGGCAGCAAAGGAGACACAGACATTTTGGGCACAGTGGAGGAAGGAGAGGGTGAGATGATTGGCAGAATAACATTGAAACAGATACATTACCATATGCAAAATAGATAGCAGTGGAAGTTCGATGTATGTTGCAAGGATCCCAAAGCCAGTGCTCTGTGACAATCTAGAGGGATGGGATGGGGAGGGTGGTGGTGGGGGGTTTAAGAGTGAGGGGATCTATGTATACCTAACGAGATTCCTGTTGTTATATGGCAAAAACCGTCACAGTATTATAAAGTAATTATCCTTTAGTTAAAAAAATAAGGAATATCAATATTTAAAAAAAAAAACAACCCTCCCCCAAAGTAGTCTTTTCAACAACTTCCCACCAGCTATCTATTTCACACGTGGCAGTGCATATATGTCTATGCTAGCCTCTCAATTGTTCCCACCCTCTCCTTTCCCCCGTGTCCTCCTCATGTCTGTTCTCTACATCTGCATCTCTATTCCTGCCCTGCAGGAATTTTTGTACCATTTTTCTATTAATAGACTCGACAAAAAATGCATTAAAATACGATATTTGTTTTTCTCTTTCTGACTTAACTTCACTCTGCATAACCTAGAGGGTGAGACAGGGAGGTAGGAGGGAGGCCCAGAAGGGAGGGGATATATGTTTGCTTATGGCTGATTCACATTTTTGTATAGCAGAAACCAACACAACGTTGTAAAGCCATTATCCTCCAATTAAAAATAAAACTAAATTTAAAAAGTTCTTTTCAAACATAGCCCTAAGGCAAGCCTTCCTCTTTTATTTCTACTACTTCACAGATATTCCAAAGCCTGGTATGGGTGGCTCGTTTCTTGCCATCTACACCAACTCATCCGTATATGAAACCAGCAGCTGCAATCCAAATTTCCCACCTTCTGAGAGGTCGTAAATGTTTCCCGGAGCAGCACCATATCCTCTTAAAATCACACTGCCCTGGCTCATGACACACAACCTGCTCTAGAGTGCCAATCCTCATAGCCTGGCCCTTAAACTGCACACACGTGCACTCAGCTAACAGGCGGCTACTCCCTGGGCCAGGACCATCTCCCCAGAGGTGTCAGTCAAAGAGCCAAGTTCTAGAGGCTCGTGCAGTTCACATCTTAGTTGGCTTCAAGTTTTTCCAAATAGGACTCGGACTCTATTCCTAATCTGTGATTTCAGAAACATAATAGATTCTCCTTTGTTGTCGTTCAGTCACTAAGTCACGTGTGACTCTGTGACCCCATGGACTGCAACACACCAGGCTTCCCTGTCCTTCACTATCTCCCGGAGTTTGCTTAAACTCACATCCATTGAGTCACTAAAGCCATCCAATCTTCTCATCCTCTGTCGCCCCCTTCTCCTCCTGCCCATAGTCTTTCCCAGCATCGGGGTCTTTTCCAATGAGTCAGCTCTTCACATCAGGTGGCCAAAGTATTGGAGTTTCAGCTTCAGCATCATACCTGCCAATGAGCATTCAGGGTTGATCTCCTTTAGGATTGACTGGTTTGATCTCCTTGTAGTTCAAGGGACTCTCAGGAGTCTTCTCCACACCACAGTTTGAAAGCATCAATTCTTTGTTGCTCAGCCTTCTTCCACCTGATCAAATAAAATGAGCTCGTGTGGCTGCTGTCATATAGAGCAGACAGTGTGGGAAGGGGAAGTGTTTTGTTAACCACAATCATCAGGTATGATTATGGGCAAAACGGAACTGCTAAGGTGATGCCTGCAACCTCCGTGAGAGTTAACCCTACCCAGGATAACTGGGCAAACTTTAAAAAATGATTGCTGTGATCAAGGACGTGTCATACTTGGGGATATATCTGTGGCACCAAAAGAGCTATGGCATCTTTAAATTACCGGGTAACGGACAGAACTGGAGCTCTGCCAAGGTAAAAGTTGTAAAACTGGATTGATTTTTGCTACAGCTTGCTGAGGGCTCCCCTGAGCCAGGATGCAATGTTCAAATATAATAATTGATAGCCTGAAAAAATATTTCTGATAAGTGCGCAGAGCCCTGCCGGAGATGAAGTGAGCCTTTGTGCTCGGGCAAACGCTACAACCAAAGTGACCCTAGCACCCGATTTGGCTCTGATTAGAGCCACCCGGCTTCCTGCTCCCCCCACCCCCACTCCCCATCATCCCGCCTTTCCTGAACATCCTCCAGCTGTAGAGAAAATGGTCCTAGCCTTCAAACAGGAGCGTTTGTTAAATGCTGTTGTGGAAAAGTAATTATCCAACAATCGGACCTTGTACGTGCAGGGGAAATCACATTCGTTAATACCACCTTGGTAATCCCAGGGGGCGGGAGGGGGCTCCCGTTAATCTGACCCCTTTTCAGTCTTTCCTTGGTGAGCTGACCACCCCAAGCTGGGAGTGTGTGCGTCTAAATTGCTTGGGATTCAATTGAACACATTAAAATTTAAAAAGGATTTAACTGAAATTTTTCAATAGCTTCTGAGAAGGGGGATAATTTATTAGCTTGGAGTAAATTAAAATCTCAAGCAGGGGTAAAGACTTCGAAGATTGCTTTAATACATTTTATATGCTTTCAAAAGAAATGTTCTTTTAAATGGTCCAAAAATCAGCTAATTTTGTCCTATTTAGCAAATTACCTCCTAAGGCCACGATGTTGAAAAAACTTAACAATTATTTTTTTTTAAAGGGAAAATCAGAGGAGGGGGTGAAAAAAATCATACACCTTCCATAGGAAACAACCAAACTCTAAATTGCTATGTCTTTTATAGGTCGCAGTTAGGGTTATTTTTTTGTTGCTGTTGTTCCTTCATTCAAAAATCAGTGAAACATTTGCATTAGCTTCTGCCAGGCCACACATAGGACCTTTTTTCCACATGGTGATTGTAGGCAGAGGAGGTTTGAGGTTAATGAAGGGGCCTTGGAAGGTTAAATCCCCATGTACCATGCTGATAATTTATACCTTTATTTCAGGCCACATTCACCTGTGGAGCAGCAAGGCTGCAGAAGGGAGTTCAAATGGATAACCTACTCAGCCCAGAGGCGATGCCCATCCAGACAGGAGATTTCTTCTTCTGAATTATCTGCGTAATAAACAACTCCTGCCCAGCTCCAAGTGGCATTCTGAGGCTGAATGGGGAGGATTCGATTTTTTTCCCTCATTTCTTTTTCTCCTTCACTTTTTTTCTGATGGTAACTAATATTTTGTGGTTTGTATTTTGGAGAGTTTTTTATTTTAAATGTGTGCTTTCAGTTCCTGGCTTGTGGTTTACTGAGAGCTGCCAATCTTCTTCTAACTGGAGTGATCAGAAAGAGAAACCCACCCTCCCACCTCACCCCCCCCACCCCCCCACACCTCCCCCCCCTCACCTTTCCAAGGAGTGTCTCTACTGTGGAATTCACTCTGGAGCATCCTGTCCACGTTTTGGGGCACTTTAGACATGGATCAGTTTGAAAGCATAGCTGTGATCATTTTAGATTAGAGCCAAGACTGACTATTCTGATTCTATCATCTGTCATATCATATTTATCTATTTCTTTATGTATCTATCTTTCTATCTATCTATCCATCTATCAACCCTAACTATTTATCTACTATATCTATCTGTCTATCTGGGGGCTTCCTCAGTGGCTCAGTGGTAAAGAATCTACCTGCGATGCAAGAGACACAGGGACTGAATTTCCCGCTCCAGTATTCTTGCCTGGAGAATACCATGGACAGAGGAGCCTGGTGGGCTATAGTCCCTGGGGCTGCAAAGTTGGATAAGACTGAAACGACTGAGCACACACCTATCTATCTATCTATCTATCTATTATCTGCTATTTCTATCTCTCTAAAGAAAAAATAAAAGAAAATGAAGGGGGCAAAAAAAGAACTGAGAACTAGCCAGCCTGATCTTTCTAATCAAGAACTAATTATTTAAGTGTCACTTCTCTGTTCTCTGTATTTGTGAGACACAGCTTGGAGGGCAGGTGATAAAATCATACACCATACACAGCTTGTGACTTCCATGTCTTTTCTCCAATTCAAGCAGCACCTGCCTCTCTCCAGGGTCCCATGGAGAAGATAAAAGCCCTCAGGATGTAGGATCAATTTTCAGGTCTGAAATGATCACCCAGTAGAAAAAATACAAATGACTTTTGTGGTTGGTTGACTCAAAGGACATTTGAAAGTTTGCTTGCTTAGAGGGAAGAGAAGTTCTATGGATTTCAAGCTTAACCAGGCAGTCAAATTCTAGAGCTCCCCTTCATAACTCATCCTCAGTGTTGGTGAGGGATGAAAGACTGGTTAGCCATGTGCTCTAGCCAGTCCAGTAGGGAAATAGCTAGGATTTGAGCTGAAGTGGTGGTAAGGAGGGTGGGGGAGGGACAGACAGGACAACCATGATGGAGCTAAAACTACACCATTTGACTTCTTATGGGTTGAAGAAGGGCTTCCCAGGTGGCGCTAGTGGTAAAGAACTTGCCCGTCAATGCAGGAGACATAAGACACGGCGGTTCAATTCCTGGGTCATGAAGGTCCTCTGGTGAAGGGTATGGCAACCCACTCCAGTATTCTTGCCTGGAGAATCGCATGGGCAGAGGAGCTGGTGGGCCGCAGTCTATGGGATTGCAAAGAGTTAGACACGATGAAGCGACTTAGCATGCACGCGTGGGTTGAAGAGAAGTCTGTGGGTCAGGGGAGACCTGAGAACCTTTTCCTGACCTCTGGCTTCTTTCGGATTGTACAGCTTTTACCCAAATTGAGAAGAGTGTCTAAAGTGCCCCCAAAGATGGACAGGATGCTCCACAAATATAGGCTTTGCTCTATGAGAGAAATACACTGAAAAGTTTTGTTCAGTTCAACAACTGTTTAATAACATTTCATCCAGGATTTGCCAATTAAGAACTCCAGAACATTCAAGGTTGCTTTTAGTCAGATGAGTTTTCTGCAGACTGAATGCTCACTCATCTCTATGTCAGTAAATACTCTCTATTTTATCTAATACACTCTCATTCAAATATGTATTTCCCAGGGGTATAAAATCTAGTGACAACTGAACATCATCACAAAATCCACAGAGCATAAATATCTTGAGTGTTATGCTTGCTGTCCTTTTAAAATAAAGCTGACCATCCTCATCAACCATTAGGAGCTCTGAGAGGAGTTGATTACCCAGAGTCATGATACATGTGCAAGCAGTCCATCCAGACCCTTCCACAAGGCTCCTCCCTCTGAATACATTTCCAACACAGGTGGCCCGTGTTGGGAGTAGTCTGGGGACGTGAATGAGACAAAAGCTGTGGCCCACGTGGGCACTGAGCCCCTAACCTCCACCTCATTAATAAGAAGCTCTGACCATCTGAGCTTACCCGCCACAGGCTAATGATGTGTGTATGGAGACACGGCCCCATCAATCACATTTTCTGAACAAAACTCACCTCCCTGAAAGTAAGCGGAAGAAGCAGCCATAAAGAGCTCCTCACTGGGGATGCAGAATGCTCCTTGAGGATGGCTGGGGTACTTCGTCCCTCCAAGCTTCCCATTCGTCATCCCTGTCCTGAGAGGACTTGAAGATTCTCGGATTCATGTTGGTTAATTCACACTTTTAAGAATGTACTTCTTCTTCCAGGGTGCTCTAGCATGGATGCAACTTATGATTCTGATGCCTCAGTGAGTAAAGCTTTGACTATCCCTCAGGGACAAATGCTTAATATGTTCTCATAGATCTTTGGTAGTTGTTCCTCAGCCCTCAGGGGATTTTTAACTTCTGAAATTTTATGTAAGAAAAGTGTGCATGTGTGAATGCATATATAGGTAAATAATATATACATAATGACAATATATATACAAATGTATCTATTTTGGAGAATATTCAGGGTTTTGTTTATTATTGAAGTGCAACTGATTTACAATGCTGTGTTGATTTCAGGTGTTCAGTAAATTGACTCTGTAAAACATGGCGCAAGATTGAAATCACACAATCATACACATTTAATTGTTGGACTTCCCAACAACTGGCTCAGTGGTAAAGAGTACACCTGCAATGCAGGAGATGCAGGTTTGATCCCTGGGTTGGGAAGATCCCCTGGAGAAGGAAATGGCAACCCACTCCAGTATTCTTGCTGGGAAAATCCCATGGAGAGAGGAGCCTGGTGGGCCATAATCCATGGGGTCACAGAGAGTTGGACACGGCTGAAGTGACTGAGCACGCATTGTGTTTCGAAGATTAATGCATATCAAAAGATTTATATATTTATATAAACATATATATATATAAAATGAGGGGTCAGGGAGGACAGGATTGAATATGGGGTTAATGGGAAAATAATAAAATGAGACAAGAGAAGGGCCTTGTGATACCTGATGTTCTTAATATGCCTGAACTGAGAATTCAGTTAACTGTCTTCATCATCTGAGGTCCAAAATCATCATCTGAGGTCCTCAGAATTTCAGAGTGCTCAGGAGACTCCGATTCGACTGCTGGGTCAGGAAGATCCCCTGGAGAAGGGAATGGCTACCACTCTAGTATTCTGGCCTGGAGAATTCCATGGACAGAGGAGCCTGGCAGCTTACATGTAGCCCATGGGGTCCCAAAGCGACTTTCACTTTCACGTTGAAATTCCTATCGGAGAAGCACAGCCGCCTGTTAAGACGGTACCCCTCCACTCCCCGCTCCCCACCTCCAGTCACCACAAATGCCAACAGTACTTTATGGTTTGCAAAGCAGCTTCTCATTTATTAGCTTTTTGGATCCTTGCAGCACACTGATATTGTTGAAATTATTAACCTCATTTATGGACAAGAAACTCAGAAAGATTGAAGTAATTAACCAATCAACACAACAACAAAAACACCAGAGCTGAGACTTGGAGCCAGGTCCTCTGTCTTGCGTTATGCTTTTTTCAGCCCGAAAGTTCAGCTTCACAATGGAATGAGGTTCATCACATGTTAGGGGTGACAGCAAAATTAAGAAAGGTTTGCTTTTACAGAAAAACAACTGGTGGCATCTTGGAATGCACTCACAAATGCAGACAAGTTTTTTCCCCTGGTTGTTACCTCTTCCTCATTGTTTTCTTATCCTCATTATGGAATTATGGAGTGAAAAGTGACCCTTAGAGATAATTCTCATATTGCTCCAGCAAAAGAACAAAAGTCAAATAATTGTAGAGTGATACGGTTCATGCCCTAAGTGATCTAATTCTGATTCTCTCAGAGTCCTCAGTGCATGTGACACCTCTGCAGCCTCGCAGATGGATTGTTGTTGCTCACGGCTACCTTGAATCTCTCCTGGTGTATTGTCATACTGGTCCCATCCTCCAAAAAACAGCTGTTCTTCCATTGCAGACATGAAGACTGTCATTAAGTTCTCTGTTAGCTGCCTTGCTTTAGGCTAATTAAACCCAGATCCTATTGCATTATTTTTTCCCCCACAAAGACTATCCCAAGACTTTCATCCTCTTGGATGGGCTTTCATTCCTTTTGCACTCACTTTCCTGTTCTCCACTCAAGCGTCGCATGGCATCTCCAGATCTAAACTCCAGTGAGAGTTTAGATCAGTGGTTTTCAAAGTGTCGTCTCTGGATGAAGTAGCATCTGCACGACTAGGGGATTTGTTAAGAAAGCCGATCGTCAGGCCCCAAGCTAACAAATCAGAAACTCTGGCACTGGGGCCCTATAGTCAGGCTTAACAAACCCTCCAGGGAATTCTGATGCGTGGGCAAGTGAGAGAGGTGTTTTCCAGTTCTCTCTTTCCCCTCCCTTTGTGGGCAAAAACGCTGTTGAGCCTCATTCATGTTGGTTGTGCCTGTATGACTTGCACTGGCCAGTGGGCTGTGAGTTGGTGTGAGACAAGAGTTAAGTGTGCTGCTGTGGTTTGGGTTGGCTCTTGCACACACGTGACTGAGCTTAAGAAAGACACAGCCCTGGAACAGAATAGTTTGTTTCAAAATGAAGTGTAATGAAATTATGGTTGCCAAGGGGGAAGAATAGGGTAAGGGTTATCCCTAGGGAGTGTGGGAAGGACATGCACACACTGCTATATTTAAAATGGATAACCAACAAAGACCTGCTATATAGCACAGGGCACTCTGCTCAATGTTATGTAGCAGTCTAGATGCAAGGGGAGTTTCGGGGAAAATGGATACACGCATGTGTATGGCTGAGTCCCTTTGCTGTCCACCTGAAACTATTACAACATTATTAATCAGCTATTCAGTTCAGTCACTCAGTCGTGTCTGACTCTTTACGACCCCATGGACTGCAGCATGCCAGGCTTCTCTGTCCTTCACTATCTCCCAGAGCTTGCTCAAACTCAAGTCCATTGGGTCATTGATGACATCCAACCATCTCATCCTCTGTTGTCCCCTTCTCCTCCTGCCTTCAGTCTTTCCCAGCATCAGAGTCTTTTCCAATGAGTCAGTTCTTTGCATCAGGTGGCCAAGGTATTGGAGTTTCAGCTTAAACATCAGTCCTTCCAATGAATATTCAGGACTGATTTCCTTTAGGATTGACTGGTTTGATCTCCTTACAGTCCAAGGGACTCTCAAGAGTCTTCTCTAATATCACAGTTCAAAAGCATCAATTTTTCAGCACTCAGCTTTCTTTATATTCCAACTCTCATATCCATACCTGACTGCTGGAAAAACCATAGCTTTGAGTATATGGAACTTCATTGGCAAAGTAATGTCTCTGCTTTTTAATATGCTTTCTAGATTGGTCATAGCTTTTCTTCCAAGGAAATTTAATCAGCTATACTCCAATGTAAAATAAAAAGATTTTTTTAAAGTTGTGGAAGCAGAGATGAAATCTTTAGAAGCCTGTCTCTTTACAGTCTTAACTCTATGATGAATAGTATATGACACATGAGGAAGCACACACACATTCAGTACACAGTCTACCACACATGCTGCTAAAACAGACAGTAATAAATAAATAAGTGGAGAGAAATGATTAAATGAAATACAGTATACATTTTAGGTTAACTTTGCTTATACAACCTTTTGGATTCTTTATGGATAAAATAAAACCCTGATCACAGCAGATTAAATGAATATAGCAGATTAAGTAAATAACTCTCACCTTCTATGATGCCTGGAGAGAAATGTGTGCTGTCATTGACTGGTTCAGTAAGATGAACTTTCAAATCCACTGGGTTCTCCGAATATGCCTCACAGTTGTCCCTTTTTTTATCCCTCTGGTCCTTCATGATGTTGCTATATCTGAAGGGGATCATGACCCTCATGTGATTTTCTGTACTTCTGATGTTTGCATAGTCATCTCCTTTATTAAACAACCTCTACTTGAAACATCTGGAAAGGGACCAGTTCAGCCGCTTCTCCACAGAAGAGCTGACCTGATACCATCACTTACTGAATTATGCTTGTGAGGAAGCCCAACTAATCCCATGAAGAGAGACCAAACAGAGAGGCCCCGAGACTACAGAAGAGAAAAAGATGCCCAGAAGGCCCCCAGCTGCTATGTCTCCTGCTACTGGCTGGGAGGTCCTGAGGCAGAACCACTGAGCCTGTGTCAGGAACTAGCCCCTCCCTCATTCCTGACCCCTCGACCCCACAAGACAGGTGACAAGGGGAAGGCTGTTGCCTTACACAGCTGCGTTCTGGAGTGGGTTGTTACACAGCCTTGGATGCTAAGGCACTACTTGGGGACCCGGTGCCATTTCGTGTGCTGAGGTTCATTTGTTCGAAAACACAACAGCCCTTGGTCTCATGAAGGACACAGAACAGGTAGAAGCAGAGAAAACAGAGGTAAGTAGACTCAACACCTGTCAAAGAGATAGGACGGGATGACCAGGAAGAATGGCAGAGAATACCAATGACCACCGGGGGCTACACTGCCATGGCATTTGGGGGTGAAGAAGGGGAGGTTGCTCCTTTCCCCACCTACTTGCTGCTGGTGGGATGGGAATTAAGAAGGACCAACACAGAGAAAGGAAGGAAGAGAGAAACTTAGAGCCTCACTGAGAACAACTGTAACTGGAGCAACACAAAGACATTTTAAACGAGCTTCTGTATGTGTGGGCATGTTAAGTCGCTTCCGTTGTGTCCAACTCTTAGTGACCCTATGGACCCCAGGGTATCCCACCAGGCTGCTCTAGCCATAGGATGCTCTAGTCAAGAATCCTGGAGTGGGTTTCCATGCCTTCCTCCAGGGGATCTTACCAATCCAGGGATCGAATCTGTGTCTCTTGCATCTCCTGCATTGGCAGACCTGTTCTTTACCAGTTCCTAGATATGAGCTAAATGCTGTTACAATAGTCTCCCTTTTGGGGGCACTCAGGGGTCACACTTCCTTAAAGGTACTCATTGTTAAGTCATGGGCATAACCATGCCTAGCCATGGACACTTTGTGGCTAGAACAAAGAATAAAATAAGTGTACACTCCCTGCTACCTCTACCAAGTAATTTGTAGCAGTTTAATCTTCCTACTTGTTTCTGCTTATGAATTTCTTATAGAATTATTTAATGATGTGTGTTCAATGGGCAATTTTAAAATCTACTTAATTTACCATTTTTTTTTTCTTAGTGATGCAGTGAGGCATTGAATGCCATACTTCAAAGGTAGCGGGTAGAATGTGGCTGAGAGAAAAATCATCTAACACCAGACGACTAATCCCGAAGCAACCGCCAACACTCCATCCCTGGATCCCAATAACCTTGACAGGATGCTGGGGAACTTCACAGACCAAAGGAAGAATCTATCACGTTAAAGAATCTCATGCCTGGTCTTGAATGCCCCCCTCGTGCCTCTAGACACCCTATCACTTGAAAGGAATGAGCTTTCAAGGCAAATTCAATACAAGCAGAGGAGCAGAGGATGTAATCTTAAATTGAGTCAGTAGTTTGGGAAAGGAGATCTGAAGAATATGCCCAGTAGCACTGCAGGAATGTGTTACTTTAATGAGCTTGGGAATCACCTGTACAGATCTCTGACATCAGTGACTATCTATTAGTAACTTCCCCAACCGCTCAGTGGTAAAGAATCTGCCTGTCGATAAAGGAGATGCAGGAGATGTGGGTTCGATCCCTGGTTTGGGAAGATCCCCTGGAGGAGCACATGGCAACCCAGTCTAGCATTCTCGCCTGGAAAACTCCATGGACAGAGGAACCTGGCGGGCTACAGTCAGAGTCAGACATGATTGAGCAACTGAGCATGCACATCAAACAACACCATCAAAAAAGAAAAAAGAAGGAAAAATAAACTGTCATATCTTACCTTTTACACACTTCAGGAGTTCAGGCATTTTTAAATGTAAAAGTTTTAAGTGTAATATAAAAAATCAGTTGAAAGATATAAATATGTTTTTGACTTTGTGAAAGAAACACTTCATAGTTTACACCATCCTTTCTTGAGGAAGAACCTCACCACTCATGAATTACTGGGTTCTTCTCATGGCTAAATATTCACTCTCTGTCTATCTGTCTGGTTCATATTTTTTCCATTGAATTTTTAGAACTCAGAAATAAAGAGTTCATTTGAAATTCTGTGCACAAGGGATTTTATTATAAATTGTGGTAAGCTGGCAAAACTCGTGTTAACTTCTGCCAGCCAGTGTGGGAAGTTTGGTTGGTTAGCTTGTGGAGATGACTGACTGCTCCATGGATAATCTACTAGAATCACATCACTTAAAAAGAATTATATTCATTTAATTTTCCTTGGAAAAATATACTTAGAACATTTTAGTCTTATAATCTGTTAAGATTTAGGTGTGTGAATTTTTTTTTTTAAACATGTATTTATTTGGCTCTTTCACTGTGGCGCTTGGGCTTCTCCAATTCTGATGCCCAGGCTCAGCTGTTGAGGGGAGCAGGCCCAGTTGCTCCTTGGCATGTGGGATGTTAGTTCCCAGACCAGGGGTTGAACCTGCATCCCCAGCACTGGAAGGCAGACCCTCAACCACTGGACCACTAAGGAAGTTCCTGAAGCTTTTTGTTTTTCTTGTAAATCAGTACTACTAAGTTACTTTTATGTTTAAAATAGTATTCAGTTGTAAAAAATCCCCAAACAATAGTTCTTAGAAGCTTGCCTGGACATTATATAAAAAAGCCCAAATTGTGAACTTCACGGGTAATTTACATACCACTTATGACTGCAAATTCATGAACTTCATTAATTTTTCTCGGGTTTGTCTCTATACACTTCACATTTGAAAGGGTGAAAGTGTTAGTCACTTGGTCATGTCCAGCTCTTTGCGACCCCATGGACTATAGCTTGCCAGGCTCCTCTGTCCATGGAATTCTCCAGGCAAGAATACTGGAGTGGGTTGCCACTCCCTTCTCCAGGGGATCTTCACAATCCAGGGATTGAACCCAACCAAGGGATCGAACCCAACCTAGGGATCAAATCTGGATTTCCTGCACTGCAGGTGGATTCCTCACCACCTAAGCCACCTGGGAAGTCAGTTCACATTCATAAAAACAAAAATAGGTGTAAAAATGTTCTGAAAAGCTTGGTTTGGGAACAGATTGGAATTTGGGTTTTACTCATTGAGGATAAGCAACACTGGCCACTAATGTAGAAAACAGATTGCGCTTTTTTAATGGGACATTCAATAAGACTTTATTAGCATCTATTAGGTTCAATGCAAAGCTCAGGAAATCACATTAATGAGCATCGTATATCAGCATGTCTGTTATTAACTGACAGTATTCCTGAAAACTAGCAAGCCATATAGTACTTTAGACTTGTTTTTTACCTTTATCTTTAGAATTAGCTGACATTCTATCCTGTTACACTGGCCTGACTATTAGTAATAGTGAACCAATTTATAAACCCATTAGTGACACTTTTTCCAGAAGATAAAAACAGTCAAAATTATCTGGCAGCAATTAATCTTAATGGCTGTATGCAGTAAACAGCAATGGGCTAATTCCAGCTCTGTCAGCCCCATCAAACAATCCTGCATTAGGCCGCCTTTCAGCGATCCATTAAGCATATTCAGAACAACAACAAATTCAATGCTGAAGGCATATGCACTAAACATTACAACAGTGATCTTCTGAAGCCATCATTATCTCTTAAATAGTACTTCCCCCATGTATTATCATTATGCTGTACATTAGAAATACTTTGATTAAACCCCCTTAATTCATAACAGACAGCTGCAGACCATTTATGCAGTTAATCTCAACACAACAGCTATTGAGGAAATATAACCAATGAAGGCTGTAAACTGGAAGTCATTACTATGAAAGATACTGGTTTTCCAGTCCTCTTAGAGCAAAGTGCATCATGAGGATGGGCTTGGGGTCTACAAGATTGGGAGAAGCCGTTAAGTACCTTCCGCTCTTCTCTGGAGCATCTGTCTGGAGGGTTGTTGTGTTGTAGGCTGGGCATGTGACCAGTTTAGACAGGGCTGTTTCCTGGGTGCTGACCCTCCCAAGGGTCTGACTGAGAAGAACCAGTGTTTTGGTTGACTTCTATTTCCCAGCTTTGGTAACAGGAAGTCAAGGCTCTGGTTATACAAATTATCGCATTGATTTCATTGAATTGTTACTGTAAAGACGGAAAAAAGTGGCCTGCTTGTGTCTCATCCTCAGCAACGGTTTCTGACTTCCTTTTCACACGCCCTGTCTGTGAAGGTTTAACTCATAGTAACTCATACTTGAGTTCACATACTTAAATGATCTCTAGAGACTTCCCTGGTAGTCCAGTGATTGAGAATTCCCCTTGCAATGCCGGGGACATGGGTTCGATCCCTGGTAAGGGAAGATCCCACATGCCCATAGAGCAACTAAGCCCGAGGCAGCCAAAAATATATATAATCACACATGCGTATGCACACACACACATGCATAAAACTTTAAAAAATGACCTCTACCTAATTTAACTGGGAAGCTTTCTTCCCCGTGTGTGTGGTATCTTCACTGAACAATTCAGAAAAGTCCCCAGGCCAAGAAAAAACCCACCCCAATCTAAGAAGCCACACCCAAGTTCATGTTCTGCTGAGTAAAATATGCACTGGCTTAATTTGATGAACAAGAAACCTGTGTAAATTTCCCCCAAAATATACCTTCACAAACTCTTTCCGTTTCGCAGGTAGAGAAACCATAAACATGCAGATGAATGGGTTCTATGTGCCTGGTGATTTCCCCCTCACATAGGGTTTGTTTCAAAGTCCTAAACCACAGACATCGTGTCTACCGTTTGATGAAATGGCCAACTAATTAAAACATAAATTTCGCGTCCCCTTGCCAACTCCGACAGTACATTCAGTTTTCAGGCTGAGTGTCGATGAATTAAATATTGATTCCAAATGTAAAGCACCCTCATTGTGGAGCGATAAGGGTTTAGCTTTCAGAGGCAGAGACCAATCCCCGTGACGGTTTACACTGACTCTCTCGGGGGATTTCGACTCTGTGGTTAAGTCCGCCCGTCCCTCCAAGACACCCGAGGACTTGAGATTGTTCCTGCTTGCTGCTCGTCTACAGAGAGTAGCTGGACTGGGTGGAGGTGACTCAACACATCTCTTTGGCCCTTTGGTGACTTCTGGTGTACTAGAGACCCCTCCGTCCCCACTGTCATTTCCCCATCCACCCCCTCCTAGAACACCACACTTTTTACAAAATGGCAGCACTGAAGAACTTTCCTTATTTTTTCTCATTTCCCTTAAATTTGTTTGAAAGCCATGGATATAGTGACTGCTTGTTCTCTTATTTCTCAGACTTGCATTTGTGACCCAGAAAAAGGACTGCACTTAAGAAAATTTTTTAAAATTTATTTTTGGCTGTACTGGGTCTTTGTTGCTGCAAGGGCTTTTCTCTGGGTGTGGCAAGCAGAGGCTTCTCTTTGTTGTGGAACATGGGCTTCTTACTGCGTCATGACAGCTTCTCTTGCTGTCAAACACCGGCTCCAGAGTGCTCGGGCCTCAGTAGTTGTGGTGCCCAGGTTTAGCTGGTCCACAGCGTGTGGATTCTCCCCAGACCAGGGATTGAACCCTTGTATCCTGCATTGGCTGGCGGATTCTTATGCACTGGACCGATAGGGAAGTCCAAGTTCTTGCACTTGTGATGAAATCTGCAAATCTCCAGTGGACATCCTGAGGTCAGTTTCAGGCCCCAGGTACAGTTTGGACCAGTTGAACTTTCACCTATGTTGAAAGGTCTTCCCATCCTGAGACCTCACTCCCTGCCACTGCCAACTGACAAGGCACAGATCAGCTTGAGAAGTAATGTCCCACTGTAGAAATTCACAGCACCTGTCAGTGTAGGAAAGCCTCCAAGAAGTTCTAGAAAAAAGATCCCTGTTTCGACTGTGATTAACTCAGCAGCCTATCCAGTGGATTTTTCCATCAGTGGAATAACTGTTCCCATCTCACAGGGAATCCATCTTTTATAGTCTATATTTTGGGGACAAGTTTTTTCTAAATCCAAGCATGTAATATTATTGCCTCCAGATTAATCTGTGATAGGAAAGAACCAGTCTGTGATTTGATTAACTATTCTTTCTTTTAATTTTGTTTGTAAGATTTGGTTGAACTTAAAGATAGTCAGCTCTTGACTCGTGTGTGTGTTAGTTGCTCAGCTATTTCCAACTCTTTTGCAAACTTATTGACCGTAACCTGCCAGACTCCTCTGTCCATGGAATTCTCCAGGCAAGAATACTGGAATGGGTTGCTGTTTCCTTCTCCAGGGAATCTTACCGACCCAGGTGTCGAACCCGGGTTTCCTGCATTGCAGGCAGATTATTTACTGTCTTAACCTCCAGGGAAGCCTGTTGTTGACAAGTGGCCATCCTCAAATACAAGCATGTTTGGAATTCACAAGCCTGTTGTACTTCGACTGACGTTGCCATTCACTCCAGGAATCTAACTGCATCAAGCAGTGTTTATAGAGAAATTTTTTTTTTCTGATGGAGTATAAGTTTTTCTTCAACTAATGATTAGATCTTTGCAACTGATGTTAAACATATGGATAATTCACGGATGTGCTAATTTACCCTGCTGTGGAACATTATCTTAGCTACAACACAATTATATCATGCATCCAGAGTTCTATCTAGACATATTTACATACATCAATATCTGTGTCTATTCAGGAAACTTCAAATTATGAGCGGGTAACTTCTACAGCCTAATTTGAAGTATGCTTCTGGGGAGCTTAGTATACACTTTCAAAAAGAAATGTATTACAAATCGTGTTTATGTTTGAGATCTAACCTATAAAAGTCTGTTTAATCCACTGCACCTGCATGGCTGAAAAGCTCCTTACGGTAATAAGCCAGATATCAGTACAGTTGCCATGCTGGTAAATTAAACCAAGTAGAAAAATCATAAGATGACAAAATTAACTAAGAAATCCTTGTAAAGGTTTGATCTAAAATGCTAATGCTTGAGGAAATACAGGTTTAGTTTTAAAAGATGAGGTCGTAGACTGAAATATGTGTGTGTGTATGTGAATGTTTGTGTGTCTGTGAGTATATGTGAGTGTGTGTGTGTGTGTAGCTTCTGATGTGACTATCTAATTGCATTATTTATAATTATTCTTTTAAACATCCTCTCCCACCCCAGTGTCCTATTATAGACACTTCACAGCAAATCTCTTTCCAGGAAAAGGAGTCGGAGTCCTGTACAGACAATAAGTGAAACAGATAATGAGAAAGTAGAAAATGATAGTTCCTTAGGAAATCTAGGTAAGAACTGGCAGCAATAAGGAAGGGAGAAACTAGTTTTCTTTCTCTCTCTGTCACACACACATACCCACAGAGAGAAGAAACAGAGTCCCTTTGATGGGTTTAGGTGAAATGTGAAGAGTGACATAGAGGTCATCTTGGGGAATAGCACATGGGCGGTCATTTTTTTGCAGGTGGCTGCTTGGAGGAGAGGTCAAGGGTGGGGAGAAAAGTCTGGCCACCATGTGCCTGGTGTCCAGTTTGTCTCCGATTCTGCTGCAAATACCTCCAAGCCACCAAGCCCCAGTTTTTGCAGAGATTCCTGCTGTAGAGTTTGCTTGCTGTGACTAAAGTCGAGCTCCTCTTTCCCACTTTGCTGTCTGGCTCTCCACGGAGTTGGTACCCAGACACTGCAACCCTCATTAGTCCTTTCCCCCGGGAGGCTGGCCCCTGTCTGCTCTGTCCCATCCCCTGCCTTCCTCCCAATACAGACCCTTCTCCAGCCTCCACTCCTCCTCTCCCCAAGGCTCCCAGTTGCTTCCTCTGTTTCGGATCCTATCACCTGGACTCAGGTTAACTTTCGCTACTGTCCATGCTTCTATTCTCCCCCATTCATGCTTCTGCTATTATTGGAATAGCCTTAATAAATGCCAGCTCAGCTTCAGCAGAACCCTCCTGCATCCCACACCCTGTGAGCATCACCCATCGTCTCTTCTCGTCTCCCCTCCTGGGTGTCAGCTCTTCTGACCTCCTGACTACTCCTCAAATGCACAATGTTTACTCTCCTGGTCCCCTCCCCCTCACTTCTTCCCTATTAACTGCCTCCTACTCACCAATACGGAGTTCATTTATCATATCTCTGGAACTTCTCAGTCTCTAACTAGGTAAGATGCTCCTACTCACTAAATTATAATTCATGGAACTGTAATGACTTTCTTTTCTCCTTTTGACCTGCTTGAAAACAACGATGTTGTCTCTCAGTTTGCATCAGGAGCTTGCAGACTACTTCTTGGAACATAGTAGGTACTTAAAAATATTCACTGGATGAATGGACCAAGGAATAGACAGCAATGCTGTTGATAGCACCTCTTTCAGGCATGCCGTAGAGCTGCAGAATTCTCAGATGGTTGACAGTCAGTTATTAGTTAGTAGATGTGAACTACATTATATAGATAAAAATGTATGTGTAGCACTCACATAAAAAGATGAATAATGCCGGTCTGCTTGTGGTAGAATTATGAGTGGTTTTATTTGACTTTTATAGGGATGAGTGTCTTGGTTAATTTTTTTTTTTTTTAAAGCTTGGGTTATTTTCATCATGAGAAAAACAGAGATAATGGAAAAAATGCTGTGTCTGCTTAAACATGGTTCATGACCTTGCAAAGAGGCAGGGCACACAGGGCCCATTGCTGCCTCCTGTGTGTCCCTTGGGTCTCTGGTCTCTTGGGCTCTTCTTCCCATCTGCCTCCCTCAGCTTCCTATTTCCTACATGGTGTCTGTGTTGGGAGATTTGGCCTTGAGCTGGGGAGACTGGGCTCAGGTTTGAATGTGGGTGGACTGCTTCCAATATCAGTATGATGGTCCATGCTAGTATTTCTCTACTGAGCTCTTGTTTTATTGTTTAGTTGCTAAGATGTGTCCCACTATTTTTGACCACAGGGACTGCAGCACGCCAGGCTTCCCTGTTCTTCACTATCTCCTAGAGTTTGCTCAAACTCATGTCTGTTGAATCAGTGATGCTGTCCAAATAGCTCATCCTCTGCTGCCCCATTCTCTTCCTGCCCTCAATCTTTCCCAGAATCATGGTCTTTTCCAATGAGTCAACTCTTCACATCACGTGGCCAAAGTTTTAGAGTTTCAGCTTCAGCATTAGTCCTTCAGGTGGATGTTCAGGGTTGACTTCCTTTAGGATGGACTGGTTGGATCTCCTTGCAGTCCAGGGGACTCTCAAGAGTCTTCTCCAGCACCACAGTTCAAAAGCATCAATTCTTCGGTGCTCAGCTTTCTTTAAGGTCCAGCTCTCACATCCATACATGACTACTGGAAAAACCGGCAGAGTCATGCCTCTGCTTTGTAATGCGACGTCTGGATTTCTCATGGCTTTTCAGCTGAACCCCCACCTGCTGTTGATAGGCTGGTTGTTGTTGTTGAGGTTCTCGACAGTCGTGGTGAAGGGAGGCTCAGCTTTGCTTCTCCCAGTGTTCATGGGGGTGTATGTTTGCTGCAAGGGGAGAGTCACGGTCAGTCCCTTACTTGCTTCAAAACACATCGTACCCGTTTTTCATTAGCGGGCAGAGTAGCTGGTTTGCTGTGCTCAGCCGCTCAGTTGGGCCAGACTGTGGCCTGCTGAACCGTCCCTGGCTCCTCTGTCACTCACACCCACCAGGATCCTCTGTCCGTGGGATTTCCCAGGCAAGAATACTGGAGTGGGTTGCCGTTTCCTACTCCAGGCTCGGTCTACCAAGCTCAAATAAAGGAACCCAGCCAAAGCCCCCACACCAGCTCCCTCCAACAGCCACGTGTGTCCCGGGCATTCCTCTGGATCATTAAGACAGCACCTCTGCCCATGGCGGGGCCAAGCACGGAGCCCACCCCATAAATGCTGTTCATGGGCTAGTCCTTCTGAGCCCCAGTGAATGAGCCTTTCATTCCTACGAAAGTTAGCAAATTCTCTCAAATAGGAATGCAATATTTAATGTTTTTTCCTAACTCGACATCTACAGGCATTTTTTAGGAAAATTGGTGTGCTAGTCTAACACTATTAAAGATGATCAAGAAAAAACATAATGATATTTGAAATGGGCCAACCTTCTGCATTCATGAAGGCTTCAGGTGACCGAAGGCTTTGTTTTAATGACAAAGTATACTGATATGCTAAATTAATTGAGTTCAACATTCATTTAGGGGGCAACTAATTCATTTACAGTACCATGCACCTATGCTAGGGGCTTTGGGGGAATAAAACTAAAATGAAATCTGGTTTGTGGCCTCAAGGAATTTATAATACGATGCCTGTAAATGAACTGAGATATAAATCCTCTCCTTCTGATCATAACTCAGTAGAATAAACATTTTTATTTCCATTTATTGGAGGGTTTTCTTTTAGCTGAGATTTACTCTGATCCTCTCCTTGAAAATTTTGGTAACTTACAAACTCCATTATCCATAACTTTTTGGCACGCTTCTATTTGCTCATTGATCTCTTCATTTACGTCCTCACTCAACAAATATTTATTCAGTGCTCCTCTAGGCCAGGAGCTGTTCTAGGAGCTTAGATATAGTGGTGAGCAAAACAACATGCACTCACACACACACACATACACATACACACTCCTTACCGGGAATGAATATAGGCTTCAGAGAGACAGAAAGAGTCTGGAAAGGTGAGGAGCCCTTCTGAATCAGAGTGTTGCGGGGGACTCCCCAGGAAGGTGGCATCTTAATGGAGACTCGACAAGTCTGGGGGGCAAGCAAAGGAACAGACGTCCCAGCAGAAGGAGAGGCCTGAGTCACAGCATGAGAGGAGGGTCTGCATGACGATGAAAAGGGCAAAGCAACTGAGATGAGAGCAGTGGGCAGAAGGTGAGGGCTGAGCCATGATCAGGCTTCAGATTTGAGGGACTTGTTGGCCAAGAATCAAGGCCGAGGGGCCACATCCCAAGCGGAGGAGGTTTAGCTTAGAAGAGACTCAACCTGATCTTCCTTAAAACCGTGAATCACTGTATTGTATACCTGTAACTTACATAATGCTGCTGTTGTTTAGCGCTAAGTCATATCTGACTCTTTTGAGACCCTGCTGACTATAGCTCACCAGGCTCCTCTGTCTATGGAATTTTCCAAGCAAGAATACTGGAGTGGGTTGCCATTTTCTCTTCCAAGGAATCTTCCCAACCTAGGGACTGAACTCAAATCTCCTGCATCCCAGGTGGATTCTTTACCCCCGAGCCACCAGGGAAGCTGAACTTATGTAACATGGTATATCAACTGTACTTCAAATTTTTAAAAAAGGAAGATCACTTTGACTGCTTTGTGAAGAAGAGCCTATAGAATAAGTTAGCAAAAAATAAATAAACAAAGGGGGCTTAGACGATAAAGAATTCACCTGCCAGGGCAGGAGGTGCAGGTTTGATTCCTGGGTCAGGAAGATCCACTGGAGGAGGACATGGGAAACCACTCCAGTATTCTTGCCTGGAGAATCCCATGGATGGAGGAGCTTGGCAGGCTACAGTCCATGGGGTTGCAACGAGTTGGACACGACTGAGCGTGCATACATGAGCACGCCCCTGATGTGGGGTTTTAAGGGCCTGACCCTCTTGCTCCATACTGGGGTGACTTGGAAGGGCCGTGCCAACCCTAGAGCCCCTTGAGTTCACTGGGACGTTGTTGACCCTGCAGCCTGGTGCTTCCCTCTGTCCAGTCCCACTCCGTTCCCTTCCTTCACCCTTGTTGGTCCCTACACATGTCCCCATTGACTCTGCTGCAGCCCACGCTTCAGCTCTGCCTCTGCTTCTTGGGAGAGCATCACTGTGTGAGAAAGCAAAGTGCCTCTTTGCAGCTCAGGGCTCCCGGGAGCATTTTGAGAATGTGCATCTTCACAGAACTTTAGGGGCACCTCTGGCTGACCAGGGTCTCTCAAGCTGTGTTCAGAAAGAACACGGGGGTCTCTACCCTTGCTCCAGAGTTACTCAGGGAATGCAGGGTTGGGTCCACAGAGGTGGCTCAGCTAGCATGTATTAAAAGGCATAAGCACACATCACAAACCTTTACCCCAGTCACACGTGAACCAGCACTGTGCTCTGGTTTGGAAGGTTCCAGGGGTGACCCTAAGGGGCAGCCTGCACTGGAGCTGGAATGACCTGCAGCTCCTGGTGGCAAAGGGGGAGATATCCACCCCCCATCCATGAGGGGCCAGGTGGGAAAGAGGTCAGGACTGTGGTTCCTCCTTGGTGTCAAGGAGGAAGAATGTTGTGACATGCTGTGCAAACTGCCAGAGACCTGGACCATCTTCCAGTGTCAAGTGAGAAAAGAGAATGGCACAGAGAAATGAGACAGAGTAGCAAGAGAAATTCAGAGATCATGTAGACATGGAGAAGTTTCCTTTCTCAAGGATTTTGAGCAAGTACTATAGTTTATAGTTAAGTGTTAGTTGCTCAGTCTTGTCCAACTCTTTGCGACCCCACGGACTGTAGCCCACCAGGCTCCTCCGTCCATGGGATTTCCCAGGCAAGAATACTGAAGTACGTTGCCATTCCCCTCTTCAAGGGATCTTCCTAATTCAGGGATCGAATTAGGATCCTGCATTGCAGGCAGATTCTTTACTGTCTGAACCACCAGAGAAGGTCTTACTATAATTTATAGCTTCATCCCAAATAATTTTATTTCTCTATTTTATTATTCCTTTCATATCTCTTCCTAAAGTGTTTGAAGAATAAATTTTTTTTGCAAGTATCTTTCATATGAATTGGCATGTTGACAAAAAAGTTACACAATTAATTTAGCTACAATACAGAAATATTAAGTATTAATATGTATAAGCATGGATGTTGCTAAATCTAAACCTATAGCTATTGCATGTCAGTCTGAGGGTAGGAAACAAAATTTGTTGTTAATTTGAAATCTGTGTATGAAATGAAAATGAAATGAAAATGAAATGAAATGAAAATCAAGAGAAAACAAAAGCATCCAAATAGGTTATATTAAAAAGAATAAATAGGGACTTCCCTGGTGGTCTAGTAGACTCCCCCTTCCATTGCAGGGGATGCTGGTTCGATCCCTGGTCAGGGAGCTAAGATCTCACAAGCCTCGTGGTCCAAAAACCAAAACATAAAGCTGAAACATCATCATAACAAATTCAATAAAGAGGAAAGAATGGTCCCCATCAAAAGTATTTTGAAAAAAGGGATAACTAGTTGAGTCCATTTACCATAGGCTTTTAATCAGTATTTCTTAGTTTCTTGCTACCATGGCCTGGGATGGACCTCACTCTAACCAACCACCATTGCTTTTGCAGGAAGCAGAGTGGCTCAGTGGTCCACGCTCATGAAACCCACCTTGGGTTCAGATCCTGGCTCCACTCTCCAGCTGCATGGCCTGAAGTGAGTCACCTAGCCTTCGTGGTTCAGATTCCTCATCCGTAAAATGGGGATGAAAGCAATGCTGTGTGTATGTGTGTGTGCTCGGTCACTCAGCTGTGTCTGACTCTTTGCAACCCCATGGGCTGTAGCCCGCCAGACTCCTCTGTCCATGGGATTCTCCAGGCAAGAGTACTGGAGTGGGTTGCCCTGCCCTCTTTCAGGGGATCTTCCCAACCCAGGGGTTGAGCCTCTGTCTCCTTTATTGCAGGTAGATTCTTTACCCACTAAGCCACCTGGGAAGCCCTGAAAACAGTAATACGTACCTTATAGGGTGCTTCTGAGGAGTTCATATACATCAAGTACAAAACATTGCCTGGCACCCAATAGGCTCCAAATAATTGGCTATCACTCACATGGAGTTCTGCTTTAAAAAAGGGTGTGCCCGAGATATTTTGAAGGAGTTCATGTGTTGTGTATCACAGTTGGTTCCTCCTACTTGCAAATGTTGCTGAGAGGATCATAGCACACAAACTTACGAAGGCTCTTTGGGAATCAAACACGGTGACCAGGGAAGACTGAGGTCCACCGCCACCACCAGGGGAACTGCCCCTGGCTTTTCTCCCATTTCCAGTGTGCAATTCATTCATCCTAGCCTTGGAGAAATATTTTACTTTATGCATTTCATTTTTCAAATCTGTAAAATGGGCACAAAATACTTAACTCTCTAGAGTTCAGGGCAAAACGCTTGCTGAAAAGTCAGACTGCTCAGGACTCAGTAGGAGCTGGTCAGGTAATATCTCATATGGCGGCTCATCCTTGGTTTTAAAAGAATATTCTGGATGAAGGATGGTCTCCTTTAGAGTCGGTACAGTGGCATTGCTTCTTTTCCAGGGCCTGCAGCATGCTACTGGGACATTTGGACTTGAGCCTCGATTATTACTTTCCCCGCTGGCCAGCTTAGGCTGTGAATGAGTCTTGCTTTGGAGTCCATCAGACCGGGGTTCAATTCAAGCTCTGAGAAAGCAGAGAGACAGGACATCTCCTATGGGGTCTGATACCCCAGCTTACCAACGGCTGTGAACAAGAAGGAAGCAACAAATAAGACACAGGACCCAGCCTTGGTGGCCTCCTCCTCTTCTTTCCTCTGCTCAGGGCTGATGTTCTTACATCTGCAAAGCTCCACACTTGGTGTATCACAGGTGCTTCATCCAAGAAGACAGAATTGGAAATTGTGATATACAGGTGCGATGCATGCATGCTCAGTTGTGCCTGACTCTTTGCGACCCTGTGGACTGTAGCCCACCAGGCTCCACTGTCCAGAGAATTCTCCAGGCAAGCATACTGAAGTGGGTTACCATTTACTACTTTAGGGATCTTCCCGACTCAGGGATTGAACTGCATTGAACTTGTCTCCTGCATTGCAGGCGGATTCTTTACTGCTGAGCCACTTGGGAAGCCCCATAGTTACACTACCCTCATTTACTTTCAAGAATTAACGTGGAGAGGTTTGGTGGTACTTATTTCCAAAGTCCAGTCCAGGATCACATCTTGCAATATGAACTTGGATTGTGGTTTTTCTGTGGCGTATATGTCTGTTTCAGTATCAAGTCTCATCTCAATGTCTTCATTACTCAACTAAAACAAGCAAACAGAATGAAAAAAAAAAGATAAGAGGTGAGAGATTGGTTCATTTCCATTCCCACCATGTATTTAACTTACAGTGAAATTTCAGAGGAGTTTTCTCATTTTAGGTACCGCATTTTCCCATTCTCTGAAATGGGTACAGAGTTAATCCCAAGAGTTAGAATTTAGTGCAAAGTATTTGGACAGTGATTGCATTTTGTCCATTCTATTGGAATTAAGTCTTTCAGAAATATATTTATTAATTTTAACATTAGAGATTTCATGATCATCTAAAAGATTCAACAGGCATGTCCACAAAAAGATACTATTAGGGGTTACCAGGGAAATAGTCATTATAATAACATCCAAGAGCAGTCAAGAAAATTTATGGCCCTGGGCCCATTACCCTTTCCATTTTATTTTTCTCCTACAAGTTTACATCACTGTGACAATGCTTTCAGGGTTAGGTAGCATCTCATGTAACTCCTAACTCAGACATTGTGTATATTTAGTATGATATCTCTACACAAATGGAGTGGACACAAACTCTCAGAATACTACACGTTCGAAAAGAATATAATCTAATATGCTGCAGTAGTATTTCCTGCCTCCGTACACATCGCTATTGTTCAATTGCTGTCGTGTCTGACTCTTTGCAACCCTGTGGACTGTAGCCCGCCGGGCTCCTCTGTCCATGGGATTCTCAGGCAAGAATCCTGGAGTGGGTTGTCATGCCCTCCTCCAGGGGATCTTCCTGACCCTGGGATTCAACCTAAGTCTCCTGTATTGGCAGGTTTGTTTTTTTTTTTTTTTTTTTTTTTAACCACTGATACCTAAACTCAAAACCACACTTGAATTAGTTTCTTTAAAACATCCCTCTTTAATAAAGAAAATTTCCACTACGTCCCCATACTTTTTGGACTTGCTGTGCTGGTATCCCTGTAAACGAGACCTTTACACGTCACCAAGAAGGAAATCTCTCGAAGTCTGTGCTCTGAACTGTAGTCTTCTCTCTCAAGTCAAGCACATTTCTTTCTTCCTTTTTTTTTTCAGTTACAAAGCTACAACAATGTTTATATTCATATGAAGTATTTCAGCAATTCATAGCCAATTTATCAATGACCACGCAGCTGCAGGCCCTGCGGTCTAAAAAAATATACCAGCTCACTTGGTGTTTACACAGGCTCTGAAAGCCCCCAGTTGAGGCAGGGGGATGGAGGGCCTGGGGGTCGTTAGAAAGGTACAGTGGAGATCCTGCGAGTGATGGTGGAGTGATGTTTGCATTATAGCCCAACACATCATTAAGGACACAATTGTTATTTAATGTGGCCCAATCATCTCTCTACTCTTCATGAAACCCACTTAAGTAATTACCTTCGGAGCTCATTGGTTCCATGAGCTGCCTGGTTACAAAGGGTTATATAAAAAAAAAAAATTAAAAAATGGGCTCATACAATTGCCCCTTCAAGCTGACTTTTCCTTATTAACATATTCAATGAAGACCTTTTTACCTATCCCGAGACTGAAAACTTCAAGGTAAATAAACGCTCTGGAGCACTAGAAAGATTTCAAGAGAATGTGAACACATTAGCTAAAGTATATTCTTCCGTCAGGAACTCTTAAAAAGAAAAGCTGATACCCGCATAATGCCTGACTTCTTTGTATTTTCACTTTGACATCTGTTTTAGCCAATCAATTTTTCATTAAAGCCAAAATGCTGTCTTCAGATTTGCCTCGGCTTTTCTCCTTTTAAGACAAGAATGAATTTATGAAGAAAATATTCCTTTACAAAACTCAATGCCAGCTTACCATGCTGTGTGTATCTTAATAAGTGGCATAGTTTTGAAGACTCGATTTGAATAGTCTAGATATTAAGATGGAAGATTTAAAGAATCCACAGAACTTATTTTCAGAGCACATTTACATGTCTTTTAAACAGATTTTTTTTTTTATTATGACGTGTCCAAGATATTTAGCACCATTTAAGAGGAGCGGCTCTGAAGCACAGAATTGAAATTGCTTGATAGCACACATCTGCATTTTAAACTTTAAGCTAGCTTTCAAAATACACTGTACCATCCATGTTTACTATAAATACGGTGAGGTAAGCCTGGAATACCTTTATCTTATTTGGTAGCTCTGTGTTGGAGCCTCTTTGTTTGAGCAGAAGTGTCAGCTGTATTTTACTTTATTATATAAAAAAGTTTCAGAATTTAATTAAGGGTCAAGTACCAGCAGTAGATAAATGCAACAGCGAAAGCATATTTCTGATCACTCTGAAGTCTGCAATCATGAAAATTATTATCATTGAGTAAAACTGGTCTCAATGATGGTGACTGGGAGATGGAGTCTGTGTTACTCAGCTGTCATTTACATAATAATGGGTTCCCGTTTTCATCAGCACCTTTTGTTTGTACAGTGCTTACTCTATAGTAAATTGTCAAAATGTCATTCCTCTCCAATCAGCCTGAAAATATCAACAGTAAACAAGGCATAGGAAGAAATTCTCTGATTGGAAGTGTGGCAAAGGAAGAGTGGAGCCGAAGTCTCCGTGATCGCAGGAAACGTGCTATCCTGGTGTCCCCAAGAATACTGCTACACGGCTTGGGGAAATGACTTCTCTCTTCCGCCCCCTTCAGCAGCCTCTTTAATGAAGAAATTCCACTGTGCTACGAAGGTCATTCTGAAACCCCAGGACTATCACTGGGGATTAGGAGATTTGCATATGTGTCCGTCCTATTCACTCTGCCCCCTCTTCCTGGGATCAGTCTTTCCTTTTCCCGGCAGAGCAGGGACTAGACTGTCCTGGTGCTGTCTCTCTGCTGTTTCTCTGCCTGCTGGCTAGTGACATTCCAGAGAAGAAAGGGGCCCTTGGACACGCTGCCATCACACAGGGCCGCCACACGCAGGCTTCCATCAGCTGACCAACGGATGGATGCTCCTCTGTCTGACTGCAGAGAGGCTGAGAGATGGCTGCCTGGGGAGATGTGTTGGGACTCAGGAGCTGGGGACGCGCCCCAGGTGGCGCCCCTCACCTTTCCACCTGGCCATTGAACTTGGGGACCAGGGGTGTGGAAGGACAAGATGTCAAAACTAGTGTCAGCATTTAGGGCGCCGAGCCCTGAAGTCTCAGCTTCAGATTCTTGTGCTGTCCGGTCTACACCCTACCCTCCTCTTCAGCAATATTTTCAAGTATGTAAGACACATGAAATCAGGGCACCTTTCTGTTCCTCAGTGGAATCTGCCCAGGACCAGAAAAGGATGAGGATGAATTAATACAGTATATGCCTTATAACCATTATAGTTACAAAGTATATTAAAATTAAAGACTTCACATTGTGTTTGAAATAAAAATGAATATAGTGGCATTCTGCCAAGAGTCCCAGAAACCACTCTTGTGTGGAATTGAAACATTTGGCTCATATAATACTTAATTTATTTTTATGAAATGACAAGTTATATAAATGTATGTTTAAAACAGAGGGGCACAACATTTTTTTTTTCCCCTAAATTTCTTTGTATTCTGGTTTATATAGCTACACATAGTTAGGACTTATAGCTACACAGAATGAAAAACAATAAACTTTCCCAAAGTAATTTTTTTTAGCTACATGTTCCCCGAATATCTCAAGATGTGATCGCATTAGGTCAGATCCTCAGTTAAGTTACTTGGGGAAAGGCTTATAGTACCTTCTTTCGGAAATGAATAGGAGTTTTAAAATCTATTGAAATGAGGTGTTGACATCAGGCGATATTTTGTAGAGCTTTCAGCTTTCTTACCATGCCCTTGATTTTGCTTGGCTACTTTTAATTCTGCACAGCCCCCCCCACCCCCCCGCTGCCAGACACACTTCTTCTTTTTGAAAATCCAACATTGTCCAAACCTTTTCGATTAAGAAGCTCAGCTGAATGAAAGCACTGTGGTTCTGCGTTGGTGCATCTGTAAACAGAGGGGCTCGGGAAGCCAGGCGGCGCACAGAGAAATAGGGCTGGTCTTCTGTAATTACCTTGACACTTCATGCAGTACAGAGAATTAACTCCTAGGACTTTGGGCCGAATGAAGAAGTTGATGTTTCATGTTGTGAATGCATCAGCGCCTGAACCCATTACCAGTTTTAACAGAGATGGGAATTTACTACACTTCTTTTTTTTTTTTTTTTGTTAGGCATGTAGAGTGATGTGCAGAAAATGAGCGGAGAATTGAGGATGCTGAAGCAACAACAGTGTGTATTTTTATTATAGCCTCTTTCTTCCGATTCTGTACCCATCTATAAAACATAAATAGAAGATGAGACCTATGGCCACCATTGTCTTGAAAGGGGGAGCCCTCTGTCTTAGAGGGGAGAGGTGAGTGTGTCTCTAAAGTGGGTGAAGGTATTCCAGGACAGACCTAGAGGGACAGAGAGCTTGAAAACCCAGAGCAGGTGGGGAGACATAGCTCAAAAGGCAACTAGTTAGCAGCTGGCACTCTGACCTTTAACTGCATCCATGGTAACTGGGCTAAAGATGGAGCTCCGTTTTATTATTCTCACACCCATGATGTTAAAGCCCGTGAATCCCCATTGCAATTTAATGGCTGAAATCAGAAGGCAGATCTGTGTGCATTGGACCAGTGCCGATACCCTCTTAGCTAATGAGCGCAATAAACATTCTCATGCCAGGAAGCCAGCACAAGTGGAAATATTATGCCATACAGAAATCTATACCCAAACACAAAGAGATGGTCAGGGAAGCCCGTCTTTTATGTGTATTTTGCATATTCTAACATGAAAAGCCAATCACCTTTTAAGGAAAGGATTACAAAAAGCAGCTAGACTATTAAAGACTGTGGCATACCATGAAGCTTATTGTGAATGAGAAGTCTCAAGTTATGAATTCTCGACTTAATGAGTATTACTGCCACTTCTATTATTTTCCTTAATGAATCTTATTATTTGTAAATGCATGCTTCCTTTTATGTGGCTTTAATATACTAGGTGCCTTTTCTCTGACTATATGCTATATCTACAGCTGAATGGAACACAGTGTAAAATCAACCCACAGTTTTTGGGGAACAAAAGGAGGAGATTTTGTTATAACTTTGATTTGGCAGCCACTTAGTCCATAGTTTTTTAAGAATTAATGACAAGAGTGTCATTCGTTCTCATGGACTCTGCAGCCTACAGGATACACAGATCACACTAGTTTGTTTCAAAGCCCCAGGAAAAAAACAAAAACAAAAACAGTAAAGGCAGCTGACTACCAAGTGATGAACCTTTGCACATGCACTGCCTTTTTAACAAATTCTGGCAACACTTTTGATGCAAACACGCACACATTTAGGTTTAAAAGGAGATGAAAATTGGTTCTGAACCCCTCAATCCAAGAAATAGCCAATTGCAGAGTTTCAAGTGTAATCAACCCATTACGTGAATTTCATGTGCTTTTCTCCCTGTTATTTGCTCTCCCCCAACTTCTTTTTACAAAACTTACTTTTTCTACATTCAAGTTTAGTGATTTAAATGTGCCACAGCTTATCAAAACGATGCCAACAATTATCCTGGAAATGTATTTTATGTGATTCAAGAAACACAGTCCAAGTTCTAAAACCCCAGGAGAATCTGCAGAAAATGTAACTTATGATTTTTTTTTTTGCCCCTGTGTGTGTTAGTCTCTTAGTCATGTCTGAGTCTTTGCAACCCTCTGGTCTGTAGCCTGCCAGGCTCCCCTGTCCATGGGATTCTCCAGGCGAGAACACTCAAGTGGGTAGCCATTTCCTTCTCCAGGGTATCTTCCCGACTCAGGGTTCGAACCTGGGTCCCCTGCCTTGCAGGCAGATTCTTCACCATCTGAGCCACCAAGGAAGTCCTTCCCTTCAATTGCTTCCTCTTTAGTTCCTAAAATACTCTTCAATTTTATTTTGCTTAAATGGTTTTCTGAGAAAAGATGAGGGCTTAATAACTTTCCTTATCAGAAACAATAAATGTTTTTTCTTGCGGCACGATGCCAGGAATCCTTTGTAAGAAAAAGCTTGAACTCTTTTGCTAACAGAAGCTACTTGTTCGGCAAGCAATAAAGGTCAGGGGGAAAATAATTTTGGTGCTTCTTATCATTTAAGACAATGTCACTTTTATCATTATCAGAGAGTTTTAAGAGGGTTGGAGGGGGAAAAAAAAAGCGAGACAAAGGAAGTAAGAACTCCGAGCCCTGAATAATCACACCTGTTTACTTGACTTATGAAAGGGCAGGGTGTGACTTGATCCGTTTAATAAAAGATGTTCTATCAATTTAGACAATTATACCAAAGATTAAGAATGTCAGGAAGCTGATGAAATCTCCTAGGTAACATTAAAAAATAATACGCTTTTAGATCACATCATATATTAAATGACAACTGCCAATTTTTTTAAAGGAGTCCTCAAAATTCTTTCCTGAATAACAATTTGAAGTTAAAATACTTTGTTCTTAACTGTTAACTTCATTGACATGACACTTCTATTTCTTGAGTTGGGGAACTTGGCAAAGAAGAGCTTTTTGTTTACCCAAGTCAAAGCAGACTGCGAGATAGAGATACAGTATTCTATGGCCTTTATGCATCTTTGCCTAATTAAAGAATAATAAGAAATATTTTTCTAGCATATTACTTGGTTAAAAATATCTAAATATGACTTACGTTTAAATCTTTACCATCCTCTTGACTTACTTATTTAGTTTTTTCTAGCATCTGAACAATTGCTTTTATTATTATCAGCCTAGTAAAGTTAGAAATTCAAGCATTTATGAAAAGACTTGTCATGGGAAGATTTGGAAGATGAGCTCGTGGCGAGCTTGGACAGATCAGCTCTGCGGAGGGCAGATGGTGAGACCAGAGGTGAGTGGGTTAACACAGCTCTTCTGCTCCCTGTCTCCTGTTTGCCCACAACGCTATGGACTTGAGATCTGTGCTTGGGGAAGGTTATAGAGACACCCAACAGCCACGGGGAACCTGAGAGACTCTCAACATGGGAGCTATGGAAAGACCTAGAATCACTTAACCACCTTTGATGTATGGTATGTAACCACCACCACTGTGTATTTGTATAGTCTTTATACCTGGGTGGGAAACATCTCCAGTCTTGTTCGTCTCTACCACCTGGAGTCTCACCTCTAATAAAGATCCATCTCTGCATTTGTGGCTTCCCAGGTGGCATTCGTGGTAAAGAACCCACCCGTCAACGCAGGAGACATAAGAGATGCAAGTTTGATCCCTGGGTAGGGCAGATCCCCTGGAGGAGGGCATAGCAACACACTCCAGTATTCTTGCCTGGAGAATCCCTTGGACAGAGGAGCTTGGTGAGCTACAGTCCATTCGGTTGCAAAGATACAGACACAACTGAATCGATTTAGCATGCATGCGGGCACTCTCTGCATTTGGCCCAAATGGTGAAGGGGCAGGGCCTGGGCTCCACTGACTGCCAGGCAGATTCCAGGCCTGGAACTTGTGCACTGGAACAAACCCCAGGGGAGCAGGAGGTCAGCAGAGCTATCACCTGCCAGCAACGAGCCTGCTCTATCTAAGGGAGTCTGCTGCCACCGCTGACCCCAGCCCAGGTGATGCCCCCTGCTCAGATCTGCCCCCTGCTCCTGCTCCACCTCCATCCTCACCTTCTGGCTCCCAGCCAAGTTTCATAATTTAGCTCTCTACCCAGCACGGTAGACACCAAATGCTGCTGGTTTGTGACAAGCTGTAAAAAAACCCACTGCCATTCTGCACTTCTCGGCTTCTGGGTCCTGGTCCGTGGAGCTTTTCGCTTCTGTAGTAGACCCAACAGTACCATCGTTATTGTCAGCAGCCTCTGCAGGAGCGATACCCATTTAGCAAGCTCTTAGCCTGGGCACTAGTCATAAACACTATCTCACTTAATCCTTACAGCAAGTCTCAGGTTAAACCGATTCTGGGAGGTTAGTTAAATTGTCAGAAATTAGATCCCCTGGAGAAGGAAATGGCAACCCTTCCAGTATTCTTGCTTGGAGAGTCTGTGGATAGATAGCCTGGTGGGCTACAGTCCATGGGGTCGCAAAGGGTGGGACACGACTTAGTGACCGAACATCAACAACATTTTCTCACTTAGTACCTCTGTGTCACATTTTGGTAATTCTCTCAGTGTTTCAAACATTGTTATTATGTTTATATTTGCTGTACCAATAGCATATTTACATTGTTATATTTATATTATATTTACATTATTACATATATATTACATATTGTATTACACTTGTATTATATTTCATTATTATATACATGGTGATCTGTGATCACTGGTCTGTGTTTTTAAGTTGTTATTGAACTTTCTACCTTGCTGCTTCTGTTTTATGTTTTGGTTTTTGGCTCTAAGGCATGCGAAATCTAGTTCCCCGACCAGGTATCAAATCTGTACCCCCTGCGCTGAAAGGCAGTCATAACCACTGGAATGCCAGGGAAGTCTCTGTGAGCACTGATCTTCGATGTTACTTTTGCAAAAAATTTAGGACTCACTGAAGGCTCAGGTGATAGCACTTTTTAGTAATAAAGCATTTTTAATTGAGGCATGTACATTCTTTAAAAGACACAATGCTTTTGCACACTTAATAGACTACAGAACAATGTAAACCTAACTCTTACATGCACGGGGAAACCAAAACTTTTCTGTGACTTGCTTTATTGAGATATTCGTTTTATTGTAGTGGTCTGAAACAAAGCCTGTAAAATCTCTGAGATCTGCCTGTAATGTATACATAATAATTATGATGTAGCCCATAAGAGTGGTTCAAAACAAAAACTCTCAGAACTAAAAGGAGAAATAGATAATCACAGTTGTGATGGAAAATTCATTACTACTTCATCAGTAAATGATAGAACTAGAACAACTAGAAAAATCAGTTGTTTCTAGAACATAAGTCAGTAAAGATACAGAAGATGTGAATGGCACCATCTTGACCTAACTGACATTTACAGAATAAAAGACTCAACAACTATATAGTACACAGTCTTTTCAAGTGCACACAGAACGCTCACCAAGGTTGTTCATGTACTGGACTGTAAAAAACCTCACATTTCAAAAGCATGGTATATTACATAAAGTGTTATTTTAAAAAATGAAATCAAATCAGCAACAACAAAAAAACAGTTTTCAGATTAAAGTCTTGGACATTGACGATATCCTCATTGACGATAATGCTGGTAGACAACGGACCAATACCTTGGGTTCCATTGAACTTGAATTTTACACCCAGGAGAATTCAGAAACTTATTATTCATTACGAAGATTTTTTTTAAAAAAAATTCAGAAGTGCAAAGATAGAGTCTACTATTTGTAGAACCTATTGAAAAAATTCGTTATGATGTACTTTACAAGGAAGAAAAATAAATGTGGACAGGAGTAGGACTGAAAAATAACAGTAAAACTGACAGTGCAATTGTAAAAACAAATCATTTTTTCTTTTGTTTTTAAAGATGGAATTTAGAAGTGTATTAAGGGCTTCCCTGGTGGCTCAGATGGTAAAGAATCTGCCTGCAATGCAGGAGACACAGGTTCAATCCCTGGGTCGGGAAGATCCCCTGGAGAAGGAAATGGCAACCCACTCCAGCATTCTTGCCTGGAGAATCTTGTGGACAGAGGAGCCTGGTGGGCTACCGTCCATGGGGTCACGAACAGTGGGACATGACTGACCGACTAGCACAGCAAAAGTGTATTAAGCAACAAGAGTAGGACAGAGGGAATGCTGAGAGGCACAGTGAGAGAGACGGCGGTGGCAGAGGGCGTTGGAGGGGGAGGAGGGCTCCTAACCAGGAGACAGTGTGAGCTAAGACCCTTGTCTCTCAGAAGATGAGAGTCTTCCAGAGATCTTGGAAGTCACCATAGATCTTGCTTGTGTGTGTCAGTCACTCAGTCGTGTCCGACTCTTTGTGACCCTGTGGACTGTACCCTGCCAGGTTCCTCTGTCCATGGGATTCTCCAGGCAAGAATACTGGTGTCGGTTGCCATTTCCTCCTCCAGGGGGTCTTCTGGACCCAGGTATCTAACTTGGGTCTCCTGCATTGCAGGAAGATGCTTTACTGTCTGAACTACTAGGGAAGCCTATAGATCTTGCTTAGAAGACATTTATAGTTAATTTTCTGGGACAAGTGAATGAAAAGAATACTGAAAACTTTGTGTCAAACACACAGAAATCACAAAAATTGAGAAGAAAAAGGGGGGACAATGAAAGTGAATTGCAGTAAAACAAATTCCAAATGTATTGGTAGTTACAATAAATGTTATTAGCTTAAACACATATATTTCAAGATTGACACCAGCTCAGTGGGGTTTTTTTTTTTTAAGTTACTATATCCTGCTCATATGAGGCAAAATTCTAGAAATATTAAAAGTAAAAGAACAGAAACAGATCGAGTAAGTTCCAAATGTTGGTGAAGCACAATTAATTGGGGACAAAAAATAGTTTATGGCAAAAGTCATGATTATAGTTAAAGAGGGAGATTGTCTTATTGTGATGATTGAAGAGGCGAGCTATCCAGGTGAGCATAGCATACCTGTAGTTGTAGAATTTGGAATAGCTATGACCTTGACCATCAGAAGGTAGATGAGTCTCCGCCCTCCCTCTCCCCACCACACACCCCTGACACCAAGGCATTTTATGAGATTAAATTCTTTTCCTTCTGAAATCCTGGCTATTCTGATGTTCAATTTCTATGAGTTGAAGGAGGAAGTAATTCTTTTTCCAATTTTGTTTTTTATTGTTATAGTTTAACTCTTCCCACTTCATTGCAGGCATGGCAGAGAAATCGGGGAAAAACATGTACAATGGAAATGAAAAATGAACGAGACACATGAAAGGATTTCCTGAGGTGGAAGAGAGGAGTTGTTGTGTTGGAAGATAAGACAAAAGATTCATTCCTCCTTAACGTACCCAGGATGGAAAAGAAGATCAGACACAGGGTTAAAAACGCTTCCATTTTTTTTTTAAGATTTTTTTTTTTGATGTGGGCCATTTTTTAAAAGTCTTTATTGAATTTGTTATAATACTGCTTCTGTTTCATGTTTTAGTTTTTTTGGCCATGAGGCATGTGGGCTCTAGCTCCCAGACCAGGGATCGAACCTGCATCCCCTGCATTGAAAGGTAAGGTCTTCACCACTCGAAACGGCTAGGGAAGTCCCTGACTTCATTTTAAAATGTGAAATGTGGATGTAAACCTTGTAGAAAACAGTTGGAGGACTCTTCCCACTGTTGCCAGAAAGATGTCAACTGAACTCCTTCATGAGACTTTAGAGGATTTTGGGCTTCAAGTGAAAGAGACGTGGTTTGGCTGTAAAATATTATTAAATGTAAAGGAAAAATGCTTTGGGGGTGACTTAACATACACCTTCAAATTAAAGTAAGTCATATTCAATCTGAAGCACTACAGCAAACATGCACTAGACAGGAAATGATTATTAATATTTTAAAGAGATACTTCCTTGCAAAAGCTTAAAATCTAGAATACAGTTCTGTTTTAGCCACATAGAACACGTGGTTTTGGTAAAGTTGAGGAGGAAGTCTAGTGGTTCTCTGTATTCTCTCTGTCCCAGCCCTGGAATTTACAGAGACCCACTGCTTTGCATTGGAGTGTCCCAAGCTCTTGTTTGAATCTTGCTTAAATAAGAGAGTAAGCTGACTGTGAGAAAATCCTCAAAGGACCTTGAATTCTCACATTGTTTTACATTAATTTTTGAAATATCGATTACTCTAAATACTTTGAGGCAGATTAATGCTCAGCTCTGTTTAATGCTTCTTCCTTCTTCCGCAAGTTTCTTTCCACCTCTTTCCAGAAGAACCACAGCCATTGCGGAGAGGGGTGGATTGTGAGGGGTTTATGCCCTGGAGATAAAGGAGGTGCCGTCACCAACCTGTGAACACTATTCTCGTCTGCAGGCACCGGTGGACCTCGGGCCAGACTACCACTCCCTAAAGCCCAGATAAGTGCGTTTTCTTTCCCATGGCAGCCCTGGAGGGGGAGGAGGAAACTGAACGCGACTTGTTTTTTTCGCACGACGTTTTATTTGAAATTGTCAAAGCCATGAGAGTGGCTTTGGCCACCCGCCTTTTATTTGTTTGTTTGTTTCTAAACTAATTTTTCCTGGAGCAAAGTTGCTTTACGACGTGGCGTGAGTTTCTGCTCTGCAGCCAAGTGACTCAGCCACAGGTTTGCGTACATACATGTGTCTCCTTTTTTTGACTTCCTTCCCACTTAGGTCAGGATAGAGCACTGGGTGGAATTCCCTGTGTTCTATGGTGTGTTCTTATTAGCTATGTATTTTATACGGTATCAGTAGTGTGTATCTGTCAACCCCAATCTCCCAATTCCTTCCCCTCCCTTGGTGTCGACACATTTGTTCTCTATGTCTTAGTCTCTACTTGATGGCCTGGTTTTTAAAAAGCCTTGCTACTTGGCAAAGTATTTTTGTATGCAATTCCTGATTATTTCCAATCGATAATGACCCATTTGGTTATTAGCCATTAGATACAGTTTAATGTAGCTTCTCTTTTGTGTGATAATTTTACATATGTATTTTTAAAGTACCTTTGTACCTTTGCAGAAGAATAGGGAGAAATTTACTACTGCTTTGAACAAAATGGGGGCCAGTGCAAATATTTGCTGTAAAGTAAATAAATGTTATTCAAATGATTTGGGTTTTGGGATTACTGAGAAATTCATATTTTTAAGAAAAAATCCTGAGCTTAATATCCTGTGTGGGATATGTTAGGTGGTAAATATATATTTGTATTTGACCTTGTGATCCTTGCCCAAACTTTACCAGCTACTTCAGTTTTTTTCTTCTTTTTCCAGAGGCAGCCACCTGGGAGTAACCCTTTTTATATCTTTCGGACACTATAGCTTCTATAAATAACTTTGTAGCATTACATTAGGTAAGAATCCAATGTTCAACTGCATGAGCAATGTGGAATTTTGTATTTTGAATTAAATAGTGTAAATGGAATGTTGATTTCAGTAGTGAAATTAAAAGCAAGAAACAAATCACAGATGAGGGAAAAACAGATGCTTCTCTGATAGTTGGATTCCTTAGAAAATGGACTATAAATTCAGGAAGATAATTATTAACACTGGATGGTATAATCAGGATGATCTGGCTGGTTATCTATAAAGTCATTAAAATGTGTCAGAAGAATCAAATGTATGTTGTATACGAAGCAGGACCTGTGTCTGGCCTTCACTGAAATCCCTTCTGCATTTCCTTTGCATAACTTAATTAGCAAAGTTAAAATTAAGATGGGACTCCAGTGTGTTTAGATGAAACAGTTTCTCTGAGAGGACACTTCATGAAAACATGTAATAATGCAGTAAACTCTTGGTTATCTAAGGAATCTGTTAAAACTATTCTTTCCAATGAATGTAATTATTCAATCTAAAATATTTGTGTTGTCCAGGAAAACTCCAAATACTGCCCCTCTGCCATGGACACATAGGCTTGGGCACTTGTTAGATGCTCTGCTTCCAATCAATGGTTTCCAGTGTTTATAGTAATGTGGTCATGAGAGTTTGGGCTTCTCAGGTGGTGCAGTGGTAAAGAATCCACTGGCCAGTGCAGAAGACATAGGTTCCATCCTTGGTTCAGAAAGATCACCTGGAGGAGGAAATGGCAACCCACTCTAGTATTCCTGCCTGGAAAATCTCATGGACAGAAGAGCCTGATGGGCTACAGTCCATGGGCTCACAAAGAGTCAGACACGAAATGACTGAGCATGCAGGAGAGTGTATCTAACATCTGTTTCTGAGGGTCTAGTATATATTCTGCATATTCTATGCTCTCTGGGATTAACAGTGAACGGGACAAAGTTTTAAGACCTACTCCCATGAAGCTCACATTCTGAAGAAGGCAAGCAATAAAAGCAGAAACGAAGTAACATAGGTATTTAGATGTTCACAGAATTGTGCAACCATTGTTAAAGTCAGTTTAGGAAATTTTCACCACAACAAAACATCTATCCTCTTTAGCTTTCATTCTCAGTTCTCCTATCCCTCTTAATCTTAGGCAACAACTAAGGTTGCACATTTTTGACCTGAAAAACTACAAAGATGGAGTCTCTTATCTAAGATGGGGAGGAGATGGGTGAAACCAGTGGGGGCAGGGACCATTTGCTTAATACTTCTGTTTGCTCAGGTTTGTCAAATACAAAAGTAGTAAGTTTTCAGGGAATTACCATTTAGTCAAATATGTTTAGCAATAATAGTCTACTAAACTTAACCTTGTTTTAATGTTTAAGGTCTTTCAAAATTTCATGGTTTTTAATGTTAATGTGGTTGTCTTGTTCCTATGACAGACCATGAGGATCATAATTTTAATAATAAATCCTTGACTTGAGCTAGTAAGGGTTCTCTATTAAAGAAGCTGTAGAACATGTGTTTTTAAAGTCTTTATTGAATTTATTACAATAGTCCTTCTGTTTTACATTTTGATTTTTTTGACTGTGAGGTACTTGGGATCTTAGTTCCCTGACCAGGGATTGAACCCATACCCGCTGCATCGGAAGGTGAAATTTTAACCACTGGACAGCCAGGGAAGTCCCTAAGACATGTTTTAAATGACTGTTTTGAGCTCCTCAATTTGGATTCTGAATAAAAAGTCATCTACTGTGTATAAGTGACCCATGTTTGTGAATGACTGACTCTTAAAAAGTAAAAATCTTTGGTTGGCAAAGTGAAATAAGCCTTTTAAATATCCAGGCTACATAGTTGTCTAGGAAATATAAAATTTAGACAACAGGAAAGATCTTGTCTGTGACATTTTTCACCTACAACTTATGGTTCTGTAGTGCGTTAATAACGTATATTAACCCCGGTTGTATCAACTGAAAGAAAAACCGATTTTCAATGCCTTTTCTTTTTTCTACCAAAGTGATTTCTCTGGATGAGAAACCTCCAGCTTGAATATCACACTCCATGACCTGATTCCCCTGGGGGTGGCTTATTGAGGGGCCCCGTCATAGCGGTTGGTTTACACCTCAGTTATAAGCATCATCACATTGTATTGAATTGTGTGCTTGCCCATCTGTCCCCTTGGGGCTATCAGAGCAGAGAGTCACAGTCTGTCCACTTCCTAGTTCCTAGAGACTGACTGATTCCTGGAGTATGAAAGACATTCAGCAGATGTTGAATGACTGAAGATGTCCATGAATGAGTAAGTTCTTCCATCAGTTCAGTTCAGTCATGTCTGACTCTTTGTGACCCCATGGACTGCAGCACGCCAGGCCTCCCTGTCCATCATCAACTCCCGGAGTTTACCCAAACTAGTGTCTATTGAGTCAGTGATGCCATCCAGCCATCTCACCCTCTGTCGTCCCCTTCTCCTCCTGCCTTCAATCTTTCCCAGAATGAGGGTCTTTTCAAATGAGTCAGTTCTGCACATCAGGTGGCCAAAGTATGTTCTTCCATAGGCTGTAACATATTTAAAGGCTGTATCTGAATTCTCACCTTGAGAAGTTAAAACAGTGACAGCCCCAAAGCAGCTTCTCCTCTGTCCTTCACTGAAGCAGAATCCCAGATTTGCAAGGAGGAGCCTCTGTGGTATTCATCCATGGCTTGCTAAGAAGCCCAAGAAACTCAAAAAAGAGAACAGGTCAAATTCACCAAAGCCCAGGAGTGAAAATGAGCAAGCCTTGTGGTCCCCTCTTAGAAGTTCTTTTTCCTTCTTGCTACAGGAGTCAGAGTTTTCTTGCTTAGCTTCAACTTGGAGGTGCTGAATCTATGACAAAATGTTTAGTTTTTTCAGGTACTAGACCCAAACTTGGAGAAGGAAATGGCAACCCACTCCAATGTTCTTGCCTAGAGATCCTACAGACAGAGAAGCCTGGCAGGCTACAGTCCATGGAGTCGCAAGAGTTGGACACGACTTAGCGACTAAACCACCAGACCCAAACTAAAACACATGCAAATAGGTTACATCCCTTCCTGGCTATTGAAGGACTCCACAACATTCTGGGTAGTAGACTAAAGCTATGAAATTCCTGCTTTCTGACGCCTTAAAGGACAACCAGTAGTGGGACAGTATGTCTTTCTAGAAGTCTCTTGTCTTTACCCCCACACCTGCCCCTTGATGTCATGCACACCATCAGTGTTTTGAAGAGTGCCTATTCAGGCACTCAGCTGAGAGAAAATGTAGCTACCTAAGTATTTGCACAGGGCACAAGACTAGTGGAAAAAAAAACAAAAAACACAACCCACTGGTCTAGGATTTCTCCATTGCTTTGAGGGGACCAGGGAATTCTCCAGCAACCATAGTTAAGGGTCACTTTAGCAATTGAAAACAATAATCAAGCAGCAAATTGTTGGCTGGGGAAATCCAGACAGAAGGAAGCTTAAATTGATGGCTTCTGTGGACGCCAAGGGAATGTGAAACAGAATTTGCATGGGATTCTCCCTGCCCAAATCACTTTTACAAAAGAACCATGATGCCCAGAAAATGCCCACACCCCTCTAGCAAATAGGTTATATCCTTTCCTGGCTACTGAAGGTCCCCACAACATTCTGGGTAGTAGACTAAAGCTATGAAACTTCTGCTTTCTGATGCCTTGAAGGACAGCCAGTAGTGGGACTATCAGATTTGGATTCAGATTCACAAAGTTGGCATCAGGAGTTCCTAAATAAATCAGAGTCATTCTGCAGGGATAAGTGACCATCTTCCAAAAACAAGTTTCTCAGGGTTATTGTGTCAGTTTGCTCTAAAAGCATTATTATTCTCCAAATATCTTAGGGTTTCATTACTTGGTGTTATCAGGTGCCAATCAACTCCAAAGAATCTGACACAAGACTTACATGAATTTAAGCTTTGGTGGTGCTAGTGGTAAAGAACCAGCCTGCCAATGCAGGAGACTCAAGAGACAAAGGTACCATCCCTGAGTCAGGAAGATCCCCTGGAAGAGGGCATGGCAACCCACTCCAGTATTCCTGCCTGGGAAATGCTGTGGACAGAGGAGCCTGGTGGACTACAGTCCACAGAGTCCCAAAGAGCCAATCATGACTACGCGACTGAGCGTGCATGCATGTTCACACACACACACTGCATCTAAGACGTACCTCCTTTTTGTCAGGAAGCAAAATGTGAGTTTTTTGAACAGAATCCTATCATTTTCCTTCTCACCTGAATCTCACTTCCATTTATCCTAGATCATCACCCCTATCTGCATGACAATAGCTTTTCTCACCTTTTCAAAATCGAATCTTGGACTTTTAGTAAAATAAAAATATTCAGGTCATTCACCTATTTCAAGAAAGTAGAGGAAAATAAATATTGTAAAAAGAAATTTTTTTTAATACCTAAAGGGTAGCAGATGATGAGATGGTTAGATAGCATCACCGACTCCATGGACATGAACCGGAGCAAACTCTGGGAGATGGTGAAGGACAGATAGTGTCCATGGGGTCGAAAAGAGCTGAACACTGCTTATTGACTGAACAACAGCAAAACCGTTAATCTTACCTATGTCCTTTGGATAAGAATGTTTGATTTCTGTGAACGACACACAGAAAACCCTCCTTTATGCATTTATAAAGGTAAACACGAATTAAATCTAATCCTACCCAATTAGTTACTTAATTATTAAGATTAACATTAATAATCCTAATAAACAGAGACATTGTTTAGTTTGTACAAACACAGTGGTTTTTAGAACCCATGCATGCAAGACGATTTTATAGTTATATTCACATCAGCTCCTCGGATGCAACAGTGCACTGCCATGGCTAAGTCTGGGTGCTCCAGGACTTTCATCTCCCCCTGAATTATATCTGAGTTTTTTTGGGATAAGATCACAGGAGTTCATGATAGAGTGAGTCAACTAGAGCCATGCTTCCTGGCAATAAAACACTCTACAGAATTTTACTCTTTTTCTATTTCCTGGCACTATAAAAGGAAGGTTAGATTAGGTCTGCAACCACAGGGAAAATTCCCTGGGAGGGAAACTTTTCTGTATGGTAGTGAAAAGTACTACTCAGAAGAGTCAAAGAGATAGCCCTCTCACCCCAAAGTCAATAGGAAATTCAAGTTCCACTGACATTGTGATTGGCAAAGGGAGTTTTCAGATGATTGACATAAATTGCTATCTTGGAAGAACTGTAAAGAAATGTGATTTCCAAAATTAAATAGCTTGAAGCTCTGTGGCCAGGGGCTGGGTGGCGGGTGGACCCTCACTGCACAGCAGGGAGCTCACCTGGCATTTAGCTCAATTCCACGGATGCGCTGAACATAAACATCTGAAAAGGAAAAAAAGACAAGGAGAGGGGCAGAGGGATTCCATTGCTTAGAAAACCAAAGCCTCACTACACCCAAATCAGACAGAGAGACGGATGGGTCCTTTGTACACTTTACCTTGGTTTGAATTATGTTTTCATCTTTAAAGAGAGGAAAGAAAAGAGGAAATATCCTGATGAATCATCTGATGTGACAAGAGAGTGAAACAGGAGCCCTTTCTAAGAATCTCTGCGGAGGAGAGGCAATCACCTGTGTTCGCAGCATCTCTAAGAAGGAAGGAGGAAGGGACTCAGAAGGATAACTGCTGGGGCTTCCCTGGTGGCTCAGTGGTAAAGAATCTGCCTGCCAATGCAAGAGGCATGGGTTTGATCCCTGGTCTGGGAAGATCCTACGTGCCAAGGAGCAGCTGAGCCCACAGGCCCATAACTACTGGGCCTGTGCCCTAGAGCCCGGAAGCCGCAGCTACTGAAGCCTGCACGCCCTGAAGCCCATGCTCCCAGCAAGAGAAGCCCTGCAAAGAGACGCTCACGCAGTGCAACTAGCGAGCAGGCCCTGCTTGCCACAACTAGAGGAAAGCCTGCAACGTACCAAAGACCTAGTGCAGTCAAAAATAAATTAAAAGAAAGAAAAGTAACTGATGAATACTACCTTAGCCTACAATTTGCCAGCTTTCACTCTGTCTTACAAGACATGGAACAAGGTAGAAACACAACATGGGCTGTTTTCAGAGGCAGAGCCTGGCAGCTGCGGGATCAGTGTTGTATTTACATGTGAACTTCGTGCTTTGCTTGCTTGCTAATTACATTGTGTCAACAGAAGCCATTTCTGCTACAAAAACACCATAACGGTGATTTATCGATGATAGTCTGAATCGACATGTCTTTGAAGAGTGAGAAATGCTGTAACAAATTGCTAACATTTAAACTCATGGAAGAATGTGCCATTAGAGAGAAATGTGCTTAAATCATCCCGAAGTGTCGATGGTTGAAAAGAACAAAAAATGCCACAAGAAACAGTATGTAGGGGGTCCTGCAAGTTGCTTGGGGTTTAGGTTTCATTTCAGATCTTTGGAATAGATTGGCAGGTATAACAGGGAGTCAAGTAGCTACACACTTAGATCGGTCTTATCCTGCCCTTCTGGTTAATACTGTGTTGTTAGACAACGTTGTCCCAGCCTGCCAGCACTCTCAAAATCCTGATTTCAGGGTCTTATCATCTTCCCTAGATGAATGCCCTTCAAAACTGTTAGGTAAAATTTCCATTTATCTATGACTGGGCTTCCCAGGTGACACAGTGGTAAAGAATCTGCCTTCCAATACAGGAGATGCAGGTTCAATCCCTGCAGGAAGTTTTGCTGAAGAAGGAAATGGCAACCCATTCCAGCATTCTTGCTTGGAAAATTCCATGGGCAGAGGAGCCTGTTGGGCTTCAGTCCATGGGATTGCAAAGGGTCAGACTGGACACACACGCACATACAGCAAGTTATTTATTCCCAAACCCAGTCCTTAAAAATAGCCACTTTATTATACTCAGAGTTTCCGTGGATCAGAAACTGAGAATGGATTCAATGCAGGGTAGGGAATGTGGTTGTCTTGCTTTCATTTGTCTGGGCCTCAGCTGGGTGATCTTCAACTTTTCGTTATTGTTGTAATTCCCTGTAGTTTTAAAGGATATTTCACCTTTCATTTTATAGAAAAGGAAGGTAAGATATATTTTGACCCTTTTGTTTTAACATTCAAGGACGACTATTGAAAGATGATAAAATTGAAAAGATGATAAAATAACAAGGTTGATGATGGAGGATTTGCCATTTTCACCAAGACTTTGAAGGGAATTTGTCAAACATTCAGTGAAGGGACCTTGCCCTGGGGATGCTCATTCGCATTATAGGTGGGGAGACTGAGCAGGAATCCTGCCTAGAATATGGAACTGGGACCATCAGAGGTAGAATCTGGGAAGACACCTGCCATTTTCTGTATTTGAACCTATTTCCCATTTCCCTAGCTATTGATAATACTACTGAGAGCATTTATTAATTTATTGTTTTTGAGAATCAGAAGGCATCACTTGCTCTCATCTAGGTTGCTTCCGTGTCCTGGCTATGGTAAGTAGTGCTGCAGTGAATACTGGGGTGCATGTGTCTTTTTGAATTATGGTTTCCTTTGGACTCTAGTCGGTGCTCTGTGGTGACCTAGATGGGAAGGAAATCCAAGGAAGAGGGGATATACCTACACATGTGGCTGATTCACTTTGCTATACAGCAGAAACTAACACCACGTTAAAAGGCAACTATACTCCAATAAAAATAATAGAAAAACAAAAGGCACAGCAGGTGAATTTGCTCTCAAATAATTTAGAAAAATTAGGAGCTTTGGATTAACACACTGTTATGGATAAACTAGGTAACCAAGAAGGACCTACGATATAGCACAGGGGACTTGATACTTTGTACGGGAGTATACGGGAGAAGAGTCTATCTGAGAGAAGAATCTGAAAAGAGTGGCTGTGTGCATGTGTGTAACTTACTCACTTTGCTGAACACCCAAAACCAATGCAACACTGTAAACCAATATCTGCTCTAATATAAAATAAAATTTAAGTTAAAATAGTAAACAATAAAAAGTCCCATCAGGCGAATTTACTTTTACATAATTTGGGGAAGTTTAGTACTCAGCACAAGAGCTTTATTTCAAGAAGCACAGTACCAAAATAAGGATCCAGTTAGTGAAAAACTTCCAGCAAGCACATCCTTGTTTGGAAGACTGAGGATTCATCAGAGAAAAGGCAAACCGATTCCCTCTCCCCAGGTGACCTGTTCAGGGAATAGTGTAAAGAGCCGGCAGATACAACCATCTGCCAGGAAAAGTCGGACAGTGGTGGTTTATGTGAAGAGGTGCTCACAGTTAGAGTCAGCTAGGCAATTATTTGTTTGACTTGACTTGGACAGGCTTCATTTGGAACCTGGGTTCTGAGGGGAACATCCAAAATGATAAAAGGGTTAGAAAATATGACCCAGGAGAAAAGGTTAAGAGAACTGGACATATTCAGTTTCCCAAGGGAGACACAATAACTATTTTACTCCTACATCAAAGGATATTATAAAGAGATGGGGCCAGTTATTCTCATTAGTCAATGGAACAAAATAAGAAGTAATAGGCTTATACTGGTGGCAGGGAAGATTGAGGTTAAGTATCAGGATAGGTTTTAACATTATCAGAAGTTAGAGAAGATAAAGGAAGGTCTGCGTAGGTTCATCTTCCTTTGAGAGGGTTGGGGATGCATTTAAAGTGTGATTCACTGGGATGGGTTTGGATGTTTTTGAATCAAGTCCTCTCTGGTAGGTGCAGCATGCTGGGTCATTTAATCTTATCCCTCCATTTGAATAATAGATCTTGGAACCTGTGTGAATGTGGATGGATATCTATGTCTAAGGATTTCCCATCCTACATCTGTATATGATAGTGTGGAGAGAAGGAACACTATTCTTAAATGAGCGTCAAAATACATTTATTACATCTGTTATTAGAGAGTGCACAGTGTACTATTTCCTAATTCGGGAAATGTACAACTTCCATCAACCTTTGAAATGTTTTACAGAAACATAACACTCAATAATGTCTAAACAAGTGTGTGACAAGAACATTGAAATGTGCTTTCTATAAGGGAGAAAATCTTATTACGGGTAGATTCTCTTTCTCTCTCTGCCTCCTTCTTTTCCTCTGTTTTTCTCTTTCTTCCTCTTTCACCATCTCGCTTTCTCTCTTCCTCTTTCTGTCTCTTTTTTCCTGTCTCTCCCTGCCTCTGTCTGTATCTCTCTTTCCGTCTCTCCTTCCCTCAATCTCTCTCTTTCTCTCTCTCTCTTTTCTCTGCCCCTCCCTGTCTCTTTTTATCTTTGTCTGTCTCTCTCTTTTTCTGTCTCTCTTTCTCTCCCTCTCTGTCATTTTCTGGTTTCAATCAGGCTTTAGAAAACCCTTGGCACCTGAATTGAGGACCGTAAGGCTGCAAGCACCGCCCCCCTACTGTGGCTTATTGGGATTTTATCTGCATACAGATTGGACCAGTTTACCTCATTATTTCTCCACTCTCTTATTGGTCACAAAGTTTGTAGCCCTTGATACATCTTTTCATGGAGCCATTAAGTGAAACAGCCAGTAATGAGTGTCTCCATAATGACTCATTTAGTTCATTCCATTGGAAACGATGCATATTATTTCTGCAACAGCTCACCTATCCCATTCAAGAGACGAGCAGCCCTGGTTAGTTGCCATTACAAACTTAACTTCTCTTGAAATCACCAGTGCTACAAAATGTTCCTTTAACGTCCCGTCTTCTTGACTTTTAAAATATGTGCTATCTCATTTATTGTGAAAGCAGTGAAACAATTTTTGAGATTCCCGCAGTTTTCCTATGTTCATATTTACCCCAGACTCTTTCAGCTGCCAATTGTTCATTTAAATCGACTACACTGGAGTCATTTATAAGAAATCAAAGCACTTTAATACTATACTATGTCTACCTTACCAGGATGTCTTTGTGAAAATAGCATACATCAAAATAATTCTGAATTTCTAAATGGATTAAGACAAGCTTTCATTCATTCATAGCTGTTGATACTGCAGATGCCAGGCCTGCATTTCCTGGTAAATAGAACTTAAATTACCACCCGGATCCTGAAGATGGAGATCATCTCAGCAGCACTGAGCACAAGTTCATCAGGTGGAGAAATGTGTCCAGGAGATGCACTTGAAACAATTCAATGTTGTTTCTTGGCTTTGAATATGTTTCCAAAATCCGTTAAGAGTAATGGGCTTTGTTCTTAAAGAAATTAAGTCCCTAAGAAAAGTTGGAGTCAGATTTTACTTGATCATATTTAACTCCAAAATTTTGCTAAAATTTAGCATCAACATACATTTCAACCTTTTAACTATATTTGAAATTCTGAGACCAAAATAAGCAGATATTTGAATTAAAAAAATTTTTTTAGGCAGTCTTACTGTGGGCATTAAAAAACAAATAAAATGCTTCTAAATTTCTGATCATAAAATTATCCAATTCCAAGTCCTTTATACTTTTTCAGAGTCACCACCACCTCTGACCCCTTGTTCTCATTGCTGCCGGGTTCACCTTCTCAACTGAAAACTGACAACCCAAGTTTTCTGTTCAAAAACCCTTATTATACATTATTACATTTAGTATGGATAAGCAACAAGGTCCTACTGTATAGCACAGTAAACTATATCTAGTCTCCTGGGATAAACCATAATGGAAAAGAATATTAAAAAAGAATATGCGTATATGTAAAACTGAGTCACTTTGTTATCCAGCATAGATTGGGACAACATTGAAAACCAACTATACTTTAAAAATCTCCCCAAAACAAAAAACAAACAAAAGCACCTTATTGACTCTGCATTGTCTCCAGAAAAATGCCCAGGCTATGCCGGATCTCTCTCTTGTCAATCTTTCTTTGCTTTTTCGAGGATTAGCTCTTTTTGCTTTTGGTTAAGAGAGGTCTGAGCACTGAAGATTTGATGCTTTCAAACTGTGGTATTGGAGAAGACTCTTGAGAGTCCTTTGGACAGCTAGGAGATCAAGCCAGTCAGTCCTAAAGGAAATCAACCCTGGATATTCATTGGAAAGACTGATGCTGAAGCTGAAACTTCAATACTTTGGTGGCCTGATGAGAAGTGCTGATTCATTGGAAAAGACCCTGATCCTGGGAAAGATTGAAGGCAGGAGGAGAAGGGGGTGACAGAGGATGAGATGGTTGGGTGGCATCATGGACTCAATGGACATGAGTTTGAGCAAACTCAGGGAGACAGTAAAGGACAGGGAAGCCTGGCATGCTGCAGTCCATGGGGTTGCAAAGAGTCAGACATGACTGAGCGACTGGACAGTGAAACCATCCTGCCCACCTTAAAATTTTACTAAGCACTGATTTTATTTTTCACTAAGTTTGATGAGCTTATCTGTTGTAAACTCCATGAGGAATGCCATTGTGTTCATTCTCTATGGAGTCAGGCATGGTCAGCATCCACTTATATGCCAGTAATAAATTCTCACATGAAAAAGTTTGAAGTTGGCATTTCTCATTTGCAATGCTATACTTGTGTTCCACGACAAGATTGATTCTCCGAATTCAAAGAATTCCAGCAAACGAATGATTAGAAATACATAATTTTAGATGACAACCATAGGTCTGCAGTAGAAGGCTTTCATATTTGACTAGGACTGTTATCTAGAGAAATATTATTGTGATGTGGTCCGGTAGGTTCAAAATTAGGGAAGGGAGGAAATCATTTGGGAATCTTGCAAAACCACTTGTGGCAATAGATTGGTTGTTTTGACTCTGTCTTGAAATATTACCATGAGTTAAGCTCAGAATGAAAAGGAGGCTTAGGTCATGTGTAATCATTTCTATGCTTTTCCACTGATAGATGTGTTGTCAGAGTTTTAATGTATGTAGTCATGTTAACATACAGTTTAATCAGTGTACTGTTCTCTTTTAGGGACCTCATCTTTTGGTGTCTTGAAAGGCCTTGTGCACATGTGTGCAGTGAAGTGAAAGTACAGAGAAATCCATGCTGTGGGTCCCACATGGTCTCTGGGCTGTGATGTACACAATTTTCTACAAATGGCTCTACCATTCTGTTCTTCCTAGCTCCTACTTATCCTATGTTGTCTTCGAGGTCTCTTCCAGCTTTACAACTGCGTGCATCTATTTACTGTAAGGTTGCTATGATTCTCCTACAGGGATAGTTATTGTTCTTAAGAGAATTTCACATCTTTCTATAAATTGGGTTCCTGCCCTGAGTGTTTGCAGAGAATCATCTAAGTGGTGCCTACAACTTCGATGTAAACATCTGGACCACCTTGGAGATTTTTGAGTCCTTGTTGTTATTGTTTAGTGGCTAAGTCATGTCCAACTCTTTGAAATCCCATGGACCGTAGCCTACCAGGCGCCTCTGTCCATGAAATTTTCCAGGCAAGAATACTAGAGTGGGTTGCCATTTCCTCCTCCTAGGACATCTTCCCGGACCAGGGATTGAACCCACGTCTCCTGCACTGACAGGTGGATTCTTTACCACCAAGCCCCCAGGGGAGCCCTTAGGGTCCAGTTAATCTGTTCATGGAAATGCACGATAGGCCTCCAGAGAGCCCTGAGAGCACATGTCTGTGGAATCAACAAGGGGCATTCGTTCTCAAGGCCTTTGATACTCTGAGAACCCTGGGGTCCCAGCACAGCGCTTCCTGTGGTCCCTGTCAGCCAGTTGCGTGGCCCCTGGAGAGTGGAGGCAAACACAGGAAGCATGGGTTAGAGTCTGAGGTGCCACACCAGTGTACCTTCAACTGAGATGTGCAGAGGCCCCGTGCCATCCAGCCTTTGAAAGAGACAAAGGCTATTGTGTGCGTATGGCTTATTTTCCTCCAAGAGAAAGACTTAGTAAGCGTTTTTGACACATGGACGCAGTATGTCTGCGTAGCAGCTGGAATGATACAATGGATCTTAATAGCCATTTCAGGTTTTTCATCCTCTTTGAACACCCCATCCCTCAGAATATTTGCTTACAAACCACTACCCTGGGCAGGGTTCAGATTTGGATATTTATTGAGTGAAATACAAGAGCCCAGTAGCTCTGAAGAGCCATCCACTTAAGGAAGATATTTTGCTCTTCACTTTCTTGCTTGGCAAGTCCACATGCTGCCTACATGTGAGATTATTTTACATTTTGGATGGTGGTGGGGTTTATGATGCACAGGTATCAGGTCACTCAAGTCTGTATTTGTCCCTCACTTCTGTTCCCTGCCGGGCATACATCCTAGGAGGCTGCAAAGGTGAGGGTTTGGGGGGCAAGGGTGACCACATGGCTGTGATGGTGTCTGAATTAACACAGCCATGTTATGAAGTTTGGAGAAAAACACATTTCCCAGATGAGTTGCATTTGTGGCTTGTAAGTTTATAAATGGACTAGATGAAGCAATGACACCCTGTCCCTCTCCTTTCTCCTTGTGTATTTGCTGGCTCATTTGTTTTGGATGCTAGAAAATGACAGACAGGTAGGGATGTGTGTATATCTGTTTGTCATCTATAAGCAGAGTGTGCATTAACCATGCCGTTTCTCCATCAGCTGTGATATCGGTGCTCAGTGTTAGAATTCATTCCTCCCCAAGTGATCTTCTCTGTGGCTTTGTTTACACCATCTTTTTTTGCTTTCAGTGCTCGTGTGTGTGGCGGGTGAAATTAGAGAGTTACAGCAGTCTGATGGCCACTTTCTTCTCCAGCAAATTCTTGTCACGAGCCAAAGGCATATTACTTTAAATAGATCCACGAGAAAGAGTTAAAAAACATTAGGTCCTTTTGTTCTTCTGTGGTAAAATAACTTCAGCTTGTATTTCAAGATGCATTTTTGCTGTGTTGGTTCTAAGGACTTAAAAGTGAAGTTGAAATCAATCTCAGATGGATTATCTGTGTGATATAAACATGAGGGCATGAAATGTATGGAGCGTACATATGGCAACCCCATCTGATATAAACAAGTGGGGTTGAGAAACATACATACATGTCTTGATTGATATGTTAACTGTGTCTGTAAATGAAGCTGAAAGCCCATTTTCAAGCATGACCTGTGATAAGCCAACGCATATAAATACACAATAAACTGAGATAACACAAGAATAACATCAATTAAAACAATTACAACAACTTCCAGTCATCATGAGGTATTGTTTCAGCTCCGTCTTAAAACAGGAAAAGCTTCCAATTGTTCTTAAATCGACTGGTGACTGATTCCACATTTGTGGAGCCCTGACACAAAGGGGATTTTGTCCCTCGTTTGTATTCACCAAGGACACGTGAGTTCCAGACCTTCAGGAGGGAGGTTCTGTGTGGGTCCCTGTTTGACAGGTTGACGTGGTGCTTATCAAGAAGACGCTCCCTTTATTTCATTGTTGGAAATAGGCATTTTCTATTTCCCTACAAAGCTGAAAAGAATTGAGCCTAAGCAGTCCCATGCTTAATGATTTCCTTAAAGTCTACAGGTTAATGAATCTAAAACTCACAATGTATACTTTGGTAAATCAATATGCCTTATTCAGTGATGCAATCGAATTGAATAGAAGGCATAGTCACATATCTAAATGTGTAAAATGAAAGTGAAAGTCGCTCAGTCATGTCCGACTCTTTGCAACACCATGGACTGTAGTCCATGGAATTCTCCAGGCCAGAATACTAGAGTGGGTAGGCTTTTCCTTCTCCAGTGGATCTTCCTGACCCAGGAATTGAGCTGAGGTCTCCTGCATTGCAGGCAGATTCTTTACCAACTGAGCTATCAGGGAAGCCTCTAAATGTGTAAGGCCAAAAATTACTAAGGATCTGTGCTTCCCTAGGTGACTGATCACTCACCTAGAGCCAGATATCCTGGAATGTGAAGTCAAGTGGGCCTTAGGAAGCATCACTCTGAACAAAGCTAGTGGAGGTGATGGAATTCCAGTTGAGCTATTTCAAATCCTAAAAGATGATGCTGTGAAAGTACTACACTCAATATACCAGCAAATTGGAAAACTCAGAGGTGACCACAGGACTGGAAAATGTCAGTTTGCATTCTGATCCCAAAGAAAGGCAATGCCAAAGAATGTTCAAACTACCACACAATTGCACTCATCTCACATGCTAGCAAAATTCTCCAAGTCAAGTTTCAATAATACATGAACCATGAACTTCCAGATGTTCAGGCTGGATTTAGAAAAGGCAGAGGATCCGGAGATCAAATTGTTGACATCCACTGGATCATTGAAAAAGCAAGAGAGTTCCAGAAAAACATCTACTTCTGCTTTATTGACTATGCCAAAGCCTTTGACTCTGTGGATCACAACGAACTATGGAAAATTCTTAAAGAGATGGAAATACCAGACCACTTTACCTGCCTCCTGAGAAATCTGTATGTAGGTCAAGAAGAAACAATTAGAACCGGACATGGAACAACAGACTGGTTCCAAATTGGGAAAGGAGTATGTCAAGCCTGTATATTGTCACCCTGCTTATTTAACTTATATGCAGAGTATATCATACAAAGTGCCAGGCTGGATGAGGCACAAGCTGGAATCAAGATTGCCAGGAAAAATATCAATAACCTCAGATATGCAGATGACACCACCCTTATGGCAGAAAGTGAAGAAGAACTAAAGAGCCTCTTGATGAAAGTGAAAGAGGAGAGTGAAAAATTTGGCTTAAAACTCAACATTCAGAAAACGAAGATCATGGCATCCAGTCCCATCACTTCATGGCAAATAGATGGGGAAACAATGGAAACAGTGAGAGACTTTATTTTTGGGGGCTCCAAAAGCACTGCAGATGGTGACTGCAGCCATGAAATTAAAAGATGCTTGCTCCTTGGAAGAAAAGCTATGACCAACCTAGACAGCGTATTAAAAAGCAGAGACATTACTTTTCCAACAAAGCTCCATCTGTCAAAGCTATGGTTTTTTCAATAGTCATGTATGGATGTAAGAGTTGGACTATAAAGAAAGCTGAGTGCTGAAGAATTGATACTTTTGAACTGTGGTGTTGGAGAAGACTCTTGAGAGTCCCTTTGACAGCAAGGAGATCAAACCAGACAATCCTAAAGGAAATCAGTCCTGAGTGTTCATTGGAAGGACTGATGCTGAAGCTGAAACTCCAATACATTGGTCACCTGAGGAGAAAGAAGAACTGATTCATTAGAAAAGACCCTGATGCTGGGCAAGATTGAAGGTGGGAGGAGAAGGGGATGACAGAGAATGAGATGGTTGGATGGCATCACCAACTCGATGGACATTAGTTTGAGTAAGCTCGGGGAGTTGGTGATGGACAGGGAAGCCGGGTGTCCTGCAGTCCATGGGGTTGCAAAGATTCAGACGATTGAGTGACTGAACTGAACTGAACATGATCCCCAGACATGAAATTATTTTGTTCACATGCTGGGGTGCATGTGTAGCCTCAAAAAGCAAGTTTGACAAAACATTAAAATATTTTGTAACAACCTATAAGGGAAAAGGGGGCTTCCCAGGTGGCTCAGTGGTAAAAAACCCACCTGCCAATGCAGGAGATGTGGGTTCAATCCCTGGGTGGGGAAGGTCCCTTGGAGGAGGGCATGGAAAACCACTCCAGTATTCTTGCCTGGAGAATCCCATGGACAGAGCAACCCGGTGGGCTACAGTCCATGGGATCACAAAGAGTCAGACACGACTTGGCCACTAAACAATAACAACAGCAAATAAGGGAAAAGAATCTGAAAAATTATATATATGTATATATAAAAATCACTGTGCTGTACATTTGAAACTAATGTGACACTGTAAATCAACTATACTTCAACTGAAAAACAAAAAGAAGCAAGTTTTATGGTCATAGGGCCAGGGTACTAGCACTGGCTATTTTACATATTTTCATCTGGGTCTTTGTGCGAACTTTCCTTCTGAATCAGCACTTCCTCCATGGATGCTGAGAGGTGATTAAAACACCTGCTCTCAGAGCCTGGCTGATTCCCCAGCAGAGCATTCTCCTCCTCTCCCAGCGTCTCCCCTCCTTGCCTCTGCAGCCGAGACCCCTCCCTGGCCTCGCATTGCTTGCCCCTGTGTGTCCAGTTACCCAGGGATTGTTCATGGACCTGTCTCCCTGCAAGGCTGCAGTCTTGGACAGAGAAAAGCATCTTGTGTATCTTACTGACCAGTCTGTCTCCCCATCAGGATGGTGTCCACCTAGCCGATTCTTAACCAGGGGATTTACTGAATGGCATATACCATTCTAGAATCTACAAATCTTCACATAGACTCAGAATTTCAGACGTGTCCTAGATTATCAACAGATTATCATCCTAGAAAAATAAAAGATACCTAACACCTGGCAGCTGCAACTGTTTTTTGTTTTTTTTTTTTCACAAAAGACTGGGGCCAAATAACCCTGGTTTAGAATCTGCAGAGCATCCCTGATTTGACACATCCAGTGAAATCTTGACCTGGACAAGGAAGGTCTGCTCCTACTGACCCAGTCATTCCTCTCTCCTCTGAGCCGGCTCTGTGGCTCCACTGGTCACCTCCCACTTAACCATTACATTCCAGGGTCGCTGTTTGTAGATGGCTGTTGTCTATCTCCAGGAGAAAATACATTTATGGATTTTTAACTCTAATTATCTGAGTGGTGGACTTGAATTACCCATTTACTATTTTTTTTGTGAGGCACTGAGTGAGTGACACAGCAGTCTTGGGTATAAATCCTCTTTCCCATAGTTTGAATAAAGTGTGTTAAGTCAGGAGAAAGGGTGTGTTAGCCCCTCAGTCATGTCTGACACTTTCTGACCCCTTAGCCCTCCAGGCTCCTCTGTCCATGGAATTCTCCAGGCAAGAATACTGGAGTGAGTGGCCAATCCCTTCTTCAAGGTATCTTCCTTACTCAGGGATGAAACCTGAATTGCAGGCAGATTCTTTACTAACTGAACCACCAGGCAAGACAGGAGAATTGGTATTTAAATTGAGCTTCTACATGAGACATGATTAAGTAATTTCTTCTGAAACTCATGTGCATGTAACACAACCATGCAGGGAGATATTCTGTCTTGTGACTCAGAATCTGATCACAGATTCTTTGACAGATCACAGCCCTTCAACCCAGCTGTACTGATCCCCTTGTGTGACTTGGTCTTGGGTGGCCTTGGTTTGCAGTAGTTTCAAGCAGGGCTTGGGTTCCTAACCAGAGACAGACTGAGTCAGGCCATGAAAGCACCAGATCCTAGCCACTAGACCAAGGGCCCTGGCATTTTGGCTTTGCAGGAAAGAATTTCAATGAAGATGGAAAGTAGTGAAGCAAGTAAAATATTTATTAGGGAAAACAAAGAGTACAGGGCATGTGGATAGGCACAGGTAGACTCAGAAGGAGAGCCGCTGAGCTGCTCTCTTATGAGAGTCTGAATTATATATATGGGGCATTTCTGCCAGTTTCCTCTGGCCAATCATTCTGATTTGCCTGGTTCACACTCTGGTTTTGGTGTATCTCAGGCTCCTCCCATGTGTGTGCACACTCACCTCTTCGCCAAGATGGATTCTACCAAAGCAGACTATGGGGAGAGCATCCCTTGACATAACTCCCCTTTGACCTCCAAGGAGCCTTTTCTGTGCATGTGTGATTGGGGAGGTCTCCTGACTTCAGGAATGAGAGATATGTGGTCTGGACAGGGCCCAGCCGCCTCCCTTGATGGTCATGCTGCTCTCATCTTGGAGTTTCTGTCCAAAGGGCATGAATCTCCCATTGCTCTACAGTTGGGGAGTGGGTACATCTACGTCTTGCCTCAGACTGACCACCACAGTGAAGAAAAGCTATGGAAGTGTCTTCTCCGCTGTGGCAGTTTCTTTTCCCAGTGTCTCAGTTCAACGTGTTATCATAAGATGTAAGTAGCTGTGTGGGGGTGGGGGAGGGGGTCCCTTCACTTCCCTGAGTCTGTTTGCTCCTCTGCGAAGCTGGGAGCTGGACCCAGTGATGATTGTGTAAGTTCCTTTCTGACCATCACAGTGCATCTCTGCAGCCACGGAGCTTACAAACACACATATTCTAATTGGTGAATGTAATTCTCTTGGTGGAGTGACACATTTCCTCCCTAGAAGGGAAAAGTGTGGCTTCACAGCAATGGGTCCTGAGGTCCCTGATCAAAGATGCGTATTTTAAAAGTCGTCAGCCACCCAGGTTTCCTCGATTGTCGCCCAACAGACTGGCCGGTTTTAAATGATGCTCAGCCACATGGCTACAATGACGGTAAGGACTCCTGCCTCAATTCTGTCAGGAGGGGAGTTGTGTCTCCTGTGGAATTCTGGAAAAAAGACTCAACCTATGTGATGACAGCTATAGCTGGATTCCCTGGAAGCCACAGTGATGTCATGATGAGTTGAGGGAGTGACGGACAGGAAGGAAGATTGAACACAAGGCAGGGAGTGGAGGAGATGAGGGGGAACGCACAGAGAGCGGGCTAAGGGAAGCATAACTCACTGAGTTAAGACACGTGCTGGGGACTTCCCTGGTTGTCTAGGTCAGGACTTTCCCTTCCAATGCAGGGGATGTGAGTTCGATCCCTGGTCAGTTAGTTAAAATCCCACATGCCTCCTGGCCAAAGAAGCAGAACATACAGTTCAGTCTCTCAGTCGTGTCTGACTCTTTGCAACCCCATGGACTGCAGCACGCCAGGCTCCCCTGTCCATCACCAAAGAATATTTGAGCTTTCTTTGGCATTGCCTTTCTTTGGGATTGGAATGAAAACTGACCTTTTCCAGTCCTATGGCCACTGCTGAGTTTTCTAAATTTGCTGGCATATTGAATGCAGCACTTTCACAGCATTACCTTTTAGGATTTGAAATAGCTCAACTGGAATTCCATGACCTCCACTAGCTTTGTTCGTAGTGGTGCTTCCTAAGGTCCACTTGACTTCACACTCCAGGAGGCCTGGCTCTAGGTGAGTGATCACACCATCGTGATTCTCTGGGTCATGAAGATCTTTTTGTATAGTTCTTCTGTGTATTCTTGCCACTTCTTCTTAACATCTTCTGCTTCTTTTAGGTCTGTACTGTTTCTGGCCTTCATTGTGCCCATCTTAATCATCACTGATTAAATGTTTAATCAGAAATCACATGAATACTGTGGATAAGCGAAATTACAAACAAAATGTGTCCTCATGTTTGAGGGTAAACCTATCATCTGGCTTTTGAGTTCAGATACCTCAGCTTCTTTTGATCTGAGTTATTCAGGGAACAAATTCAACTTTCTGCCTCAGTTCTGTTTTGCTTGGAAAACACAAATGCTACTGACATTATGACTCTTTCATTACACAAATCAAAGAACTTCTCTGGGCCAGACTTTCTCCTCTATAAATAAGATAGTTTGACAAATGATCTCTAAGTTTCTTTCCAAAGTTTACTATGATTGTATTATTTTGTGCATGCCTTTTAGAGTGAATTAATCATAGGAAAATAAACTTTCACTTGTACTGAAGATTTCAAACAAACTTCTAACCATTACAATTCAAAAACATTATAGTAAAACTAAATAAGACTTCAATTAGAGGGATAAAGATAGGAACACAAACTACTTTGTTTAGGTGCTGTTTTGATGTTTTGTTACTTTGGGTTTGAAAACAGTGCAAGGTAAGAGAAGAGGTGTGAGTTGCCTTAAAAAAAAAAAAAGTTCAAACAGCTTTATTTGCAGACCAGAGAAAAAGTTGTGTGCTTCATTTTGACCTGCATGAAAGAAACTGTCAGAATGATAAAGCTCTTTATGAAAGCGTTATTATGTTGAAGACATTTAACTTTAGCAGAGTTTTTTAGAGATACAAAATGCATGGCCTTTATAAAATACACAGATTCTGAGTTAGAAAAGTTCTCAGTCTAAGATATGTTTATCCCCTTTAAAAGAAACCTGAAAGTCACTAACAAATAGGGTTATGAGATCTGATCATTTAAATTATTCCAGGGAAATCCAAGAGAATATGTAAAAATACATAGATTAAATTGTAACTGTGTTGATTTAAGACTATGATTCTTGATTCTACTATGAAACAATATTTTTATCATAGTTTATTTTACCTTTCAAAAATCCTCCCATGGAAGGATATGAAGTAAAGAAGAATTTCTTCACGGATTTTAACATTAAGCTTGAAAGTGTGAAGATCAAGCAATCGTATTTCCATTTGGGATATGGAATTCATATTCTTAAGTTGTTCTTATATTAATTATATATGGAGATATACCATTTAGCTTAATATTTTAATTTAAAATTTTTTGTTGGCGTATAGCTGATTTGCAAAGTTGTGTTAGCTTCTGCGGTACAGCAAAGCGAATCAGTTATATATACACATATAACCACTTTTTTAAGACTCTTTTCCCACAGGTCATTACAGAGTATTGAGCTGAGTTTCCTGTGTGGTACAGTAGGCCCTTATTGTCTATTTTCTGTACGGTAGTGTGTGTATGTCAACCCCAAACTCCCCATTTATCCCTCCCCTCCCCACCTGGTAACCACAGGTTTGCTTTCTACATCTGTGAGTCCATTTCTGCTTTGTAAATGGGTTCACGTGTACCATTCCTTTAAACTCCACATATAAGGAGTATCAAATGACATCATACGATATTGTCTTTCTCTGTCTGACTTAGTTTAGTATAAGGAGTTTCAGATATGAGAAATTAATATTTTTGAAAGCTCAAATGGGATTTATTGTTTTATACAATCTTCTGTAGTTTGACTTCTTGCTCAGTATATCCCGCACGTGGCTTCAAGCTTCAGTCTTAGCTGAGCAACAAGCCCCTTAGCACAAACGTGAACTGTTCCTCTGCAGATTCCAATTCAGATGAGCAAAGCAATATAAAAACAGGAAGCGTGGTGCGGAGGAGAGTGAAAATGTCAGTTGCTCAGTCGTGTCTGACTCTTTTTGGACCCCAATGGATTACGTAGGCTGTCAGGCTCCTCTGTCCCTGGAATTCCCCAGGAAAAAATACTGGAGTGGGTTGTCATTCTCTTCTCCAGGGGACCTTCCCCACCCAGGGATCGAACTCCTGTCTCCTGCATTGCACGTGGATTCTTTACCATCTGAGCCACCAGGGGAGGATATGAGTGCTGAAAATTAAGGTTGTGATACAGAAACATTTAGAAATTCAGGTCAGACGTTATGCCGCCGGACTAGATGTGACGAAGACACCAGGAGAAAACTCTTAGTTTTTCTTCCACAGAAAGAAGTGTGCTTCAACAAGATGTAAACAGAGAATCTGTGAGAAACCCAGTTGCACCAGTTTGGAGGGGCAAGAGGAGGTCACAAACGAGAAAGGGAGCACCACTCCAAATCTGTTTTTCTAACTTTTAATAACAGGATCGAAAGTGGAGCTCAGGCGTGGCTGCATTGAGCAGCAGGGCAGCAGATGGAGCCAATAGCAGGACGGTACGGCCTCTGTTTTAAAGGCATCTGGTAGCAATGTTAAAATAAGATTTATCGCTTCAAAATTACTAGAGAAAATTGATCAAATAGATCACAGTGCACACTGCTAAAAAGACTGAAACAAAATAAGAGAAAGAAGTAAAAAACATTATGGGTTTGCCAGGTGGCTCAGTGGGTAAAGAATCTGCCCGCAATGAAGGAGATGCAGGAGATGCGGTTTCAATCCCTGGGTTGGGAAGATCCCCTGGAGAAGGAAATGGCATCTCACTCCAATATTTTTGCCTGGGAATTCCCATGGACAGAGGAGCCCGGTGGGCCAGAATCGACGGGATCACAGAGTCGGACACAAGTGAAGAGACTGAGCACGCAAGCACACACACAAAAATGTATAATAACAAAAAGGGACTAAATACATCACTTAATGACAATAAATAAAAATGAGATCATACTCCCTATTAATATTTGGAAACACATACTTGAAGGCAAAAAAACCCTATGACAAAACCTACAGGGGCATTTTATGTGCAACTAAAACACACATGGATCACTTAAATATGATTATATTGTTTACAGAGCCGCCCTCAATATAGTCCACAAAACAAATTTTCTCATACAATATCTGACATCAGTGCAAAAAATCTAGAAGTTAATAACAAAAATATAAAGAAATACTCATAAAATACTATCTTTTTTAAAAAATAATAAGAACATAAATAATGCTTAACAAAGGGGCAGAAGAAATGGCTATGGAATATTTAATAAACAATTACAATCAAAATGCACATATAAAAATATCTATGGGATGTTGTCACAGTTTTAATTACACATACATTTATAGGATAAAATAATTTTGATACTAAACAAGAATGAATAACACAAGTTAATTATTCATATAAAGGTTAGAAAAATAAGCATGAAAGAAAAACAAACCAGGAGTAAAAGAGAACGGGTCTATTACTATAAAAGCAGATTAGAGGGAAAAAAAAAAAAAGCAGATTAGATAAAGAAACCTGAGTTTTTCTTTTTAAGAAAAATGTTATTTTCAACATCTAGCTAGTCTTTTTTAAGAAAAAAAGATGAGAAAACCCATATATTCCTAGATTCAAAGGAAATGAAATTTATGAAAATTACAATGCACTATTTTATTTTGTTTAGAAAAAACACTAAACAGTCTGTTCTCCCCTATTTTACAGTACAATTTTTGTGATATACCAAATACTTAAGTGTTTTATTTCTGAAGTTTTATCCCATACCTTTAATCTGACTGACTTTTCTAGGATCAGCATCGCACTGTTTTAGTTACTGCAACTTTTAAAGACAATTAAATGATAAGTAGGTCAAGTCTTTCATCATTTTCCTGTTTCTAAATTTTATTAGTTCTTACTCATTTTTTTACTCTAAAATATTTTTTCTGGTTACAAATTTTATTAAAATTACAGTAAATAAGTTATTTGACTTTAAAAGTATTACATTATTTTCAAATATCTAGTTTTTTAGTCAAAATCATAGTATGCTTTTATGGATTTTTATTTCAAGTCATTGAAGTTTTGAGGATTTTTATTTCCTTGTTCCTTTTCTTTTCTTTGATGAAGCCGTGCAACATGTGGGATCTTAGTTCCTTGACCAGGGATTGAACCCATGCCTCCTGCACTGGAAGCGCAGCCAAGAAAGTCCAGTTTTGAGAATTAAAAAAAAAAAAAAAAAGTTTATTCTTAGGATTTTTTTTCTACTGAGAATTTTATGTTTTCTACTAGATTTTTTCACTGTAGGAATCTGTTTACTTCCATACATTTATTTTATAGCTAGTCACATAACTGAAATATCTTATCAATTCACAAATTTGAATTTCTTTCCTTGGTTTTCTAGGAAGTCAACCAAAGGATCAGAATATAAGAAGAAAAGGATAAATCTGACTCTTCAATTCCAGGTTTGATTCTTTTGTTTAGTTTCTTGTCTTTCCTGCATGAGGTAGAAGCTTCATTAAAAAGTCCGCTATTAATGATATTAACATGCATTTTTGCACTGCCATGACTTTAATGAAACACTTTGTGTTTTGCTCTGATGCCTGATTTTTACTTATTTTAAGATATTTTTATTATGTTAGGAAACTAACCTTTCAATTTTACTTTACTATGACATTTTTAAGAATTGGGTTTTGATAGAGCAACCATGAAGATAGCTATACAAAAAATATGCTCATATGATAGAGACGATATTATCTATTATAATACTTAATGCTGAAAGACTGAATCCTTCTCCTTAAAATCAGAAACAAGAAAGAATGTCTGTCTTCATCACTCATATTCAACGTAGTGCTGGAAGTTTTACTGGGCAGTAAGAGATAAAGAGTGTGCATGTTTAAAAGGAAACAAAAAACCGTGTTTCTATTTGTAGTTCACATTATGACTGTATTGTCTATATAGAAAATTCTCAAGATATCTCAGCTATCTCCTAGAACTGATAAGTAACTTCGGTAGTTTCAAGATACAAGATCAACACAGAAAAATCAATAGTATTTCTATAAACTAGCAACAGACCAGCAGAAACCAAAACTAAAGACAAAAATATAAGCTATAATTGTGCCAAAGCAAATGAAATAGTTACAAATCTAAAGTTTGATTTAATGATCTATCAATCGATAGATGAATAACATTAGATTTATAACTATTTCATAAAGAGATAGACAGATGATCTCTGTGCTGGAAGTTCCACACTGCTAATAAATGAAGAGACATACCTCATTTACCGATTGGAAGACGCAACATAGTAAAGATATCAGTTCTTCCCAAATTGATCTACGGGTTTAGTGCAATTCCTTTCAAATTCCCAGCAACATTTTTTGTAGACCTAGACAAGTTAAATTTATGTGGAAAAGCAAGGCTTTAAAATAACGTTAAAAATTGAAGAAAAATAAAGTGAAAGATCTCACTTTATAATAATAAGGCTGTGTGTGTATGTTTAGTCACTCCGTCATGTCCCACTCTTTATAACCCTATGGACTGTAGCCCACCAGGATCCTCTGTCCATGGGATTTCCCAGACAAGAATACTGAAGTGGGTTGCTGTTTCCTTCTCCAGAAATCTTCCCAACCCAAGGATCGAACCCAGGTCTCCTGCATTGCAGGCAGATCCTTTACTGTCTGAGTTACCAGGGAAGCCCAATAATAAGCCCACTATATAGTAATTCAAGATAATGTACCATTGGTGGAAGGATAGACACATAAGGGTGGAGTAGAATAAAGAACCCTAAAATAGTCCTACAAAAATAAGTCCAATTTATGTTTGACAAAGGTATAAAAATAAATTGATAGAGGAAGAATAGCTTTTTCAATAAATGATGCTGGAGAAACTGGGTATCCATATACAAAAAGGACCAATCTTTATCTAAGTGTTCACCAAAAAGTTAATTTAATGAATCACAAACTTAAATGTAGTAAAAAAGACTTAGAAAAAATACCTTAAGAAAAAGCCTTCAGGATTTAGGGCTTGCCCAGGAGTTTCTGAACATGACACCAAAAGCACGAATCATAAAAGGACAAATTGATAAATTGGACTTTGTCAAAAATAAAACTTTTGCTCTGCCCAAACTCTGTTAAGACAATGAAAAGACAAGCTACATACTGGTAGAAAATATTTGCAAACAAACAAACCAATTAGAAAATGGGCAAAAGACATGAAGAGACATTTTACTGAAGAAGATACACAGATGGCAGATAAGCACATGAAAAGATGTTCAATATCATTAGCCATTAGGGAAATGCAAATTAAAACCACGAGGAGATATTACTACACACCTAAAAGAATGGCTAAAATAAAAAAAATAGTGATATCACCAAATGCCAGTGAGGATACAGAGAAACTGGAACACTCAGATATTGCTAGTGGGGACGTAAAATGAAAATGAGTGTGCAGTTGATGACAAAACTAAACATATGCGTACCATATGACCCAGCCATTGCACTTCAAAAAAACATTTTGGGATGAAGTGAGCCATTTATTCAAGAGAAATAAAAACTTATGTTCACAGAAAAACCTGCAGATAAATTTTCATAGCAGCTTTATACATAGTAACCGAACTATACCGAACAACTCGTCTAAGTCCTCCAACAGGTGAATGTTTAAAAACAAACAAACAAAACAAAAACAACTGTGGTTCATCCATACCATGAAATAAAGTTCAGCAATGAAGGGAATAAGCTACTGGTATATGCAACGACTTGGATGAATCTCAATGGCATTAAGCTGAGTGAAGAAAGACTATATATTGCATGATTCATTTACACTACATTCTTGGGAATAAGATGACAGAATCCAAGAAATAGTGAACAGGTCATAGGTAGTCATAGGCTGTGTCTGAGGCTATAAAAGTCAGCATAAGAGGTTCTTATGATGAAAGTTATCTGCATCTTGACTGGTGGTGATCATGCTAGTGATAAAATTGTATAGAACTAAATAGATGTAAATGGGTGCATGTAAAACTGGCCGAATTTAGATAGAATTGATAGATTTCATCAATATAAATTTCTTGATTGTGATGCTATACTATAGCTGTGTAAGATGTTACACTGGGAAAACTGGGTGTATTATTTCCATGTTATTATTCTGCTTTATTTCTTATAACTGTGTGTGGACTACAATTCGATCAATAAAATATGTTTTTAAAAAACATATCTTTGGTAATGTTTTATGTTAATCACATAAATTCTCTACTGATTTAATACCTAGATTTCCCATAATGAACCACTTGTGAGAACCTCAATTGAAAGGGTATGGCATGTTAATTTTTTCTCTGTGTTTCTAGATTTGCTTGATTTGGTCTTCTAACATTGTTTGGGAATTTTTACATTCATGTGCACATTTGTAGTTTTGTTTTTGAGTGTGGTACAAGGTTTGCAAATGTAGCCAGAAAACTTGCCATCTTTCTCTATGCTCTGATTCAGTTTATATACCATGGAACTTCTTTGAATTTTTTGAGAGAATTCACCCATAACACTATTTGGATCTACATTTCATTTGAGACAATTCTTTGAGAACAATTCAAGTTTCTTCCATGTTTACTGTTATATTAAGTTTGTCAACTTTCCCAGCCGGTGTTGTCATTTTATATTTTCTCAGATTCTTTAATGTTTCCAAATGTATTAGTATTGCATATACATTTGATATTATATTACAAATGTTACATCTTGTTTACCAGTAACAGTGCGCATTTCAGCCCCAGCTCACCCTAACAAAAATGTACGTGTCCTTGTTCTTTCAGTTTTACTTTTCCCATGCAACCTTTAAAAGCAATGGGAATCACTTTCGTTTAAGGAATTTTGCAATTTTCTAATTAACTAAATACTTTATATATCTAAAACTTCCTGGGGAAAATGTAATTTATTTGATCTCTGGTTGGAGAAGCCTTTTCTAAGCATAAAAGCAAAAGGGAAACATGTAAAGATTGATATGTTTAACTGAACTACAAAGCTAAAAGAAAAACTGTATATGTCAAAACACTACATACATCAACACATGGTGAAAAAACAATTAGATATCTATAACCAACAAATGAACTTTGAGCCGTATAATCTAATATATGAAAAAAATTAACTTAGAGTATATCATCGACTTAAATGTGGAACATAAAACTATACAACACTTGGAAGAAAACACAAGAGAAAAATCTCTGTGACTTTGCCAGCCTACAGATTCTTAGATACAACAGCAAAATCACTATCCATAAAGGAAAAAAAAAAATACATTTAAATTGAGCTTCATCAAAAGTGAAAATTTCCTCTCTCCAAAAGGCACTGTTATTAAGAAGCAAGGACAAGCCACACATGGAAGAAAACATTTTCAAAGCAAATATCGGAAAAAAGAGACATGTTTGGAACATAAAGAACTTTCAAAACTCAGTAATAAGAAAACAAAAACAAATCAATTACAAATGGGTCAAATATTTGAACAGACACTTCACGAGGGAAGACATACAGATGACAAATGAGCACATGAAAAGATGCTCAACATCATTAGTGGTTAGGGAATGCAAATTAAAACCACAGTGAGATACTACACCATACGTATTAGAATGGCAACTGGCTAGAATTGAGAACACTTGTCCTCATATGACGTGAGGAGGGTGTGGATGAGTTAGAGCATTGACATCCTGTTGCTGGAGAAATAAAATGGTGTCAATCTTTGAAAAATGTTTGGTATGTTTCTTAAAATGGTAGACAATCCCCTGCAATATGGTCTAACCATCTCACTGCTAGGTATTTATGAAATAAAATGACACGAGAAATGTAAATCTATAAAAAATGTGTACACAATAAATAATTGAATATTTATCAATACTATTCAAAACTAGAAATAACCCAAATATCCATAAAGTGTTTTGTGGATAAGCAAAATGTAATCTATTTATAGAGTGAACTAGTAGTCAGCCTGCTAGTGGTAAAGAATCTGCCTGCCAATAAAGGAAATGCAAGAGATGTGGCTTCAGTCCCTGGGTAGGGAAGACCCCCTGGAGAAGGGAATGACAACCCACTCCAGTTTTCTTGCCTGGAGAATCCCATGGACAGAGGAGCCTGGTGGGCTACAGTGCATGGGGTCGCAAAGAGTCGGACACGACTGAGTGAGTGAGCACTCATGTTATAGGTGGTTCTCAAATAACATGTATTGATATTGCATGTGCAATATTTAAACCATTCCATAATTGTTATGCTGATAGCATGTCTCAGATTTGAATTTCTAGGTGAATCGAATCAGAATTCCTAAGTAGGAATCTGTTTTGTGATCCTCCACAGCTGGGAAAAGCTATACTTCTTCCCACATTCTTTTTTTCTGATTCTGTTCCTTCTCTTTGAACTAGACTGTCTTTTCACTCCAGGTCACTCCCCAAATGTATTTCTCTGTCCATGGACAATTCTACATTTTCTTTCTTAGCAAAACAAGCATCTTCATTTCACTAGCCTTTGCCCCGTCCCAAATTCCCCACCTGAAGTAACTTTTTATATACAAATATAAGTACACTGCTTTAAAAAAATTATTTATTTGGCTGCGCTGAGTCTTAGTTGTGGCATGTGAACTCTTAGTTACAGCATGTGGGATCTAGTTCCCTGGGCAGGGATCAAACCCATGCCCCCTGTACTGGGAGCTTGGAGTCTTAGCCACTGGACCATCAAGGAAGTCCCAGTGCGCTGCTTTTTAAATCTTGCTTGATTTGTGTTGATTTATCCCTGTTGCTTCTACCTGCCTCTATATAATTCCTCTATTCAGCAAGCATTCAAAATAGCCTTCTTATACACCAATCACTGTGTTGGGTTGTAAAGACACAAGGTGGGGTAGAACATGTTGTTATTTCTGAGGATAAAATGGTCTACTTGGAATAAGGGACAAGAAACAAGGATAACACCAATGTCCAGAGAGCTACAAAGAAGATACGCACAGAGGGTCCAGGACAAAGGTGGTGGGATTCATGTCCTGAAGTGTTATGCTTTCTGAACTTTGAATTTTGTGGCTAGCTAACAGATGCTATTGACTAACTATTCAGATATTGTTCCCTAACTGGAATATTAGCCACATGGAAATAAAAACACATATCTGAAATGTATCGAGTATAGCAATATATATTCTATATTCATCTAGAATATACAAAGATAAGATCCAGGAGACTGCTTTAGTCTTTGAAGATCTCATTGTTTTTTTCACTCTGCCCCTTGGAAACATGGCAGCTGGCTGGGATCTGATAAGGGGATCCTAAGAGTTCTGGTTCTAGTAGTGTGGTAGATTAGATACCATGAATGTCCTCTGGGTCTGAATACCAGAAAGTGGGATGTAATTTAATGAAGATTCTTTAGGTGTTCTGACATGGAAACTCCTCGGATGGCAGAACGGGGATGGTATCTGAGGTGAACTGGAAGAATGAAACCAATTTGTTGGCAGAGACTGCTGAGTACAGATAAATAATCACTGAAACTAGAACTGAAATTCAAACATATTCAGACAGAGATTCAGAGCCTACCATTCACAGGCATCATTGGAAAAGGGTTACTCAAGGAATTAAAAATTTATACAAGGGAATAATACTCAGCCATAGAAAAGAATGAAATAATGCCATTTGCGGCAACATGGACGTACCTAGAGATTAACATACTAAGTGAAGTAAATCCAACAAAGACAAACACAATGTGATCCTGTTTATAGGTGGAATCTGAAAAAATGATACAATGAATTTATATACAAAACAGAAACACACCCCCATAGAAAACTAATTTACGGTTACCAAAGGTGATGTGCGGGGGAAGGATAAATCAGGAGATTGCGATTAACATATACACTCTATTGTATATAAAATAGACAAGCAACAAGGGCCTACTGTATACTACAGGGAACTCTGCCCAATATTTTATAATTACTTACAAGGGAAAAGAATCTGAAAAAAATTAGATATATAGGTATGTATAATAGAATCACTTTGCTGAACATGTGAAATTTATGCAGCATTGTAAATCAACTATACTTCAATAAAAACAGTAATGACAATATATCCTTGTTTAGATATATACTCAGAAAGCATACTTTGAGTTTTGCCAACACAAAATAAATCTCTAAAACAAACATTTAAAAATAATTAACCCTCAAGTCAGCAGAAAAGTACAAGAGGAAATTAAAAATTGTATAGACCAAAGAAACACATTCATAAAAGAATATTAATAGAAAGGAGGAAAACAGGTATTCAAGCTTATTATAAAGGCATAGAGACTAAATCATTGTGATGCTTGTGGAAGGGTAAACAAATTGACCGTCAGAACAGTAGGAGCTCATGAACAGCCATCAACACACATGTGTGTATACACGTAGGAGCCCCTATATTGAGTTGGGATTGCAAATATAGAAAGGCATAATGGGTTTGTCAATAGCGGGTAAAGAAAAAAACAGAAGGAGGGACTTCCCTGGCCGTCTAGGGGCTGAGACCCTGCACAATGCAGGGGCCTGGATTCGATCCCGAGTCAGGGAACTAGATCTCTCATGCTGCAACTAACACCCAACGCAACCAAATATTAATACAGACGTACATACATAAATAAAAATAAACACAAAAACACTGGAAGAAGAGACTGAAAAGATAAAATTAGATCTCTACCTCACACTCTTTTCACAAAAATATATTCCAGATGGGAAAGTGTTTTCAATATGAAAAACAAAACTAAACATTTCAGAAGAAAATATGAGAATATACTTTTGATAGAGAGTTTAAGTATTTCTTAAATGACAGTAAAAATGAACACACTACAAGGTTTTTCTACATAAAAAAAGTAAAAAAAAACAAATTTAAACAAATGGCTACATAATTGTTAAAGAATAAGCATTCATAATATATAAAGAATAAGTTCAAGTAAGAAAATATAAGCCTTAAAATAAGTAGACATAAGAAGAAGATCTATTGATACGAGTAAATTAGGAAAAGACGGTGATGTGATTTAGTGGAAAGAATAAGGGTTTTAGGGTCAGGTTGACTTGCAATTCAATGTCATATTAACTATATCACCTCACTGGGATAGAATAAGCTTGAATTAGAATAGCTGTGGGGCTTTCCAGGTGGCACTAGGTAAAGAATCCGCCTGCCAATACAGGAGACACAAGAGATGCAGGTTCGATCCTTGGGTCAGGAAAATCCCCTGGAGAAGGGCATGGTACCCCACTCCAGTATTCTTGCCTGGAGAATCCCAAGGACAGAGGAGTCTGGAGGGCTATGGTCCATAGGGTCACAAAGATTCAGACATGACTGAGCACAAACATGTAGGTATAAGTGCCTACATATTGTATATATATGTATGTGTATGTATATGGTGTATATGTATGTATATAAATGAATATGTGCATGCATATATATGTATAGGTATCTGGATGTATATGTATGTGGATATATAAGTGTATGTATATGTGTAGGTGTGTGTATATGTGTACAGGGTGCAGATTGTGTATATGAATGTGTATATAAGTATATATGTATATTTGTGTATATGTGTATATGCATGTATAGTGTGTATAGGTGTGCATAAATGTGTATGGTATAGGTGACTATGTATGTATGCTGTATATATATATGTGTGTATGTATATTGTATATGTGTGCATGTATCATGTATATATATGTATATATGTGTCTGCATATATATCATATTGTGTGTATGTATATGCTGTGTGCATATGTGCATGTATGTGTATATTCATAAGTGTATGCACACGTATGCACACATGTATACTGCATATGTGTATATGTGTATGTGCTTATGTATATGTGCGTGCATATTATATATGTGTATATGCATATGTATATGCATTGGTGTACGTATATTGTATATATGTATGAGTATGTGTTTATGTATGTGTGTGTGTGTGTGTGTGTAGTATATACCGTTAAATATATGCCAGCAAGATTAGTGCAAATTTATAGAATAATTAGGATTTTTTAAATTAGAAGATTTTGGATATTTGCCCTTTGAAAATGCTATGTATTTTTAATTTGTAGGATGACTCAAAGTACTTCTGGGGTTTGCCTCTAGCAGTCAAAAATGATTCTATCGAAAAATATACACAAATTCTTTCAAAAATGCTGTTATCTAATAGGAATCCAAGAGAAGTCAGTCCTTAAAAAGATTCTTGTTACTGAAGAAAAGAAAGTTGGCAATTTACCTCAGTAATTAAGTTGGAAAAAGCCCTCTTGCTTCAATAACAAGCAGAGAGCATACTTTTGAGACCTTTCCTTTCCAACTTTATAAATGAACTAATGTAGACAAAACCGCTGGTGCGCAATTAACAGGACACGTAACAGCCAGATTCCGGGGAGCAGGCCTGACTCCCTAGCTCTGCCCACTTCCGCCTGGGGGCAGCTGCATCTCGCTGGCTCCCAAACCTCTGGACCGTGAGGGTCTTAGTGACACCTGAGGGCCTCTCCATCGCTTTACACCTGGGAAATAATTTGAGGTCTTCGTCTACACTCTAAATACAACATGCACATTAATTGTTAAACTCACAGATATTTGAATCCTTATGGCAGTAACTCTGATTTGTAGAATGAATATCTTCTCTTTCTTCTCATCAAAGAAAGTCAGTTTTGAACTGGAGCCTAAATACAGGGTCTGCTCCTAACTTTGAAATTAAAGGGAAACATGGTTTGTTTCAAGGGGTGTGTGTATGGAGGCAGGTGAGAATGGTGTCCTTGGAGAAGAGAGGGAAGGTCTGGATCAGCCCTCTGGCTGATGTCAACACCGTCTCTCTCCTTTGTGTCTAAAATGCCCAGATGCCAGGGGCTGGGAGCATGTATTTCTGAGGCCACATGCCTCCTGCATTTCTCTATCATCTCAGCTTTGAGATGAGTCTCTGTGCTCGGGCAGCTTCGAGAAAGAGTGGTGGGGACTGGAACCACTTCCTTCTACGTGCTCATGGCAGGAGCTTAGGTATCTACTGACCCTGAAGCTGGCTGGACTCACTGGGAGCTTCCAACTGGGAGGACAATCCAAACCTCTATGTATAGCTTTGCCTGTGAACAGCTGTCCTTCTTCCTAATTATCCCACAGCATCATCCTGGGTAGCTACAGTGTGCCCTCCAACACGTTAGCCTAGCAGTCCGGGACCTTCTATCTGTCTACAGCAGCAAGCAATACATGGACAATCATCACAGAGCACTCCCCACCCTCCCCTCTCCCGTGTGAGCAAGCAGAGGTAAAAACTGTGATGCAGCGCCGTTTGTTAAGAATGTGTGTTCTGAGTCAGAGAGGCCTGGGTTTGCACACCTCCCAGCTCTTCCTGTGTCACGTTGGAAAGTTATTTAAGCTCTCCTTTAGCTTTCTCATCTGTGAAATAAGGATAATAGCAGCTGCCTCAAAGTGTTTCTCGAAGAATTAATTGGGACAATGCGTGTGAAGTGCCTGGTACACAGTAAGTACCCAATAATAATAGATGCAATCACACATCGTCATAAGAAGAACCTGCCTGTCATGATAGTCTGAGGCACTAAAAAACAGTCCTTTATTTAATTCTATATTCTGAGGTCTTAAAATAGAATGTTATTAAACTATGTGATTTAAAAAAAAAGAATCGGGAGATCAAAAATTGGTTAAATACGTTGAATTTGTAAAATTTAATTGTAATGATTTTTAATATCATTAAAGCATACTAAAGAAATAGCTAATAGGATACTATTAATAAGTATTAATAGTATTTTATAGGACAGAAGTAGCTAATAGGACAGGATAGGTTTATATTGCAAAGACAGACTAATTCTTCATTTGATCCGTAATAATATATGCTTTTTTTGAGCAACTGTTTTGTCTCACTCCATAAAAGGTGAGATTTACAAAGTGAATAAAGGTTCACTGGGGAGGGAACAACAGAGCAAACCAAAGGGTCTGAATAAATCGCCGATTGGATAAACCAGTTACTTACATTCACAGATACAGTGTCCCATGGTTTGAGAGCATCCATTATTCATGGCTTATTTATTGGAACAAAGTTTTGGCAGCGCAAGTTTCCCTCAGAACTGCCCAAATGAACTATTGTGCCTTTTTTTTTTCTCCCTAAAAATCACAATGCAAAGGGAAAGCATAGAAGGGGCAGGTAAAGGTGAAGTTGGTGTTCAACTAACATTTTTGTTTTAAAAGCAAAAGGAGCAGAGATTTCTGCAGCTTGTTTGAAAAGCTAGAACTTTCAGCTCTCTGCCAACAACCACAGCTGAAACTGACAAGGTCTGACATCTCCCCCTGCTTTTCCTGCTCCCATTTTCTATGAAAATACTGTAGACACTGGATCAGGAGAGACAGTGGAGCCTTAAAATAATCACTCTTTCAATTTGCCCCGTGTTAGTTTCCATAGGAGACAAAAGCGGGAACTGTAGCCGGCAGCGAGCAACTGTCTTGTTAGAACCTCTCTTGTCGAGTCAGCTGAGGCTGTTGGCTGAAATCTGAAAGTGGCATTTTTCAAAAGGCCCTTTGGCTTCTGACTCTATGGAGTTTTCACTTTGGAAAGCAATAAAAACGAATGGAAAAAAGCGAAAACTACTTCCAACACCAAGTTTTCATATACCTAAGATCCTATTTCTCATGCAAAGAACTTTTCATTTCTCTGCCTGAGTCGTTTATGTATGAGAACCGAAACCCATTTTTATAAAAGCAAAAAGATACATCAAGAAAAAAAAAAAAGAAAGAAAGAAAGAAACTGTGCATCTTTGTAGGGTTAAGTCCTAGATCTTTGAGGTGGGCACCTTGACTGTCAACCTTACCTTGTGAAATTGTTCACATAAACATTCCATTGCGGGAGGTGGCTGAGTTTTCCTTAGACACCATCCGTGGTTCCTTCATATTTTACAAACACATTCCAAGTCACAAATGCTAGACAGTCTTCCACAGAAGAGAGGTAGAGAGGATTTACAGAAAACATAGGCAGCCACGGAATTTAGATTGTTTTTTAAAATATATTCACATGGGAAAGAATATTATTCAGAACTTCACAATTGAACAGAACTTCAAGGATTAATTCTTATAAAAGTTTAAAATAAAGAAGCCTCCAAAAAAGTCCTCAACAAGTGGAGTGATGATTTTTTTCTGGGGAATGCAATTTACAAATATTCACGGTTATGAGTGTGCAATCTAAGTGTAGTAATAATTCTTAAATAAAAGTTTTATCAAAAATCTCTGAGGTTTGAAAAATAATCACACAAAAATCATGTTCTTAGTAATGTATTCTTGCTTCTCTGCTGTGGTCATTAAATCTATAATGTGTTTATTTAAGAGAGGGAAAAAATCCTACTTTATTGTGAGAGAGGGAAAGAATGAAAAGAATATAAAGCAGAAAAAGTTACTGTCTACATTTACACAGTTTAAGTGGAAAGTGATCCATCAGATACACACTTAACCCAAAGAGTAATTCATCCACTAGATTACAGTACGTTATCTAAATCATCTGTGAAACCATCTACACTTGCGCTTTCTCTTTGATTTTTACCTGCAACGTCTAGGACCACAGCAAAAGGATGCTGGCCCTGACTTTTTAAAAAAGAAGTTTAACAGAAAAGTACATTGCAATTTTCACTTTTAACCTTTTTCAACATTTGAATATTTATATCTAAAAAATCATGTCCCCATTTCCCACTCCCATCACCTGGGGGCATTAGTGCTCACATATTTTGCTCTTTTTTTTTTTTTTAATCAAAGAAGAGCCATATTTTTAGATACATTAAGTATTTCTCCATTTGATTTAAAATTTTCAGGATTTTTCTTTTTATTTTTTTATATTCAAGGCTCGACATTGGAGCAAAACTAAATATTAGGATCGGGGTGTGAGAAAGATCCTGCCGATGGGAAGTTACAGATTTAAAAACAACAGACAATTCTGAAGGAAAATCTTCCTGCTTAAATATATCAGGAGTCTGGTGCGCTTTCCGAGTGGTTACTACACAATTTGTTCGTTAAGTATTATCTCAGTATCGGAAACGCTGTTCAACTTGCCTTCTCTTCCTTTATCGCTCATTAATGCCTTTGCCATGGCTTCTTTATGGGGCATCCATTAAGAGTGTACACTAATAACAGTTTAATCCCACTACACCCAATTATATATCCCCCTTAACCAGTGTCTGCCTCCTTTTCTCTCTCTTCCTCTGAATTATGTCTAATAAAATAGAATATGCTAACAGAGAGGATTAGAAAGACAACAAACCTCTCCCTTCCCGACATTAAAAATTACAAATAGTAACTGTAATACAGCAGAAATAGCCAGAGAGTGGGCTGAAGTGGATAATGATGTACAGAGGGGACCAGCGGCCCCTCACCCCATCTCCTGTCATTAATAACACCACACCTGACAAAAGACACTACCCGCTAGAACAAAACTACATAAACACCCAAGATTTTATGAAACAACCTGTTTTAGAACTTAAATCATTAACCTGCATCTCCATGGGCTCTTCAAACGGGCTGTCTGAGAAAAATAATGGATTGTCTGCAAACTTTTATCGTAGCTATTGGCTCTAGAGTTGCACTACTTAATTATTAAAATGCCGGTACTAATGAAACATGCAACCCTGGAAAGGAAACTACTTTTATCACCACACATGAAAGGCAAAAATAATACAATATCCTGCATCTACTATATGCACCCTAGAAATGTATTTGCATCCACCTTCCAAACGGCAAGCACCCCCAGCTTCCCTCCTCCCCTCCTTTACAGCTGCTCAATCTGCAAGAATGTGCTGAAGTAATTTATCTGAAATGGCCACTATTGTTCTTGATTCTGATTTGATTCCAAAAAAGCCAAATAATAGAAACCATTTTGAACATCTATTTTGTGCACCTGTTGTGCGGCACTATGATACTCCGCGATTTCCATTTACGTCACATCTCTCGACTCGCCTTTGATGCACCACGCTGCTGTGCTCAACAAAAATCCAGGATGCTAGAAACCAGCCCCATCCTTATTTTATTAGCATAATGGCCATGGTGAATGCTCCTGAATGTGAGCTCTGGAAGAAAACAAGAGCCCGTCCATCTGACTACCAGCCAGACGCCATTTAACCAACATTAAGTAGATTCAAAGTAGTTGAACAGCCTGAAGGGACTCAATAAAAATACACTATATTAATATCATTAATGATTATGTTACTTAGGCAAAACAATAAGACTCGGGTAGTTCCGTGTTTCCCTTGTTTTGGTCCTTGGATGCAGTGCGAGCTGAGAATCTCAATAGTTTTTCTGCTCTGACTCTACCTGTGGGCTGGTTTCTTTGTTGATCAACTCAGGGAGGCATGGGATTCTTGGCTGCTTTTCATCTCTGTAGCATCTTCTTAATGTGCGTTTCAATATTATGGCTTCAACATTTCGAATTCATCCTTAGTAGCTTCTTACCTTAGTCTCTCTGTATAATGATGCCACAATTATATGAAGACTTACAGTGATCACAAAGGGTTGGTTGTGATAGTTGTGGGTTAGGGGACTGTAAGCTTTGCATAGTGCTGACGGACTCGTGGATTTTCAAGTCGTGAAATACCCAAACCCCCTTGACTATCTTGCATGTTTGTTAACAAGCTTCCTCCATGCTGAGTGGAGTCATATAAATGCTCACAAAGCCTGTGTATCTTTGGCCACCTTTATTTATGTCAAACAATGACATTGCCAAGATTTTATGGCAGGGAGATGATCCCTTTAAAGTGACAATGTCGAGAATGTTGGTGTGCCTCCTAGGTCGTATTAATGAATTGTATAAGGTGATTCCCTTAAAAAATTTGAAGATGATGAAAATTGTCAGACTCATAGAATTGCAGCATGAAACGGGACCTCTAAAGCCACGTCTGGCCATGTCCTAATGTAGTGTGGGGATTAATCAAATCTCTCCTTCAGCATCTCTGACAGATCATCTTCCAGGTTCTGTGTGAACTTTCCATGGAAGGGTAAGGGCTGTATAACAAAGCTGGCTGCTCTATTTGTAAACAGCCCTAATTGTTACATCACCAACTCATTGAGGGAGTTTGAGGGAGCTCCAGGAGACGCTGAAGGACAAGGAAGCTTAGTGTGCTGCGGTCCATGGGGTTGCAAAGAGTTGGATATGACTGAGCTACTGAGCAACAACTAATTGTTATATAGTTTCCTTTTTCCTTGAACTGAAATCTGGGCCTTTGGAAGCAGAATCAAATGACACACAGAAAAGCCAGTGATGACAGAGGCCCCCTTCTTGCATGTAGGATTTAACACTTTGCCATCATCCTCTCAAAACTTTAAGCCAGTTTTTTCTTTTTTTAATGTGGACCATTTAAAAAGCAGAGACATTACTTTGCCAACAAAGGTCCATCTAATCAAAGCTATGGTTTTTCCAGCAGTCAGGTATGGATATGAGAGTTGGACCAGAAAGAAGGCTGAGGGCCGAAGAATTTATGCATTTGAACTGTGGTTTTGGGCAGACTCCTGGGAGTCCCTTGGACTGCAAGGAGATCAAGCCAATCAATCCTAAAGGAAATCAGTCCTGAATATTCATTAGAAGGACTGATGCTGAAACTGAAGCTGCAATACTTTGTTCACCTGATTCGAAGAACTGACTCATTAGAAAAGACCCTGATGCTGGGAAAGATTGAAGGCAGGAAAAAAAGGGGACAACAGAGGATGAGATGGCTGAATGGCATCACTGATTCAATGGACATGAGTTTGAGCAAGCTCCGGGAGATGGTGAAGGACAGGGAAGTCTGGCATGCTGCAGTCCATGGGGTTGCAAAGAGTCGGACATGACTGAGCAACTGACCAACAAGAGCAATTAAAAAAAATTTTTTTATTGAATTTGTAGCAATGTTACTTCTGTTTTATGTTTTGGTTTTTTGACTGTGAAGCATGTGGGGTGTTAGCTTCTGGATCAGGGGTCGGACCCCCATCCCCTATGTTGGAAGGTGAAGTCTTAACCACTGGACCACCGGGCAAGTCTCTCTTCACTATTTTTAACAAGGGCCCCCACAGGTTCATTTTACCTGGTCCACCAGATGACCAGTTGATTGTTTTTGTTTAGTCGCTCAGTCGTGTCTGATTCTTCTGTGACCCTATGGACTGTAGCCCACCAGGCTCCTCTTTCTGCGGAATGCTCCAGGCAAGAATACTGGAGTGGGTTGCCATTTCCTTCTCCAGGGGATCTTCCTGACTCAGGGGTCAGATCCACGTCTCCTGCATTAGCAAGCAGGTTCTTTACTGTTGAGCCACCAGGGAAGCTGCCTGGAAAATGTGTTATGTGATTGTAATTTGGTAATTTGCTACAGTCTATTATTATGACTACATTTATTATTGGATATGAATTTTGTTGATGCATAACTTCAAGTCTACATTTCTTCTACCAGTTGGTTAAATAAAATAAAGCTATAATTAAACTGTTATTGATAATAAAAATTGAACATTTCTTAACAGATAAAATGAAATAATATGCTTGAAAGTGTTCTGAAATTTTATTTACATGTAAAGTAGTATCGTTTTAAAAATAAATTGTAATGTTGGGGTCTACAGGAAAAAAAAGTATCTACTAATTGAACATAAGAAGTGAGTATGTGGATATTTAGATAATGTATACACTCAATTTTGACAGTAAATGTAAGTGACTGTGTACCTTTCTCAGTAAGAGTTTCCTATAAGGAAAAATTTTGGTATTTATTTCTGATGAATAACACCATATTTTGACTTTAAGGTACCCTAACTGGTAAACCCTGGGAGATGGTGAAGGACAGGGAGGCCTGCAGTGCTGCAGCCCATGGGGTTGTAAAGGGTTGGACATGACTGAACAACAGTAACTGGTGATTTGGGGATTTCTAAGATGCTTGCTCCTTGGAAAAAAGGCTATGACAGACCTATATAGCATATTAAAAAACAGAGACATCACTTTTTTGACAAAGCTTCATATGGTCAGAGCTATGGTTTTTCCAGTAGTTATGTATGGATGTGAGAGTTGGACCATAAAGAAGGCTGAGCACTGAAGAACTGATGCTTTCAAACTGTGGTGCTAGAGAAGACTCTTTAGAGTCCCTTAGACTGGAAGGAGATCAAACCAGTCAGTTCTGAAGAAAATCAACCCTGAATACTCTTTAAATGGAGGGATGCTAAAGCTCCAATACTTTGGCCACCTGATACGAACAGCTAACTCATTGGAGAAGACCCTGATGCTGGGAAAGATTGAGAACAGGAGGAAAAGGGGGCAAGAGAGAATGAGATGGTTGGATGGCATCACTGACTCAATGGGCATGAGTCTGAGCAAACTCTGGCAGATGGTGAAGGATAGGGAAGCCCGGTGTGCTGCAGTCCATGGGGGTGCAAAGAGTCAGACACAACCTAGCAACTGAACAAAAACAGAACATGCGCACACTTGTTCCTTTCCTGGCTAGACTCTTGACCGGAAACAATTGCTTTCATGAAAACACTTCACTTGTTTCTTTATCTAGAAAATTTAGTTTGTCACCTATCTCTTGTCAGCTTGGCCAGAAAGTGAGAAAAGAAAATGGACGTGGTGTTTTTGTACCTCCCCTCTTAAGTTGGCATCACCTTTCTTTGGCTCATGGTATAAAGATGGTACTGCCAGCTGGGCTCTCCAGGCAGAGTCACTGTCACCAGCCCACTCTCTGACCTTGGCTTCAGCCAAGGGCTCAGCACACATTTGCCAAGTACCCAACACTTGCGCTCGTAACACCGGACCCAAATTTTCTCCAAATGCCCTTCCTGTTAAATAAGCATCGGCATGAATATGATTTCAAGAACAATCACAGCAATGGATTGCATGGAAGTGTCTGAATTCAGAAACATATTCTTCCTCTTGTACAATCACAAGTTTCCAAAGAAGCTGTTCCCCGTGGTAGACCAAAATCTTTTTTTTTTTCTGAAAAATGTTCATTTCATGTATGAAACCAATTGGTAGGAGTGAGAGACTTCTATTGACCGTCTTCAACTACAGTGATTTTGCAATCCGTTAAAACATTAAGCTCATTAACAGGGAAGGAATTTATCAGAAGGAAGGGATGGGGAACTAAGATAGGGCATGTAATATCAAGGGTACCATTTTAATCTTTTTCTCTGACTCTCTCACTTCTTCCAGGCACCATTTTTGGAAGACAAATTGAAATCCTGCATTATACGTATCTTCTACCATCCTAAATTTTCTTTACTGAAGACCAAGTATGACTTTTTAACTATTAGTCACTAGAAAGTTAAAGAGTCAAGATGAAAGAAGAGTGATGGACTCCTTGGTGGCTCAGTGGTAAAGAATCCACCTGCCAACACAGGGAACACCGGTTCAGTCTCTGGTCTGAGAAGATCCCACACGCCCTGGAGCAATAAGGTCCATGTGCTGCAGCTACTGAGCCCGTGCGCCACAAGGACTGAAGCTGGGTGCCTAGAGCCCATGCTCCACAAGAGAAGCCTTTGCAGTGAGAAGCCTGAGCCCCACAGCTCGGAGCAGCCCCCGCTCACACAACCAGAGCAAAACCTGTGCAGCCAGCAAAGCCTCAGCGCAGCCAAAAACAAACAAACAAAATCTTCAGAAGAGGAGGCGTGGGATGCATTGACCTTCTACTTGGTTCGACACACTGGTTTTGCCTAATACAGACTTTCAGGGTACACGCCCTCTCTGCCTTCACCATCCTACAGCCTTTAGCCTCCTCTGGTCTCCCTCCAGTAATGAGGGGATATTAGGATTTGGATGTCTGATTTCCACTGTTCTGATGCACACTCTGACTACCACTGTCCACTCAGCTCAGCAGTTTACTAGACACGCTTGTGATCTGTTTTCTTTTTGGGATAAGGCTGGGCATACTTATTTAAGTCAGAATAAAGAGATATTGTGCAAAGAGACAGATGCCATGTAGGTATGGTATTCTTTCTTTTTTTATAATGATTGACAGAACCTCCAAAAAGTATAAAGTACTATCTCATTAAAATTAGAAGCTGTAACTATCTTTTCTAACATATTAATTTCAAGAAATGTTCTCATTAAGATAAAGACTGTTTCTTTCTGAAATGGACTTACAGGTACACTGATGGACTCCCAGGAACGAGAAGGAAATATCTATTTTTTTCATGTGATTGGTGCTACCTAATTTTATATGACGCCAGAACACAGTGCAATGCTCACTGATTGCTAATCAGCTTTGTTCTTTCTCAGTTGCTAGCTTTCCCTCATTCAGTCCATCTCTTTATCTTTCAAGAAGGAGGGAACATTCTTGTGATAGCCATATTATTAAACTATTGTTTACCTGGTCACTCCAATTTTTACTTTCCTGAAAAGCAAAGTACCATGAGACATAAGACGCTGGTTTTCTGGATCTCAGAAAGATGTCCGCTTCCTAGGTAGAAAGGACACCTTGGGAAGGTCTTTGTCGCCAAAAAAACCCAAAACTGCCTTTTGGGCAGTCAGAAAGACTGTTCTAGATGAAAAGCAGATGAAATATTTAAAAATGATTTCCCAATCACTTCCTGTCTCTCCCTATGTCATGTGGAAGCTTGAGCCTCTAAAGGCAACCAAGGTGAACTGGCTCATTCCACACAACAGGGTGGATCATTCACCACAGGGTGTCCTTGATAGTGTTCTGTCCACTCTAATTTTAAACATCGAAGCAATGGGAGTCCCACCACTTCCCTTGGAAGATTACCCTACAGTCTAATAGACCTCAACATTAACAAGATTTTCAATTGGTAATCAACCTAATTTTCCCTTTTCTTAATTTCATCCCATTACTCCAAACCCTATCCCCTTGTTCCACGGAGCCCTTCACCCTCATTAATGTTTATGCTCTTCAAATACTCATAGATTACCAGTAAAAAAATAAAAACACTCTTGGTTACCATTTAGCTAGACCACAGATAGTCCCTTCTTTTTTGAAAAGCATGTCAGTTTCCATATACACTGTTCTCCTTAAAAGCATTCTTTAATGGTAAAAGATTCAAGTATTTTTTTAATAAGCAAAGAAAAAAAAAAAGAGTCTATAAGTGAAAAGCACAGCAGTCTGTAATGGACTAGAGGGGAATAAATGCATTCTTAATGTGGGTGGGTGGTAATGGTATAGCTAACTTCACCTTCCTTTGCCCTTTACACAGACACAGAACACCACTAAAATGATGGGGTGAAGACTTTTCCCCAAGGTTATCTATTTCTATACTAGTTCTTTTATAATAGTATCTTTGCATATTATGAACTGAAAGAGTGTTTTCTTGGATGACTAAAACATCAATTGATAATACATTGTTAGTCACTCAGTTATGTCAGATTCTTTACAACTCCATGGACTATAGCTCAGCAGACTCTTCTGTTCAGGGAACTCTCTAGGCAAGAGTACTGGAGTGGGTAGCAATTTCTTTCTTCAGGGGATCTTCCTGACCCAGGGATCGAACTGAGGTTTCCTGCATTGCAGGAGATTCTTTACTGTCTGAGCCACCAGGGAATTATCCATCAATAGTCATTAATTTAATAAAACCATTGACATTAATATGAATAATCTGAGTTACTGAATGCTTATATAAAATATTATAAGGGAGAAATTCTACAGGTGAAAACCAGCCTTAATTTATGTCTCATTCATAACACAGCTGTTCTTTTTTACATCTGGACCACTTCACTAGTTTGATTTACTGGTGAAGTCAAAGATGGTGTTTTAGTAGCAAACCTTCAAAATAATGCATGTTTTTAAAAATTGAGATTTCCATTTACTTTCCTGCACTGTTTGAAACCTCCAGCCCCCTGGTCTCTGTTTAGAGAAATAATTAGATCCCTATTGTATCCTCCATCCCTATAGTAGCAGCTTGGTTCTGCCTCTGTCCTTGAATGCTATGATACTTCTCAATTCTTTTGACTTTCCTCTTGAATTTTAAGATAGTTTTCTGCTCACATTCACGAAGCCTGGTGCATGTTTTACATGAATAAACAAGCCAATGGAACAGAAGGAAGATGGCATAACTTTTGGAAAGTTATTCTACGTGCTGTACCCTGGAACGTTTAATCCTCAAAGATGGCATCTTCCTGATGTGAAGTATTGGCATTCCTGAAGACATTTATGTACCTTTCTAGAAAACTTCTGGTTGACATCATGAACATTTCCAACATTTGTGAGTATTATCAGATTCAACAACACACTTCAGTTTCACTACATGGATCTGAGTCCAAGACTGCGTTCTCGGTTGCTATACTTCCTCCATGAGGCCACATGGTTGAATGCCTAGGACGTTTCACTGGTTTCTAAGAATTTCCTGTTCACATATTTGTTGGCACCACATGAGATTCCTTTAAGTTGGAAACAAGAGACACAAATTCTAGAAAACTTAGGCAGAAGAGGGAGGCTGATGGAGATAATACTGTGGCATTTCATGGCATCAGACATAAGGAGTTGATGGATCCAGTCTGCAGAAGCAGCAGAAAGATGACAGCACCTAGGTCTTGGGGAGGAGGTATAAAATCATTTGTCTTCTGCCATGTCCACGTTGATGTCTTCAACTTCCAACATCTCCTGGAAAGTGGGCATTCTTGTTTCAAACATTAAATTCTTGGGAGGAATACTGTGGCTTTATCTGAGCTCCTATAGAGTCTAGCCCATGAACTAGGTCAGGACTCAGAAAATTTGCAGATGAGTTAAGGGCTCACCCTTCTACATCAAGGATTCCTCCCACAGATGGAGAAATTGCTCTGAGAGATCCATGCAGAGGTGAGGTCTAGCCCTCTGGAGTTAAAGCATGGTAAATATTTGTTGTTATTCAGTCACTGAATCATGTCCAACTCTTTGTAATCCCATGAACTGCGGCACATCAGGCTCTTCTGTCCTTCACTATTTCCTGGAGTTTGCTCAGATCCATGTCCATTATGTCGGTGATGCCATCCAACCGTCTTATCCTCTGTTGCTCCCTTCTCCCCCTGTCCCCAATCTTTCCTAGTATCAGGGTCTTTTCCAATGAGTTGGCTCTTCCCTTCAGGTGGTCAGAGTATTGGAGCTTCAGCTTCAGCATCAGTCCTTCCAAAGCAGGTATGGAAGAAGATTAATCTGACATATTGCAACCAATACTTGTTCAATGTTATTGACCCTCCTTTTTGAGACTGGCATATAGACTTTCTAGCATTTCCTTGGGTCATCGACGGGAAGTTTTATGTGAAAACCTAGAATCTTTTGAGTGTAACTGTTGTAAAATTTCTGCGACAATTTGACTTGTGTATGAAGTGAAAGTTTAATTTAGTTTATTTTGGTTGCAGCTCATCTCAGCTTCTTCCTGAGTCCTCAGACAGTAGTGAGTGAGGGTACAGGAGAAAAATTAATTAAAAGTCCAATCAAGTTTGGAGCTGTCAGGCCTGATCATCTAAGCTGTCTTTCTCAGTTGGTGTTCATTCTTTCATTTGAATAAAACACCCAGTCTCTAGTTTACCCCCTTCTCTGCTTCTTCCCCTAAGATGACATTCTAGTGTGTGGGGAAAGGTGGGTCCAGTTCATGCATCGTGGTGGCCTTGGGGATAGAGCAGGAATCATATGTCTTCTGGTCCTTTCCTGACTGAGATAATTGTCTCTGTGGTCTTTAGATGGCTACTTGCTTTCCTGCAAGCAGTTGGGAGCTGAGGAACTCATGATGCTTTATTTTGTCTTGAGCAGAATGACAGGGGAAGTGCATAGGCCTCCTCCTGTGGGTATGACCTCAGTTTCCTTCTCCATCCAGAGAACCCCATGTCCCTGCCCTATGCTCAGTCCAGCTCCATGGCCAGTGGTTAGTTCCCAGTCTTTGCTGTGACAGCAGCTCCCACCCATCGAGTAATCATGAGCAGCCACGGAAGCGCAACCACAGGGCTACCCTCTGGTTAATCACTTGACAAGTCAGTGATCATTGCAATGTGGACTTTCTAAGCAACATTATGTCATTTTTTCTGAGGATGACCATTGTATGGAGAACATCTATTGCTCTACATTTAACATTCAAGTTCTTTAATCTGGATGCTAAAACCTACTGAAGTTTCAGGAGATGAAAATATTGAAGTCTAGGATTATTTCCACGTGCGTGAAAGCCACAGTTTACAGACTTACTCTGACCATACAACTTTTGATGTCACAGGTCAAGTAGAAATCTCTCCAACAGTACAGTTGGAAGTCACATTGTCCAAGGACTAACCTTGCTGGAATCGCCTCCCTGATCTACTGCTTTGTGGGGATTTTCCAAGGTTACCTAACTTATTATAGAAAACCTAAATGTTCACAGTTCTTCATGTAGTTTCTGGATCAGAAATGTTCTTTATTATTATCACATACGTCGAAAGAGCAGAGAGAGTTATGCATATTAAGACTGGTAAAGTGAATGGCATTTCTGTTAAATGTAGCTATTTTTATTAAAACAACATAAGCAGTTTATTTCCAAGTCCAGTGTGATTCTCTGAAAAATAATGCCAAAGGTGTTGTTTCAGTGGTACCTCACCAGAGACCAAAGTCTGGATTCTAACTTGCATTCTCTTTATTGTTATGGTTTTCTATTGTCTATTATCACACCTGCTGAAATGTAAAACAAAATTTCCCTATAATTTTTTTTTTTCAGTACTGCTCTTTTTTAGCCTCTGTATGTTGCATGTTTTCTTTGTAGCCAGGAAATAGTTGCAGAGAGTAAATAAATTAGGCTTCTCTTACCGAGCTTTTCAGAGAATGTTAAGATTTCCCATCGCCTGCCACATGTGACTGTTTTCTGGCTGGATATTCTTAAAATCCTAGAGCCCTAACATTCAGAGGTTTCTAGTTAAATCTTTTTGAGCATGTCATGCAGTTTAATTTTTTTTTTTTGAAAAAGATGTGCATGGATTTTCAATGGATTCGCATGCCTAAGAAGACTGTGGGCCCCAGGTGGAGAATCCATGGCTTTCAAGTCTTCTTCCTTCCTCATGTGTGATGATCACTGGATGTACAGGAGATGGGCTCCAAGGATGGAAAGCTCTCCTGTTCCTCTCCTCCTGCCCTCAACCAGGGTCACTTATTCACTCATTTATTCTCTCAAGGAGGATTTCTTGTGTATCTACTGTTTCTCAAGAGTTAGGAGGGGTCAGAACAAAAAATTGTGTCTTTGGCCACAATTCGCCTTAACTCCAGTCAGTGTTCTATCTTTCCCTTACTTGTAAAGGAATCCAGATAATGAATTATGGAAGGTCAGACCATGCTCATCACAAACATTGGCAAATAAAATACAGGAGAAGACTCTTGAGAGTCACTTGCGCTGCAAGGAGGTCAAGACAGTCAACCTTAAAGGAAATCAACCCTGAATATTCAGGGATGAACATTGAATATTCAGAGCTGAATATTGCCCCAGCTGAAGCTCCAATAATTTGGCCACTTGATGCTAAGAGCTGACTCATTGGAAAAGACCCTGATGCTGGGAAAGATTGGAGGCAGGAGGAGAAGAGGGTGGCAGAGGATGAGATGGTTAGATAACACCACCAACTCAATGGAGATGAATTTGAGCAAACTTGGAGAGATAGTGAAGGACAGAGGAGTCTGGTGTGCTGCAGTCAATGGAGTCACAAAGAGTTGGATTCGACTTACTAGGTTCACGTGCCAAGAGCCACGGCTGCAGTCACTATACCTCCAATACTTCTGCTAGTTACAGCCAGGCTTGCAGACATACTGAACTATCAAGTTTATGGAGCACATGAATAGAAACCTGAAGGCCAACAGGCATGGCAGACGCCAGAAGACTGGAATGAAGAAGTTGATGCTAAGGCAGCATCCATTCTTCTTTGAGGTCATTTCCCTAAACCACAAAAGAGGCTAAATCTTCCTATAATAATCTGATTCCAGCAGACAGGCTTTGAGATGAAGACATGAACTAACAAAAATGTCCCATGCTTTAACACTAAACTTTGGTGATAATTACTTGTGTATGATATAGCAAATCATAGTATAGAATTTTCTCTGCTAGATATATTTGTTGTTTTTTCCCTCAAGATAAACTCTGTGGCTCTTTTTAACAGCATAATTGGTTCATTCTCTCTCTCTCTGTATATATGGTGGTGGTGGTTTAGTGGCTAAGTTGTGTCCAACTCTTTGCAACCCTATGGACTATAGGCCTGCCAGGCTCCTCTATTCATGGGATTTTCCAGGCAAGAATACTGGAGTGGATTGCCATTTTCTCCTCCAGGGGATCTTCCCAACCCAGGGATGGAACCCTCATCTCCTGCTTGGCAGGCCAATTCTTTATCACTGAGTCACCTGGGAAACCATGCATATACATGTATACAAATGTGTATATATATATATACATAACATACACATATATTCCCATATACTTTTATGGACAAATAAAATCTTGTTATTCAAAACCAGTGTTTATATTATAGATTTTTAAAAAGTATTTTATCGTTGCTAAATAATCATAATTTTGAAAAAGCCAATGAGGCAATGCAGTGGATTTTACTTTTTGATGTGTTCATTTAGTCAGCAAAAAAGTCCCTATCATGCCAATAAATGGTCCTGGGAAAACATTTACAAATTAGACAAAACACAGATCTGGGCTTTTTAATATAATTAACTAGCAGTTGTAAAATAACTGAGTTGACTCTGCTACTGAGGCTAGAGTAAAAAGACATGCTGTTGGGTGATGGAGAAACTACGCCCCTGTCCAACCAAACACTGCCAGTCCCATCTGACCCCACCGCCTTCCTTTTCCTTATAAAGATGGTGCCATCTTTATGTTTTCAGGCTACAGTTTCCTCAGTGTCTTCTTCAGCTTTTACTTTGTTCTTTAACCTATTGCACATGACAAGCAGGGGTCTCTCAACACATTAGGAAAATTTCTGATGGCTCTTGGCCAAATGATGCAACATAGTGAACTTGGAGATTTAGTGACAAAAGGACAGGTCATCGTCATAGCAAAGGCCTCACCCACTGAGTTCGAGAAATGGCATCAAGAATGACCCCTAGAGGTGCACTCACCGCAGCACACAGGGTGACTGCCACAGTGCAACAGTGTGGAGCTACAAAGTTAATTTCCGACCCTTCACAAATTTCTGTGACATTTTGTTTCTACTTCCGGTGGTGGGGGTGGATGAGATCCCTATGAAACTAATTAGCATTTTTTCTACTCCTCTGTCTCCTCTGTGGAATTACTTAGGTCAAACCAGAGTCAGAGAGCAGCCCCTCCCTGCTCTCCTCTTAATTTATTTTTTATTTACTTTATACCCACCTTTAACAATTTGCTATTATCTAGTTTATATTAATAGTATCTCAGCATATTAAATAGGGAAGAACTTCCTTCCCTTATGGAGCCATAAGAATTGATCAAGGGCAATGACAATTCCAAGGAGAAATTTGGGCTTAAAAACTGACTTCCCCCACCATCAGCCTCCCTGGCACATCTCCATGGTTATCTGTAGCCTCTTCTGAGAACATCAGAGCAGGTTGTTTCCTGATCACTATCCATTCTCCAAAAGGGGGAACGACAGTCTCTGACACCATCCAGCCTCTTGTGATGAAGGTCACCATTTAAAAACGAGTCACTTTTTGCAGCTCTTCAGGCAGACACCACAATACATTTTACAAAAAACATACCAAGGTGGCAAAACAGTTCAGTCCTATTGGAAGAGTTGTTATTTTCTGTTTTCCCCCTTTCTTTAAAATGGGCGATTGCTTTTCCGCCAAGGAGGCTCAAAAGGGCCGTGCAAACGAAAGTCTTTCAAAGCTGTCCACCGCAGCTTCCAATTTACAATAAAATTCAGCATGACAAAAGTCTCCCAGGAAAATCTCAGGAGCATCCTAGCCGCAATACACAATTTTTCTTTAAGTTCAGATTTTGGCATTCAACACCTTGAGAAACAGGGACAGCCAATGTGGTGCAGGGAAGCAGAACAAAACAAAAACCAAATCAGAAGAAAAAGAAGAAGAAGAAAAAAACCAACAACAAAGACAGGGAGAAAAAAAAACGAACACAGCCACACAAGCCATTAAGCATCTGCCAAAGTAAACCATCGGTGTGGGTTTGTCCCGGCTCTGCCTTGCAGGTAAAGGCAGGCAGTCCCGGAAGCAATGGAAGGGGGAAGAGAAACACAAGCAGAGTCTAGGAGCTGGGAGCCCGCCTGAGCAGGAGCGGGCTGCAGGAGGGCCTGCCTGGGAGCCGCAAGACACACCATCAGCCATGCAAAACAGGACATACCTTTCTGGCTCGCTCGTTCTGTCGGCTGAGACAAAGCAGTCCCATTCGCAGCAGGAGGCCAAATCAAAATGAAATTTTATTTAGTCTGCACTGTCCCCAGATTGGGTTTCAGAATGACTGCTTTAGGAGATAGCACGGATGGGGCTCTGCATGCTTTGCATATGAAACTACGGCAGGAAAAGAAATCTACATAATCAAAAAAATCTGTGCTCTGCCTCTGTGACAAAAACCCTGGACTCCAGTGATTGTACTGCACTGTATGTTTGCAGGCAGGCCCTTTTGGGGTGAAATGTGGGGTTTTTTTTTTTAATGTCTTATATAATGTTATTAACAAATAGTAGTAAATCTGTAATACTCCAGTTTATGAAAATATATAGGGGCCTCGTTACAAGTCTGCCACATTAGAATAATTGTGATTTCTCAGTATGTTTATGAATGCTTCAGAAATTTGTGTGAGAAAATAAATCAAATTTTAAAACATGTGCAGATCATTGGAGGCGGGGTGAGGGGGTAGTGTTCTGACAATTACTCTACCTCTGAATCTCAACAGAATAAATGAAAAGCTTAAGTCTGATGCAAGATTGAAATAAAGGCTCTGACTTTTCTCTGGGAAGATGCTTAAGTCATTCATATTTAGAGGGCTATTTTTTAAAATGGGGGGAGGATCTTTCAAAATGCTCTTTAGATGTTGGAAATATTTTTACAATCAAGAAAAGAGATTGTAAAATAGATAGAGAATATGTATCAGGGAATCTTTGAAAAAATATATATATATTTGCATACAGACACGGTGACTATGTTCTTAATACAGGGTTATCACTGGTCTGATGGTGGGCAGGGAGTGGTGTGCCAGGTAGAGGGTAACAAGGGGGCAGAACAGAGTCTGTTGGTAAATATATATTATTTCTCAAAGAAATACTTATCTCAGCTTGATTTTGATAGATCAGTTCCTTGAGGTTGAGTGCTGCCAATCATTTTCTTTAAAGAGGAAAAAAAAAGAGAGAGAGAAAAAAGAAATTGAAAGTAAGAAAACCTACCTGTATAAAATGAGAGCAAAAAGGCCAGGCAGGCTTTCCCACCCTGTACAGGGCTCTGAAAATCATGGATAGTCCTGATTCTGTTTTGCCAAGTGTTCCTAAGAATAGGAGGAATATGAAACCTGACCCTTGAAGCTCTGAGGACGGAGTCTCCAAGCCACCACTAAGGCACCATGAAACTTCTCCCAATAACGAGATATACACAATGTGCTTGCACACAGCAGAAATCACCCAAGGGTGGAACCATGCGCCCACACCCTCAGAGACACAGGCAGGACTGATTCTGAGTCAGGCTTGAGCATCATTTTCTCAGCAAAGGTCTCCCCTGCTCCAGCTTGGATTGGCGACCAGTCAATAATATTTACAGATGTAAGGTCTCCTTCAATTGATAATTTTGCATTCGGGATGACGGCATCATGGTCTGCTGCGCCTGCCACTAGCATCATTAAAGCCCATATTCCGAGCAGAGCGTCGCATCCAACTTCCTTTATGCTCTGGGACCACCACTTCCAGGCCTCCCCGCAATGAGGGCAAGCCCGGTGGGTTCTCTGCTGCTTTCAGGAAAGACCATCCTTTTCCTTGGCTTTCTATTTGATCATAATTATTCAGAGAGTTATTAAGCAGGAGTTTTGCCTGCATCTTATTTTTAGTGACAAAACACCTCTTTTCCGAGGAGCGGAAAGACGGTTAATGCTTAACAAATCCTGCATCCCCCAAATTTAGTGCACCTGGCATTCACACCTAATAAGCATCTGTGGATATGCAAATGTGCAGCGTTTCAGTAACCTCATTAATTTACTCCTCAGGCAATCAGAGAACATGAACCAGTCCTGGGCCACTAGTGCGCTCGGGCCAAGGGGATGAGAGGCTGTGGTAAAAACAGTTTCATGTTCCTGCCGTCCTTTGGCACTCATATTCAAACAAAGACTCTTCCTCTACTTAGGAGACAGCAAAAAGCAAAAGTCAAAAAAAAAAAAAGGAAAAAGAAAAAAATTTACCGTGGCATAATAACCAAGATCTCCGCTGCACCACCCAAGACAAACCAGAGTTGATTCAGGGTTTGAACAAAATATCTGCAGCAAGAGAGTTTCCCAACTGCCCGAGTTGTCATCTGATTTTGTGATTTACTGGGGGCTGGCAGGGGGCTGGGCGGAGGGCGACCCGCTTTCCAGACTGCAGTATAGTCAAATCATTTTTTTCTTTGCCCACATTAAAAGCCCTGAATAATGTTTATAAAATGTTAGGGAATCCCGGTAGGTTTCCTATTTAACAAGCCATGTATGACAAATCACAGTGTAATGTACTGCGTTCTTAATCTTTAATTAGAATGTGAATATCTGCTAGAGAACGCAGTTAACTTTGACACGTTAAATCTTCTGGTTAAAGTGCCTTACAGGAAGAGCAGAGATGAAACACTGGCGCAGTCTCCCGCTTCTCTCCATTCACCCAGACAGTCGGGGAAAGATGATAACATCTTGTAATACCTGCTCTGGAGTAATTAATCGCTGTGGTATTTAGGACCATTCAAGTAGACAAATATGACAGAGACAGGGACAATTAGGAACCTTGTTCAAGCTACATTAACTTTTCCAGCTATTACAACACAGCAGCTCAAGTTTGCTTGTAAAAGCTGCAGAAGGAATTGCTATGCATTAGCCGTGCGATTATTAATGAAAGAAAAGGAGAATTGTGTTTATTGTAGTTTGAAAATTGCAAATAAATTTCAATTATCTGCTATGTCATTTTGTTCAACATGCATTCTGGAAATGCCTTTGTATTCTAAATCATGAGCTACTTATAGCAAACTAATACCAGGGACCCTCGGGGAGATAGGAAGTCAATATTTTTGTGAAACTGTCTTTTTCTTTTTTGGTCAGTGAAACCGGAGATGGGCAACACCACCTGAATGGGTTTCAGGTAACAGGCTCCCTGGCACCTTGGAATTCATCTGGGCCGGGCATCTACCAACAGACCCTGAGCAGATTTCCAGGCAGACACGAGAGCCATCAAGACCACATTGCTAAAAGAAACTAGAGAAGCTCTCCCTCCTTTGGGGAACATCCTCAAAAGAATGATAAGAAATCAATTATTATGTATAAATAACGTCTGCCATCTTGCTAGCTAGGCTCCTTCTGATAACAACCTCAGTTTTAGGGGAGAGAACCTCAGAGAGGGGGCAGTTTTCTCAGCTGTAGAGATGCTGGAGAGTCCACATTTCAGGAGAAGGGCTCAAGTCTCTTCTCTTTCACCAGGATAACTGCCAGTCACTTTGAAAGGCAAACTTGATCTTGGAAAAAAAACAACAAAAACAAGGAACCACACTTGGGAAGTGGCAAGAAACACCCCCGTTTCTCTGCTGCCTCCTGAGAAATGAAACATACAGACATATACTTCCAACACCAAAACTCCATTTTGTGCGTCCCGCCCAAACTATGCCCCAGTCTCTCATTCAAGGGGAGGATGGGATGTATGTCCGGTGGCCCAGACAAGGTCCCAAGCACAAACTTCCATGCACCCTGCTTTCTTCTTTCTCAGGACCGGCCCATGGCCCATGGCCACCCAATTTATTATCCAATTTTACTGGTCATCAGTAACTGAACATATTAAAAAAAAAATTCTGGTGTGTCCTGGAGCCGGGGACCTGATCCAATTGTCTTCTGTAAATCAAAGAAAGACCAGCTTAGCATGGCACAAATCTGCATTCTCCACCCCAGAATCTGTTGTCACACTCACAAAAAAAAAAAAAGCCGTTCAGACCTCAGGAACAATCTCCCCTCTCAGCCGAGCGGCGATGATGTCAGCTTTCTGATTACAAACTGCTTATTTATGCTTCAGCAGCTGCCAAGAGCAGCAAATAAGTGGCTAAAAGAGTGTCTAGACCAGGCTTTCAGGCCTCTATTGTCTGGAGGCTGTTACCTGGTTGACAGCCGTGGGTCCAGCTGCCTGGTGTGAAAGGGGGCAGAGGCGGGGAGGCCGTGATTGACAGCCGGGCCCTGGGGGTCAGCCCGGATGGCCCCATGTCTTTATCCTCCCGGCTCGAAAGTGAAAGCCAGGGCCCTGCCTTGAGGTTGGAGGTGAAAGGAGATGTTGGAGGGTAATGAAAAAAATCTTCTGGCCAAATTTGCCATCATGAACACCTCCCCCAGAGGGGAATCGAAGCCAGTGCAAGTGGCCGCTGAGTAGCCAGGAGTGGGCCCCCAGAGCCAAGGGGGGCAAGAATTTCTGATAAACGTCGGGGGCCCCTGGAGGGACCATCCGTCAGCACACACGCATTCACTGCCTTCTCTTCTTTTCTGTTTTTTTTTCATTTTGTTCTCTGATATGGGGTAGTTAATCTCCAGCGAATGCATTTGTGGTCACCTTTTAAATTCACCATCCTGATGGTTCCACGAGCATTTCAGAAGCTTTCCCTGTTAGGACTTTTCAGGCGAAGACTGACACAACCTGAAACACTCCAACATTTGGGAAAACAAGGAGCTTTGCAAGCTGACGTAAATGTCTCATTAGAATTTTCCACCACCACTTGCAACCTTCGAATCTTCCTTCCCACTTGTTTCCAGCCATGCGCTCCATTTTAGCATTTCTGGGGTGGGGGGATCTGAATGTACCAGTCTCCCCCTTCACTGCCCAGTCACACGATTCACTGCTGTGATTAGCATCAAACATTTGTGGCTTTATTTCTGCTCCTCCTCCCATTTTAGAGTTTGGGTTTCCTGAGAAGAAAAGAATGCTGCTAAACAATCATCAGTGAGAAGCACTCGTTTGAGTATAGTAATAATAAAATGACTTTCTCCACGTTACACTCCCACCCAGTTATTGCTACTCAAATGCTCTGTGTCTTCTTGGAAACTGTAGTGTTATTATTTAGACATCCTTGTTCCTACAGAGACAATTTAAAAGTCTAACCCCCAGGGAGTGGCAACTAAGACTGATCCTTTCACATTTTTGATCTGATTAATTTTTCCCCCAAGCATTAAAAATAATATTTCTTCCAAAAGTTGGCCATGATCAATGATGCAAACAGTACAACTCTGATGGTTCTGTAGCCTTAAAAATTGTTGAGTTAGGGGGAAAAAAAAAAGAAGACGATGAAGAGATAGCTTTCCACTCTGTGAAAAATAACATCCATTTAAAACATGGTAATTCCCAGAAGCTTCCAGATTTGAATGAAATGCAAGGGAGCACCTGAGGAGTCAGAGCTTAATTTGTGTATACAGTTGGCTTTCTCCATAATATCCGATTCAGGCTCTGGAACGAAAATGAAATCACGTTAAATTAACTGTAAAAAATAAGTTGATTTAATTAAGCACAGAAAGACTTAATAGATATAATAAAATGTTAAAAAGTCAAATGATGTGCAGTTACATTTCAGTTAACACTGCTCAACAAATGTATTAAATTTATTCCTTTCAATAATGATGTGTTTTGAACATTTAATTAGATAAATAATGTCTAATCACTTCAGCAAATCTGAACTGGAAGAATCCTTGTCATCAGAGGTGACTCATGCTCGTCACATATACCTTTTAAGGGAAGGTGAAACAGACAAACTTCAGCGCTTTTCAAGGAGATGAGCAGAAACTATGATAAAGTCTGTCTTTCAAGCCTCATTAAAATGCAGGGTTTGCTAAACAAACTAGTATTTACAGTAGGATGAGTGTTCTTCGGAATAGACTTTTGCTTGTTTGTCTTTTTTTTTAAGCATCAGAAACTATAAGCAGCTGATAAGAAAAGGTATTCAGTGCAAGAAGTCCTATAATTCATCATAATACTGTTTCCTTTAATAACTACTTTGCTCAAGTGATTGGCATGATTACAAGAAAATTACTTCAAATTATTCATCTCTTATCTTTCCTCTAAGATGTCCTAAGTTGGGTGATAGTTAGCATAATGGGGCTCTATTAATTACTAATGTGGAAAGTCCTTCACAATTTGGATAGAGTTTGTAGCCCAAATAAAGAGAATAGTGCCAAGTACAAACTTGCATCATCTGCTTCTTAAGATGGTGCCACCCACTGTCTATTAAATGGAATGTCAAGGACATTTATTTCTTCATTGGGTATTTGCTATGATGAACCCAGCCTGCTTAGGAAAAGCATTAACATCTAGAGGTGTAGACACATACCTATGCCTACGTGCGCGCGTTTGCACGTGCACACACACACACACACACACACACAAAAGCACACAGTGCATTGCACAGAAGTATCTATGCATTCTGAAACACAGAAGATGATTAACATAAAATTACCATTGCAAGTTTATGGTGCTAATTCATCCATATCTTTCTGGGGAAAAAACTTCTTGGTACAGAATCTTTCCATTTATGATATTGCCTCAACTGATTTGTTTTGGGAAATTTACCTATAAATCTATTTAGTGCATTCCAAGCCATAACATGGTATGAAATTCCGTTAAACTCTGAGACTATTTTGAATGTATAGATAGATCATTGTTAAAAATATCTTCTATTTCTTCCTTTAAGAGTGGCTGCATAAATAGAACCCCAACTAAACATACAAACTCAGAATTTTCATTCATAGTGTAAACAGTCAACTGTTTCAAGTTATGTTCCTATCTATATGATGCTTTGTGGAATAATTTCTTTTTTAGCACTGTTTATTTTCTATTTCCAAAATCTTTTTTTTCTCTGATTATATAAGTTTTGTAAATCAATGCTGAGAATGCAGGCTTGTGTAAGGTCAAGCCTAGCAAGGTTAGCGTTTTAAATATAAAGATTACTTTTGAATGTAAATAACAGCACTGAGTAGTTGGGGATAATTTTATCTGCCTTGAAAATTTTCACCTTTTTACTGTATAAACTTAAAACATTGAAAATTGCGTTTGTAACATATATATACATGTATATATACATACACATTTAAAATTATATTGTAAGATACATTATAAAATAGTTTTATTTGTATGTATGTTTCATGGCCTTCTTCACCAGCATACAATCAAGATATAATTAAACATGAATATTTACCTTTATGTATATATATATGTATATTTATATACAAGCATACTCACATACACAGCGTTCAACATAAAAATCGGGAAACCATGACCAATATCAATTGAAAACTAGAAAGAGAAATTAATTATCACTGATTCTATTTACTGGAGGCAAGTGTTTTACTGGGCTTCCTACTTTGCGCTAATGGTAGAGTCTGCTGGCCAACGCAGGAAACACAGGGGACTTGGGATTGATCCCTGTATCAGGAAGATCTCCTGGAGAAGGAAATGGCTACCCTCTCCAGTATTCTTGCCTGGAGAACCCCATAGGCAGAGAAGCCTGTGGGCTACATTTAACGGGGCCGCAAAGACTCAGACAAGACTGAACATGCACGCAGTGAGTGTTTTACTAACAATCTCACTTCTCTGGGTCTACTTTCACCTGCAACTGTAGTTAGAATACTCTCTAACTACACTTCAAACCCTGCACAAACTTTCAGGGCTAGGACATCCCACCACGATCCCCTGGAACCTTCCCCACCAGGGACTAGATGAGGAGACCACAGGCAAGCATGATGTGACCTACGGTCAGAGCTCTTCTGGGTCAAAGGCCTCCCTCTTTCCTCCTGAGGCTCTTTCATTCCTCTTCACCGTGTCTGTGACTTTGTCCACTTCTGCTGTTTCTGACCAGAACTTCTTGATGCTTATCTGCATCAGCTTTGTAGTCATCACTGCGGTTTTAACCTGGGGGGCTACTTCTTGGGGTCTCACCCAGGTGTCTTATCTTGCTGCAGTGTTGCCCATCTTTAGGCTGGGACAAAACTGTGAAGTGTAAAATATACTCTAGAGTAGACATCATGGTCAAATATACCGTACAGCAAAACATTAGGAAAACTGTAATGTGAGATGCAAATGCAAGCTCCTGTTATGGTGATTTGTTCAGATTTCCATCAGTGAGGTAACATTTTGCTAAGAGTAAGGGTGAGCTTTGTCAAAATTTTAAGTTTATTTATGGTTACCAGGGGAAGGTTAAGGGGAAGGGATAGTTAGGGAGTTTGGGATGGACATGTATACACTACTATATTTAAAATGTGTAACCAACAAGGTCCTACTGCTCAATGTTAGGTGGCAGCCTGGGTAGGAGGGGAGTTTGGGGGGAATGCATACATGTATATGTATGGTTGAGTCCCTTTGCTGTGCATCTGAAACTATCTCAACATTGTTAATCAGTTGTATTCCAGTATAAGATAAACAGTTAAAAAAAGAAGAGCTATGTAAATTTTTCTAAGTTCATAATTGAACATGAAACACATAAAAGATGAATATTGATACTTAATGATGTCTTGGTTGTATATTGGTAGTGAAGGCATGAAACCTATATACAAGTAAAATTATTTTTTATCTCCTAGCAACCACAATGCATCTTACAATATAATTTAAATATTGTAAAGAAGGTGTTTTTTGTTCTCATTCTCGTCATCATTTTCCAGCTTATTTGTCCATCTGTGTGCCTATACTATAGGATTTTTGCACAGTAAAACTTGGAATTTTATGCTTACTTGCAGGCAATTTGAGACTTCTATTTAAAATTCAGGAAAGTAGTCTTGTTTGGGTTGCCTTTTCATGTGTAAGTTGCATAGTCTGGAACTTGGCCCTTCTCTGGAATAAATTAAGCTTCGAAAGTCCACGGGAGCCTGGGCTTAGTCACGAGGGTCCCTGAGAGAAGGACCTCATCACTCTCTGCCTCAGTCTTTCCATTTACAAGTGACCCACCTTTCTTAGCAAGACTGTTCTTAAAGCTCACATTTATGAAAGAGAAGCATGCCTTGGAAAAAAGATAATATGTATTACTGAAGCTTGCTATTTTAGAACACAAGAATTGGAAAAAAAAAATACATAGAAGGAAAGAAAGAATTGGATTTTATCCGTCCTTTGAATGGGCTTATTTAAACATCTTAGAGATTCTGCCCAGACCATCCGTGAATAAAAGAAAGAAAGAAAAGAAGGAAGAGAGAGAGAAAGAGAGAGAGAGGGAGGAAGAAGAAAGAGAACATATAGGATTTAAATTGGACATGATGTGGACACAAGATGATTTAGGGGCAGAATTCTGAGCTGACAGAAGCCCAGGTCTTCTGCTCTGATACCACCCAGCTGGCCTTGCCTTGGAAGGTCACTACCCATCAGGGAAGCCCACTCCTCCACTGTGCATGCTGCTCCAGGAAGGATGTTCACAGTATCTGAGCTCCAATGAGGAGCAAAACCTAAGGTGACAAAGAGGCAGAAATGATGATCTTTTTTTCCCCTCAAATTCAATTGGTTGGAATATTATCGTTTTAGCCTTTCTGGGTAAGACCACAGGAAGAATATTTGTGTTGCCCAAATCAAGGATGTGGAATGTACAAGAAACGCAGAGTACTGTGGTTCTTACAGAGTCTACTAAGAGCACTCTGAAATATCCATTTCAAATTCGTGGCCGGAAGAGGCCTTCTGGGTACAGTGCAAAGTAAGAAAGGCAGAATTTCACCTCGGCCCCTCTTCCAGGCACCAAGCCTGGGAAACTTGGGGCCCTGACCATGACCCCACAGTCTTGGCCCCACTAGCATTTGTCTTTGGGTAGAAAAGTACCCAGGGAGACACTGGGAGTGGGAGTGGTGGTTTAGTTGCCAGGTTGTATCTGATTCTTTGCGCTCTCATGGACTGTAGCCGGCCAGGCTCCTCTGTCCATGGGGTTTCCCAGGCAAGAATGCTGGAGCAGGTTGCCATTCCCTCCCCCAGGGAATCTTCCTGAACACAGGAAGACACTGGGATCCTTCAAAGCCAGAATTCAATGCACATTCCTCGTGGTGGGGAGCCCGCACAAGACTGTCAGCTGTCAATGGTACCACTACGGTGGTAACAGGGACGAATAAAAGATGTGCAAACATTTTCAATTATTGAAACCAAAGGGGCTATAAAATTGGTGCAAAGTTTTATCTCAATGTTCTTTCTTCAACTGTGAGACAAGTTTCCTCAGGTTCTCCCTAGGAAATTAACAGCATCCTCAAGCGTTAGAAAGAGTCCACTTATTTGAAAAATGAAACTTATGCAGATCAGCCATTATAAAAAATTTAAATCTGTGCATTTTATTATCAAGCTTATGTCTTCCATTAGCGTATTAATTAACTCATCTAGATAACTATATTTTTAAATTGAAGTATAGCTAATTTACAATGTTGTGTTCATTTCAAGTGTCCAGTACAGTGATTCAGTTATACACACGTACATATATGCATAATTTATTCTTTTTCAAATTCCTTCCCCGTATAGATGGTTATAAAAGCACTGAGTATAGGCCCTGTGTTACACAGTAGGTCCTTGTTGGTTATATGTTTCATATATAGCAGTGTGTATCTGTTAATTTCAAGCTCCCAATTTATCCTTCCCTTCTTTCCCCTTTGGTAACCATAGATTGTTTTCTATGTCTATGAGTCTACTTTTGTTTTGTAAATAAGTTCATTGGTATATATTTTTGGATTCCACATATAAGTGGTATCTGGATAACCATCTTACAAGTGATAAATAAGTAGTAGGATTTCCACATATTTAAAATGTGCATGTTGACCATCCATTGATAGTAAGCTGACGTTACATAATTTGTAACATCCTCAAAAGTCTGATTTAAATAATATTATCTAAAATTAGCCAAAATGATAGATCCAACTTAAACAAATTTTTTGTCTATGAATTTGGCCAATGAAATCTGGAAATATGAATATTTTAGGGGAGCTGGTTACATAAGGTCTGTAAATCAGGCAGGTTCATTTTCATTCACTTAACGAACATATTCTGAACATCTATAATTAACAGCCTCTTGTGTATTTCTGGGACTAGAGTGGCATTTCTGATTTTTCCTATTTTCCTGTTGCTCATGGCTTGTGAGCTGGACACCAACAAGTTTTTCTAATATAATGTAATAAAAGTCAAAATAAAGGTATATCTATGTTGCTACAAGAACAGAGAGAAGGGTTGTGAGCTTTGAAGTCAGAAAAAGACAGTCTCCTGGTGGGCCAGGGGAAAATCAGCAACTGGAGCAAAGTCAAGTCCAGCCAGGTATCTTAGACCTAGGAAAGTCACCACAAAGTCCAGGATGTCTCTTTGCAAATCATGATCTGGTTAGGAAATTGGCATCCAAAAGATGCTGGGTTCAGGGAAAGTTTTGTCATCAAAGGAAGAGAAATGAACTCAGAAGGGTACAGGCAAGGAGATGAAATCTCAGTGGGAAGACTGGATGGTGGATGAGAGCATGCAGCTTGATCACAATGCACGGGAGAACGTCCTGAGCTGTTCCATCCTTTTAGGAGCTTCCTGCTAGAGTCCCTGTCTGAACACGTTTGATGGGGATCGTCTACCTAGAGAACCCCCTCTTCTAGGGCAGTGGCAGGAACCTGGGCCAGAGCGATGATGCTGACTCACATGGGTCTCGATTCAACACAGATGTAACCCCTAGGGGCTGGGTGTTCACTGGTCTCTCCTCTCCAACCCCAGTGCAAATGGAATTATTGCCAAGGAAAACCCCCATAGTCAGACCCAAGTTCTTGAAGCCTCTCTGTTATTAGCATTTGGATACCCACCCATCCACATCTCTATAGATGGATCAATATCCTTTTGAGCCCATCAAATCTGCTGCCTGAATTCTCCCTAAAGGTTTGTGAAGGATGGCGGTGTGTGTGCTTAGTCATGTCCAACCCTTTGCAACTCTATGGACTGTAGTCCACCAGGCTCCTCTGTCCATGGGATTTTCCAGGCAATAATACTGGAGCAGGTTGCCATTTCCTACTTCAGGGTATCTTCCCAACCCTGGGATCAAACCTCAGCCTCTTGTGTCTCCTGTATTGGCAAGTGGGTTCTTTACCATTAGCGCTGAAAACAGGGAAGAAAGATTCTCTGAAGATGAAAAGACTTGGTGATTGTGTAAGAAGCACACAGACAAACACGGGAGGCTGGCTGTGACAGAGAAAGAAGACAGTGATTGTTATTTCCACCCAGTAATGATTGTGAGAAAACTCTGGCCCTAAGAAACCATTCTGGGTAAAAATCTGAAAAAAAAGAGAAAAAACAAAAACAGGTAAATATCTGATAAGGCTAAGTAGAGCTCACAGCTCTTTGTTGATTGGCCAAGGTCCTTAATGACCCAAGTTTAGCGAGTGCCGCTGGCAGGCTTTGTCTGAATAAGGGAGTTCCTTCCTTCCTTCCTACACCACCTACTGTCTTAAGAGTGTTAAAAGATTTGGAACAGGGCAGAAAAGACATTTTTGACAGCATAATGGTTTTAAGGTAAGCATACAGCACAAAAGAAGCAAAGTAAATATTAAGATGGATTTTCCAAGGACCAATGCCTTCATCTCCTTTAGATAATTTGGTGGGATTGAGGCTATAGTTTTCCCTACACAAGTCAGAGAGGAGGGTGCCATGCCCATGTATGAGCATGTCCAACATAGAGTAAGCCTCTTGTGCTACTGATAATTATCTTCAGCTGGTGATGGAACCAAGTCACATCAACAGAAAGGCATCTTTTGTGAAGAACACAAAAAAATTATTGCAGTGATCCTGCAAATTCCTTGAAATTGTAAGACGTTTCAAAATAGTCACCAGTTTTAAAGAAGAATACCTGCTCTGAATTTTGAAAGCAGCTATGAAACGCCACAGGGTCAAAAGGTATAAACTTTTACTTACATAATAAACAATTTCTAGGGGGATGAGCGTCCAGCATGCTGACTGTTTTAACCATATTGTTTCCCATATTTGAAAGTTGCTAAGAGAGTAGGGCTTAAAAGTCCTCAACACAAAGGAAAAAATTGTAACTGTGTATGTTGAAGAACATTCACTGCACTTGTGGTAATCATTTCATGATATGTTTACATATCAAATCATTATGTTGTGTAACTTTAACTTATACAATGTTATGCCAATTGTATTTCAATAAAACTGGAAAAATAGCTATTAAAATGGAGAAAAAGAGACTAATGAATTACTGTAGTACACTATGTACATACAAATGCTTCAGAATAAAATATTTTTCTTCTTGTTCAAATTCAACAATAATTCTAGAAGTGGTAATTGCTGTGTGTGTGTGTGTTTGTATGTTGTGAAGGAAGAGACATTAGGAAGAAACAGGAAAATACTTGATTCTTTGCTATTTTGTTCTATCTGCCCACATTGTTGGTGTTGCTGTCGTTTAGTCGCTCAGTCGTGTCTGACTCATTTGTGACCCCATGGACTGTAGCCTGCCAGGCTCCTCTGTCCATGGAATTTCCCAGACAAGAATGCTGGAGTGGGTTGCCATTTCCTTCTCCTGGGCATCTTCCCCACCCAGGGATCAAACCTGAATCTCCTGTGTCTTGTGCATTGGCAGGTGGATTCTTTACCACTGAGCCACCTGGGAAGCCCTATTTGTGAGTGTCCATAGACTAACTGCTTGGAAAAGGCCCTGATGCTGGGAAAGACAGAAGGCAGGAGGAGAAGGGGACGACAGAGGATGAGATGGTTGGATGGCATCACTGACTCAATGGACATGAGTTTGAGCAAGCTCTAGGAGTTGGTGATGGACAGGGAAGCCTGGCGTGCTGCAATCCATGGGATCGCAAAGAGTTGGACATGACTGACCAGCTGAACTGAACTGATAGATTATTTTGAGAGTTTAACTGAATGTCAACTTAATCATCCTCAGATATACAGGCCAGATGGTTTTCTAAGAGAATGTGAGGCCCAATGGTAGTGAGATGCTATTGGTAACACTATTCAGAGGTGTATTCAGGGCCAATGAAAGTGCTCAGATCCACTTGCTCAGACCTCTGAAATAGAGCCTGGTGGGACAGGAGTGGGCTAGGGCATGGTTTGGAAGAGGAAAGTTATACCTAGAAGGAAAGGGGTTGCGCCAGAAAGAAAAAAGACTAAATTAAAAAATCAAATAAATGATATAATAAAATACAACAGAATTTCTTTCCTGTTGTTGCTCTTGTCTTATCCTTGCTTCAAGGACACAGTCTCCGAAAACATAGCCACAGCTACTGCACATGGTTCTTCCCCAGTTTTCTGTGGGCTCAATCCTAAAGAAAATCAACCTTGAATATTCACTGGAAGGATTGATGCTGAAACTGAAGCTCCAATACTTTGGCCACCTGATGTGAAGAGCCAACTCGTTAGAAAAGGCCCTAATGCTGGGAAAGATTGAGGGCAGGAGGAGAAGGAGGCAACAGAGGATAAAATGATTGGATGGCATAATAGACTTGATGGACATGAGTTTGAGCAAGTTCTAGGAGATAGTGAAGGATAGGGAAGCCTGTCACGCTGCAATCCACGGGGTTGCGAAGAGTCGGACCTGACTTAGCGACTGAACAACAACAATAAATCAACACCTTGGATTTCTGGATATTTTGCATCAACACACTATGTCGTGTTATGTTCTGAGGCTGTTTCCAAATAGTGCAGTCACGACCTCAAGAGAGAAGGCAGATCCCAAATCACGCCTGAGCTACCCTGGGGAGGCTGAGCTTTGCAGGCAACCTTGAACTGGAAGAAAACTTTCAGGTTAACCAAGTTCTTGCTTATAGTGAATGGAATTACAGCTAGGTCATGGAACAATAGATGGGACCTGAGGGGTCACACCACGCAGTCTCCTTGTCACGTGGAGGAGGAAGCTGAGGTCCGAGGCTCACACCCATGAGGACAATCAAGGCCCCTCCTCGGCTTGGCTTCCTCTCAAATCCCTTCCTGGATTCCTGGATTAAAGGTAGACATCTCCAGCCTCTCTCAGAGCTGAGCAGCGTCTGAAAGGTAGCCTGTGGAGTCCTGACTGATGCTCCAGAGTGGGGCAGAATGTGGCCCCAGAGCAGCCCTGCTCCCAGCGGAGCCCACGCAGCTCAAGGGTCGCACACCTGCCTGTCTCCAGGGATGCTTGTGGCCAAGGTCAGAGGGTGGGAGGAGGTGCCATGAAGGGGGATGTGCCCCTGTGGACACACCAACCACTGCCCAAACCAGGGGAATGAAGGAGATCAGGGAAGATACAGTTTGTGTTTCTGAAGGTAATAAATGAAAATAGAAGGTTATAAAAACAACAGTTCTGAGACAGAATTCTACTTCAATTTGGCTAAAAATCACTTTGCCAACTTTTTAGAAAGAGTTCCAGATTACCACCTGCTGCAATCATCATCGTTTCCCATCAAAATGTTACAAAAAGGTTACAAGTCTTTGACCATAGTTCTCTATTATGTTATCACAGTATTCATTTTCAGATTGGTGAAAATTTCAATGGCTGCATTAAAATATGCATTTTTTTTGCTGTTGAAAATATTTATTTTTCTCTCTTTTCCATGTTCTTGGAGAACAATGAATTTAATAACAATTAGGAGAAGGAGAATTCAGTGAAAAGAAATGGCAAAGCAAACACTGGCCATCAAGTGCACCTCTTAAGGAAGCACTGAGGCTTCCTCCTGCAGGATTTTTGATGAAAAGTGAGGAGGTCTGTGTTCTAGCAGCTCGCTTAGCTCTTGTGCACTAATGCGTGAGCTTTCTCATTTCGGGTTACTCAAACTGAGGCCACTGTATATTTCACATTCCAGTATCAAATACGTCCTGGCCTCCTGAGAGAGACCCAAAAGTCATTTTTTAAAAAAATGAGTAAACGATCAGTGAAACCGATACTGCTTTTATTTTTTAAAAATATAAGTGTTCTATCATGTCTCCCACTGTGACACCTCGGTTCCCCCCTCCCGCCAACTCCTTCCCCTCCGTGATGGAAAGAAAAGCCGGGGGCCCAGCCGTCACGGCGCTGAGCAGGCTGAGGGGTGCGGGGTGCAGCCTGGAGCCTTCACCAAGGATGATAAGCCTGCATGAATTTTACGAGTCTCAGTATCAAGGTTGCCCTAGCCCGAGGGATTTAAGAATAAGGGGGGGAGAAAAGAGAAGGCAGATGTATGAATAACTGGCATTGTAAATCTTCACCGTGGCAACCCACAGCTCGAAAAAGTCTGTGATGGGTTCATGACTTGGGAAGAAAGCGACGCAGCAGAATGTGAATGGATTTTCTTCAGCTACTTAATACACTGCTTAGAGCAGCTTAAGGGGGTGCCTGTAAGGGTGTGTGTGTGTGTGTGTGTGTGTGTGTGTGTGTGAGAGAGAGAGAGAGAGAGAGAAAGCCTGTGTAAGAGGAGGAGCTCTCTGGAAATTCGTTAGAAGGAATTACCAGTGTTCTACAGCTCGCCAGCTTTGGGGGCAAAAAGAGGACCGTTTAGCCTCAGAATATAAATGACCGGATTTTGCTTGGGGGAGGGAGGAAAAAAAGGCTGCGGGGGAGGGGCACAGGATTATGAAGCGAGTCACAATGAGCAAATTGGACCCTCCGCCACACAGCGCAAGGTCACAGGGAAAGTCACGGTGTTGGTGGTGGAGGTGGTTGATAGGAGAAAGTGGCTCATGATAAATCGGTTCCCATTTTGCAAAATCTGGCAGCTAATGAAAATAAGATGCATTTGAGTAGTCTCTGTGAACACCTGATTTTTCCTTCTCTCTCTCTCTCCCTGAACACACACGCACACACACGCACACACACGCAAGGCCTGCTGATGTATGAAAGCAGAGCCCCGGCTCTAATTGTGCAATTATAAAACGGAAATGATGCAGGTTTGGCAACACAGGGAACGAAGGAAGCTCAATAACATTGTTTAATAACAAGCAAATAAAGCTCAGAGGGGAAAGAGGTGACTCTCTCTGCTTTAGACTCATTAAGGAGCCTGAAACATATTGTAAAAGAGTGATATTTAATTATGGGCCGGTCTGATAACAGAGAGCAGGGCCTCACTGGGAGAAAGAGACCCCGTGCTCCTAGGAGCTCGCAGCTCCAAACATCAATTACCATGATTATCTACCCAGTGCTTACAAAATGCACAGGCTCCGTGTTCCATCAGCGACCCGTAAACAGGCTTCGCATAGGCAAATTTATGGGCACAGGCAGCCAGGGCCAGGTGGGAAAGCCAGCCTCCCATTGGTGGTTCCCCAGTGAAGGAGGAAAGAAGCAGAGGAAAGAAAAATCTGTCTTTTGCACTGCTGAAAGAACAATTTATTACAGAGCATTTGTGGAAGACAGCGTTGGTTGCCCTGCTGTTTGCTTTCTTTCTTTCTTTTTTTTTCTCTCCTTCTTCCTCAGCTGCCTGTCTGGATGAGAAATGAAGGAATACTCAGCAAGTCCTGGTGACAAGGGGCCATGGGGCATGGTCCCATCAAACTTTCTAGTACTCTAGAGACCACGAGTGAAGGACAGGGAAGCCTGGTGTGCGCAGTCCATGGGGTCGCAAGAGTCGTCCACGACAGCCACTGAACAAGAGACCATGAGTCCAAGCCACCAGGAATTAGGAGTGAGATGCTGTCTCCTCCTGTTACCCTCAGATTCCAGGAGTGGGGAGCTTGACAGGTCAGCTTGTGTGCTTGACCTTAGAATTTGGTAGAATGACAAGTGCCCAGAGGAGGCAAGTGACCTATTTTGCAGACCTCGGGAAGTGTCTTCTGGGGGTGGTATGCTTTCCTGATGTAGTTTCCGTTTCCAGAGTGGATTGTGGAAATTCTGGGGGATTAAAAATGCGTGGAGATTGTTGCGCTATCCAATCTATTATTATTATCTTTTAAAACTTTTTATATCGGAGTATATTGGTGCCACTGGTAAAGAATTTGCCTGCCAGTGCAGGAGATGCAAGAAACTTGGATTCAATCCCTGGGAGGGGAAGATCCCTTGAAGAAGGAAATGGCAACCCACTCCAGTATTATTGCCTGGGAAATCCCACGGACAGGAGAGCCTGGAAGGCTACAGTCCATGGGCCACAGAGAGCCGGACGCGACTTAGTGACTGAGTATAGTATAGTTGATTAACAATATGGTGCTCTTTTCAGGTGTACAACAAAGTGATTCAGCTTTACATATATATCTATCCTTTTTCAAATTCTTTAAAAAATTAGCTAAATATCTACACTCTGTGTGTCTACCTGTCCAAGGAAATACTCAGTCCCTTTATGTTCAAATCATTCCAACAACTGACAAAAATGTTGACACAATTGCTCAGATATTTTTCATACTCTGTGTTTATATTTCCAATAGAGTGTCTTCCTACTTTCAGCACAATTTTGTGAGGTGGTAGTAACCTCCTGAAGCAAGGACATAACACTTTTTCTCTGTTCGTTATTGGAATATAGTTGATTTAAAATATTGTGTTAGTTTCAAATGTATGGTAAAGTGATTCAGTGATATATACAGGTATTTTCAGATTATTTTCATTATAGGTTATTACAGATATTGAATGTACTTCCCTGTGCTATACAGTAGGTCCTTGTTTATTTTATGTATGGTAGTTTGTATCTGTTAATCTAATTTCCCGACTTATCCATCCCCCCCTTTCCCCTTTGGTAACCAGAAGCTTGTTTTCTATGTCTGTGAATCTGCTTCTGTTTTTTTTCCCTTCCCATTGTGGTTTATCACAGGATATTGACTATAGTTCCCTCTGCTCTACAGTAGGACCTTGCTCTTTATCCATCTTACATATAATAGTTTGCATCTGCTGACGGCAGACTCCAAATCCATCCTGCCCTCCTCTCATCCCTCTTGGAACTATAAGTCTGTTCTCTATGTCTGTGAGTCAATTTCTGTTTCATAGATAAGTCCATTTGCAGAAGACACACCACTTAAACTTACTCAAGCTCCTTTGTGACCACTCTGAACAAGACTGTCTCTGAAGCACGTACGCTGAGCAGTGGACGCCAGGTGACTGGACAGAGCAATGGTGGTTGTTATTGGTCAGCAGGGCAAGTCCTACCTAGTCCTGCCCTGCTTCCACCGTCTGCCTCTGGAGCCGGAATTTCTTGTGCTTTGCAACTTGCTAAAGACTGGGGAACACTACCGGCTGTGAATGTTCTTGTCAGCCCCATCCCGAAGAACAAAGGAAATTTGGGCTACTTTTTAATTCTGCCCTCTCAGCTCATCAACACTTGGTTTGCATTAAAATGTAAGAACATTACACTCCACACTCTGCTAATAATCAGAAAGTACTGCTTTGAAGTTTCCCTATTTCTCAGCTACTACCCATGACAGATGTTTGCCAGAGAAAAACTCAGGGGGCATTTTCTTGCAAGCATTTTGGCTGAGAACGGTACCCATTGTGCCACTTAATATTTCAGTGATCTCTAGAGTAATCAGGAAACAGCAGTGACTTATTTATCTCACGTCTTACTCCTTGCGAGCCCCCCACCACCACGGGCACGACCTCTGAAGGCACACATTAATTTCACCTCTGTATTTCTATAGCATCAATTAATAAAAACTGACTACGTTTCTAACAAATGCACGTGTCCTGATAAATGAGGGTCCTGACTTAATTGCTCTGTAAATTAAGAGCTCACAATAGATAGTGTAGGTGGTGACAATAGGGAAGAGTTTTAATATTTAAAAACTCATTAAATTGGTGTACTTTTTGAATAATTAAAGTCACAGGACCACTTTAAGGAGCTAATTTCAGTTTCATTCTTAAATGTTGTGATGACAATTCACGTGCTCCAAAAAAGTTAGAACTGTTTTTGGAATTACTACATAGAGTTGTCCTGATTTGTAATGGGCTCTGGTTTATTCCTCTTCTCTTCCTTCTTCTTTTTCCTCCTCCTCTTTTGCTAATTCTAGTGACAATGGCTGAATTAAAACCGTTCGGATGAAAGATTTTAAGGTCAAGTTATCCGTTTGCTCAAAGATACAGATCAAAAGGCAAATGTCACCTGGTTGATTTTTATCTTTTCTATCTCAACCAAATCTTTTCATTTCCATTTCATTATTTTCATTTGACATACGTGCAAATTTTTAGGTGTAGATATTTTTCAGGGAAAAAGGTTCTGTTGTTTTTGTTTATGATTTACAGCTAGGGAAAGATCTAAATGCTGAAGTATGTGTCCTGATGACATACTTTGAAGGAGTTCGGGCTGACCACAAATCTTGAGGATTATGAAAGGGAGATCCTAGAAAGAGCTCCCATCTAAGCTGGGAATCACCACGAAACACACAGTGGAGATTTTTTCCCCTTTAAATCAGAAGTTTGACTTTCAAAGTGATGATTTGCTCTAAGAATGATATATGATTCCACAGCCCAGTGTTAACAGTTGGAAAGTAGTCTTATTCTACGTTGACCAGGGCTCCATATTATCCTCACACCTTTTTTATTTCTTACTTTTCACACGTGTGCATCACACTACCTAGTAGTGTCATCGGTATTCAGCCAGCGATTAAGCTGCCTGTCCTGCTCAATTTTCCAAGTTTCCTGGACATTCTGAAATGTGAACTCTCTGGAGAAGGCAAACATAAGGAACCCCGTCTGGCATTTGTTTCTGGAAACTTAGAAGCCATTTTTTAAAGTAAATTCTTCTACTTTTTTTTTGGCCATGCCACGCAGCATGTTTCCTGACCAGGGATGGAAGCCTTGCATTAGAAGCTCTGAGTCTTAACCCCTGGACCCCCAGGGAAGTCCAGAAGCCATTTTTTTGAGAGAATTATTTTCATGTGAACTTGAGACTTCAGAAAATACAAATGAAAAATACTCGGGAGGGGAAGTGAAGTGAAGTAAAAGTCTTTCAGTTGTGTTTGACTCTTGGTGTCCATGGAATTCTCCAGGTCAGAATACTGGAGTGGGTAACCTTTCCCTCCTCCAGGGGATCTTCCCAACCCAGGGATTGAACCCAGGTCTCCCGCATTGCAGGCGGATTCTTTACCAGCTGAGCCACAGGGGAGGTTTTGATTAAAATAGAACATCGATTGGTCTTCAAACAACACTTACCATGGAAAAAAGGTGTGTACAGAGAAAGCAATACTATTCATAAAGCATTGTTTTCTCACAGATCAGAGGAAATGAAGTGGGATTTTTAGAATGTGGGATCAGAGGCGGGGGTGGGGGTGGGGGGACTGGCATTTTATTCTTGAAACGAGTATTATTCTGATCATTGTCTCTGTAAATAACTAAGAGAAGGTGGTAGCAATTCAAAGTCTGTGTGCCTGTGTTCTTCTCATAGGAGCAATTGTAAAGAAAAAAAGAATCAGTTGAACATTGTAGTGAAAAGTAGGCAGAGAAAGCACATGCAGGATGGAAAATATAAAAGACAAAGCATTTTTTACTCCATCAATTCATTAACTCAACCCTGCTTCCTGCCCCTCTGTCTTAGATGAGGGTATATCAACCTAGAGTTCTCAACTCTGAGAAGACTATTATATTAAAATGCTCTCACAGTGAATCTCATGGGATTGGGGAAAGCTGGGTTGCAAATGGGATTTTGAACCGTGTGAATTGCCAATCCCCAAAGATTGTGAAATCCTGTGGCTAGGCACCACATTCAACAAGATGTACTTCTGTGACAAGGCAATGTCACCGCTACATATTATTTTTACCTTTGGCAAGAATAACATTTGAGAGCAGAGCACACTCAAACGTGCTTCTCTCAGGGTGACCCGAATGGAAATGAAGTCTCCCTGGGTGCACTACCATCGTGCATTTATTCATTTGTTCTAATACTGTTTTTATTTGGCTTGGAAAATACATGAACACTTTAGGTTGGGGCTTCCTTCCTGGCTCAGATGCTAAAGAATCTGCCTGCAATGCGAGAGATCTGGGTTGATTCCCTGGGGTTGGGAAGATCCCCTGGAGGAGGGCATGGCAACCCAGTCCAGTATTCTTGCCTGGAGAAGCCCATGGACAGAGGAGCCTGGCGGGCTACAGTCCATGGGATCGCACAGAGTTGGACATGACTGAGCGCCTAGCACTTTCACTTTCACTTTTAAGTTGCTAGTCTTCAAAGTCATTCATGTGCTGAAAGCAATACTGTAGCCAATACTACCCCAGGCATGATGAGAAAAAGGGTGAAAATCAGCAAGGATGGATGCCAGAAACAGATTCAGGGAAGGAAAGAAAGAGAGATCAAAATGTATTTTCTCTTTTTAGCTTCTGGTTTGGATATGAGCTGAAGAGAAGGGAAAAGGAAAACGATGGGGAGGAAGAAGCCCATGGTGGTGAAGACTCCAAGACGACAATGCACACAGCCGTGTACTCCCAAAAAATGTCTCTTCACACATTAAAAGAGAGGACACACAGAACTGTCCATATTAAATGGTTGCTTTATTACAAAGCATTCACTAGAAAGAAAATTGGTTAAATCTGACCACATCATAGTTTGCATTTTTCAGAAACCCACTTTCAGAAATTCAGTGAAGTCCCCATTTTTACAAGGAACATAATGTGGCTGAGTTGGTAAAGAATCTGCCTGCAATGCGGGAGACCTGGGTTCAATCCCTAGGTTGGGAAGATCCCCTGGAGAAGGGAAAGGCTACCCACTCCGGTATTCTGACCTGGGGAATTTCATGGACTGTATAGTCCATGGGGTCTCAAAGAGAGGGACACGACTGAGCGACTTTCACTTTGACTTTCAATGGGTATGTAGAAATGCGTCTCCATCCACCAGGGGGCAGAATGGAACTCTTTGATTGGACAGAGGTCTTTGGACTTCAACTTTGATTTTTTTTTAATTTATTTTTTAATTGAAGGATAATTGCTTTACAACAACTGTGATTTTTGAGCAGTTGCAATTTGCATAGCCTTTTCACTGTCAGATATCACTCACTGGGGTGGATCCACAGAGACGTCTCTAAGAAACCCCATCCTTTAGTGTTAAGCTCTGAGCTTCACTTGGTGTATAAACTTTCTTTCTTTGCACTAAAAAGATTGATGAAAGTGTTGGGTGCTCCAGTGGGTGGTCTTCATCTTCTGGTAGGTTTGTTTTTTGAGGCACAAGATATATTTCCTCTCTGTGTCTTTTGCAAGAACGCAGATAGAAATTATTGAATTAATAATTTCAATGTGTGCCATCTTATACAGCATTGTGCACTGAAGCTGGTCTCTGAAAATATCAAGTTCTTTGTCCCTCTGTCCTCTTCAGAGGGTTTTGTTGTTTTCATTCATGATGGATTCTTACTTGAGGTTTTGCTTGGGATGTGAGCAGTTTTTTTGAAAGAAGGGGTATGCCACATGCCCTGAAGGGATATCAGTTCATTTTGTGCTGGCCTCAGTCTGTCCAGTGTGGGTTAATGGTCATGGTTTACCTCAGTGGCAGAATCAAAGAAAGAGTAGCCATTTAAGAGAAAAGCTAAATGTTGGAAATCATTAAAATAACTACAACTGGTATACACCCTGGGGAGCCGTAAGACGTAGTTTTCTCTGCTGGTGCCAAATGTCTATCTGAACTGAAATGTAAACCTTTGACATCTGAACAAGGAAAAGAAAAAAAAAAAAAACTCTGCCTTGGGAATGGTCATTGCAGTTGGTTGCTCACCACATTGGCGAACAGTGTACATCTGTTGACCAGCCCCGAGTCCTACATCAGATATGAAATCTGATGAGAGATCACAGTCTGAATTAATAGATGCGAAATGGTTTGAGTTTAATTAGCACATCTTTATGATTCCGTGTTGAGGATTTGGCATGTAAAGAAAACTAGAGCAGCATTCGGTAGCACAAACATTCTAGTACGCAGAGATTTAAAAATAAATCGTAATAAGAAACACAAGCCTATTGAATGCCGCCACTAAGAAGCCAAACTAATGGAGGTAGTCAGTCAAAAAGTGCACCCCCTGGAACTGAGTCTAAGAATCTGCCGTACCACTCTGTCTCTGCTGCCAAATCCCATATGACATCACTGTGATCTCTGCAGAGAAATAAAACAATAAAGCAAACCAGGTGATTTCAGAACCATCCCCATTTCCCTCAAAAACAAGTTTAAAATGTATTCTTTTGGTTGTTGATGCTATTTCCGACAGGGATGGGGTTCTCTGGTCACCATGAGCGTGCACTCAGGTTCCCTTTGCACCATTGCCTGTGAATTGAAGGCTCCAGTGACACGGCTGTTATCTTCATGACTTTCTGGGATGATGTTGATTAGAGACACATGATATTCACTTCAGCATGGTATTCAAGTGGTAAAATCTATAACAGATAAATCCTCCAGTAACCTAGGGGCTTCCCAGGTGGCTTAGTGGTAGAAGAATCCACCTGCCAATGCAGGAGACATGGATTTTATCTCTGGGTGGGGAAGATCCCCTGGAGAAGGATATGGCAACCCACTCCAGTATTCTTGCCTGGAAAACTCCATGGACAGAGGCGCCTGGCAGGGCTGCAGTCCATAGGGTCACAGAGAGCAACTGAGCACATACCAATAACATATCCATAGGCAACATGGCCAGTAGCTCAATCTTTCCCGAAATTATATGCTCACATACGCAATAAAAGTTTGCTACATTAAGGGTACATTTTCTATCATCATTCATCTCATTTCTGGTTTTTCAATATTCTAACTTTATGAATGTATTACTATGATGTGATAACTCTTAAAGGTATCCAGCTTTCAGATTTTGATGATCAGTGATTTTGGTTTTCTTTGTCACATAAACACGAGGAGTTTCTAAGAGCTCCCGCTTTGTAGGTGAAAATGGACGCTACCATTGGATATTAGCAGGTTTTGAGGTGTTTTTCTAGATGGATTTATACTGATTGATTGTTTCATTTTTCTCTTACTGGGTCTTACATTTCTTCTCCTCCACTAGTGCTTTTTTCCAAGAACAATGAGTATATATTGTGTTGTCATTAGTCTTTGTAACAGTCTGAAACTTACAGAACTGTGTGTGTGCTGTTACTTCAGTAGGGTCCACTCTTTGCTACCCCATGAACTGTAACCAATCAGGCTCCTCTGTCCAGGGTAGTCTCTAGGCAAGAACACTGGAGTGGGTTTCCATGTCCTCTTCCAGGGGATCTTCCCTACCCAGGGATCGAACCCATGTCTCCTGCATTGCAGGAGATTCTTTACCCGCTGAGACACCTGGGAAGCCCCTTACAGCATATTTTGATAAAAATATTCATGTCTTGGGCCTCCACTGCCCAGTGCTCCATTCAAGAATCAAGCCAACCACAGGAGCTGCGTGCTTCTTGTACTCTCCAGAAGTATTTTAATTTCATTTGGCTCCCTGTTAGACACTGCAGAATTATGCAACATCGTATATTTAAAAGTTATCTGTGCGGTCAAAAATCTATCCGTGAAATTTCTGAAGGTAGTTTCTCAGTGTGGAGGAACAGAACAGTCATGTCAAACCAATTAAAATATATCTACCTAATTGCTTGCACCTTTGAGGCCACTAGGAACTGTCACTTAAAGAGACAGAAATAGACCTTTGGTGTCCTGTGAATGCCATGAACTTGTAGCTGATGAGGATGGACGCCCCCAATCCTACAGTTCCAGAGATGTTTGAATCTATTTTAGGGGTAATGCTGGATTCTTGGTGTTAAAATTTTAAGTAGCTTAATATTACCTGAATGAAACGAGATTGAAAAACTTCGGAAAAGAAAATTTTTCTTTGATCTAAATACAAATCCTGCTTGAACTCCAGGAATGTAGATCAAGTCCATTATAATGTAACCAAAAATGATATTCTGATGAAAGTCAGAAATTTACAAATCCTATTCAGATATGGATTCTTACCGTACATCTGGGATCCTTGATGTGAAGGAAAGCACAGGCACTGTTTTAAGCTCTGGATAAGTGACAAATAATGCAAAACTCTATTTCAAGGAAGAAATCTGATCAGCACCAGCTCTGAGTATACGAATGCCTTAACTGTAATTCATAGCAACCAGGTGTTGTTATGATAAGTTCTTTAAATGCTCCGCAGCCTAGGGTTTGGTTTTTTGCTTTTTTTCAAAATCTGGAACTCAAGTTCCAGTGCAATCTTGGAGATTTTCTTCAGAATGTCACCCATGACTATATTTTGCTTTTTCTGAAATTGTGGTGTGTCCAGTGGCCTTGTGGCGTGTCCAGTCCTCCCCTGATCACACATTCTTAACCAAATAATGACTAACATTCAGAGCTTTTTAAAATCCTAAACTACCCATCATTTATCTTCTCTCTGCTTCCTCAATCTTCATCTTTTGGGTCTACCATATCTTCCTTCAACAGAAATCTTCTGAAGGAAACAGTTTGCAGATTATCATCTGTAATTAACTTAAATTTAAAGATTCGAATACACTTCTTTAATTTCTTTTGGGGGTATGATCAGGGAATTCATTAGTAATCAATATATTTAATAAGTGTGTGGTGTGCCTATTGGCTATCACACACAACGTTCTAAACAACATATCATGTAACTCCTGCAGACTTTCCAAATCTTGATTATTTAAACAAAAGCAGATTTACCTCTGCAAATCTATACAAAGATTTCCAACAACCAAAAGAAAAAAAAAAACCAAAAAAAAAAAAAAAACAAAAACAAATGGTTATTTGGTTTCAATCTAACATGTGCATCTATCTGGACTTAATAATTTCCCTCTGTTTATTTTCCATTAAAGAGGAGGTGGTTATACAATCCAGTGTGAGTATTTAAAAAAACTCAGAACTTTGTTTGATAGAGTATGTTATTTCATATCATTTTTCAATCCATTCAGCTGTGAGTGTTTTCTATCACACAAATTGCTGTGTCACTGAGTGTCATTCCAAAGCTGGTGGTGTGAACCCCACATTCATTTCAAAGACGCTCCCTCCCCATCAGGAATTTCCTCTTCTTAAAGATGCACAGATAAAATGGTGATTGCTTAGAAACCAAGTTGCAATGTTCATCATTTTGTAAGTACCATGACAAATTACAGAGCATTGTTGTTTAAATTAAACGTTAAAGTAGGTTAGTCCAGACATTTATAATGGTGCATGTAATTAGCCCCAACACCGATGAAATATCAACAAATTAACTGTTTTCGAAGAAAAAAAAAGTCATCTTCAAAATATTCCAGTATGAGAACTGGAGCTTTTAAACAAATGATGTCACCCAGTCTGGGAGGGCTTTGTCATGTTCAGTAAATTAGCACGACCTAACCACAGCAGAAAATTTCCTTGAGCTGCAATAAAGACTAAATGCTTTCAGACTCCCATGATCCTTTGTAGTCATCATTTTAAAGCACTGCCTTAGTGAGCTAAACCTGTAAAGTTTTCTTTGGAGCGGCTGTGAGTTGATTAGATCTATTTCAGCCTAGTAGTGGTAATAGGCTCCTCTCTGAGAAACTGCTTACCCTCTGCTCCCCGGCAGCTGGAGAGACTGGAATTAATCAGATCTGCTGGGGACTTCCTCTGCGTCTCCACAGGCCAGCAACTCTGGAATCATTTACCGCGGAATCTGACTGTCAACTCTTTGTCATTTAGGCTTTTGATTATGCTTTCTTTCTTTCGTTTTCTTTTTTTCTCCCCCAAGGGGGAAAAAAATGGAAATGGATGACAGATTATCCTAATAAAGAAATTTACATGTGACTTATACCGATATCCGTGATCACCTTTGATCTGTCCTTTAAAAAAACAGAGGTGTGTGATAAGGTAGAGAAGATCTGCTATTAAAATGAACTCCCCCCCCCCACACTTTATTAAGATATACATCCAACCAAAAGGAGGCAGACACTGGTAGGTACATTGTCTTTTGGAGAAGGGTATATTTGGAGATCTCATTTTTGAAGTACCTTTACGATTCTCTTAGGCAGCTTTTCATAAAATGGTTGGTCTGTGTGTCTAGCTCAAATTTGTCCATCTCAACATGTACAGAATCACTACCTAAAACACAAAGCCTATTAACATTCATAGCAAAGCACTACCAAGTACCGACTGAAATGACAAAGAAACAGATTCAAGTCCACATAAAAATCTATGAGTCTAATTTCACTACTTGATTTTCTCAGATGCAAATATCTTGATAATTGAGTTGCATGATTTTATGCTTAAAATTAAAAAAAAATATATATTCCATAATGTCATAACAAAAATAAACCACCCAAATCAGAGGACAATTTTACATTAAGAATTTTTATCTTGGGGCAACTTTTTCTTCAATTTAGAAACCAAGAATATTTTCTCTTATTTCAGCATTCTAATTATTTGACAGGGTACTCTTTCTGAGGGAACATATACCCAACAGATAGGGTAAAGACATTTAAATATCTTCTCTAGGGTATAACCATAATAATTATATGTAAATGCTGGGAACTAATGTTTCTAAAATTGTGATACATAATATTCTAGGATGAATGTAATCCCCCTAAAAGTATTTTTGCAAACAATATTTTCTTTCACCTAATTGGTACGAAGGCTGTAACGAGTCAAATTGAGGAACTGTATATTGCACATGCCAAGATGTTATGGATACATCGGGATCACGTAGCCCAGACCAACAAAAGTGTTACAGAAACAGACAACAGACTAAATGTATTTACCTTACAACAAGATGTCCTGCTTTCTGTACAAGTTTGCAGGACAGGGCAGCGGATTTCAATAAGGAATTGTGTGCTACGTGTGGCTTGTGGCTCTACATAAGGCATGGCCTTCTCATTCGTCCTTCTGATGCTGTTTAAGTCTGGTTGAGCCACGAAACAGCCACAAAATGAGCGCAGATTTGAGGGCCCACTCTGTGTGTGTGTGTCTGGCAGGTGGAGAGTGTGTACCCAAACCATCCCTTCCAAGAAGAGGGAATAACATCTCCGTGGCCCAGTGCTAGAAGGGATAATGGGAAAGGTACATTGCTGATGATCATGGTGCCAACATCGTGGGCTTAAGTCGTATTTTTGAGAATTGTATATCCTTAAGGGATGCAGGCTCCCTTTGGATCGTTCAAATGTGAACGACTGAGCGGAGCGTCTGCTTTCTGGCCCACACGCCTTCCCCCTCATCTCCTCTCCTCACCCACTCCCTCCCGCCCCCGTCTCTGGCTGTGGCTGGCACCTCGCTCTTTCTTCTGTTTGGGTGGGCAGGGTGCCCAGGTGCCTCCCAAGGGCCTTCACCTAGATTGCTCATTAGCCCCCCTTCAGAAGGAAGAGCCATCCTGCCACGGAGCTCTCTGCTGCCTCGCGGATCCCAAGGCCCGAGATGCCGACTTCTCCGCTGCTCTCGGCGGTCCCAGGCACCGGGGCTACAGGAGGACGCTGCTGGGGCTCATTTGGCACAGTCCCTTGCAAGAATGCAACTTGCATTTGGCCAAATTCAATGAGGAGAGGGGAGAGAGAGAGGGAAAGAGGAAGAGGAAAGAGAGAGAGAGAGAGGGAGAGCCCTGCTCACTAATTGAGCTATTTAACAGACTGCAGAGCTACCTGGAGGGCAGCCAATCATTACTCAGTGTCTTAATAGTGCTGAGACTCTAGCATCATTCCAAGTAAGTTTCACATATTTGTTTGTTTGTTTTAGTTTAGTTTGTCTTTAGTGGTGGGGGGACGAGGAGAGGGTGAAAATCAGAGCAGAGATGGGGGAGGACATGAAATGAGAACCACTGTTCCTTGTGTGTTAATCCGGACACTGAAGGAGGAAAAGCCAGTGTGGTTCTCAGACTGGCAAGGAACAAATTCAAAATGGCAAAAAAAAAAAAAAGTTTGAGATTTATTTACAGGACTTGGTCTTCATAATTTTTTTTTTTCTTGCTTCCTCTTACACGGGTCACCTTCCCCATCCTGGGGCATCTCTCTGGCTGCTTGTCAATGGCCCTTTTCCGAGTGGCACTGACCTGTCAGGCTGTCCTTGCTGACCTGGCCTCAGGCTGGAGCTCTGCTCACAGGCTGGAACGATTTCCTTCAGAACAGCCCTTGGATGCAGAGGGTTTGTTGATTGGCAAGATGGCTGGAATGGGAAGACCCTGCCAACCTGGAGCCCGCACTTCTTTCTAGACTTGGCCCCAAAGCTCTCTTCTCCTGGAATCCTCTGGGACAACTCCCTTCCGATTTCTCCATCCCATGCTCTGTATGCACAGTTTGCATCAGTGTGTTCACATGGTATCTATTTCTAAGCCTCTGTTTCTTTCTGAGCCCTTGGTGTCTGCTTCGTCTTCTTGATCAGAATATAAGCCCTCTCGATGTGGGAACCGTATCTTCCAATTCTTCATTTCTTTTTTCTACCATACCTTCTCTCATTCTTTGTGTGCTAAAAGCATTTATTAAGGTTTATTTTGACATGCAAAGAGTTGGACATGACAGAGTGACTGAACAACAAACAGGTTTATTTACTGAATGGCTGTGAGGAAAAGTAGTTGTTAGATGAAGCTTCCATTTTGTGAAAATCTTGGCCAGGCATTGACCATTCTCTGTGCCTCACTTGATCAATATTAAGAACAACCACAAGGATGCATTTTCAAATGTTCTGTGAAAATTAATGGATAATTAATGGCCATAGCCCAAGATAGTGATTAAGAGGGCTGGCTCTGGAGCCAGGATGCCTGGTTTGAATCCTGGCTCTGTACAGGCTAACTGCTCAATAATTATAACACTCTAAATTTTCCAGTTTGAGGCTCAACAGTTACTGAATGTTTACTCTGTGCCAGCCACGGTGACAAGCACTCTATCAGCTTTGCCATGGCACCCCTAGGAAACAGATACAGTTATTATTCCCATTTTACACACGAGTAAGGTCAAGTGGCTAACATGGTGCGTGATGTATGGTGGGTGCTTAATGGTAACATTGAAGCCATGTGATGAATTCACAGTGTACTGAGAGCTGAAAGGAGAACAGAGGACCAGCTTCCAGCTCCTCTCTCCCGTCTTCCTCAGCTCATACCTGGGGCCATGGTCTAGGATGCAAGGCAAGCCTGGGACGCTGTATCTGCAACCCCAAGCACAGTTTACAGTGATGGCAGAAATAAACAGAGTGAAGCCTGCTTGCGATCTCGCCAAGCCTGTTCTCTCTCACGGCACATTCCTATCTGAATGTCCCAGCCAAGGACCCATAAAGGGTTTTACCACTGAGATTGGCTTCTCCTCAAACTGTCAGAGCTATTGCCAAGTGTTGCTGTCAAACAGTGGCACATCTTCTCCCTTTCAAATCCTGTGATTCTCTGCGGCTTAAAAAAAAAAAAAAGTGCATTTGTCTACGTCTGTGTTGTTTGTGTTTCTTTGTGTGTGTGTTCTCAGACACCAGGGGTGACTTATGTTTTGGTCTAATTTATAAATGATTATATCAGTAACTGAACTTGTCTGAACACTAACGCACTATAGATGTGTCTAGAATTTAGTGAGCAGTTGGTGAGCTTTAAAAATGCTAAAAAAAGTGTTTTCCACAGTTTAGTATTTTCGTTGTATGACTTTCTTTTAAATATTACAATAATTTTTTTGTTTATACACTTCAGTAATGTATTTTTATTTTTAATATTAAAATAGACACCATGCCATCTCCTTTATTTCTAAATTATTTGATCAGTTTTCTAAAAATGTTAAAGTATAAGAGCTTGTAAGATCTAAACTCATTTTTTAAAAAGTGTTCCCAGTTTTATTTTAAAAGAATTACCAAAATTCAAAGATGATTAACATGGTCTCACAGAAATTCAATATGGCTGTATTGATTATTTTTGATATTTTAGAACAAGAACACTTTCTAAAATAATTATATCTTCCACTTACTGAGCACTTATTAATTCATTCAAAAAGTGCATGTGTGCTCAGCTGTGTCTGACTCTTTGCAACCCTGTGGTCTGTGACCCGCCTGGCTCGTCTGTCTTTGGGAATTCTTCAGGCAAGAATACTGGTGTGGCTTGCCATGCCCTCCTCCAGGAGATCTTTCTGACCCAGGGATCAAACTTATAACTCTTATGTCTCCTGCACTGGCAAGCGAGTTCTTTACCACGAGCACCACCTGGAAATCCGCCATCTAGCTCTCATCTACCAGTTATCATCAGGGTGACATCGGACAAGTTAAATCACCGAATGCCCTATGTGTCTCCCAACGGGTAGGGGCCTCTAGTTATTTCTGAGAGTTTGGGGTGCAAAAAAGACATTCTTGATTTGATCCAAACTTTCAGCACTTGTACAGAAATGATGACATCCCTGAGAGAGGCCATAGTCATCACTTGTTTTGCAGTCATCATGAGAAATCCCTGGGTACACAGTGCAAAGCTAAACTCAGGCTCGCTGGAAATGTTCCAGGTGGCACTAGTGGTGAAGACTCTGTCTGCCAATGCAGGAGACACAGGAAACTTGGGTTCCATCCCTGGGTTGGGAAGATCCCCTGGAGAAGGAAATGGCAACCCACTGCAATATTCTTGCCTGGAGATTTCCATGGATGGAGGATCCCAGTGGGCTACAGTTCGTGGGGTTGCAAAGAGTCCTGAGCAACTGAGCACTGGGAGCTTCAAATGCCTGGCTGCCCAGGCTGGCCGCCTCCCAGTCATGGCTTGGACCCCATTGTAGGATGAGCACCAGGGTTGGGTGTTGAGATGAACATCTATGTGGGGCCAGATCTGGGTTCAAGCACCCTTGGGGCGGGTTCCAAACCTGTTTCCTCTTCTGTAAACCATGGGTAATAGTTACCTGATAAACAGGGTTGTGACAAGCTGTCATAGAGCTTCGGTCACGGCAGGGATTACTTACTTAGAGGTCCTCCAGCAGCACCCTCATTAGAGTCATCATTATGAGCACTAGCATCGCACCAGCACAGGCCTATTGATCAGAGTCTTGGGAAAGTTTCTTAAACTCTTTAAGGCTGTGCTGGCCAGTAACCTCAGGTGACCGCTGAGCCCTAGAAACGTGACTTCCTGTGGCTGTACAATACACATTAGATTTTGAAGACTTAGTATGAAAATGAGGATTTAAAGCATCTCATGGATTAAAGGTTTGTATCATTACATGTTGAAATGATAATAATTTGAAAACATTAACTTAATAAAATATATGATTAAGATTATTTTCACGTGTGTTTTTTGACTCATTTTGAATGTAGTTGCTAGAAAATTGAAAATTTTAGTGGTGGCTCCCATCTGTGTTAGTATTATGTTTCTATCAGACAGAGCTTCTCTAGGGATCCAAGTTATTGGATTGGACAAAATGTTTGTTCCGATTGTTACAGGAAAACCTGAATGAAATTTTTGGTCAACCCAATAAAAGCCTAAAAGGAAATGTAACTCAGCTAAACCCTATTCTTTTTTGTTCCAGTCCTCCCATCCTTTATCGCTGTGTTCTGGGAGGTTTTGTCCTGCACGATATATTTTAAATATACATATATAAAGAGGGTGAAAGAGGAGAGTGTAAAAGCTGTCCTAAAACTCAACATTCAAAAAAAAAAAAAAAGATCATGCATCTGGTTCCATCACTTCATGGCAAATAGATGGGAAAACAATGGAAGCAGTGAAAGACTTTATTTTCTTGGGCTCCAAAATCACTGTGGACAGTGACTGCAGCCAAGGAATTAAAAGGTGCTTGCTCCTTGGAAGAAAAGCTATGACAAACCTAGACAGCATATTAAAAAGCAAAGACTTCAATTTGCCAACAAAGGTCTGTATAGTCAAAGCTATAATTTTCCAGTAGTCACGCGTGGATGTGAGAATTGAACCATAAAGGAGGTTGAGCACTGAGGAACTGATGCTTCCGAACTGTGGTGCTGGAGAAGACTCCTGAGAGTCCCTTGGACTGCAAAGAGATCAAGCCAGTCAATACTAAAACAAACCAACCCTGAATAAACACTGGAAGGACTGAGGCTGAGGCTGAATCTCTAATACTGATGCAAAGAGCTGATTCACTGGGAAAGACCTTGATGCTAGAACAGATTGAGAGGAAGAGGAGAAGGGGGCAGACAGAAGATGAGATGGTTGGATGGCATCACTAACTCAATGGACATGAGTCTGAGCAAACTCCTGGAGATAGTGAAGGACAGGGAAGCCTGGCGTGCTGCAGTTCATGGGGTCGCAGAGTCAGAAACGACTTAGTGACTGAACAACAGCAACAATACATATTTTAAAATACATATATATTTTCTCTACTGAATGGGATAGAGCAGAGCTAACAAGGATGAAATATGTAAGACACTTGAAAAACAAATGTTGCGAACACAATTTCATCCATCAAGAGAAGACGATTGTTACTTTGAAATATTTTTAAAGCCTGTAACCAGGTTAAAGATTTACATCTGGATGTATTTTTTGCTTCTGACACATCAAGAAACCTTCAGTGTAAAAGACAAATTGCAAAGTGTATCAAGTAGGATGATACCACCTGGACATTTACTGAAAATGTTGCAGCGTTTTAGTATTGGTTTGTCTACTGAAAATTCATAGAGGAATAATTGAATAGCATATGCGTGATTGTGTGACTCACAATTAAAAAATTCAGTCTGTATTTGTGAGCCAGAATTCCACACTCTTTCCAAATTTTAAAGTGGAGAAAACGTAGAAATATCCACCACTTACTCCATACTGTAAATAAACATTAACGTTTGTCTTTACTTCCTAGGAATGTGAAATTCTGGTGAAGCATTTTTTGTGTGTGTGATAAACAGAAATGCTACAATTATTTTTCTGCTTCACCTCTTTGCTCTGTACAATGCTGTTGAACTTGCCCTTTTAAAGATTAATCAAAATCTGCATTTACAATCAGTTGAAGGCTGTCTCTATAATTTTGAGCTCACGTAATGTGATAGGAGTTAATTTGATTAAAACAAAATTAAAGCATGCATAGTCCACAAAAACAGAACACATTTGCAGGCTTCTTAGTGCCAGGGCTGGTGCTGAAAGACTTGCCAAGGGAATGGTTTTGAACTAGAAAGATCTTGCCTCTTAGTAGATGTGAAAGATAAGTGGATGTGACTGGGTGTTTTACTGTAACATTTGATACTCCCAGAATGATCACATTTTATTAAGAAATGTGAAAAAATAAAAGGGGTAAAGCAGTTTAGAGAAACCCGCTGTTTTTTCACTCCCCAGCATTGCAGTTCTTGGAGTGGGTGCTGATCTGCTATACATACCCCCCTCCCTCACTTCTCTGGGTTGGTTGGACCACATAAGTTTGGGATGGAGTCAGGGGATGAGAGGGCTTCCCGGGTGACTTAGTGGTAAAGAGTCCATTTGCCAATGCAGGAGACACAGGTTCGATCCCTGGGTCAGGAAGATCTCCTAGAGAAGGAAATGACAACCTACTCCAGTATTCTTGCCTGGAGAATACCGTAGACAGAGGAGCCTGGTGGGCTACAGTGCATGGGGTTGCAAAGAGTTGAACATGACTTTTAACTAAGCAACAATCACAGGGAATGAGAGTGTATTCTTACATACATGCTGTCCACTAGGGTTGAGGAGGTCTTTCTCACTTGGTCTTGTTTCATCTGATGTTAATGGTTTCTGCTGCCCATGTGCTGGCCCCTGCACAGACGGTGTGCGTGCGTGCTTTCTCAGTCGTATCTGACTCCTTTCTGACCCCATGGACTGTAATCCGTCAGGCTCCTCTATCCATGGGATTTCCCAGGAAACAGTACTGGAGTGGCTCACCCTTTCCTCTTCCAGGGTGTCTCCCCAACTCAGGAATTGAACCCACATCTCTTGTGTCTTCTGCCGTGGCAGGTAGATTCTTTACTGCTGACCCACCTGTATAGATGGTGTGAGGTCTGTAGAGGGTGGCACTCAGCTGAGGACTCCTCCAAATATAGGCAGTCTCTGGGGTCCTTCCAGTGGTCCATGGCCCCAGCTTTATCTCTGGGAAGGGAGTCCCCTCTTCATCTCTGAGCACCTTCTATGGAGCCGTGTCCTTTTTTCCTGCCTCTGGGGGCCAGGCAGCTAGGGAAGTATTTATGTCAGGTCCACCCTGCTGCCACAGGCTCCAACAGTCCTCGCCCATCCCCTCCCACCGCGAAATTACCAGACCAGTTGTAGATACCAGTTCTGGCATTTTCTCTGCCAATTTCCGCCAGGTTATATAACCACCTGTATATAAGCACCTGTGTACTTGTATAAGCATGTATATAAGCATGCATGTGACAGTGTATGCCAGACATGTGAACTAACTCACGTCATTAGACATGTGAACACACATTCTCATCTTTGGAAGTTTGTGACTTGAAGGTTCGTATGTAGAGCTCTGATTGCTTATGTGTGGAATTGCCTTGAGTCACGATCTCCTCCCCTTTAAAAAGTGATGAAAACCATTGCATGGCTATGTTTCTCAAAGCCCACTGGAGAGAAGGAAGTTGTACTCTGTTCCCCTGCGTTCTACATTCTCAGGTAGGGTCTACGGGGTTCGATGGGCACCAGGTCAGGTGGTTCATACCCAAGGTCTGAGAGTATTGCTCAACTTACCTGCTAGTTGAGCCAAATGTCTGGTGGAAACCATCCACTCTTTCATTTTGCCAGACTCCTGAGGAGAATCACGCAGCAAAACATTCTAGATTTTTTAACATGGGTGTTACACTCTAGATATAAAATTGTGAATCACACACTTGTGAAATATTCTGAATACTGGCAGTTTAAATGGAAGGTGGCTTTGAGTAAAAACTACCTACAACACAATAATTAGGGTCTGATGAGTCCTGACCCCGTAGAACTAAATCTGGGAGAATCTCAGGTCTCAAACTGCTACTTAAGTGCCCATGGGCTAAAAGTTGCAAAATGGAATGGGCAAGTAAAGACAGTCATTAAAATTTAAGTAGATGAAAACTGGATAATTGCACACTGCTTTTTATCTTGACGCACACTGTGTTAAGAGTTACTATCTAGAACCATCTTCTTGAGAAATAAAGAGATGAGATGGTTAAAAAGTGACTATTTCTGAACCATATCAGGGAGGGGGGTGCATTTGAGACACAGTCTTACAGCTCACTCCATGCTCAATTCAGGGTCCCACATGTAACCAGTGCTCCATAAATATTTGTGGAGTTTATTAATGTAGGAATGTAAACAAATATCTTATTTTTCCATTAAAACTGAGTACGATGGAAGAAATTTAAAAATGTAACCCAGAATCAAACACAAATCACCGCAATTTAGCCCTTAATTAGCATGAAGAGTCCATTGTTGTTATTAGTTTTCAAGATTTGTGTAGGGATCACGAGATAGTTGGGCATCTTTGTAATATGTTCTTCAGGTTTAGTTAATGAGAAAATAATATTCATCCCCACTGCATTCATGCACTTGGCATCTTTTCTGTGAAGTGCTAAAAATACCATTTTGGGGTACATTTTAGAGAGGCTAAGGAAAATATCTGAACTATAAAATTCAAATTGCAATCTCCTTTTCAGCTTCAAGCTGCAGCAAGTAGTTCCACATTGAATATACATGTCCTCTCAGATCTTCCAGGGCTTGGGTGTGTTGGAGGTTGTTGATGTAATGTATGCAGTTTTGTCTTCAATGAAGGTTTTCTGACTGACAGATTGATGAAGGGAATGTTGCAAGGCGGTGTGTCTATTCATCTAATTGTCTAGATGATCTGTAGGAGTTAGAAAAACTTCCCATTGCTGATGGGGGTGAAACCGGGTAATCACAGCTTTCAAAAACTTGAATTTCCAGTTAAAAAAAAAAATTCCTCAGAAACAGAAGATGACCAGCCAAGGGAGATCCTCTAGGGTGACCAAGGAATTCAATCAAAAAAATTGGAGAGGACCTAGAGCTCATTCACTGTAGTTGCTGCTCTTCATAGAGAAACTCCTCTTTTTTTCATATATATATATGTGTGTGTGTGTGTGTATATATCTTTCCATGTTTTCTTGAGTGTTTCCTCACTCAGTCATGTCTGACTGTTTGTGAACCCATGGACTGTAGCCCTCCAGGCTCCTCTGTCCATGGGATTTCTCTAGATTTAGAATTTCAGGGAGTATCAAATTCCAGAGCGGTAATTACTGAACATCCACTACCATTCTCTGTTTTCATTTTCTCATGCAACGCACTTAGACGTTGAAATATACTTATGCACTTAAATAAGATTTTCCTCTGACTAAATTGCCAATCTCCTGAGAAAAATCTGATAAACTAAATTTTAATTAATCTCTGTTATACCCTTCTCATCTTTCCTCGAATGAATTAATTTTTTTCCCATAGCAACTTAATACCTAATTCACTCAAACACTGTTTTACTTTAGAACCCTTACTGTTGCTTACGTTTTCTCTGCTTGTATTTCCACCACCCCCCCCCCCCAAAGGTCACAGTTTTTAAACACAGGTGTTTTTTTCCCTAAGATTCAGGGAATGTTTTATTTTATTGTCTAGTTTTTACATTTAATTTATTCGCTGAAAAAATATGTACTAAGCATCCTTCATCACCTTCCCTCTTGGAGGTGAAGAGTGACCTGGCATCACTGACCTGTAAGTGGCAAGGCTGGAATATGAGCTCCTGCCATGAGGCTGTAGGGTCTGTCCTGTGTCTGTCTGTGTATGGGTCTGGACTAGAAAGGGACAAAAGTAAGGTGCTTCTTTAGCACCACTTGCCATCCGGTAGTACAAGGAGTAAAGGCAGATGGACTGATGGTGTGAGCAAAGGTGATGCACTTCTTGGGTGAGATCTTAGTGTTAAATGTCTGGTTCAAAAGATGCAGAGTGTAGAGAAAGGTCATGAGTCAAAAGCCAAGAGTTAGTTGTCATTTAAACAATCAAGCTATGACAAACCTAGACAGCGTATTAAAAAGCAGAGATATCACTCTGCTGACAAAGGTCCCTATAGTCAAGCTATGGTTTTTCTAGTAGTCAAGTACAGATGTGAGAGCTGGACCATAAAGAGGGCTGAGCACGGAAGAATTGATGCTTTCGAACTGTGGTGCTGGAGAAGACTCTTGAGAGTCGCTTGGACTGCAAGGAGATGCAACCAGTCAGTTCCAAAGGAGATCAGCCCTGAATACTCATTGGAAGGACTGGTGCTGAAGCTGAAGCGCCCGTGCTTTGGCCACCTGGTGCAAGGAGCCAACTCACTGGGAAAGACCCTGATGCTGGCAAAGATTGAAGGCAGGAGAAGAAGGGGAGGACAGAGGCTGAGATGGCTGGATGGCATCACTGACTAACTGGACATGAGTTTGAGCAAGCTCTGGGAGATAGTGAAGGATAGTGGAGCCTGGTGTGCGGCAGTCCATGGGGTCTCAAAGAGTCAGACACAACTTAGAGACTAAACAACAACAGCATTAATCAAACTCCAAATCAAATGAAAACAAGCAATTACTGATCCCCTGCCAAGTACCAGATACAGTTAGTGGCCCCAGCGCTGCAAGCATTCAGAAAACATGGTCCCATCCTCAGGAATGTGGAGTGTTGAGTCAGTCCTGAGTCACATAGATGACAAATAGTGACATGTGTGACCTAGCAAGGGCAGGAGGGCAGCCTACCTGAGTCTGCCAGGTCAGAGAGGCTTCCCGTAGGAAAAGCCCCAAGGCCACTCCAGAAGAACGCATAGGATGTGTGACTCTGAACCTCCTGGAATTCAGATGCCTCAGTTTTGAAAGGAGGATCAAAATAGTCTGACATCGATTGTTTGAGAATCAAATGTGGCAATTCAGTGTGAGCATTCCCACCTGGGGATTTTTCATAGTTGTAAGAGACATTTCTTAAGATGTTAAACATTTTCTAGTCCCACCTACTTCAGTAAGCATTTCTCTAATTCTTCAACCTTCTTTCTAGAAGCCTATGGCTGTTGCTTAGATTTCACAAACAGCAATGATCTTATTTACTGACCAGTTTTGCAAAATCAACTCCGTATTAGAAAATTGTAGGAGCTGAGTGTGACACCAGGGCCTTCCCTGGTGGCTCAGACAATAAAGAATCTGCTTGCAATGCAGGAGACCTGGGTTTGTCCCTGGGTCATGAAGATCCCTCGGAACAGGAAATGGCAAACCATTCCAGTATTCTTCCCTGGAGAATTCCATGGACAGAGGAGCCTGGCGGGCCACAGTCCATGGGGTCACAAAGAGTCAGACACGACTGAGTGACTAACACACACAGTATGACACTGAATTATTAATTGCAGTGAGCTCAGGAGCAAAGGAAATATTGGGTGCAAATATACTTACGACAATAAAATTCTATGTGATTTTTATTTAAATGTAATATTTTCCCCCAATCTGGTTATTTCATTGAGTAACATCTTCAGACTCAAGTATGTATTCGAATCTAAGACCGTGTCTTTCCTTGAGAAAGGAAAGTCATCTTCAGGAAGAAGCCCTGCCTTTGCAAGTAGAAATAATTGACTGAACAGGCATAATGTGATTCCCTTTTAAAGAATGTTCTTCACCATGACACTTCGGTAGTAATAGTAACGATCTTTCTTATTTTATGCTCCACTAGGGCATATGTGGCCAATTGTATCGCCAGTGTAAGTCTGGATGACTTTCTATTACTTTCTATTGATAGTTTTTAATAACTGAAGACATTTGAAACTAGAAGGCAGTCAGCGGTGCTTGCCACAAAGCAGGGGCAATTAAGATGGGTAAGGGTTCCGCACCCTGAGTTGGTCTATGCACGCTGGGAGAGGCAAAGTCAGCCATTAAAAGAATTAAACCATTTGGGGCTGGGGTTAAGGTCTGTGAACTGTTTAATGTCATAATTGCCTGCTGCCTCAGTCATCAAACTGAATGAACTTCTACGCTGAAATGTCATAAATGCTCAGCATTAAGATTTATATAACCCAGGTATCCGACCTACCGCCACGCTGTGCCTGAGCAGGAAGTGTTTGTTATGTCTTACTCAACCTTTGGGGAAAAAAAAATAAATAAATCCAGAAATATGCTTGCTCTGGCAATGATCAAAACATTAAGAACTGATTCTGTTATCTGTGTGCTGCGTTCGGAATCTGTGATAAACACAGCCATTCCCTATAAAAAATAATTTGGATCCAGATTCCTTTCATAGGTGTATGTGTTTACTATACAAATGAAAATGGTCAGTGTCATGTTTTCCCACTGTACATTTTGCTAAAATGTGAGAGGCACATTTCTAGTTAAAGCTGTTTTATGAAGAAGTGCAATATTCTGTGCTTATCACTTCCATTTTAAGCCTTCCTAGGAAAGCCCCCAAATTTTGTCGGGTGTGTTGATAAAATGTATGTTAAATGTAAAAGAGTAATTTGTAGTTAAATATTATTTGGAATGTCCCCCTTTTTGAAGATTTTTTGGATGTGGATCATTTTTTAAAGTCTTTATTGAATTTGTTACAATACTTTTTCTGTGTTCTATTTTGACATTTTGGTTGCCAGGCATTGTGGACTCTTAGCTCAGCCAACAGGGATCAAACATGCATGTGCTGCATTAGAAAATGAAGTCTTAACCACTGGACCGCCTGGGAAGTCCTTCCCCTTTCTACAAAATGTGGGATTATATTCAAGTCAGAGATTTATGTAAGTCGAAATAATGGCACATCTCACTTAAAAATTTAAAATCAATGAATTTCAGAGTCATTGTGATGAAATTTCCCATGACGTTCTATCAAATTTAATGCAATGCCAACCTATGAATTATGTTTCTCAAATTATCAAAATTGTTACACTCTTACAAATCAATAACAAAAATTAAAAAATAAATTAAAATGGGCAAAAGACCTGACTGAATCCTTGATAAGAGACGAGTGTGTGCTCAGTGGCTCACTCGTGTCCAACTTTTTGCGACCCCATGGACTGTAGCCCACCAGGTTCCTCTGTACATAGGATCATTCTGGCAAGAATACCGGAGTGGGTTGCTATTTCTTACTCTAGGGGAATCTTCCCAACCCAGGGATTGAATCTGCATCTCCTGTGGCTCCTGCATTGGCAGGTGGATTCTTTACCACTGCCATCTGGGAAGCCTGATAAAAGAAAATATGTGGTTAATAAGTATGTGAAAAGATATTACACCATTCATTTCCAGGGAAATGCAAATTCAAATAACAAAGGAATATTAGGGTAAATCTATTAATATGGTTGAAATTTAGAGTGCCTTAAAATACTGAGATCTGGTAAAACGTGGACCACCTAGAACTCTTCTGCACTGAGGATAAGAACATGTACTAAATGTCTAATATTTAACTCAGTGCACGCACGCACTGAATCTCTCAGTCATGTCCGACTCTTTGAGACCCCATGGACTGTAGCCCGCCAGGCTCTTCTGTCCTTGGGTTTTCCCGGGCAAGAATACTGGAGTAGTGTGCCATTTCCTCCTCCAGGGGATCTCTCCAACCCAGGGATCAAACCTGCATCTCTGGCATCTCCTGCACTGGCAGGTGGATTCTTTACCACTGAGCTACCTGGGAAGCCCTGTCTAATATATACCAAGCCCTGAATTAGAGACAAACAAAAGCGAGGAAGTATTGGTGTAAGAGGGTGGCCCTGCCTGTGAGATGGCTGGTTTGGTGAAGGAGCTGGTCAGGTGGGCAAGTGATCACCACCCTGGATCAAATGTAGGGATGCAAGAGACACTCTAGGAGCCCATGGGCTGACGTGTGCCTGCCTGTGCATGCTAAGCTACTTCAGTAATATCTGACTCTGTGCAACTCCATGGACTGTAGCCCACCAGGGTCCTCTGTCAATGGGATTCTCCATGCAAGATTACTGGGATGGGTCACCTTGCCCTCCTCCAGGGCATCTTCCGGACCCAAGAACCTCAACCAAATAGGGCAGGGAGTAGAAGAGACAGGAGATTTTAGGTGGTTTATCAGTTAAACTGGAGAAGACCAGGTGTGAGCCAGGGAAAGAAAGAAAGGAGAAGGAAAAATATTAAGTCAGAAGAAAGGCAGACATGAAGTGTAGATCTATGAAAGATGATGGCTGACTTGGGATACTTCTGGTAACAGGAGAATCAGAGGAAGGAGAAGTAGCAGGAATGTGACACAGAGAAAGGTAAAAACCACCCATTTGAAGGACCAGGTACAATTTCATGCTAAAATATTTGGTCTTCATTTTCAAAGCTATGCAAATTCCATAAAGGCTTTAAGTGCCGTGATCAAATTTGGTTTCTGCAGTAACTGCTCTTTCAGCAGCATTAAACATGGGCTGGGTGTAGGTAAGACTGAAGACGAGGTGATTAATGACTAAAACCCATTTATAACTCACCACCCACGAGCAGTGTCGGCTTACCTCCATCAGTGATCCAGATCTTGGTATCTGGAGGTTTTCCCCAAACATGTGCGTGTGTTCTTTCAGGATTTTTTTTTTCGTTCCTGAAAGTGCTGAATGCTCCTCAGTAATGCTGCTAAAGAAAGCTCAGGCAGATGATGACAACAGTATTTTTCCAAGAGATGATCACATTCCAAACAATGTTTCATCACAGAGAGACTCCAGGAAGCCAAGGCTCAGGCAGCCTGTTCTTGGCTCTGATGCCCTCCACCTTAGCTCAGTGGGACCCTGAAACCCAGTGAGGCTGTAGAATCAGACCAGTCCCAAGCTTTCCTGTCAGGATTAAAGGTTGTCTCTAAAAAAGTTGGGTTTCCTTTGTGGCTCAGATGGTAAAAAATCTGCCTGCAATGTGGGAGATCCAGGTTCGATTCCTGGGTTGGGAAGATCCTCTGGAGAAGGGCATGGCTACCCACTCCAGTATACTTTCTTTAAAAATTCTATGAACAGAGGAATCTAACGGGCTATAGTCCATGGGGTCTCAAAGAGTCAGACACAACTGGCTGACTAACACTTTCACTTTTTTTCTGAAGAGCTTGGAACAGGTAGCTTATCCCTGAAGTACCCACTTAGAAGAGGCTCCTGGGCTGGTCACAGGGTCTGTGCAGGGGACTTTGGGAAAACAGTCCCTGCAAGAGTCAAACACAAAAGCAGACTACAGAGATGTTGGAAGAGACTAGAATGGGGAAAGTGGAACAATCTAGAAGTCAACAACTGCAAAGAGTGGCTGCCTACCCAAGGACTGGAGGGGCCAGGGTAAGTGGGGTTGGAGACTTGGAGGGCAAGTCTTCTTTGCCGACAGACTTCTAGGAGAGAGGAAGCTGCTGCTGGAGAAGCCTTTGGAAATAGAAGTAGGGTGGAAATACTATGGGCTTCCCAGGTGGTACGAGTGCTAAAGAACCCACCTGCCAATGCAGGAGGTGCAAGAGATGCAAGTTTGATCCCTGCGTTGGGAAGATCACCTGAAGGAAATGGCAACCCGCTCCAGGATTCTTGCCCGGGAAATCTCACGGACAAAGAAGCCTGGTAGGCTACAGTCCATGGGGTTGAAAAGAGCTCGACATGACTTGGGGACTGAACAACAACATTCAGGAAAAGTAGTAATTTGGGGGTAAACATGGGTTTCTTGTCCTGAATTCATGTGTGGATCCTGGGTTCTTCAGCACAGGAGCAGGACTTGAATGGGAGACAGGATTCTGGGCAGCATCAGCATGTAGGTAACCATGGGGTTACCATGGGGGGAGGGGTCAACTCAGATGAGTGTGAGTGAAGGTGAAAGAGGACCAAAGACAGAAGTTTATGGATGACAGTGTTTTCAATTCAGACAGAGAAAGAGGAAGGAGCAGAAAGTAACAGCAAAGAAGTTCAGAGAAACAGAAGCACTGAAAGAGCTTAGTTTGTATGAGCCAAGAGAGGATAAATTTAAAAAAGGAAATGGAGCAGTGGATTGGATTTGGCCACTAAGGGACTACTGGTGACTTCTGACAGCAAATTCAGTGGAAGATGGGAAATGGAAAGTCAATTGCAGGGGGTGGTGGTGGAATAAGGAAGTTTAAGAAGTCTGTGTAAGTGGGAAAGTGTTGCCACTGGGAAAACTTGCTTGAGAAATCAAGCAGAGTAAGGTGTGGGGGCATTCCACTCTTCTTGAATATAGGGGTAACCATGATTGTTGGGGGCAGTGTAGACGTGTCCACTGGGCCATGGAATTTGTGCAAAGAACCTGGGGGCTGAGGCTGGGGGAACCACATCAAAGCTTAGATAGCAAAGCTGATTATAAATAATTCCATACACCACCCCACCAAGATCCCAAAGTATTTCAGTCTGTCCTAAGAGTTCCAATACCCAAACCACAAAATAGCCCAGGGACGTAATGGCAATCTGAGACCACATACAAATGAGATTAGCCCATGTGCCACTCTATTCCTGCTCCTGCTGGCTGACCCCAGGTCTCTCCAGTAACATCAAATCCTTGTAATATCAGTGAAGTAAGTTCCATCTGGGAATGTTTAGATGCTTTAGTGATGGCCTTAGGCTGAGATAGATGGTAATATCCACCAAAATGAGATTCACCGTCGCAGGAAATTCCAAGGCCAAGTTTTCATGGGCCCCACATTTTCAAGATGGAACAAGCATGTGATAACTACGTTAACAAATTAGGCACATCACCCCAGTGATATCGAGACAGTCAAGATCATATTGTTCCTTGTCCAACCTGAACCTCCACTTTCGGCATCCCGCTTGGTCAGACCCTTTGGTGAATCACAGTTCATGGTCTACTGATCTGCTATTAATACAATTTCTGTTGCCCTTTGAGCTTTTAGCCCCACATGTGTAATTCCTCCGAGAAATTCAGTATGTTATCTGAAAGGTCTCTCAATGGCACTGCATCAATGCAAACCAGACCACACTGAGATGAACAAAGGGAATTTAACTTTCATAAGTTGGTTTTAAAAATGCATTTACTTTGACTGCACTGAAAGAATCTAAAAAAAGATGAAAAGCATCTTTAGCATGCCAAAAACATCTGGTTTCATATTTTCAGACCAAAAGGAAATTGCATGAAGACTCAAATCTTATGTTTTGATTTATATTATTATTGGAGGGCTGAGAAGCTGCCAGTCACTGAGTAACATTTTATGATGATAAATAAATAAGGAAAACAATCTGACAAAACATGTTGGGGTACAAAGCTGCGTTTCAAGTTTAATTAACTGATAACAATGTTTATGATGGAAGAACTGTGCCACCAATTATACAGTTAGTAAATGTAGGCTCCCAGCAAGAAGACGAGCCCATAAAACCATACAATGGGCTTTTCCTCTCAACACGCTCTTCCTCTTAGAATATCCAAGCAAAGTTTTCCATCGTGCAGAAAATTGGGCATCAACAAAGACCCTCTCTGAACATATATACGAGCTAGTCTTTTAGAGGTGGTACCTCTTAGAGGTGAGCACATTTTTAAAAATTTGTTTTTATTGATTTATTTGGCTGCGTTGGGTCTTAGCTGTGGCCTGCGGGATCTTTTGTTGCAGCATGTGGGCTTTTTTCAGAGCGGCATGTGGGCTCCAGAGGGTCTGAGCTCCAGAGCACGGAGGCTCAGAAATTGCAGCGCCTGGATTAGTTGCCCCATAGCATGTGGGATCTTTGTTCCTTCACCAGGGATCGAACCCTCATCGCCTGCATTGCAGGACAGATTCTCAACCACTGGACTGCCAGGGAGGCCTCTAAGTAGCACATTTTAAATTGAACAGTAGTGAGAGTGATAATAGGCTGAGTAATGGTGTCTCCTGCAAGTGACAGGCGCTGATAAAGCGGAAATGTAGCAGTCAGGGAAGAAAGGGAAAAAAAAAACACAGCAAAAAAGAAAGGAAGCTGTTTTCATCTTTTTAACCCTATGCTCTTCCCTCCTCCCTCAAAACCTCAGACAAAATTCTAACAAAGTGCTCCTGTAAGAAGGCGTTCCTAGAGCCTGCCGATCGGCAGTGAGCTGGAGGAAGAAGTTGTCCTTAATCATATATGGTAGAACACGCTCTGTTGGCTGCTCTGAATCTTGCCTTTGAAAGCATTTCATTCTCCATTGTTGCAAATCAAAGAATTAGGATCACAGCCATTGTTTGTTCCCAGAATAAGCTGTTTGCTTTCAGTTTACCATTGAGACAATCTCATGCCATGTTTCAGCATTTATTATATTTCTAGAGGGGAAACTTTTCTTAGCAGATCTTATAAGCCGATTTACTCATAACACTGAAAGACTGTAACCAAGGCGGATACCTATAAGATTTTGTGACTAATTTTCCTCAATTTTTGGAACTCTGGACTCTTACAAGATTTAGGAAATACTGAACTCCCTTGACTTTTGGCCCATTAACCATTCTGCTCACACCCCTCATAGCAACCTTTCTACAGCAAAAACTCTCCCTGAGCATTTGGTCTTTATGATGCTGACTGCCCACCCCACCCACAAATAAGATCAGTTAGCATATTGAACAATGCATTCTGAATATTAGGTACTTTTTTGATGGATGCCTGATGGAATTTAAAATACATATATATCTGATATCAAGGGGCATAGTATTCAGTCAAATGCTTTTGTTGATAAAACTCAGTATTCAGTAGTCAGACAGAGGCCCACAGAATGCCAAACAGTTGTGTAATATTCTTCCTGGAACCTGAAGCTCAGGTACTATGGCCATCAAAAACATTCTGAACCTTTGTGGATTCATAAGGATGTGCAAAGCATTTGGAATTTTTATTTTCCTAGAATTCATTCAAATTTGTGCATGGCCATTTCCCGTGTGAGTTTTATTTTCTTTCTTCCAGTTGTGTTTGTTCATGAGTTCATTTCATGTATTTAGTCACTTCTTATTAAAGTAAATAGCAATCCTAGGATTTCCCTGGTGACTCAGTGATAAAGAATCTGCCTGCCAATGTAGGAGACACAGGTTCGAACCCTGGTCCGGGAAGATCTGACATGCCTCAGGGCAAACAAGCCCATGTGCCACAACTACTGAGCCTGTGCTCTAGAACCTCAACTACTGAAGTCCACGTGCCCTAGAGCCCATGCTTCACAACAAGAGAAGCCACGACAATGAGAAGCCAGTATACAACAGCTAGAGAGTAGCCCCCACTCAGCACTACTAAAGAAAAGCCCATGCAACAGTGAAGACATATCACAGCCAAAAATAATAAAGAAATAAAATTAGAAATAATTGTTAGCAATCCATGCAGTGGTTTGGTTGGCTGTTTTTTTTTAGATGCTTCTCTTCTTCAGGTGTGTATGGTGATTGTCATCTTTCCTTGATGAAATGAACCTTTCCCCACTCTGGGAAGCACACTGGTTCATTTCGCATCTGGCTGCAAGCATCTATGTGCGTGGAAAAGTTAACATCCTGTCTTCGTGGCTGTTGGGAATTACTTCTGGCATGTTTTGACTCATTATCTTGAATCTTAATCAGCTGATGAAAAAAATTTAGTTCCATCTACCGATGAAGGCTCAGGGTAATGAGTCAAAACATCCGGATGGAGCTTCTCTGCAGCCAGAAATGGGACTGGAGTATTCCGCCTGACACAGCTCTCCCTAAGTGCTGCCCAACACATGCTTTCTCCAGTCTAGTTATCAGAATGTCACGGCCTCAGGACAGCATGGGAAGTGACTGGCAAACCACGAACTCTGTCTTCTTCTAGGAAGATGCCTTCTGCTGTTTGTATGCTTCTACGGTGGTGAGTATACAGAACCCAAGATGGCTTTCCAGGTGGCATTGGTGGTAAAGAACCCACCTACCAATGCAGGAGACATAAGAGATCCCTGGATCGCGGAGAACCCCTGGAGGAGGGCGTGGCAACCCACTCCAGTATTCTTGCCTGGAGGATCCCATGGACAGAGGAGCCTGATGGGCTAGTCTATGGGGTCACAAAGAGTAGGACATGACCAAGCGACTTAGCACATGCAGAACCCAAGAGGGCCATGCTAACTATTCTTAAGTGTGCAATTCAGGAGCGTTAGGCACCTCATTGCACAACCCTCACTCTGTCTCCGATATCTTTCCATCTCCCCAAGTTGAAATTCTGCCCCAGTGACCAATAACTCTCCATTTTTCCCAGCGCTGGGAGACCACTTTTTGGCTTTCTGTGAATTTGACTGTTTCACGTTTCTCCTATAAGTAGAGTCATGGAGTATTTGTCTTCTGGTGACTGGCTTATTTCACATAGCAGAAGGCTCATCCACATTGTAACAGGTGTCAGAACATCCTCCCTTTTAAAAGCTGCCTCGGATTCTGTGGTATGCACAGAACACATTTTGCTTATGTATTTGTCTGTCGGTGAGCACTGGGTTGCTTCTTACTTTCGGCTATTGAGAATAATGCTGCTGTGAACGGGTGTACATGTGTCTGTTTGACACCCTGCTTTAAATTCTTTGGGTTATGTACCCAGAAGTGGCTTTGCTGAATCACACTCTATTTAAAAAAAAATTTAAAGATTTTTTTGATGTGGACCATTTTAAAAGTCTTTATTGAAATTGTTACAGTGCTGTTTCTGTTTTGGTTTTTTGGCCATGAGGTATGTGGGATTGAACGTGCACCCCCTGCATTGGAAGGTGAAATCTTAACCACTGGGTCACAGGGAAGTCCCTTTAAAAAATTTCAGTGGAGCGCAGTTCATGTACAATGTTGTGTGAGTTTCAGTAGTTAGCAAAGTGAATTAGTTATACATATGTTTGTATTCACTCTTTTTCTAGATTCTTTTCCCACACAGGTAATTACATAGTCTTGAGAAGAGTTAATCATTGTTGTTGTTCAGTTGTTAAACCATGTCCGACTCTTTGTGACTCCATGGACTACAGCCCACCAGTCTCCTCTGTCCATGGGATTCTCCAGGCAAGAAAACTGGAGTGGATTGCCGTTTTCTCCCCAGAGGATCTTCCCAACCTAGGGATCAAATCTGCATCTTGTGTGTCTCCTGCTTTGGGAGGTGGGTTCCTTACAACTAGGACCACCTGGGAAGACATATTTTGTACATTAAATCCTCCAGAACTATTTTTTTCTTGGCTAGAAGTTCATACTCTGACCAACATCTGCTCATTTCTCTCTCCACTCTCAAGCCTCTGTTGGCCACCATTTTACTCTCTATTTCTATAAGATCAGGATTTTCTGATTCCACATAGAAGTGAGAGCATACGTATTTTTCCTTCCCTAACTTCATTTAGCACAGCACCCTCAGGTCCATCCATGTATGAGCTTTAAAGTGAGACACTGGAGCACCTCACTACTGGATGTTTTCCTTGTGGGCAGTTCAGTTAGAACAGACACTGGACAACAGTTTTCCCCCAACCCTGCCTTTGCTCACTATTATTTGTGACTGTCACCGTCGTCCCCTTTTCCTCATGTTTCTTTTCCAGATAGGCATTTTATTTAGGTCAGATTTCCTTGATGCAGTCATACAACCAGAAACCCACTCAAAAGAAAGATGAAGTAAATGAGAACACGGAAGGATGTCACCGACACAGTGAGGAGAGTCGTAGGAATGGGCAGTGGATGAAAAATAAAAGCAGTCATCAGTCTGGAGTAGAGAGATGTCGGCCAGGTCTTAGGAAATTTGAAATCATGAATGCCAAGCTGATGATGGGGGTGGGGGGATGGCTGTCTATAACTTTAAGTTACAGATACCACTTCTTGACATGTTGATGATAGAGTGTCATGGATGTTTCAGGATGAAAAACTTCTGAACCTAAGGAACTGTCAGGAACACCAGGGCTCCCCTCTGTAGAGTTGGGGTTAGGTTTATGGCTAGGGTTAGGTTCCCCTAACCCTAACAATTGGGGACCCAGACACCTTGCAGTCCACAGAGTTGTTAAGGGCAGAGCTGGAGCTTGGAGGTAGTGGGAGTGTCGGAACCTTCACCCAGAGAACAGACTAACTGCGTTTTGTTCATCTGTACATGACTAGAAATTATATTTGCAGGCTTCTCATGTTTTGTTCTGCTTCCTCCTGCCTAAATAGGTCCCTGGGTAAGTTTCAATGTTTCTTCTGCTCCTACAGCTCCTTGCAAGTGAGATGCGCACTCCGTACCTGACCCTTCCATCACCCTGCCCATCATGGGGCACCGGCAGAGTACCATTTTGGTTCTTCCTGGCTGACCATTTTCTTTCTTTAGTGCATTTCTGTGGCCCTTGGCTTTATGTCATGGCGCTAATATGTCACTCGAATTATTTGTACCCTTACCTCTCCCCAGTACCTGTCCTTCTCCTGTGGGATCACGGTTTGAAACTCACTTATCTTTATAACCTCTAACAGGTCTAATAGTTGCTAGTGGGCGGTGGAGAAATGAAAAGTATTTTAAAAAGAAGTCAAGGAGAACGCCTATGAGAATCATAACTATCCCTTGATCTTCTAGTGCGATGGAAGGAAAAAAATAAAACTCCTGCCAGGTTATACTAATGTATCACTAAATTAGATGTTATGAAAGAAAAGTTTAATTTTGACAACAAAGCATACATTCCTGGACTGCATCCCTGATCACCTTTCCAGCTCCATACACACCTTTTAATTCACCATGTTATTAAGCAGAGAGAGGACCCTAAGGATTGGGAAGGGGTGCCTTTTGCTGGTGGGTCCCAGAGATCCATCTCTGGACTAGAAGGAACTGATTAAGCAAGTGAGCAGCTTTATAAACATACCTCAGGTACCACTTTTCTCTTGATGTTTCCCTTGGAATAAGACGCAGACATTTTCATAGCTCTCATGTCACTGCTCACGGCTCATCAGGATGTGCCAAGACTTGGTTCTCGAGCCAAGACTGCATGGTCAACTCCAAACATTTTCAGGCCTGAAATTAAGGTTTGGAACTGAAAGAGTGATAGTATTCTGAGCAATGTGCAGTTCTTAGAGGTAAGATTCAAGTTGTAAAGCATCCTCCTTGTCTCCAAAGGTGAGGCATGGTGCTGTGGCAATGTTTTCACAAGACTGAGGTCATTCAAGCCTGACTAGTGTGTGTATGTATATATATGTGTGTGTGTGTGTGTGTGCCCACCTGCATGCCCATACAAGCACAAACCCATTCCTCTCCACAACCATTAGCATCCACCTACTGAGTCTCTCATCTTCTCATACTGTGTAAGTGGTGGTGTGCAGTTATTCACTCGTGTCTGACTCTTTGTGACCCCGTGGGCTGCAACACGCCAGGTTTCCCTGTCTTTCACTGTCTCCCAGAGTTTGTTCAAATTCATGTTCATTGAGTTGCTGATGCCATCTGACCATCTCATCCTCTGCTACCCCCTTTTCCTTTTGCCTTCAAGTTTTCCCAACATCAGGGTCTTTTCCAACAAGTTGGTTCTTTGCATCAGGTGACCAAAGTATCAGAGCTTCAACATCAGTCCTTCCAATGAATATTCAATTTGTAAGTATTGGGTTGGCCAAAAATTTCATTGAAGATTTTCCATAAGATCTTGCAGAAAAACCCAAATAAACTTTTTGGGCAACCCAATATATTTTTGGGAAGCACCACATAGAAAATGTATCACCTTTATTGGTTAACCCAATGTAGTATCTGGAAACTTGGAGGAATGGGGAGCTTGACCGTGAAAGGTATAGCAAATAAATAATTAGTCACAATCATCTGAATCAGCAATTATAAGTAAAGTTGAGCTTTTCAAGTTGAAAGGAAAATCAGAGTTCTAGGGTTTGCATAGAATTTGTTGGTTAGTTTGACCACTGCTTTATTTAATGGTTCATTCTATGTTTTATAAAAAGAGTTCTAAAATTTATTTTCTTTTGCTGAATTCGTTCTCCCAGAATCATATATTTCAATTCAATCACATAGCCTTCAATCTTTGGCAAAAGCCTTTACATTTTCTGCTCTTTTTCTGATGGTGTCAGGGGAAAAAGCACTACCTTATTGCCATGATGTATTTTTCTTTTAAAATCTTCCACTTCTTTTTCAAGAAAACTCTCAACTTTGAAGCTCTCTGAGATTATTTTGGCATAATTGTTATTCTTGACTCCAGTTTATTTTTCTATGTTTATTATTCTTCTCAGGTAATGAAAAATAATACATTCTTTCTTATTTTGAAAAAAAAAATGAAAAGCTGTCCATAGCAGCTAGAATACTTGGGGCGTATGATCGATATTCCGTGTTTGTTCAATTAAATGAAGAAGGAGGACGATTCTTAATACTATGCTGCCAGTGTTGTGTGTTTGAAGAAGTACAAAACAACCTGTATGATATTTCTTCTTTTTCCTTAAAAACATTTGATAATCCCCTCTCCACAAACACACACAAAGTGAGGACTAGTAATACTGTATGAAGAATTAGCAGTTTGAAAGTATTTTGTTGTTCTTTATCTTACTTGTAAGACATCATTGCTACTGAGTCTGAAAGATAATGATGAAAGTATGTGCAGATACTTTTGACTCTTCCTCTTCCCCAGGTGGCATTGGGCTTCCCTCGTGGCTCAGCTGGTAAAGAATTCGCCTGCAGAATTGAACCCAGGGAGACCTGGGTGTGATCCCTGGGCTGGGAAGATCCCCTGGAGAAGGGAAAGGGGACCCATTCCAATATTCTTGTCTGGAGAATTCCATGTCACAAAGAGTCAGACACAACTGAGCAACTTTCACTTTCACTTCCCCAGGTGGCATTGGTGGTAAAGAATCTGCTTGCCAATGTAGGAGATGCAAGAGACAAGGGCTCAATCCGTGGGTCAGGAAGATCTTCTGGGGTAGGAAATGGCAGTCCACTCCAGTATTCATGCCTGGGAAGTCCCATGGACAGAGAAGCTTGACACACTACAGTCCATGGAGTCAGAAAGCATCGGACATGACTGAGTGCGCACACGCGCGCACACACACACATGCACACGCACACACACTCTTCCTCTCTTAGTTCGTTACAAACCCATTAAAATTTCCACTCACACTTTATTTTAATATAGCCCAGCCACAGTGTTGATAATGTGAACTTTGATTTATGACAGATAAATTTTGTATTGTGTAAGATGTTGTGGGCCCTATTCAGCACTGTTGAAACTGGCCTTTCTTTTTAATTAAAATAGTCTGTGATGGTTCTTCAAACATCTTAGTTTGTTGAACACTTTGAATAAACACTGATCCCATAATCTCATTTTGAGATTTCTAAGTCTTTATTGTTTAAATAATTTGATTTTGACTTTGCACAACTTGGTAAGCTGGTTTGGGAACTCACACACTGAAACACTTCCAATTGTAAATCAAGTATAGTTTAGTAATTAATAATAACAAGAAGACATACATCTTCTTTAACTTCCCTGGTGATTTCTAACAACATTAAAGACACTATAACATAGGCAAAATTTTACTTGTCATGGCTTCTTCTTTTTTGGGGGGGAGGTGAAAGAGTGGCTTTAGTACTTTGCCAGATGAAGGGGGATCTTGTTAGGCCAGCACCTCAAGAACTGTGACCCCCTTATCCTGTCATCTAAACCAGAAATTCCTTTTCCTAAAAAGTAATTTTGAGCAAACTCGAAGAGATAACAAAGGACAGGGAAGCCTGGCATGCTTCAGTCCACAGGGTTGCAAAGAGTCAGACAAGACTTAGTGACTGAATGACTGAACAGCAATTTCAAGATAAATCTACTTGTCTCATCATGACTTAATTCAGTAGGCAATAATTTGTCTGAAATATTTATATCATAAAAAATAATGTTGGCTCCACAGTTATAATGTTTCAAATGAATTTTACTCATTACATTTTCTGAGAAGTTCCAGAGCTGTTTTCTAATCAGAAATGCCGTATGCAATAAGTAACCCTTTTCTACATATGGTTTTTGGGGTAAGAATCTGCCTGGTAATAACACATAAAATCTTTATAACACTTTAAACCAATCAGTGAAAGTCAGAAATAGTGGAATTCTTTGAAACTTCAAAGAGCAAGAAGAAAATTTAAGAGATTTGCCTTAAACTTTCTTACTTCAAAATTACATTTTCCTGGATCTAAACTTTTATGAAATTCTATAGGCATGTCCATAATCCCAATTATGCATAGAATATACTCCATGCTTAATTATATATCCATATCACATGGGTTAGTTATTATGATGATAAAATGCTGTTGTTTCTACACTACTTTCATTACCCACATATCTTGACTCTCCTGGTAAATTTTTAGAGGTATTTGCGGAAAAATGAGGTGATATCCACTTCTGTTCAAAAAAAGTTTTCAAATAATAGAAATAGGGAAAGCATAAACCTCAGATAATCAAGTCTGAAGTATGGGTCAAATGGAGGTGATTACAAGGTAAAGAGTTTTGCAAGTATCAACATCAACGGAAATGTATGTGGACGAGGTTGAACCAGAAATCGACTAAGAAGAAATGATGAAGCTGGAGAGCACTCATGAGCCCAGTTTTACTTAAGCTGTCACAGTTTTCCTTTGCTTTCCATCTCTGTTTGTATGAAACATGTGTATTTTTGTAGCTTCAGAAGAAAAAAAATAGAAACATGATACATTTCAATATTTATATGGAAGACTTCACATGGTTTTTACCATTTAAATATGTTTCTAGTCTCTGAGAAGTTGGCGATGTTCCTGCATCTCCTACGCGGGGCCCACGTGGACCCTACACTCTCGCCATGTATGAAATAATGCCTCTGGATCTTGGCTCTCTGCCTTTCTTCACCTAGATGTCAGCCATCACCCCCTTCAGAGAGATTTCCTGGGTCTCCATCTGCCCAACTCTGAGGAAAACACACTCAGAAGAGGGGAAGGGGGAAGGGCACTGATTGCCTCCCAACTCCACGATCTGTCCTGGAACAAGTCTAGACTTTTAGGGACCCACAGTGAGTAGGGGAGCTTTGTGCAAGATGGTATATTTGGACTTTTAAACTGTCTTGCCGTATGACCCAGCAATCCCACTCCTGGGCATATACCTGAAGAAACTATAATTCAAAAAGACACATGTACCCCAGTGTTAATAGCAGCACTGTCTACAACAGCCAGTACATGGAAGCAACCTAGGTGTCTATCAACAGAAGAATGGATAAAGAAGATGTGGTACATGGATACAATGGAATACTACTCAGCCATAAAAAGGAACAAAATTGCACCATTTGCTGAGACATGGATGGACCTAGAGACTGTCATACAGAAGTGAAGTAGGTCAGAAAGAGAAAACAAATATATATTAACACTTATCTGTGGAATCTAGAAAAAATGGTATAGCTGGACTTACTCGCAAAGCAAAAATAGAGACACAGATGTAGAGAATAAATATTTGGATACCAAGGAGGGAAGGTGGAGCGGGGTGGATTGGGACATTGAAATTGACACGTGTATACTATTGATACTCTGTATATGATAGATGGGTCTTCTCAGGTGGTGCTAGTGGTGAAGAACCCACCTGCCAATGCAGGAGATTTGAGCCTCGGGTTTGATCCTTGGGTTGGGAAGATTCCCTGCCAGAGGGCATGGCAACCCACTCCAGTATTCTTACCCGGAGAATCCCATGGACAGAGGAGTCTGGTGGGCTATGGTCCATAGGGTCACACAGAGTCGGACACGACTAAAGCAACTTAGCATGCATGCATAAAACAGGTAACTAATGAGAACCTACTGTATAGCACAGGGAGCTCTACTCAGTACTCTGTGGTGACCTAAATGGGGAGGAAATCCAAAAAAGAAGGGATATATATATAAAATTATATATATATATGATATATGTAAATGCATCATATATTTGATATATGATATATATGATATGATATATGATATATTTATCATATGTATATGTATATATATAAACATATACATATAGCTGATATATAGATATATAGATATACATACAGCTGATTCACTTTTCTGCATAGCAGAAAACTAACATGATATTCTAAAGCAACTATACACCAATTAAAACAAAAAACTGTCCTGATTTAGACTCGAGTTCAATAGCGTGACCAGAACATTACAGAATCCAAAAGGAGAATTTGGCAGAGTCTGGTTGAAGCAGAGTTGACAATCATGCAACAGTTTCTTATTTCTGTGCTGAGAACCCACGGGGAACAAGATGCTTATCACAAAGTTTATGCAAACTGTACTTGGTTCTACGTTGGATATGTATGTGTTCTGTGGGGTGAGATCACGGTGGAGGGGTTGATATTGTGCTGTAACCTGAGGCCCGTGGCCCTTGAAGTTTGGGGTACTTGAGTCCAGAGTCAATCAGTAGGACTCATAAGATATACCTCTACCTACCTGGAAGGACTGATGCTGAAGCTGAAGGTCCAATACTTTGACCACTTGATGCAAAGAGTTGACTCATTGGAAAAGACTGATGCTGGGAAAGATTGAAGGCAGGAGGAGAAGGGGGTCAGCAGAAGATGAGATGGATAGACAGCATCATTGACTCAATGGACTTGAGCAAACTCCAGGAGAATGTGAAGGACAGAGGAGCCTGGTGTGCTGTAGTCCATGGGGTCGCATGGGGTCACAAAGAGTCAGACACCACTTATTGACTGAGCAATACCATTTGTGTGTGTGTGTAGTTCTGTGCTATTCAATGCCTGAATTTTTGTTTTATTCATCAGGTCCCCAGGCCTCAGGATGACATGAGTTGAAGTTGTCTCAAAGATGTCAGATGATCTGACCCTTGTCATAGATTTTTGTTCCTCTCTTTTGATGAACCGCCCTCCCCGTAAGCCATTCAGGCACACACAGAGACCTGTATCCAGGGAAGAGATGGCCCCACAAACGATAGTTTGTGATACCAAATTGTGCCATAGTAATTTTTCCAACCAGGGTCTCAGAGACTGACCTAGTTTTTGTGAATGTTTGTGTTTTCTGAAATCATTTTCCATGAAAAAAGTTACTACCTCAGTTACCAGTTATGGTTGACTAACTCGGAGATATATTTATCTCCTCCCACCCCACCCACAGGATAATTTCCTTATGAGAAAGCAAATATTGTATTTTTTGGTATGATAATGGATAATTATATGGTTTCTTTCTTCTGCTTTTTCTCCAGCTTTCAACACACAACACTGGAAGACTAAGCGGTGAGTTTAGAGGCAGGAGCTCAAAACTGTTGATTGACAGTTTTCCGGGAACAAACACATTTGGCTGATGATGCCACTTTCCCCCTCCATCTAGGCACTGGGCCTCTGCTCTGTGTTTCAGATTTCATAGGCTCTGTACACGGCAACATGTTCCTGACCAGAAGCCTTTTCTAAACATTCGAGTATAGTTGATTTACAATGTCACGTTAGTTTCTGCTGTGCAGCAAAGTGATTCAGTTATACATATAGACACATTCTTTCTCATAGTCTTTTCCATTATGGTTTATCACAGGATATGATATGGCGCTATGGAGCTTCCCTCACGGCTCAGACAGTAAAGAATCTGCCGGCAATGCAGAAGACCCAGGTTCGATCTCTGGATCAGGAAAATCCCCTAGAGAAGGGAGTGGCCATCTACTCCAGTATTCCTGCCTGGAGAATTCCAAGGACAGATGAACCTGGAGAGCTACAATCCATGGGATTAGTAGGACCTTGTTGTTTATCCACCTATAGATAATAGTTTGCATCTGCTAATCCCAAACTCCCAATCCATCCCTCCTGCTCTTCCCTCCCCCTTGGCACCCACAAGTCTGTTCTCTATGTCTGTGAGTATTTCTGTTTCATAGATAAGTTCATCTGCATTGTGTTTCAAATTCCACATATGTGATATCACATGATATTTGTCTTTCTCTTTCTGACTTACTTCACTTAATATGATCATCTCTAGGTCAGTCCATGTTGATGTAAATGGCATTATTTTGTTCTTTTTTAGGGCTGAGTAATATTCCATTGCACATAGGCACCATATGTTCTTTATGCATTCATTTGTTGATGGACATTTGGATTGCTTCCATGTCTTGGCTATTGTGAATAGTGCTGCTATGAACATAAGGGTGCGTGTATCTTTTTAAATTATGGTTTTGTGCCGATATATGCTCAGGAGTGGGATTGCTGGATCATATGGCAAATCTATTTTTAGTTTCTCAAGGAACCTACTGTTCTCCATAGTGGTTGCATCAACTTAACATTCCCACCAACAGTGTAGGAGGGTTGCCTTTCCTCCACATTCTCTCCAGCATTTATTGTTTGTAGATTTTTTCGACAATTGCCATTATGACTAGTGGCAGGTGATAGTTTTGATTTTCAATTCTTTGACAATTAGTGATGTTGAGCACCTCTCCGTGTGCCCACTGGCCATCCGTATCTGACTGTAAAGCTTTCATCAGACTACCCTCTCCTTAGCTGTGGGGCTTGATTTTGTTTTAAAATTAATACTGTGGGCCAGTTGGTAACTAAATAGAGGTGAGAGTTGTAGGTTTAGGGAACTCTTGTCTGAGCTTCAGTGATCTAGAGAGGCTTAATCAGAAGGTTCTGATGAATCCAGGGTCAGACTAGTATTTGGGGAGGGTCTCAGACAAGCTGAGGTGTGGTCAGTTGAAATGCTCTTTCTTCCCCACAAGAAAGCTTATCCCCAGGGCACAGGGATGCTCCTGCCTGGACACTGTCCCACCCTGTACTGCCGTCTGGCCATAATTTCTGCTGGATTCCCCTCCCGGCCTCCTTCCCTCCTTGTTTCAACAGAGTCTCACTTGGTCAAATCCAGCGCCATGCAGAGTAGTTACTAGGTCACTCCTATACAGTGTCTCTCCATCCTTCTGAATGGACATGATCACCCCAAGTTATTCTGCTCACTCGGGCCGTGCAGAATGACCCTTGCACATTATAGAGGTTGCAACTGCATGCTGGTCCAAAGGGAGAGTGGCTTTGATGCCAGGAGATGTGTGCCTGGGAAACTGGGAGGCTGGGGAGAAGGAGAGGCAGTCTTAGTGGCTCTTGAACTCCTAGTGGCTTCCCTGTGGACCAAGCTCAACTCAACAATTCAGAAGGACAGAATGTGGCCAGAATGCAGAAAATAGCTTCTGGGAAGCAAAGGTCAGCATCTGATCCCTGGGCCTGGACAGAGTAAGCCCGAGAAGGGGAGTGCAGATGTCCAGTGACTCTCCGAGCACAGCTGGTGCCCCGACCCAGGAGGAAGCTGTTCTGTGGCCAGTGCTGCCCAGCGGAGGCCTGGGGTCCACAGGCAGCCTGCACGCTCACCATTGTTGTTGTTCAATAGCTAAGTCATGTCAAACTCTTTGCAACCCCATGGACTGTAGCATACCAGGCTTCCCTGTCCTCTGGCTATCTCCCAGAGTTTGTTCAAACTCATGTCTGTTGAGTCGGTGATGCCATCCAACCATCTCATCCTCTGTCGTCTCCTTCTCCTCCTATCCTCAATCTTTCCCAGCATTAGGGTCTTTTTCCAGTGAGTCAGCTAGTCCCATCAGGTGGCCAAATTATTGGAACTTCAGTTTCACTCCTTCCAATGAATATTCAGGGTTGATTTCCCTTAGGAATGACTGAGTTGACCTCTTGGCAGTCCAAGGGACTGTCAAGGGTCTTCTCCAACACCACAGTTCGAAAGTGTCAATAGTTCAGTGCTCAGCCTTCTTTATGGTCCAGCTCTCACGTTCGTACATGACTACTGGAAAAACCACAGCTTTCACCATAGGAACCTTTGTCAGCAAAGTGATTCTCTGCTTTTTTAACATGCTTCTAGGTTTGTCATAGTTTTTCTTCCAAGGAGCAAGAGTCTTTTCATTTCATTTTGAAAATGAAAATTTCTTTGTTCCTTCCATGTTTTGTAACTTGGTGTTTCTGAAGGTGGCCTAGGCTAACGGGCCTCACTTAGACTACAAGTCCAGAGAGCTGGGTTTGCTTCTGTTGATGTTCATTCAGTCAGGGTGATCTCTCTAGATTTCAAATGTCTAATCCCTAAAATGTCAATAATATTAATATCTGCCCAATTACACTTATGGGGGCCACTGGAGAGCTAAGTAAGAGGAAAGAGGCAACGCATGTTAAGAAAAGAAAGTTTCTATGAAGCTGCATGAATTCAGTTGTACTTAAAAAATTATGTTTGGGGTCGACATTTGCACAGGATAAAAAGGAATTTGAAAATTGGTTTAAGTGCAGAATGAAGACAAATCATCTGAGAAGAAACAGAAGGAGGAGCTGGGATTGAACTATTTATATGTTACTATAACTGTATTATATTTTGCTGACTATGAATTAAACTCAGTGTTTAAAATGAGAAATGACAGGGAGGTTTTTTCTTTTTTTCCCTATTATTTTAGTCAGAGGAGCAAACTGGAAATTTTTGAAATGATCAGTTAGATACTTTTTGATGACAAAATCTCTATCATTTATAATGTTTTTTAATCATCAGTGATGTTTTTGCATTTCGGTTTTAATTTTAAGAAAAAGTTTCAAGTTGTCACAGGAAGCTGAAAAGTTTACTTACTAGAGTAGTTAAAATTGTAATTTAGGCTAAAAAGCAAACATGTTTCAGTTGTAGAAAAAAGCAATTTATTTGCAAAACTTTATTGATAAATCTCTTATTTTACAAATGATCATTGACTTCAGAGATTTGTTTTTTTCTTTTAGGGCCTAAAACAAAAAGATTCCTTAGAGAAATACTATAATCACTAGTTTCCAATACACATATAATTTATCTGAAGAAAATTCTACCCTAACTAAAATTACTGATAGTAAAACAGCTGGATGGATATTAAAATATCTAAATTATGGTTTCATTGGAATCATTGTCAACAAAATTTAAATCCACATACCTCGTAGGAATTAAATAGATAACAATTAAAAGATGTATCACATTTTGGTAAGCACAAGTTGATTTCTGTGTTTTCTTAAATTAGGATAATTATGACTACTTTTCTCTGAAGAATATGCTTTCGTGTATCTTCTCTCATTTGTTACTATAATGTCCCTGCAGGGGACAGATGTAACAGTCTTCAATTTACAGATGTGGAAAGAAAGATACAGATGGCCAACTTTGCCTAAAGTCAACTTGGGCCACCATGCTGTCTTCCGCAGAAACTTTTATGATTTTGGTTAAATTCTTTGCTGCAATGGGAGGGTAGGGTGTATAGAATACAAAAATGATGGAAATTGAGGCTCAGTCCACACCTTCTTCATTTCCTTCAGCAACCAAGAGCAGCAAGTCACCGTTTACCAGTCTTTCTGTGACATGGAGGCAAATCTGATCTATCTTACAGTGCAATTTTGGATGGGTGGATTTGGAACAGAACACCCTTGACAGTAAAACATAATCCAAATCAGACTAAATTGTCATAGCCTCTGACGTAGGTTTGCCAAAACCTATCTTCCGCAAAAACTTGTCTCTCTCCATTTGCCCCATTAGATAGGAGATAGAGTCACAGATGTAGAAAACAAGCTTCTGGTTATGAGTAGGGGAAGCAGAGGGAGAGGGATAAATTGGGAGATTGGTATTGACATATACATATACTGTTGCTGCTGTTTAGTCGTTAAATCATGTCCCAGTCTTTGTGACTCCATGGAATGTAACCCACCAGGCTCCTCTGTCCATGGGGATTCTCCAGGCAAGAATACTGGGGTGGGTTACCTTGTCCTCCTTCAGGGGATCTTCCCAACTCAGTGATCAAACCCGAATCTCATGCATCTCCTGCATTGGCAGGTGGATTCTTTACCACTGAGCCACCTGGGAAGCCTAGGCTATATATATATATGTATGTATATATATAATCTGTATTAATAACTAATAAGAACCCACTGCATTGCACAGGGAACTCTATTCAGTACTCTGTAATGATGTTTATGGGAAAAGTATCTTAAAGAGCGGATTCATGTATTAAAAAAAGAGAGAGAAAATATCATCTAATTTAGGGATTAGAAAGAATTGTAAATATATACGTCTTTAAATCTATAAGTCCTATGATTGGAAGGAGTGGACCAGCGCCCTGGTTGAGAAGGATTCTGAAATCCAGTGGAGCCCGCAGTGACGGGAGGGCTGTGGCATCGGGACCCCTCAGTGTGGGAGCCAGGACCACAGAGGCAGCAAGGAGGGACAAGAGGTGCTAAGAGCTGTGTGCATCAGTTAAAAAACCTGCTCTGGAACTCCATGGCTTCAGACACAGCCATTGATTTGCTTCTGATCTGTACTTTGGTTTGGGTTGAGCTGGGCTGTTTTGGCCTTGGCCTGAGGCTACTTGCCAACTGCTCTCAGCTGGGGTCTCAGTCGGGGCTGGATGACTCAAGGTGGGCCGCGTTCACACGCTGGCAGCTAGTGCAGGCTCTCTTTAGAATGACTTGCTTGTCTTCTTGAGACTTCTTCAGCTGGATGGCATGGGTTATCATTTTAAAAAACAATACAGGCAGTGCTCCAAGAAAGCAAGCCTCATTTACAAAGACTCATCAAGCTCTTGCTGGTGTCTCCCTTTCTGAGGCCCCATTGATGATGGCAACACGAGGCCAAGCTCAGAGTCGATGTCAGTGGTGGAGACTGCTCAAAAGCATGGTAACTGGGAGAGATGAGCCACTGGGTAGCACTTCTGTAATACCACGCCCTGCCCAGCACACCGTGCAGCTGGGATTTCTGATACCTGGGGCAAAAATGCAGTCCAGGGGTTGGTAAAGTTGGGTTCAGTCTCTCTCTCTCTATATACACACACACACACACACACACACATTTTCTTTTTTGGCACACAGGCTTAGTTGCTCCGTGGCATGTGGGATCTTCCCAGACTGGGGATCAAACCCATGTCTCCTGCATTGGCAGGCAGATTCCTCACCACTGAGGCACCAGGGAAGCCCTGGGTTCAGTCTTAGCACTGACTTAAATTACCTTAGGTTTCCATTTCCCTCCCAGGTGAAGGGACATGATCACATTGCTCTTAAATTTGTAAGATTTGTTGCCCTGAAATTTCTCAGAAAATTCATTAAAAGATGAAACTTCATTAAAATGGTTCAGTTTCCTGAATATATATTGATCCTTAAGTATTTTATAGAAAATTCTAAAACACAAGTGTCAAATTCTGGCCTTTTGGGGCCTGAACGATAGCAACACACCAAAACCTACAGCACAGGGGGGATTTCTGTAAATATTTTATGGGTTTTACAGACAATGGATGCTATAGGACTTCATAAGAAGGAACATCTACTTTGGGGAAATCAGAAAACATTTTGTGATGCTCATATGTAAAGAAGGCCTGGAAAGATGTATCAGATAAAGCCATTTTTTTTAAATCACAAAAGTAATTTATTTCAATTTTAGAAAACTTAGAGAAAAGGGAAGAATGTGCAAAACACTTTCATTTTTACCATGCTTGTATACCTAGACACGTATATTTTTAAGATAGATTTATGAACACTAATTTGTTAATAACTAATATTATGAACATCTTCTACAGAATTAAATAGGTTTATTACTTTACACTTAAATGGTTGCATTACATTCCAACTAATGTTATGTGCAATAAATAATTTAACAATCTGCTGATGGATATTTAGGTTATTTTCCTGTCTTAAACAAGGCTGCAATAAAAATTCATGCAGGCAAATCTTTGTTAATAATTCTTATGGATAAATTACTAAAGGTGAAATAATTAAATCACATTATATAGAGATCACATTTAAAACCTTATAGTATAATGCATTTAATGACAAAAAGGTTAGATAGCATCACCAACTCAATAGATATGAATCTGAGAAAACTCCAGGAGATAGCTGAGGACAGAGGAGCCTGGCATGTTGCAGTTTATGGGGTTGCAAAGAGTCGGACACAACTTAGCAACTGAACAATGACAACAAAGAATTCACATTTCTAGAACACCCCACTTGCAGGGGTGGGGTTGTAGAAAAAGGAAATAAAGCTAAATGGCAAGGGTAAGTAGTTTTATCAGCATTTTATGGAATATTTGAGAAAACTATCTAGTTTATAGCCTGTGTGGAATATTTGGGATTGATAAAGGAGTTAGAATGTTTACCTTAAAAAGTATTTTCTTAGCATCAAAATCCAACAGCAGTGAGATCCTTGAGATATTTAAAATATTGCAGACAATTTCTGATTCACTATAAATTAGCACAGGGTGGGTATGTGTTGTTATCTTAATACATATTGCCTAACCTTTCTAAAAAAAGTTTTACCTTTAGGGCAAGCTCATACCTCCTTCCTTGTTGCCTTGGGACTAGGATAGAATGTTAATCAAATTCAAACAGAAAAAGGAGAAAGCGGTAGCTTAAAAGAAGTTCAGGTGAGAAATGATGTGGGTAGTTTTTGACCGAAGTCAGGATATGAGAACATATGACAAAAAAAGATATATTTTTAAAAATTATTGGAATACAGTTGATTTACAAAGTTGTGTTAGTTTCTGCTGTTATTTTTTTAGTCGCTAAGGTGTGTCCAACTCTTTGTGACCCCATGGGCTGCAGCACACCTGGCTTGCCTGTCCTCTACTATCTCCCGGAATTTCAAATTCATGCCCATTGAGTCAGTGATGCCATCCAACCATCTCATCTTCTGCTGCCCCCTTCTCCGTTTGCCTTCAATCTTTCCCAGCATCAGGGTCTTTTCTAATGAGTCAGCTCTTCACATCAGGTGGCCAAAATATTGACGCTTTAGCTTCGGCATCAGTTCAGTTCAGTTCAGTTGTTCAGTCGTGTCCGACTCTTCGTGACCCCATGGACTGCAGCATGCCAGGCTTCCCTGTCCATCACCAACTCCCAGAGCTTGCTCAAACTCATGTCCATTGAATCGGTGATGCCATCCAACTATCTCATCCTCTGTTGTCCCCTTCTTCTCCTGACTTTAATCTTTCCCAGCATCAGGATTTTTCCAATGAGTCAGTTCTTCACAACAGGTGTCCAAAGTATTGGAGTTGCAGCTTCAGCATCAGTACTTCTAGTGAATATTGAGGACGAATTTCCTTTAGAATTGTCTGGTTTGATCTTCTTGCTGTTCAAGGGCCTATCAAGAGTCTTCTCCAGCACCACAGTTCAAAAGCATGAATTCTTCAGTGCTCAGCCTTCTTTATGGTTCAACTCTCACATACATACATGAAAACTGGAAAAACCTTAACTTTGACTATGCAGACCTTTGCAGGCAAAGTGATCAATCTCTGCTTTTTAATACACTGTCTAGTTTTTTCCTTTCAAGGAGCAAGTGTCTTCTATAATTTCATAACTGCAGTCACCATCTGCAGTGGTTTTGGAGCCCAAGAATAGAAAACATGTCACTGCTTCCACTTTTTCCCCTTCTATTGAAGGAGGAAACAGAACAGGCTCTATCCTGAAAGCAGGACTCCATCTTGGGCCGGACTGTAGACTTTGAACTCTATGCTCAGTATCTATGGAAATGACATACCAACTGGAAAACCAGACCCATGAAAGGAAGAGCCACAGGGCTCTCCATTGCCTAAAAAAGTACCTTAATTATCTGTGTAACCGAATAGAATCATACATTCTATTATGCTTATCGGGGTATAACCACAGGCCTATTGATAATTGTCCACTGTTAACTACCTATACTTAAGGCAAATGATCATGGGTTAACTTTGATTGTATCTTTCTTTTTCCTTTGTTCAGACTAGTTTCAGGGAACCTTATGCATTTAGGGTATACAAGGTTTTCACAAAAACTGGTCAGGGTCCTTGGCTAAGAGGAGACTCTGCCTTGGGCCGCCGGTGTAATAAACCGCATTCCACTATCTGCATTGTCCTTCTGAGTGAGTTTGTTTCCCGGAACGCGTGGCTATAACACTATTTGCCATGAAGTGATGGACTGCATGCCATAATCTTTGTTTTTTTGATGTTAAGTTTTAGGTCAGGTTTTTCACCCTCCTCCTTCATCCTCATCAAAAGACTCTTTAGTTCCTCTTTACTTTCTGCCATTACAGCAATATCATCTGCATATCTGAGGTTGTTGATGTTTCTCCTGGCATCAGTTCAGTTCAGTTCAGTTCAGTCATTCAGTCGTGTCCGACTCTTTGCGACCCCATGAACCGCAGCACACCAGGCCTCCCTGTCCATCACCAACTCCCGGAGTTTACTCAAACCCATATCCATCGAGTTGGTGATGCCATCCAACCATCTCATCCTCTGTCATCCCCTTCTCCTCCTGCCCTCAATCTTTCCCAGCACCAGGGTCTTTTCCAATGAGTCAGCTCTTCACATCAGGTGGCCAAAGTAATGGAGCTTCAGCTTCAACATCAGTCCTTCCAATGAACACCCAGGACTGAGATCCTTTAGGATAGACTGGTTGGATCTCCTTGAAGTCCAAGGGACTCTCAAGAGTCTTCTCCAACACCACAGTTAAAAGCATCATTCTTCAGTGCTCAGCTTTCTTTATAGTCCAACTCTCACATCCATACATGACCCCTGGAAAAACCATAGCCTTGACTAGATGGACCTTTGTTGGCAAAGTAATGTCTCTGCTTTTCAATATGCTGTCTAGGTTGGTCATAGCTTTCCTTTCAAGGAGTAAGCATCTTTGAATTTCATGGCTGTAATTACCATCTGCAGTGATTTTGGAGCCCCAAAAAATAAAGTCAGCCACTGTTTCCACTGTTTCCCCATCTATTTCCCATGAAGCGATGGGACCAGATGCCATGATGTTAGTTTTCTGAATGTTGAGCTTTAAGCCAATGTTTTCACTCTCCTGTTTCACTTTCATCAAAAGGCTTTTTAGTTCATCTTCACTTTCTATCAAAAGGGTGGTGTCATCTGCATATCTGAGGTTATTGATAATTCTCCTGGCAATCTTGATTCCAGCTTGTGCTTCTTCCAGCCCAGCATTTCTCATGATGTATGCTGCATATAAGTTAAATAAGCAGGGTGACAATATACAGCCTTGATGTACTCCTTTTCCTATTTGCAACCAGTCTGTTGTTCCAGGTCCAGTTCTAACTGTTGCTTCCTGACCTGCATACAGGTTTCTCAAGAGGCAGGTCAGGTGATCTGGTATTCCCATCTCTTTCACAGTTTTCCACAGTTTATTGTGATCCACAGAGCCAAAGGCTTTGGCATAGTCAATAAAGCAGAAATAGATGTTTTTCTGGAACTCTCTTGCTTTTTCGATGATCCAGCAGATGTTGGCAATTTGATCTCGGGTTCCTCTGCCTTTTCTAAAACCAGCTTGAACATCTGGAAGTTCACGGTTCACGTATTGTTGGAGCCTGGCTTGGAGAATTTTGAGCAGTACTTTACTAGCGTGTGAGATGAGTGCAATTGTGCAGTAGTTTGAGCATTCTTTCAGATTGCCTTTCTTTGGGATTGAAATGAAAACTGACCTTTCCCAGTCCTGTGGCCACTGCTGAGTTTTCCAAATTTGCTGGCATATTGAGTGTAGCACTTTCACAGCATCATCTTTCAGGATGTGAAATAGCTCAACTGGAATTCCATCACCTCCACTAGCTTTGTTCATAGTGATGTTTTCTAAGGCCCACCTGACTTCACATTCCAGGATGTCTGGCTCTAGGTGAGTGATCACACCATCATGATTATCTGGGTCGTGAAGATCTTTTTTGTACAGTTCTTCTGTGTATTCTTGCCACCTCTTCTTAATATCGTCTGCTTCTGTTAGGTCCATACCATTTCTGTCCTTTATTGAGCCCATCTTTGCATGAAATGTTCCCTTGGTATCTCTAATTTTCTTGAAGAGATCTCTAGTCTTTCCTATTCTATTGTTTTCCTCTATTTCTTTGCATTGATCGCTGAGGAAAGCTTTCTTATCTCTCCTTACTATTCTTTGGAACTCTGCATTGAAGTGGATGTAGCTTTCCTTTTCTCCTTTGCTTTTTGCTTCCCTTCTTTTCACAGCTATTTGTAAGGCCTCCTCAGACAACCATTTTGCTTTTTTGCATTTATTTTTCTTGGGGGTGGTCTTGAGTCCTGACTCCTGTACAATGTCATGAACCTCCATCCATAGTTCATCTGGCATTCTGTCTATCAGATCTAGTCCCTTAAATCTATTTCTCACTTCCAGCATACAGTCTCCTGGCATATTTAGAGTCAAAGCTTAATACTTTCTTTCAGCTCTCCTCAACCCTGGAGGATTCTCTCTCCCTCCCATGAAGCTCCTGCCAATGCCCCACATTTAAGTTGTCCCAGTTAGGCAGCTTCTGCCCCACTGCACTAGGCTTCTTTCTGGTCTGTTCTATTCTACACATATTCATCAGATTAATTATCCCTCTCCCACCGGAATACCTCTGATCCCCCCCATTCTCCTGACCAGAGCCCTCTACTGTCTTCCTGTGAAACTACTGTTAAAAGTCTTAAGCAACTTGTTTGTTTTTTTTGTTTTGTTTTGGTTTAAGGTTTTACCCCCTTCTTTGGGCTTTCCTGATGGCTCAGTGGGTAAAGAACTCACCTTCAAAGCAGGAGACAAAGGAGACTTGAATGTGATACCTGGGTCAAGAAGATCTCTCTGGAGAAGGAAATGGCAACCCACTCCAGTATTCTTGCCTGGAGAATCCAAAGACAGAGAAGCCTGGCTGGCTACAGTGGCAAAGAATTGGACACATCTAGGCACGAACTGTCTCACCCCCTTCTCCAGCCTCCTCTTTTACAATTATCCAAAATGGGTCCAATATAGCACTCATCCCATCCTTCCTTTCCCTGCCATTTCTTCTCCTGAACTTGTCCTCTACCCACTCAAGTTACCCCGCCCAAACGGTACTGACCTCAGGAAGCCTTTTCCAGAGGCAATGGCTGCTGTCTTTGACCACCCACACCCTTTGTTTGTATTCAAACCTCTTGTGTATTGTTTATGCTTTACACTCCTCGAGGGCAGACCTAGCATTTATTTGGTTTAAACACTTAGAGCTCCTAGTGCAGGATCTTGCAATGATCAAACCAGCAAAACAATTGCTGGTGGAAGAAGAGCCCCTGACCCTTTTTTGTTTAATGTAACAGGTCTACAGACCCAGGATAAATGTAGATTCTTAAAACTTGATTTTGTGTGTGTATGTGTTCTTTTGTTGTTTAGGACATGGTCTGTGATTTTGGAATCTGGTGAATTTGTACAGCTTTCTTTTCTCCTGCAGTTAAATTAGTTGTTACTGTTGTTGGTAGGGATGCTATGGTCCTTATCCTATAGAAGTGTGACCATCTCCGGTATTGGTGAAGGAGAACAGTTTGCCCGTGAACCTTGGAGTCTCAGTTATTACCTGAAGTGCTTTTGTCATTACACTTTCTTTCTCTAAATGCCAAAGATGTTTCCTTTAGTCTTTAAATCTGTAATCCTATGGGGTACACCTTTTCTTATAGGAATACACATGCTAGGTTGACTTTTATCTCTGGCTTTTAATATTTAAAATGTAGGGGAAGGATGGAGAGGAGGGATACTTAGGGAGTTTGGGATCACATGTACACACTGCTCTATTTAAAATGAATGACCAAAAAGGACCTACTGCTGCATAGCACAGAGAACTCTGCTCAATGTTATGTGGCAGCCTGGATGGGAGGGGAGTTTGGGTGGGAATGGATACATGTATAAGTATAACCGAGTTCCTTTGCTGTGTACCTGAATCTATCAAAACATTGTTAATCGGTTATACCCCAATGCAAAATAAAAAGTTTAATATAAAAAAGGTGCATATTCTCATTGTTGTTCAGTTGCTCAGTTGTGTCCCACTCTTTGTGACCCGGTGGACTGCAGCTCACCGGGCTTTCCTGTCCTTCAGTATCTCCTTGAGCTTGCTCAAACTCATTTCCATTGAGTCGGTGATGCTATCTAACCATCTCATCTTCTGTTGCCCCTTTCTCCTCCTGTCTTTACTCTTTTCTGTCAAAAGGGTCTTTTCCAATGAGTCAGCTCTTCACATCAGGTGGCTGAAGGAGTATTGGATCTTCAGCTTCAGCATCAATCCTTCCAATGAGTATTCAGGGTTGATTTCCTTTAGGATTGATTGGTTTGATCTCCTTTTTGTCTAAGGGAGTCTCAAGAATCTTCTCCATCACCACAATTTGAAAGCATCAATTTTTTTGGTGCTCAGCCTTCTTTATGGTCCAACTCTTACATCCATACATGACTACTGGCCTTCCTGGTAATCTCATGGCAGTTGGATTTTTAATATTATTAGATGAATCAATGGCACCCCACTCCAATACTCTTGCCTGGAAAATCCCATGAACAGAGGAGCCTGGTGGGCTCTAGTCCGTGGGGTCACTAAGAGTCGGACACGACTGAAGCAACTTAGCAGCAGCAGCAGCGAATGAATCCACAAGAACACTGAGAAATTTATTCCAAATGGTTAAATGCCAAACAACAAAGCTTCAGACTATTATTTTCAACAAATCCAGGTTATTCTGCTACTAAATATTTCACTTATTTTCTTAGCTGGATGAACTCATTTGCCATCTCACATCGATTTTCAGCATCACCTTCCTTCAAGGAGATTTTTAAGGCTTTAAACACACCCCATAGCCATTCACTTCACTCTTCTACAGCGCTGAGAGGACATTTGTGAATAAATATTTTTATTCTTTCTCTTTAAAATCTGGGGGAAAAAAATGAATCACATTTTAATTGCAACAGCATCAGAAGTTAAGTAAAATAGCTAAGTAACATGGACTTATACACATAGTTGCTCCAAAGTAATATTTGTTAAATTCAGTCACTGGACAAATAATTCTTCAGCCACAGTTTCAAGAAGACTTGTTTCATTCTCCCATCCTTGAAGATTTCCTGTTTACTAGGTAGAGACAGATAGGTAAACAAGGGATCATTTATAACAGACTCTGCAATAAAGCCTCTACCAAGAGCACTTGATGGATTGGATTCCAAACCTCATGACCTACTTAATAGAGAAGAAGTTTTTAAAAAAAGAATTGACTTTTAAATAATCAATAGGAGTTTAAAAGTTGGCAAAGCTACTCCTAGCAGAAGACATACAGCAAAGCATAAAGCTGTAGAAATACACGCGTGTTTATTTACTAATTCATTTTAACTAAAGGTTGAATTGCACGCTATGACTCAGAGCCCTGAGTATTCATTTAAAAATTAGAGGAATAGGAGGTTATGGAAGAAACAGAAAGGGAGTAGCCTGAGGGGAAGAGGAAGCAAGGAGGTTGAGGCCTCTTTGTCCAGGGAAGACAAGACTTCAGTCTGGAGAAAATGCAGCTCATTTTGCAGGCTTCCCAGATAGCGCCAGTGGTAAAGAACCCACCTGCAATACAGGAGACATAAGAGATTCAAGTTTGATCCCTGGGTCAGGAAGAGCCCCTGGAGAAAATAATGGCAACCCACTCCAGTATTCTTGCCTGGAGAATTCCATGGACAGTGGAGCCTGGTGGGCTACAGCTTATAGGATTGAAAAGAATTGGATATGACTTGCATGCGCACTTCCTTTCACCAGGTGGGAAACAGACTTGCATACAAGGCAGTGATTGAGGAGACTTAAGTTGGTTTCTTTCTTGAGATATATGTTGCAACAGTTTTTTAAAGAAAAAGTGTTTATTTATTTCGCTGCGCTGGGTCTTAATTGTGGCACTGGGGATCTAAAATCTTCATTGTAGTGTGTGAGATCTTTAGTTGTGGTGTGCGGGACCTATTTCCTTGACCAGGGATCGAAATTGTGCCCCCTGCATTGGGAGCTTGGAGTCTTAGCCACTGGGGCCACCAGGGAAGTCTCAAAACAGCTTAGATTTTAGGTTCTAACATCAATGGTTCTCAGCCAGGATGAACACTTTAGGTTATCTGTGAAGCTTTTTTTTTTTTTTTCTGTGAAGCTTTTAAATGATGCCCTCTGATTTAAATTTGGTAGCTCTGGAACAGAAAATTTGCATTTTTAGAAATCCCCAGAAATGAGTCTGTCACATATCCCAGCCTAGGAACCAGGGAGGCACAGAGGAGTCATCACCTCGGTTTGTGCAAGTGACAAACAGGATCATAGTGCATTTGGAAAGATTATTTTTCCCTAGAGACCACTTGTTCTCAAACCTGGCTGCACAGTGGAACCCTCCGGAGCTTTTTAAACACACAGATGCCTTGGACTCACTGAGGCTAACTGAGATGAGAACCTCCTTTGGTGGAGGCTGAGCTTCTATATTCCTTGAAAACTCCTCTAGTGATTTTTGTAACTGTCATTGGTATAGAATAGAGTGGAATTGATACTTGGAGCAGAGAAACCACTTAGGGTGGGTTATTGACAGAAGCTCCAGGTCTCCTAATAAATTCAGACCCATGAACATACAGTTCAAGGGATTTGGTGATGGACAGTTCAAGGAGTACTCTCTCTCTGTTTACAAACCTTTGAGGGATGGTTTCATTTGGAGAGTACTACTAAGGGTAAATCTTGTCACTTCCAGTAATTTCCTGGATGCTAACACCTGTGTTCTGTTTCCCTTTTCCCCGATTTCTTGTGTAAATGTGTGATGGTCCTCCTGGGCACAACCACTAGAGAAAGATCTGAAGAGTCTGACATAAATTCGAAGAAATCTGCCCAATTAACATGTGAAACCCAGAGTAAAATAATAGATTTCTCTGTGCTTCAAAGTTAGAAAAACAGGAAGTTAATTTAGAAGAATTAGCATTTGTGGCAAGCCCCCAGGGTTCTAGCCACTAATTGTTAGTTGCTCAGTCATGTCTAACTCTTTGCCATCCTATGGACTATAGCCCTCCAGACCCCCCTGTCCATGAGATTCTGCATGGACAAGAATACTGGAGTGGGTTGCCATTTCCTCCTCCAGGGGATCTTCCTGACCCAAGGATCGAACCCGAGTTTCTTATTTCTCCTGCACTGGCAGGCAGGTTTTTTTCTACTAGCACCACCTGGGAAGCCCCTGTATATTTGAAAGTAAACAATATCAAGTCTATAGCACTGTGAAATCAGTAGTTTGACTATGGTCTTGTTGTCCAGGCTTGTGCGACATCAATCCGTACAAGGCTTGACTGAATCTATGGGACGAGAGAGAAAAAAATCAAAGGTTAACATTAAGGTGTCTGCTCTAGTTGGTGGGGAGAACAATGACAAATGCTTTTATGCTAATTTAAAATTTTGCATTATTTTTATATTTGTAAAAAGTTTGTACATTATACATGGTATTTGAAATAATATTATAAGTAGCATTCATTCTAAATCATAAAGCATATATTAAAATCCTTATCAAGCATATACTAGCAGTGTGAGAAAAAACAAAGTGATGAATTTATGGAGACATGAAAGCAGAAATTATAACCCAACAGAGAGATCATCTCTCCAATCAACATAAAGGCTATTTTTGATTGAAGCAATAGTTACCTTAATGCAATTCTCAAATACCAACAATATTGCCTAGTTGCACTTCAGTCATGACTCAAGTCTAACCTAATAGTGTTTATAACTGTGCTACATTCTGGGAGAAAAAGTCATATTGAATACAACTCAATATAATTTAATAATTACATTTCTTATTCATTATACCATTGCTCTAGTGATCATTTTAATCCAATGCTATGACCAATATCAACTTTTTGTGAATGCATGTGCAGTGACAGTGATATAAAATGGGGAGACATTAATGAATGCTTCTTGAAGGGAAATTCATGAATGAAAGAATAAACAAATATCTGCCACCTATTTCTCCATCAGAGAACCTGACATAAGAAGAAAAGTGAAGCTCATCTTCAGTCTGGACTTAAATCAGATCATCACATCACTTTTGCTTACTCTCTGATATAATCTTTCATGTTAGCATATAGTTGACATAGAGAACATAAAATCAAAGGATAGAAAGATAAAATGATAAACCTCACCTTCTGGCTATTACGTGTGTATCTCATTTAAACTCATTGGAGCACTATTAAATTTATTAGATGAAGACCAGTATGCATGAGACTTAAAAGAAAAGACTCTAAGTAGCCAACTTTGCAATTCCTGTGAACAATAAAATCATGAATGTGCATTTTTTAAAATAAATAGATAATGAGATGTGAAATCATTACAAAAATGTCTTCCTAAGTAAAAACAGCCAACTTGCTGACACCCAAGTTGTGCCATCCACAGCTTAAAACAGAGCTGATGCTTTTCCAAAAGCCCATCCCTCTGCTGTCACATTCTTTTGCCTCTTTAAAAGGAAGGATTTATTCCAGCTCTTAAAAATAATTATAGGCTGAGAAGTTACCTGTGGTCTCCTACCTACTTTGCCTCTAAAACTCTGGTTCCCCACAACTTCACTGGCAGAGGCCAGTCCACTGATGTGGAGAAGAGCGTGGCTCCAAGGACGAAAGCCCAGCTGAGATGGTGGTGTTCTGGGTGGGAAGGTCCTTGAGTGACCCAGCAGTTAAGGTAGCATCCTCTTGTGGTTAACTTTTGGGCAGAATTTTAGGTCCAGTTATGCTCAGTGCTCAAAGCATGTATGATCTTTGGTTTACCAATCCATGGCTTTTTTTTTTTTTCTTTCTGTAAAGCCTGAGGTTTAGGTACAAGAAAAGAAACAGAGAAGGTGAAGGAAGGTCCTAAATGAAACCTCTTGCATCACTGTCATGCCCAAACCAACCACAAGTAGCCACTCAGTGCGGAAAAATCATTGCTAACCAACTTAGCAAACCTCTCCTCTAGGCCTAGAGTGATTCCTAACCTAACTCAACCTGCATCATTCCCAGTCCTTATTCACCAACCATCCACTGAACACCACTCCTGTAGCTGGAAATAAAGAATGAACAATGATATAATGTATGGTGATATAAATGTACAGGACAGTTAGGAAATGCCTGAGTTTTAATGCCCCAAAGACAGCCCTCAATCAATCAAGAATGGAAATCAATGGATAAATACCCCAGCTTCCTCACCCCTCATTCTACACCGTGGTTCCTCCAAAGGTCCCCAGAAGGGAAAAGGATGGTAGAATGGACAGAAAAGGACCCTTAAAGATATTCACATCTTCTCTTTTAAACAAATTTTGTTTGTTTGCTGTTTTTGACTTTCTGATGTGTGCCATTTTTAATGTCTTTGTTGAATTTGTTACGATATTGCTTCTGTTTTTTTGTTTTGGTTTTTTGGCCCCAAGCCATGTTTGATCTCCCCATCAGGGTTCAAACCCGTATTCCCTGTACTGGGAGGTGAGGTCTTAGTCACTGGACCTTCAGGGAAGGCCCCATGCCCACATCTTAATTCTTCAGAGCCTGTGACTATGTCACCTTATGAGGTGGAAGGGACTTAATCAGATGTGAATGAGCTAAAGATCTTGAGATGGAGAGGTTTATCCTGTATTATCCAGGTGGGCCAATGGGATCACAAGGGTCCTTGTGAAGGACAGAGGAAGCAGGAAGGTCAGAGTTGGTGATTTGAAGATGTGGTACTGCTGGCTTTGAAGACAGAGGAAGGGGCCATGAGCCAAAGGATGCAACTTCCTTGAGAAGCTGCAAGGAATAAATTTGCCCCTAGAGACCCCTAGAGAAAGGAATGCAGCCTGACTGACAACTTGAGTTTCCAGGGCTTCATTGCTTCTCACCTGAGTCACTAAATCACCTCACTGGTCTCCTCGTTCACCATGTCTCTCTGTTCTAACTCAGCCTGCACGGAGCTAACAGGCCACTCCAAAAGACACACGGATAAAACCTACAACGGCCCTTGTGACGCAGATGTCACTTAAGGTGTAAGATACATAACTAACAAGAATCTTACGTAGAGCTCAGGAAACTCTGCTCAATGTTCTGTGGTGACTTGAATGGGAAGGAATTAGAAAAAAAAGGAGATATATGTATACAAAGGCTTCTTTGGTGGCTCAGATGATAAAGAATCTGCCTGCAATGTGGGAGACTTAAGTTCGAACCCTGAGTTGGGAAGATTGACTGAAGCAATTTAGCACGCACACACGCACATGTTGTTGTTGTTTAGTTGCTGAGTAGTGTGTGTATACGTTAACCCCAAACACCTAATTAATCCTTCCCCCATACCTTTCCCCTTTGATAACCATAAGTTTGTTTTCTGTGCCTCTGCGTCTACTTCTGCTTTTGTAAATGAGTTAATTTGTATCATCTTTTTTTAGATATAAATGATATGCTATTTATCTGTAGAAAGGTATCATAACTCTTGAGCATGGGCTTACTGGGAAGGCAGGTAAATGTGCTAGAAGTGGATGGCTCAGCTCTGTCTTTGCTTCTTTGCCTGTAATTGATTCAACATTTTATAGTAATCAGAACTTAAAATTTTAGTACTTTTAAGTTTACTGTGAGTATTAAACTTAAAAAAACATGAAAGTACATTACACGCTGTCATTTCAAAGAACCAATTTTTATGCAGGCGATCAATTATTTTGAGAGAATGTTATCTAAACATCCTTTGGGTTTGCAGGCTAGACAGAGGGGTAAAAGGTATTTTTTTTTTCTTTTTTTTTTTTTTTATTAGTTGGAGGCTAATTACTTCACTACATTTCAGTGGGTTTTGTCATACATTGATATGAATCAGCCATAGATTTACACGTATTCCCCATCCCGATCCCCCCTCCCACCTCCCTCTCCACCCGATTCCCTAAGGCTGATCTCAGAGAAGAGTTGACCTCTTGCAGATCTCCATGCAATCTGGCTCCAGTTCAGTGCATATGGCAACAAACCCTAGTCTACTGCAAGGTTTGGACTTGGGCTCTTCCCTCCGTGCCCCATCACTGCATGCAATGCCAGAGAAGGAGTTCCCGCTGCTCCTCACTCCAGCCACGGAGCTGGCAGTGGAAGGCAGGTTCCAAGGTTCTGTCATGTCCTATTACTTTTGGATCCCGGTCCCTAGTTGTATCATGAAAGTGGTGGCACTTTCCTGATTCCACATCATACAAGCTGCACAGTCTGGGTTAAGTGCCTTTCTCAGTGATGATCACTGCATGCAATGCCAGAGAAGGAGTTCCCGCTGCTCCTCACTCCAGCCACGGAGCTGGCAGTGGAAGGCAGGTTCCAAGGTTCTGTCATGTCCTATTACTTTTGGATCCCGGTCCCTAGTTGTATCATGAAAGTGGTGGCACTTTCCTGATTCCACATCATACAAGCTGCACAGTCTGGGTTAAGTGCCTTTCTCAGTGATGACATTAGTTCTGGGCTGTCCTTGCGCGAATGGGCCTGCAGCTGGTCCTGTCCACACAAGTCTCTCCAGCATTTGCTGCCCTGGCAGGTCTTGGTTGCCTGTTTCTGGGCAATGTAACACGTTTGATTTCCTAACAACTGCCACCACAGGCAGCCTTACAAAGACGAGCCCATATTAATGTGGAAACCAAGCCAGGCTCTGAAACCTAGTGGAGCGTCTTGTCTCAGGTCACCAGGAGCTCAGTGGTGCTGTCCACACCCTAAGACAGGACAGAAACCCTTCTGGGGACGTCTCCAGCCACTGAAAATGTAGCCCCTACATCCAGCCTAATTGTTGGCCTACATCTTTGCTTAATCATCAAAAACGACTCTGAAGTATCCTAACTGTTCCTTGCATTGCACTCTTTTTTTAAAAAAAATATTTGTTATTTATTTTTGGCTGTGCTGGGTCTTTGTTGCTATGCGTGGGCTGTCTCTAGTTGCGGTGAGTGGGGGCTCCTCTCTAGATGTAGCGTGCGGGCGTCTCACTGAGCTGGTTTCTCACTGAGGTGGTAGCGGAGTGCAGGCTCGGGATGCACAGGCTCAGTAGTTGTGGTCATGGGTTCAGTTGCCCTGCAGTATGTGGGAATTTTCCCAGATCAGCGATCAAAGCTGTGTCTCCCGCATCGTTGCAAGGCAGATTCTTAACCCCTTGACCACCAGGGAAGTCCCTGCATCACATTCTTAATGTTTCAGAACCTGCCTATGAAACAGCAAAATGATTTCAATATCTTCCCATTTGAGGGCCAGGCCAACCATCATGAGCACAAAGGAACCAGCGTGCCTTGTCAGCTGGACTTTTAAATGTTACGGGATGACCCGTCAGCTCTGCATCACCACAAACACCTCAACTTTCTGACTCTGCAGAATGAGAGACATACTTAGTGTTAGATACTCATTTCTGTGCTCTTGGCATCTGATAGCGCTGAATCCTTCTTGGGCCTGGAGGGCCTCCTGTGATAACTTACTTAGTAACCCCTGGGGAACTGTGTGTTGGAAGACTTGTCCGGTCACAGGAATGGTTTCATTTGTAATGATGAAGAGCTGGTTGTGCTTAGAGTACGGAGCAAAATCACAGAAGCACTAACTTAGTCCTAGGTTTACAGGGCTTTACAAGTGGATTGAAGAGGCAAGATGCGTTGCTGTTGTGTTGTTGTTTAGTTGCTAAGTTGTGTCTGACTTTTTGTGGCCCCATAAACTGTAGCCCGCCAGGCTCCTCTGTCCACGGGATTCTCCAGGCAAGAATACTGCAATGGGTTGCCATTTCCTCCTCTAGGGGATCCTCCTGACCCAGGGATCAAATCCACCTCTCCTGCATTGGCAGGTGGGTTCTTAAACTACTGAGTCACTAGGGAAGCCCTAAAGAAGCAAAACTTGTAAGCAACGAGAATCAAAGAATGATGTGCATATTTCCAATTTAACATTAGATTGAGGACAAGTGAACCCTAGCCATCAGAGGAGTTCTGTCTCGAAAGAAAAAAAAAAATGATTCACTCTGCCTTCGATGCGAAGAGAGGCACTAGCCAGCGTGACATTGAAGCCTGTAATCAAACTATTACAGATTTCCATGTATACTATTAAACAGATATTGACTTTCATGAGGTTATATCAAGATTTATTGGCCCAAGAGGTAAATATTGACTGATAAGATGTTGAGGTCAATAATTACCTCCAGGGACAATAAATCTTTATATTCACGGACACACAAATTCAATAGTCAGTGCGGTTTGTTAGATTAAACACAAATTCCAAGTCATTAGAACTATCTGGAAATCCCTTTTTATAACCATGAATTCTGATAGTTTATAATTCATCTTAAAATGGCATATTTTAAATCAGATCTGATATAACTCTAGAAGAGAAAGTTTTATTTTTAATCATAGCCTTATGGAAGAAAAGTCATTTTATATGTGACTTCAGGTTGACCAATTCTATTCCAGCAGCTAAGCTGTCAATCTCTACATGGTAGGTACTCAATATACATTTTAAAAAATGAAATTTCATTTCATGCAATTTGATATTAAATTCTTAATCAACAGCAAAAGCTGATTAAAAATATATGCTGTATAGCAATCATCAATGTTTTAAATTCACTCTTTTATTACAAAAATATTTATTTGGATCTTAATTTAGAGTAAAAGGCTTATCAGGAAAAATATTTATGACACTGATGACATTAAAAGACTTTGCATTATTTATATGAGTTCCCCTGGAGGAGGGCATGACTACCCACTGCAATATTCCTGCCTGGAGAATTCCATGGACAGGGAAGCTACAGTCTGTGCGGTCACAAAGAGTTGGACATGACTGCATGACAGAGCAAGCATGCACATATGAGTTCTTCACTGGAAATCTATTCAGAATTTAATTTTAATCAGAAATTAAAATTTGAGTACTTTTGAGTTTGTTGTAGTTGAGTATTTAAGTTTGAAATGAAGAGAAGTGAAAGTCACTCAGTCGTGTCTGACTCTGTGACCCCATGGACTGTAGCCTGACAGGCTCCTCTGTCCATGGAATTCTCCAGGCAAGAATACTGCAGTGGGGTGCATGCCCTCCTCCAGGGGACCTTCCCAACACAGGGATCAAACCCAGGTCTCCCTCTTTACAGGCAGATTCTTTATTGTCTGAGCAACCAAGGAAGCTTGTGAAAACACACTACACAGTGTCATTCAAATTTTTATGCAGGCAGCCAATTATTTTGAGAGAATATATCTAAACTTGGATTAAAGTTGGGTGAGCCAGGATTGCCTTGTACCAGAGAGATGGCAAAGGGGACCATCAGACGGTTTAGGGCTGGTGTCTGGGAGTGCAAGCAGCACAGAGCTGGTGATGCAAATGGGTGATCCAAATGCTTTCTGCAAAAGTACAAAGCAAGAGCCCCTTCTTAGGTGTGTAACATGGGCTGGCCTTTGTCAACATCCAGTGGTAAAGAACCAGCCTGCCAATGCAGGAGATGCAAGAGAAGCAGTTTCGGTCCCTGGTCAGGAAGATCCCCTGGAGAAGGAAATGGCAACCCAGTCCAGTATTCTTGCCTGGGAAATTGCACGTGCAGAGGAGCCTGGCTGGCTGTACAGTCCGTGGGGTTGAAAGAGGCGGACACGACTTGGCGAATGACCAGGAGCCGCAGGTCTACCGCCCTCACTACTCTCCGCTCATCATTGTTTTCTGGCCCAAATGACCACTCCACAGCTCCACGTGCTCAGTTTGCCCACATTCTCCTGTAGCAAGAGCTGAAAGTCCATCCTAAGATTGCTTATAGGCAGCTGTGCTCCCCTGGACTTTGGGGACTGTGTGGGAGATTTATGGTCAAACTATACCCTTGGGTGCTGCTTCTCCCCTCTGCAGAGGTTGCTAGAGTGTGTCCAAGGTCAAGGTGGTTCAAGATGCAGTTGTGTGTGACTGTCATAGGTGTGCGGGTGAAGGAAGATCTGGGGGTACAGTTCAAATGTGGCTGAGAGAATAGAAACTTAACTAATGCTTCCAAATTCCTACAAGTGGACTCAAAATTCTGCTGGTTTTTTTTTTTTTTGAGCAACTATAGTGATACCATCTGCAATTAGTAATGAGGGGCCACAGTTTCCCAGACTGAATGTAAAGAACTAACAGCAGAGGACATCAGCTTTATCTCAGCACTCATCATAGCCATTTGCCTCACTTTTGGTTAATCTTTCTTATCTTTATTTCCACCAACTCACTTTTTAACTGTATTCTTTAGGGTAATTTCAGATTTACAGAAAAAGTACAAAGATAATGCAGATTTCCCATATATTTTACATCCAGATCCCCCTGTTATTAACATCTTGGATGACTATGGCTCATTCCTTACACTCAATGAGCCTATACTGATGCATTCTTATTAAGAACAATCAATGGTTAAACTCCATTCCTTTAATTTTTACCTGGGCTTCCCAGGTGGCACAGTGGGAAAGAATCTGCCTGCAATGCAGAAGATGCAGGTTTGATCCCTGGGTCAGAAAGTTCCCCTGGAGTAGAAAATGGCAACCCACTCCAGTATTCTTTCCTGGGAAATCTGAAGGACAGAGGAGCCTGGTGGTCTACAGGTCATGGGTTTGGCAGAGGAAGATCACAGAGGTGGAGCATCACTCTCGGCACATCTTATCAGGGGCACCTTGATCGCCTGGCAGAGGTGTTGGATTCCTCCTCTGTAAGTTACCCTTCCCGCCTCCCTTTCTGTATCATCCTGTCTGTAAGGAAGTTCTCATAGGTGGTCCACACTTAAGGAGTAGGGCAAGTCACTGTCTATCATTTTTTTAAAAATAATTTTTAAATGGATAGATTACATTTATTTATTTATTTTTACTGTGTATTTATTTATTTTAGCTGCATCACACAGCATGTGAAATCTTAGTTCCTCAACCAGGGGTCAAACCCAAGCACTCTGCATTGGAAGCTCAGAGTCTTAACCCCTGGACCACCAGGAAAGTCCACCATTTACCTTTTTGAAGGTGGGGAATCTACAAATGATTTGAAATTCTTCTACAGCGGAAATTTGTCTCTTCTTCCTTTTTTACTTATGTATTATTTATTCAGTCATTTTTATATCAATATGAACTTGATATTTATTTGGTACTTTGGATTATAATCCAGTAATACTTTATTTTGTTGCTCCAATTGTTCCAGCTTTGGTCCTAAGATGTTTTTACAGTTGGCTCTCATGTGCCCTGGATATAATCCCCAGTGTAGGTTTTTTGTCATAGTTGTTATTTTGGGCATTTCCTGACTTTCTGAAAATAAAGATTGCTGCAGACTCATTTTGTATACTGTTCACACAATTCACTTGGATGTGAGAATTGGACCATAAAGATGACTGAGTGCCGAAGAATTGATGCTTTCAAATTGTGGTGCTGGAGAATACTTTTGAGAGTCTCTTGGATGGCAAGGAGATCAAATCAGTCTACCCTAAAGGCAATCAACACGGAATATTCATTGGGAGGACTGATGCTGAAGTTGGAGCTCCAATACTTCAGCCACCTGATGAGAAGAACTGACTCATTGAAAAAGACCCTGATGCTGCCAGAGATTGAGAGCAGGAGGAAAAGAGGGATGGCAGAGGATGAAATGATTAGATAGCATCACCGACTCAATGGACATGAGTTTGAGAAAACTCTGGGAGATAGTGAAGGACAGGGAAGGCTGGTGTGCTGCAGTCCATGGAGTCACAAAGAGTTGGACACAACTGAGTGACTGAACAACAACATCTTGTATATTTCCTGTCCCAGTCCTAGAATACTGACTCCCCTTTAGTAATTATTTTAAATGTGTTTGGAGTGTGATATTGTGTGTGTGTCACCAACTCAGTGGACATGAGTTTGGGTAAACTCCAGGAGTTGGTGATGGGCAGGGAAGCCTGGCGTGCTGCAGTCCATGGGATGGCAGAGTCAGACACGATTGAGTGACTGAACTGAACTGAGATTAAAACCACTGCCTGAATGACTTCCACTTCTCCTTCAGGTTAACCTCCACCCTTGCTCACCTGCTCTGTGTCCAGGCAGGCTTGCCTATATGGAATGATCCACAGGCCCTTGCCCTCGGGTGTACATCTGAGCCTTGGCAATGGGGTGTCTCCAGCAGGGGACAAGGGGGGCACTGATACTGAGTCTGACTATTTGTTCTTTCGTTCTTCCTCTGTAGCGGGGATTCCTTGGTTCTCAAGCCCTGCTGAGACTCTCGGCTCAGTTAAGCCGGTTCTCTCCCCATGGTCTCCTCTAATTCCAGTATACCCACTCTGCCCCCCTTCACTCCCTTTCTAACACCCCACTTTAGCCCCTTCACTAGCCCAGGGTGCCCTAAATCTTGCAGTTTCCCTCCATCTTGCCCATGCTTTCTTGAAGAGACCTTTTATTAAACTCTTCAAATATCAGAGTTTGGTTGTATCATCTCTTTCTTGTTGGGATATTCTTAACATCATTTTGGGATAAGGTAAGAGAATGTTTGAGGAAGAACTGAAAGAAGAAAGGTGTAAGTGAGAGCCAGAGAAATAGCAAGAGAGACCAAAAGAGAGAAGAGTTTAAGAAAAAGTTTGGGACGGACATGTTTGCTCAGTCGTGTCTGACTCTTTGTGACCCCATGGACCATAGCCTGCCAGACTCCTCTGTCCATGGGATTTTCCAGGCAAGAATACCGGGTGGGTTGTCATTTCTTCCTGCAGGGGATCTTCCTAACCCAGGAAGGGGACCTGGGTCTCCTGCACTGCAGGCAGACTCTTTACCATCTGCTCCACCAGGGAAGCCCATGTACACACCACCATGTTTAAAGTAGAGAACAGACAAGGACGTGCCGTATAGCACAGGGAATGCTGCTCAATATTCTGTAACAACCTAAATGGGAAAAGAACTTTAAAAAAGGTTACATGTAAATACATAATTGAATCTCTTTGCTGTACACTTGGAACTAACACATCATTGTTAACCTACTATGTTCCAATATAAAATAAAAATCAAAAATATAAAAGAAAAATGATCAGAACATACAAGAATGTCTTGCACCAACTTGAAGGAACATGCTTGTATTAAGGGACAGGTTTTAACTTAAAGTCAATCTTTACATTATTATTCCTTTCACACTAAAGAATAATTTTAGATCTATGTGCAGATAGACACTTTTGTTTTAGAATTTTCCTTTAGAGCTAATAATTTTAATAGGTGGAGTTATCATTAATAAGTCTTACAGTATCCTGACAATGTGTTAGACACCAAATTCTCAAGGAGATTAAGAGTAAACATTTCTTATTTGTAGAAAACAACTGTGCAAGTTCCATATTTATGCATTTATGAGGTTTCATATTTCCATTTGATTACACTGGATAGCTTCTTAATGAAGAAAAAAAACTTATCATAATTTTTTAGATTTTGCAATAAATATGATGAACTCGGGTAAAAGAATTTTGAAACTCCAGGTTGTTTGGCATGCTTGCTGCATTATAAAATTTCCAACAAACACTGAAATACATAGTTAAGTACTTATAACAATCTAAAGGTACATCTTTTATTGCATGCTAACTATGTAGGTAGGCACTTAATATATATTACTTAACTCTCAAAGCAATCCATTCTGTTAGAATTGTGAGTTTTACAGATGAGAAAATTAGATTGAGAGACTAAGGCACTTGCCAAAAAACACATAAAGACCGCAAAAACAGAAATCACACCACTGGGACTACAACACTAGTCTTCCTAACTATAAACCCTGTGCTTTTACAATTACACTATTAGTTAATGTTACCATTTACTCTTCAGGGGCAATTAATTTATAAGTATACAGTACACTAAAATATGAAAATGCATTCCTCGGACGGTTTCATTTTATGCTGTGCACTAAATTTTTGGTTCATGTTGAAAATGCTTTTACTGTTTGTCCTGTGCTTGAAATAAAATCCAACCTTTTCTTTTCTCAAAAGCACTTAAAACAGTCTATTACCGATGCTCACGTGCAACTGAATCAGACAGAACAACAGGCTCAGACATGTTTTCATGGTTTGGATTACAACTTGGTGTCTGGGTATTTAATTGTGGTTCTATTTCAGACAAACAAATAGTCAGAATTACATTTGTGGGAGTAAGAAGTAAAAGTGACATCTTTTTCTCTTTCTGAAGTTTTGAACTGTGGTCATTTACTTAGTCTGATCGAACTTTTGCTTGGTGAAAGAGCGTGGAGACACATTGTTTTAATCTCAGGAAAAGTAGCTGATTTGCATAGGTTCAGTGTGAGTTCACATGGGGCTGTTAGCATCAGCGTTTAAGAAGACTGTGTCTTGGACAACTCTTCTGACTGTAATTTAAACAGAGGTTCATTCACAGAGCTGTGATGCAGTTCCTTCATTTTTCATTCATTCCAGAAATACTTTTTTGACTGAAATGTAGTTGATTGGGGCTTTCCTGGCGACTTAGACAGTAAAGAATCTGCCTACAGTGCATGAGACATGGGTTTGATTCCTGGGTCAGAAAGATGCTCTGGAGAAGGGAATGGCTACCCACTCCAGTATTCTTGCCTGGAGAACTCCATAAACAGAAGAGTGTTGCGGGCTACAGTCCATGGGGTCACAAAGAGTCAGACGTGACTGAGCGGCTAACACTTTCACTTTCATGCTCGCTTGACAATAGTTTCAGTATACAGCAAAGTGATTCACTTTTTCATGTATGTACATGAATATATGTGAATATGAATATATATAAGAATCCTCTTTATATTCTTTTATTTTACAGATTTTACAGATTTTCACGGAATACTGAGTATATTTCCTGTGCTATAGGGTAGGTCCTTGTTGTTTATCTAATATATATATATATATATGTATATATGTATATATATATATATATAAAATGGTGTGCATCTGTTAATTCCAAACTCCTAATTTATCCCTTACCCTCCTTACCCTACCAGGCTCCTCGGTCCATAGAATTCTCCAGGCAAGGATACTGGAGAGGATTGCCATTCCTTTCTCCAGGGGATCTTCCCAACCCAGGGATTGAACCCAGGTATCTGGCATTGCAGGCAGATTCTTTACCATCTGAGCTACCAGGGAAGCCCTATAGATATAGATATAGATAGATATAGATGACATAGATACATGACATATAATATATCATATATATAATAGTATGTATCTACTAATCCCAAGCTCCTATTTATCCTTTTCCCACTCTTTCCCCTTTGGCAAGCATGTTTGTTTTCTACTGACAAATAAATGGATAAGGAAGTATGATGTGTGCATACATACATATATGTATATACATATACAATGGAATATTACTAAGCCATAAAAAAGAATGAAATAATGTCATTTGCTGCAACACGGATGGACCTAGAGACTATCATACTATGTACAGTAAGCCAAAGACAAATATCACTAGCATGTGGAATCTGAAAAAAGACACAAATGAACTTTTTTTCTATAAATATTTTTTGAATACTATATTTCAACAGATATTTTCATGTGTTAGGTGTCCTACCAGGTGCCTCAATGACCATGCTATATGTAAACTCAGTCTTTTCTTAGTATAGGTTTTTATTGACTCTATACATACCTTTGAACAGAGAGCCTGATGAACTATGGACGGAGGTTCGTGACATTGTACAGGAGACAGGGATCAAGACCATCCCCATGGAAAAGAAATGCAAAAAGGCAAAATGGTTGTCTGAGAACGCCTTATAAATAGCTGTGAAAAGAAGAGAAGCAAAAAGTAAAGGAGAAAAGGAAAGATATTCCCATTTGAATGCAGAGTTCCAAAGAATAGCCAGGAGAGATAAGAAAGCCTTCCTCAGCGATCAATGCAAAGAAATAGAGGAAAACAACAGAATGGGAAAGACTAGAGATCTCTTCAAGAAAATTATAGATACCAAGGAAATATTTCATGCAAAGGTAGGTTCGATAAAGGACAGAAATGGTACAGACCTAACAGAAGAGGAAGATATTAAGAAGAGGTGGCAAGAATACACAGAAGAACTGTACAAAAAAGATCTTCATGACCCAGATAATCACAATGGTGTGATCACTCACCTAGAGCCAGAAATCCTGGAATGTGAAGTCAAGTGGGCCTTAGAAAGCATCACTATGAACAAAACTATTGAATGTGATGGAATTCCAGTTGAGCTATTTCACATCCTGAAAGATGATGCTGTGAAAGTGCTGCACTCAATATGCCAGCAAATTTGGAAAACTCAGCAGTGGCCACAGGACTGGGAAAGGTCAGTTTTCATTTCAATCCCAAAGAAAGGCAATGCCAAAGAATGCTCAAACTACTGCACAATTGCACTCATCTCACACGCTAGTAAAGTACTGCTCAAAATTCTCCAAGCCAGGCTCCAACAATACGTGAACTGTGACCTTCCAGATGTTTAAGCTGGATTTAGAAAAGTCAGAGGAACCAGAGATCAAATTGCCAACATCTGCTGGATCATCGAAAAAGCAAGAGAGTTCCAGAAAAACATCTATTTCTGCTTTATTGACTACACCAAAGCCTTCAACTGTGTGGATCACAATAAACTGTGGAAAATTCTGAAAGAGATGGGAATACCAGATCACCTGACCTGCCTCTCGAGAAACCTGTATGCAGGTCATACAGGTATGACCTGTATGCAACAGTTCAAACTAGACATGGAACAACAGACTGGTTCCAAATAGCAAAAGGAGTGCATCAAGGCTGTATATTGTCCCCCTGCCTATTTAACTTATATGCAGAGTACATCATGAGAAACCCTGGGCTGGAAGAAGCACAAGCTGGAATTAAGATTGACTGGAGAAATATCAATAACCTCAGATATGCAGATGACACCACCCTTATGGCAGAAAGTGAAGATGAACTAAAAAGCCTCTTGATGAAGGTGAAAGGAGACAGTGAAAAAGTTGGCTTAAAGCTCCACATTCAGAAAACTAAGATCATGGCATCTGGTCCCATTACCTCATGGGAAATAGATGGGTAGACAGTGGTAACAGTGTCAGACTTTATTTTTTGGGCTCCAAAATCACTGCAGATGGTGACTGCAGCCATGAAATTAAAAGATGCTTACTCCTTGGAAGGAAAGTTATGACCAACCTAGATAACATATTAAAAAGCAGAGACATTACTTTGCCAACAAAGGTCTGTCTGGTCAAGGTTATGGTTTTTCCACTGGTCATGTATGGATGTGAGAGTTGGACTGTGAGGAAAGCTGAGCGCCGAAGAATTGATGCTTTTGAGCTATGGTGTTGGAGAAGACTCTTGAGAGTCCCCTGGACTGCAAGGAGATCCAACCAGTCCATCCTAAAGGAGATCAGTCCTGAGTGTTCATTGGAAGGACTGATGCTGAAGCTGAAACTCCAATACTTTGGCCACCTCATGTGAAGATTTGACTCATTGAAAAAGACCCTGATGCTGGGGGGGATTGGGGGCAGGAGGAGAAGGGGATGACAGAGGATGAGATGGCTGGATGGTATCACCGACTAGATGGACATGAGTTTGAGTAAACTCCGGGAGTTGGTGATGGACAGGGAGGCCTGGCGTGCTGTGATTCACGGGGTCGCAAAGAGTCAGACATGACTGAGCGACTGAACTTAACTGAACTGAACTGAACTGATAGACACCTTTCAACTATGTTACAAATTTAAAATGTTTGGGACTGGAATTTGAGGATAGATCTCAGAACACTAGGCTGAGAAGATGCTCAGAGACTGGAGACCTTCTAGAGCAATGCCATCTCTCTGTGTTCCAGGAGCCTGGACATCAGGGAGATGGGGCTTTCTCAAAGTCACAGAATGGGACTTCCCTAGTGGTCCAGTGGTTAAGACGTCACTGTTCAATGCATGGGGTGTGGGTTCCATCCCTGGATGGGAAGTTAAGGTCCTACATGCCTTGAGGCCAAAAAATTAAAACATAAAACAGAAGCGATATTGTAACAAATTCAATAAAGACTTTAAAAATGATCTACATCAAAGTCATGGAGCAACAGCAGGGAAGTTTGTAATCCATTCACCATTAGGAAGCTGGCTTGCACAGTGGTACCCATCCACTCATTCATTCATTCATCTGTTGGCTCACTCAGTTAATACATATTCATTGATCATCTCCTCCAAGCAGGTGAAGCACTGGGCTAGGGGGTGAGTGTTAGTGTGGATGGAACAGGTGGGGATCTCATATGATGGTACTTCTGTCTGATTAAGGTAAGACCCTCCCTTCTTTCACTTAATGAGAAGATAATAAGTAACTCTAATATGATTTAATTCCAATACTTGGCTGCTCAGATGGTAAAGAATTTGCCCGCAACATAGGAGACCCAGGTTTAATCCCTGGGTTGGGAAGATTCCCCTGGAGAAGGGAATGGCAACCCACTCCAGTATTCTTGCCTGGAGAATTCCATGAACAGAGAAGTCTAGTGGGCTACAATCCATGGGGTTGCAAAGAGTCACACACGACTGAGCAACTAACACTTTCATTTCACTTTCAATATGATTTATTAAATGAGTGGATTCCGCTATGAGTACAGGAGACACTGTAGAAAGCTGATAATTAGAGACTCGAATGGAGAGGCAGGACAGAGAACAAGGAAGGTTTTCTAAGGTTTTGGGAAGGAGTAGGCGGGTTAGGGTTCCTTGTGGATGTGAAGCTCAGTTGTGGACCGAAGGTGGAGGGTGGGCTGCCAAGCAGACAGCGAGGTGGAGGTGGATGAGCCTGTTTACTGCACCAGCCACAGAATCTGCAGAGAAAGGATTTTTTAATGGAAATTCATACATTTACGAAGAAATAATGATCGTATTTATACTGTGCTGTTCTAAATGCTTAGACTTAGTCTGCTGATTTATTAATCTTCACACTAGTACTCTGAGACAGAGCAGTATTATTCCCATATGATGACAGAGGAAGACACTGAAAATTACAAAGGTTAAAAATCTCAAGCAGAATCATACAGGAGGGATGAATCAAATGGAATTCCAGTGAGGATGTGCGGGTCAGTGTCCCTGCCCTGGGTCAAGATCCTTCTTCTTTCTGGGTGTGAAAGCAGGTAGCATTTTATGCCTTCTTAGTCCTCCACAGTTGGAGTTCAGTTTCTACAGTTGGGAAAAATTACCGAAACCCCCAAACAATTTGAATTTATGCCTTGTCATACTGAATTTGCTTAATGAATGCAAGCTTCTATATTCCCTTTTCATTTGTGGGTTTATGAACATCGGCTTCATACTTTATAGGTGGTTTGACTTTTTTTTTTTTAAGATGTCTAAGTTACCGTAATTAAAGGGACCAGCTTGGGACAAAAACACTTCTCTCCTACTTGTAACAATCCAGCACCAAACATACCATACCAAAAAAAAAAAAAATATACACAACCCATGAGCTCAGACAAGCAGTACTTTATACTTTGAAATGCTTCTGCTATTTAATATATGTACCTTGCCCAGTTTCTGGTCTGGTTCTCTTCCCCTAGGTTTTCCTCTGTATCATTTTTGTGGCTGCTTCATTTCTGTTTAATATTTGCTTATTTTTGTTGAAATCCCCAGTGCAGAAACCCACAAACCAAACGAACACTAACGGAAAACACGAAGCGGCTCAAATGTCCTTGGAGACACTCAATTTTTTTTTTTTTTTTATTTGTTTGCCACCATTTGTCATCCTCTGCTCAGAGAGATCAACAGTTTTTAGCACACAGATCAATATTCTCTTAACCCAGACCTAATCTGAGGAGAGTCTCCCAGTATTTCACCTTGGACCACGCTTCTCTACCAGAGTTGCCTTCCAGCCCTCCCTCCCTCCCACCCGAGCCCCCCAGCAATAATTTTGTCTGAGTAAGACAGCAATTTTTCATCCTTTGGTCAAAACTGGTGACAAAAGAGGGAATAATGGTTGCTGACATACGAAATGATAGATTTGACACATGGCGTGCTGAGCTGGGAGCTTTCATGTGCCAACGTAGAAAGACAGATAAGCCGGCTGATGGTTCTCCTGACACTGCTGGCGCTCCCCACCCCCGCCTCTAGCACCAAAACAAGCGCCTCGATCTGTGCTTCCTTTTGGTCTTTCTCCTGACCAAGTTTTGTCTCTGACTCTGGACAGGAAGTAAGCCACTGCACGGCTCTCCCCGTCTGCATCTGCGTTTCCTTGTCCCGCAGAAATGATCAGTCTGTGCCCTTTCCTGTAGGACTCGAGGACAATCCAGCATGATGCTTGAGGAAATACGAACGAATATAGCCAGTGAGAGAGAAACAGATGGGGCGAAGAAATGGAACCAGCAGATTTCTGGACCGTATTCAATGAGCGTAGTTCTCTAATACTGCAACAGAACTGCTCTTTAATTTTTGTGAGCATCCAGAGTGGAGAAACACCTCGACCTCCACCGAGGGGCACAAAAGGGGTGCCTTTCTTAATCCTTCTGGCAGAAGTGAATTAGGGCTCACAGAAGCCCATGCCAGGAGGGAGGGCAGAGACGTGCACCCGGCCCGAGATCTAGTTCCCCGGGACAGACACTGTGACCTAGATGCCACGGGGCAAGGCTCCAGCCTGAGATCCCGTTACATCTTGACACACAAAAGCTTCTTTCAGAATCGAAACGAACCAAACAGAAACAATTTTTACTCCTGCCTGGGCTCCACCGGAGCATATGTTCACGTTTAAAACCCAAACCCTGCCCCATGCACCGTTTGTCTACATCCAGACGTGTATTCTTTGATTTCTGCAGACCAACAGCCACCACGACGGCTCTGGGTCACCAGGAGCCCATAAACAACACCACATACAATTTACTTGTAAAATAAACCCACCTCCAGAGTCCTGCCCCCTTCTTTCCCCTGGCTGACTGCAGTATTTGCTTGGGGAGCTATGGCTTTCTCACCATTGCACATTTGCCAGGAACATTTCAATATGACCCCTCCATCCTCAAGGAGAAAATGTATAAATATTCTAAGGTGATGCTATTTACAAAGCCACAAAACACAGACTTTGAACTCTCTTTTCAAAGACAGTTTTAGAAAGAATTTTTCAACCTACCTCAGAAAAAGCGATCCTGGATTTTTTTTTTTTCTTTTAAACTGCCAAGCATCCCAAGTCCATACATGCTAAATGCATACGGAAAAAATTATAGATACATGATCGTATGCATGTTTCAATCCTCAGAGCCAGTTTTCTTTCTTTTTCCTTTTTTTTTTTTTTTCCATTTTGGGCTGTGTGTGTGTATGTGTCTGTGTGTATGTGTTGATGAAAAACATTTTTCTTGTGATACATTATTCGGCACATCCTATGGTATTTTTCACAGTTTCTACATGTTTGACATTTTAGCCAAACCTGTTAGGAGGGGGAGTCAAATCGGAGAACTACAATATTTAGCTTTCAATAACCACTGCCAATATAATAGTTGAAGAAACGTAAATTTCCCAGGGGGATGATTTTTAATAAAAATTTTAAGAACACAAAGGTTTACTACAAGTAGTTCATGAGAGATAATACAACAACTATTAAAAGATGTATATAAATATTTTGAGATGTGTGTGTTGTGAGGAGAAAAAGAGGAGGGGAATTTAAATGGGGGAAAGATCTGGCAGCTAGCAAAAGTTTCCCATAATGAGAAATACTCTGTAGAAAACAGGTCTAGAAAAAGCTGCTATTTTTAAAGTTCTCTTCGTTATGAACTAGATCTCTCACAGAACCTTGAATTACCTGGAGCCTTTGTTTGTGTGTGTTTGAAATGAATCTTAAGGTCAGGAGTTAGGGTGTGTGCCCTTAGCCTAGCTGTCCCTAAGTGAGGGGTGTGGGTAGTCTTCTGGCATTTTCTTATTAATAGCAATTTTGAGTACAGGATTGCTGAAGTGTAGAGCCATTTCTGAACATGCACCCTGAGGCCACAGGACAATGAAGAACGTTTTGAGGGAGTAGATAAAATAAAAGTGAAAGCAGCGGCCACATTCTTTGGAAAGCAATGCTACTGGTCTGGATGGCCTTGCCTTTCACCTTGTCTGTTTTTTCAGCCAGCCAGCGATTCCTGTTGAAGTTGAGGGACTCAGAACCATCCCAGAGCCCTGAATCTCACTTGGAGTCTTTCCTGCAGAAAAAAAAAAAGGTCCTTCCATGTCAGATAACTTGTGGACATTTCCTTCCAAGGGAGTGTTTACATCATCATTTTGCCCAAAATCATCCTCTGATGGACAAGATGCTGTCAAACAACCCAACTGTTTCCCAAAGCCCTCCTCCTTGTAGACCACAAAGAGTTAAAAGGATGTTTCTTGTTGTAGAATTAATCAGATTCATATTAGCAGTAGTAAATGTCATGCTGGCACCTTCTCCTTCTCACACATTACAGTTTCGAGTCTTTGCTACACGGGAATAATGAAGTCAAGATATGCAGTGCCATATACTGAGCATCTTTTTTGTCAGTCTGCATAAGAAATGAATTGTATCTGCTACTAAGGGGGTCAAAGGAGCAGCGAGTTAAGAAGACTGCTTAAAGAAATGACATGTCAAAGGAAACCAAAACTTATTTTATTTTCTTAGCATTTCCTAGGTGGGTTGCTTTTTTGGAAAGAAAATGTCCACAGATGCCCCTGTGTGATCAAGTCAGGTTACTTAAAGAAATTTTTTTTTTTTAAATTTAGTTATTTATTCATTTTTGACTGTGCTGGGTCTGCTGCATGGGCTTTTCTCTAGTTGCAGCGAGCAGGAGCTACTCTGGAGTTGTGATGTGCAGACTCCTCACTTTGGTGGCTTCTCTTGTTGGGGAGCACTGGCTCTAGGGCTCACGGGCCTCAGTATTGTGGCTCCCAGGCTCAAGAGCACAGGCTCGGTATTTGAGGTGCAGGGCTTAGTTGCTCTGCGGCATATTCCTGCAACCAGGGATCAAACCCCTGTCCTCTGAATCAGCAGGTGGATTCTTAACCACCGGAGCACCAGGGAAGTCCAACTCAGCTTACTTTTAATGGCTGTTGACCAAGGAGCGTTCAAGCTCTTTGAGCTTACTTACTGAGATCAATAAAACAAAAATAACCTCCTCCAAGGCAGACCTGAATACCACCAGGATTGGGACAGCCTGCCCTCTGTCCTAAACAGGGACAGCATGGCAGGGCAGCTACAAGTTCAGCATAGCTATCACACTGCCTGAAGGTAAATCTCTCAGTTACGCCGGAGACCAAGAGTTACCTGGACCAAGTGATTCAACTTTGTCCAGCTCCTTTCATTGTAAATGAGGACAATAATTGTACTTATCTAGAGAATCCTTGCAAAGACTATGGTTGTTAAATCACATGAAGTATATGAAATATGATGCCTCCCAGAGAGATTGGTGGGTGCTCCGTGGCTCAGTCACGTCTAATTCTTTGCCACCCCCTGGAGTGTAGCCCTCCAGGCTCCTCTGTCCTTGGAATTCTCCAGGCAAGACATGGAGTGGGTAGCCATGTCCTTCTCCCGGGGATCTTCCTGACCCAGGGATCACTGAACCCTCATCTCCTGCATTGCAGGCAGATTCTTTACCACTGAGTCACCTGGGAAGCCTCCTCATAGAGGGAATATCTCCATAACTGTTAGCTCTTAATACAGATTCATTAATTCTTTAACTTATTCAGTGACCATTCATTACTTGTGTGGTTGTGTATTGGGGAGATTCAAGAGAAGAACTGACTTGGGTCAGATGGATTAAGATGGGCAATATTCTAAGAGGTTGGACTATGTAAAATTGCTCAAGGTAGTACAGAAGAGTGCAGTAGCTCATAACTTTGTAAAACAGGCAAAATAATATTCACGTATAAACTCCTGCAGAGATGGGTGGTAGTATCAGAAGGGACCCAGGAGCAGACTGAGCAACTCCACAAAGAAGACAGCAATTAGACCCCTCTCTTACACTCTCACAGAAATTAACTCGAAATGGATTTAGAATGTAAACGTGAGATTCAAAAGTGTAAAAGCTACTGGAAGAAAACATTGGAAAAAAGTTCCTTGACCCTGGTCTTGGTAAAGTTTCTTTGGATGGTATGCCAAAAGCGTACCAAAAGCACAAGCAACAGAAGTAAGCATCAGCAAATGGGACCACATTGAACTAAGGAGCTTCCGCACAGCAGAAGAAATCTTCAACAAACAAACAGACAACGCACAGAATGAGAGAAGATATTTGTAAATCCAACATCTGATAAGGGGTTAATATCCAAAATATAAGGGCTTTCCTTGTAGCTCAGAATATGCCTACAATGCAGGAGACCCAGGTTCGATTCCTGGGTTGAGAAGATCCCCTGAACAAGGAAATGGCAACCCAATCTAGTATTCTTGCCTGGAGAATCCCATGGACAGAGAAGCTTGGCAGGCTACAGTCCATGGTGTCGCAAGAGTCAGACATGACTTAGCAACCAAACCACCACCACCCTAAATATAAGGAACTCCTTCAACTCAGTAGGAAAAATAAAAACAAAACCAAACAAACTCCAGACCCAAATGATTCGATTAAAAAATGGGCAGAAGACTTGCATAGACATTTTTTCAAAGAAGACAGACAGATGGCCAAAAAACACATGAAAAGATGCTCAGTAGCACTAATCATTAGGGAAGTGCAAAGCAAAGCCACAACGAGGTACCACCTCACACCTGTTGGAATGGCTGTCACTGAAAAGATAAGGGATCACAAGTGCAGGTAAAGGTGCTGGGAAAAAGTAACCCTTGTACACTGTTGGTGCAGCCACTATGGAAAACAGTATGGAGGTTTCTCAAAAACATTAAAAAAAAAAAAACCTAGCATAAGATCTAACAGTTCTACTTCTGGGTATAAATCTGAAGCACATAAAAATAGTCTTGAGGAGATATCTGCAGCTCCACATTCATAGCAGCATTATTCACAACGGCCAAGACATGGAAACAACTTCAGTGTTCCTGGACAGATGAATGGATGAAGATGTGAACTGGAATGTTATTCAGCCATACAAAGAAGGAAATGCTGCCTTTGGATCATTGGCCTTGAGGGCATTATGCTAAGTGAAATAAAACAGAGAGAAAATGAATATTGTAAGTTCTTATTTATACTTGAAGTCAAACTCAAGAAAATAGAGAGTAGAAGGTGGTTGACAGAGGCTGAGGATGGGGAGGTGGGGGAAACACTCAGATGCTGGTCAAAGGGACCAAACATCCAGCTATACGATGCATAAGTTCTGGGGATCTAGCTTACAGCATGGTGACTAATTAGTTAACATCATATTATATATTAGGGGCTTCTCAGGTGGCCCAGTGGTAAAGAATCTGCCTGTCAATCAGGAAATGAGGGTTTCATCCCTGGGTTGGGAAGATCCCCTGGAGAAGAAAATGACTACTGACTCCAATATTCTTGCCTGGGAAATCCCATGGACAGAGGAACCTGGTGGGCTACAGTCCATGGGGTTGCAAAAGAGTTGGATACAACTTAGCAACTAAACAATGTTATATACTTGAAAGTTCTCAATACAGTGGATCTCAAATGTTATCATTCCCCCAAAATGGTAATTATGTGAGGGGATGGAGGTGTTAACTAACCTTACTATGTTATCATTTTGCACTATATCTATATATCTCTATATATTTATCTATATATATATGTATCAAGTCATCACTTTGCACAACTTAACTAATGTGTGTTGTGTGTCAATAATATCTCAGTAAAGCTAGAAGAAAAGAAGTGGTCCAGGAGTCATTTTCAGTATTTCTTTAGCATTTTTCACTTTATGTAGGTGGTTTCTTTCCTCCTTGGTAATCCTTTAAGCTACACCAGTTGTTTCTTCTGAGATGAAAACATCATTTTGTGATTTCTGCTGGTATCACATTGTTTGGGAGCATATGGGAAAGCAAGCGCAACTTAGGGCAATAAAGGGTTCCATCAAAAAGGTGTAAAACTGTATTATCCTATAAAACTTACCAGCAGACACTTCCTAATGCCAGAATCTGGGCTTTCCAGGGGGCTCAGTGGTAAAGATTCTACCTACCAAGCAGGAGCTGCGGGTTCAATCCCTGGGTGGGGAAAATCTCCTGGAGGAGGAAACAGCTACCCGCTTCAGTAGTCTTGCCTGGAGAATTCCATGGACAGAGGAGCCTGGCAGGCTGTATATAGTCCATGGGGTCGCAAAGAGTTAGATGTGACTTAGCAACTCAACAGCAACGATAACAATAGCAGTACCAAAGTCTATTGCTATAATTTTTAAATCAGCTTTATTGATTTATTATTTACATACAGTAAACTTTACCCATTTTAAGTGCACAGGTTTAAGAGTTTTGTCTGCAATATATGCCATGAAACCATCACTGCAACTAAGATATAGAACATTCGGGTCACCCTGAAAAGTTGGCGCCCCTTTGCAGCTAGTCCCCTCCCCTACGTCTGGCCCCCAACAGCCACTGATCTGCTTCTTGCTAGCATAGGATGATGCAGGGAGCTCAAACCTGGTGCTCTGTGACGACCTGAAGGGGTGGGGTGGAGTGGGAGGTGTCAGGGAGGTTCATCAGGGAGGGAACATGTGTGTACCAATGGCTGATTCATGTAGTTGTATGGCAGAAGCCAACACAACATTGTAAAACAACCATCCTCCAATTAAAAATAAATACATTTTAAAAAAGGCAACCATTTCTATATCCAGCCTTGTTTAATTTTCTTTACTTTTGCCAGCCAATTAAACAGCCTTTAAAGCTGTTTCCTCATGGAATTGTTATGAGGTTCAAGTGAGCAAATACAGGTGAAAATTCTGTGAAAAAATCAAGAACTACCAAAACACAGAATTAGCTAACTTGTACTTCCCTTTCATACTTATAATTATCCCTTTTAAATACGCTGTTTAGTAGTCCTGGAAAAAAGAAATCCTTCTAGAGCAGAGCAACTCACATTTAATATGTTCAGATCACTTGGAGATCTTGTTAAAATCAGATTCTGAATCAGTACGTCTGGAATGTGGCCTGAGGTGATGTGTTTATTGCAACACTCATGTGAAGATGATGCCATTGGAGCAAGGCTAGGGGCTGTCATTTGGGTAGGGCTCTTATTTTATTCAGGTTTTGCCAACAGCCTTGGCTTTCTTCATCAGTTTTGACCACCAGGACTAGAGATTCTTCCCAATAAACCACTGTAACCTTGAGCGACCCAACCTCCCATGTTGTTTGGTCCAGCAACCAAGTGTGCTGGCTTATGGATTCTCGGAATGGAATAGATTTTTAATGTCCCCTCAACCACTAGACTTAACTCATTAGACTCTTGGACACTGAGTCTCTCATGCAACAGTCTCCTTTTGACTGAATCTCACCAACAACAGTGCGTCCTCTATTCGTTCACTGTGTCTGACTCATCATTGTGGTAAAATGCTCAATACACTTTAGGGCCTTATGTTTGTCAAATACACTTCCTTTCCCCCAAACCAAGAAGCTCAAGGCATTATCATTGGACATGGAATGTATTCAACTGTTCAAAAGGTGAAAGAATAAGACAATATGCTTTCAATATACATGACAGACCAAAGACTAGTTTTCAAAATACAAATAATTATAAATTAGTAGCAAAAATAAAACTTCCAATGAGGTGGAATTAAGAAGAAGAAAATATACATCAGGAACTTGCAAGTAAAGAGGAAGCAGCCACAGCCTTATCCAGATAAGGAAGAGTGTGGGGCTTTCTTGTAGCTCAGATTATAAAGAACCCACTTGCAATGCAGGAGACCCGAGTTCGACCCTTTTTGTGGCTTATAATCAGCCCAGTGTAACATTATTTGGAGGCTCCAGCAAATATCTGGATGCATACATGTGTGTTAAGTCACTTCAGTCATGTCTGACTCTTTGCGACCCCATGTACTGCAGCCCACCAGGCTCCTCTGTCCATGGGATTCTCCAGGCAAGAATAATCAAGTGGGTTGCCATGCCCTCCTCCAGGGGATATTCCCCACCCAGGGATCCAACCTGGGCCTCTTAAGTTCCCTGCATTGGCAATCGAAGCCAAAATGTCTGGATACTCCTTCTCACACCTCAAACACTCCCTGTCGATCTCAGAGGAATACGTACTCAAGACAGCTTTCCCGGGTTAAATGCATAATTCAGGAACTCGACAGGTTTCCTTAAACTATTTTTCACTAAATAGGTAATTACGACAGGAAATCTCAGCATTCAAGGGAATTTTTTTATTACACTCCTTCAAAATAAATGTTATTCCAAGTCTTGTTGGAATACCCGACATTTACACATGATGTGTGTGTGTGGCATTTGTGTGTGTGTGTGTGGTACATCCTGATTTATCCAGAATCCCCATGCCAGGGACATCTGGATTATTTTCTTTAGGAAGAAACCTGAACTTAAATTCATTTTCTTTATAACTGAGATTTCAATGAGTTTAAATCTCCTGAGCCTTTAGCTCCAGTTATATTCTAGAAAATACTTATGAAAACCGAAATCAGACATTTTCAAATGTCTTCTTACTTTATAAGAAGTGAGAAATGTACTTCTTATTTCTTTATTTAGGGTATACTGCCTGCCTGCTTGGAGTCTATCACTTAGGTAATAGCTACCTGCCACTCGCCAGGTGTCACATTGAGGCATTGAGGCGTTGAAGGTGGGATACACAGGAGAAAAGCATTTGAAAAAACAGACTTTCTGATCTTTCCTTTTATTAGGGTTGCACCTATTTCGTTTTTATTTCAGTTTCCTCTTTTGCAAAATAACAAAATTTGGACCACACTGCACTCTTGCATCTTTGCTGACGTCCTAAGAGGCCATTTTTGATGTCTTTGCAGTTGTCACCCTATAGTCCACCCAGGTCTCCCCATAAGGAATGTACAGTGTTGTGGTTAAAAGCATGAATTACAGCTTAGGTTGCTCCCATGTCCTGGCTACTGTATTAATAAATAGTGCTGCAGTTAACATTTGGATGCATGTATCTTTCGGAATTATGGCTTTCTCAGGGTGCATGTCTAGTAGTGGGACCGCTGTGTCATGTGGTATTTTTAGTTTTTTTAAGGAACCTCCACACTGTTCTCCACAGTGGCTGTAAGCTGCTATGCAGCACAGGGAGCTCAGATCAGTGCTCTGAGATGCCCTAGAGGGGTGGGATGGGGGAGATGGTAGGGAGAGAGGTCCAAGAGGGAGGAGATGTATGTATACATATAGCTGATTCACACTGTTGTATAGCAGAGACTAACAGAACATTGTAAAGCAACTATGTGTGTGCGTGCTAAGTCACTACAGTCGTGTCTGACTCGATGCGATTCCACGGAGGGCAGCACACCAGGCTTCCCTGTCCTTCACTATCTCTGAGTTTCCTCAAACTCATGTGCATTGAGTAGGTGATGCCATCCAACCATCTCATCCTCTGCTGCCCCCTTCTCCTCCTGCCCTCAACCTTTCCCAGGATCAGGGTCTTTTCCAATGAGTCAGCTCTTTGCTTCAGGTTGCCAAAGTATTGGAGCTTCAGTCCCAGTAAAAAATAGTAGCTGCTGTTCGATCATCAATGGTAGACACTGATAAATACTTTTGGAAGAAATTCCTTGACATCCCTTCGAGACTTGTACTTCAAGATCTGGGATAAATTAGTGTGCTTATTTGTTTTGGCACATCCTCCTGATTACTGTTGCTTTAGATGGTCTTGAAGTCACACAGTGACAGGACTCCAACTTGGTTCTTCTCCAATATGGTGTTGGCTATTTTGGGTCTTTTGCCTCTTCATCCAAACTTTAGAATCAGCTTGTCAATATCTACAAAATATCTTTCTGGGATTTTGATTGGCCTTGTGTTGAATTTATAGATCAAGTTGGCATGTCCTGCCATCTGGACAATATTGAGTCCTCCTATTATGTATTTTAATATTAATATATTAGTTTTTCTTTGCTTTCTTTCATCAGGGTTTTGTAGTTTTCCTCATATCAGTCTCATATATATTTTGTTAGAGTTATACATAAGTATGTTATTTTAGGAGGGTGTGCATGTAAATGGCATTGTAGTTTTAGTTTCAAATTTCACTGTTTGATTATTGTTATATGGGAAAGTTACTGACTTTTGTGTATTAACCTTGTCTCCTGCAACATTCCTATCATTGCTTAGTAATTGCAAGAATTTTTTTTTCAATTCTTTTTGGTTTTCTACACATGAGATTATGCCATCTGTGAACAGATACTGTTTTATCTTTTTCTTCCCAATCTGAATGCCTTTATTCCTTTTTTGTCTTAAGATATTAATCAAACTCAGCAGGATGTGAAAAAGAGTGGTGAGAGGGGGCACCTTTGCCTTTTTCTTGATCTATGTACAGACATTGTGTGGAGCTCTGGGTTACACAGAAATACTAAAAGGAAATGGCAGTCCACTCTAGTATTCTTGCCTGGAAAATCCCATGGATAGAGGAGCCTTGTGGGCTACAGTTCATGGGGTTGCAAAGAGTTGGACATGACTGAGCTACTGAGCACACTAGATTTAAGGATCTCTGAGATCTAAGGAAGCAACATACAAAGACACCGAAGAATTATAACTCAGCAAAGTCGTGCATGCTCTGGTGTTCAGAGAGGGAGCAGGGGAAGTGGCATGTGAGCTATAGTTTGAAAAGTGAAATGGAAACTGATTAAAATAAATGGAACTTTTGGTGATACCTTGGTGGTCCACTGGTTTAAAACTCCATTTCCAATGTAGAAGATGTGGGTTCAATCACCTGTTGGGGAACTAAAAGCCCATATGCTACACAGCCAAAAAAAGAAAAGAAAAAAGAAATGGAAATTTCCACAAGGACTTTTCATTAATTCAGACTCACTCTTGGAAAATTACAAAGGAAACCAAGTTGGCTTGTGGTTTCTTCTTTCTTTCCCCCTTACTTGGCCCCCTTCCCACACCTCCATTTCCCACTGCTGACTGGTTCAGGGCCCCCAATATCTTTGTCACATATGGGCCCTGGGACTCAGGAAAATTTTCCCCAGGACAACTTTGCTGAGGTTGTCTTCCCAGACTTGTACTTTGTACTAATAGTCATCATCCTTGAGAAGTTCACCTGTCCCAGTATTCATTTCCTCAGAAGCAGGTTGACTGGATCTTAGGAAGGGTCTGCTTCTTGTCTGCTTGTCTGTATATATCCATGAGCTGAAGAGAGATGGGAAAATGGGAAATCTTCTCCTCTCCCAACTTTTTGGAGGAAATATGCTTGCCTGTAATCAGGGGTAACATTAAAAACATTTAACAACCATTAAGACAGGATCACTGAATGTTAAGGAGACATGCCAGCCATTAGGTTCAAGCAGAGTCCCAAAGTGTTAGTCACTCAGTCATGTCCAACCCTGTGACCCCGGGAACTGTAACCCGCCAGGCTCCTCTGTCCATGGGATTCTCCAGGCAAGAATAATGGAGTGGGTTGCCATTTCCTCCTCCAAGGGATATTCCCAACCCAAGGATCAAATCCAGGTCTCCCACATTGCAGGCAGATTCTTTACCATCTGAGCCACTTTGGCCCTCGAGTACCAAAGGAAGGCATAGAGAGGAAAGGCATATAGGATTCTGGGGTTTGTTGTTTGGGACCAAAGCAAGGATCATGAAGTCTGTGATGCCTTGGGGAGGGGCTCTTTCAAATCCATACTATGAACTATTTACAAAATATTTTGGCTGTACCTCGCAACATGCAGGATCTTAATGTCATGACTAGGGATCAGACTCACACCTGGTAGTGGGAGCATGGAATCTTAACCACTGGCCCAGCAGGAAGGTCTCTGGGATAGCTATGTTGTTAGCCATATGTGTCGAGCTGAGTGTCACCCACATCTTTATGGAAAACAACTCATTTTATGTATTAATGAGAGAATAGAGGACTTGATATTGGGTTCCAATGATGGGGATTTTAGGGGAGTTGAAAAGGGAAAGTCATGTCATGAGAGGCTGGTCGAAGCAACACACTGGAGCCTGTTCTCTGCTTCTCCTTCTTCTGCCTCTTTTTCCCGTCCTCAGACTCAGACAACAACATGTTGGCAGATGGTATGGCCCACATCCCTGCAGGAGTAACCTTGTTTTTAGGTATTAAGTCAGTGAGGCTGCTGGTTATGAAAACATTGTTTATGTTACAAAGAGGCCTTGAATTTGCCCCTTGGTAGTTTACTCGGGCTTTATTTACTTTGATTAAAAACCTTAAGTTTATTTGACATTTTATTGTATGTAAGCTGGGAACACTAAAGGTAAAACTAAGTATTTCTTTTGGAAAGGTGGCTCTGTATGAATTTCTGCAGATTTCTAATTCACAATCTATATCGCCATTGCATGGATCTTGTATGAACAGTGTTCAATATTAGTATGAAACACAGAAAGATGAGTGTTTAACACAGGAACATTTAAAAGGTTAGCCTCTGTAAACAATACAAAAAAGTAGAAAGATGTACTTCAAGTTGCAAATAGAAAGTTTACATTGAACTGTGTTTGGTTGGAATGCAAGCCAAGTAAATGACTCTGTAACACCCTTTTGGAAAGAAAAGTTGGGCATGAACCACTGCGATATTTCTCCAGTGACTAATCTGAAATAAATGATCTTAAATTACATCTGAAAAAATGATCTGAAATAAATGATCTTTAGCAACTAGTAAAACTTCTTCTGACTTAACAGTTACTAGAGAGTTTCTGGATGTATTTATTTTTGATAGCACTGGCTGCTGCATTCTCTATGTGTATTTATAAATAAGCAGGAAATTAGCTCCAGAAGAGAAGTGATAGGAAAGCTTTTCCAACCAGTGAGAGTTTGCTCCATGTCCATCTGGGGGATGTGGTTGTTTTGGTTGGTTTCATCTGTCATTTTCCTGGACCACTGCTATAGTCACTTAGCATGGTCAGCCGGTCAGCTGTGAGAGGTATTTCTGTAAGCTCCTAGCGCATCCTTGTACTTGAGACATTTGTACAGATTGAGGCTTTAACAACAGGTGGAGAGTGATATCTTACCAGACTTGTGATGGTGTGCTTTCCCTTCAAAGTTCGAAATAGGTCTTTCAGGCTCAGGGGGGAAAAAAAAGATAAAAAATAGCTTTCTCTTTTGATTTGAAGAAAGTATGATTTTTTTCTATTGTCTTGGCATAGACTTTTAATCTGTAACGCGAGCTTGCCTCCAGCAAATCCTGTGTATAGGATGTTTTCCAAACTGAACCACTCTGGAGGGATTTTGAAATGTCTTTATCCCAATCGCACGTAAAATTGTGTTACTAGAGAAAATTCAGACGGACATAAAAGCAATAAAAAGTCTCAACACATTTTAAGTAAGAAAGCCCTCTGGAGGGGAAAAAAAAGTGGAAATTAAAGAAAAACTGCTTAACTAAATAATTTCTGACTAACGAAAAATATGAACACCGGGGAAAAAAAGCAGACTGTTAACAATGCCAAATTAACAGACACCATCGGCAAACCTGAGCCATATGTGTATGCTCCAAAAGTTCTACATACCTTTCCAATTAGAACAATGAAATGATTCCTTTAATCAAATAAAAATCAGAACCACAATTTCCATTATTTTATGATAAGGAAAAAAATCACAAAAACCTGTAAATCCCAGTATTCCTTTTTCCAGATGCACCAATTTAATTTGTAATCGTAAGACACTGCCTGGTTTTAATGAATCTATAACATATGGATCTGTTCATTTCACTGCTTTTGCATGTAAGGTCCCCAAGAGCAGACATCAATCTTGTTAACAGCAAACAACATCCTGGAGATTAAATATTTTCAGGGATAATCATTTCTATTACTCTGTCTCGTTGCATTGTATATGTGCCCACATGAAGGTGCATGGTCTACAAGCTGGGCATTTCTTATAGCCGGCTACCCTTGTAGTTGGCCTTGCCTGTGTAATTAAGTATTTTAAAAGTCATTCATCCCACTGCATGTTTAGGTCGAACCAAATAGCACCAACTCTCTCCAAGGCAATGAGATTAGAATAATTGCCACTTCAGGCCAATGCAAGTCAGGCTGATTAGTTTTACCAAAATTTAGAGTTTTATTATGATTCTGCCACCAAAAAATAGGCATGGGCTTAGAGCAAATTAATGTGTAATTTGATTTCTTCCTTTAATGAGAGCATCACGTAATCTTCAGCATTAAGTTAAAACCAAGTATTGGCAGAGGCTGGGAGGATTTGTGCCATGTGTTGCTCAGTGGCTCATCTTTTCCAGGATGAAGGATAGGACTTCACCCACAGGTATGGTCCAGATGAGGCTCTGCCCTACAAGAGTTCCCAGGGGAAGGAGGACTCTGAAGACAAGGTGTGGGGAGGGAGTAAAAGCTGGAAGATGGAGAAGCTGACCACTCAAGGACTGTTCAAGAAGGGACAGTTTCCTACTGCTGAGGTCACTTGTTGCTTCTATTTAAGAAATGCACTCTGGCCAGCCATACATTTTCTACTTAGGATGATGCTAGTTGGCCAAGAAATGGGACTTTTCACAGCTGTTTTTCTTTTTTTTTTTTTTAATAAATGGAAAGAATATTCTTTTTTTTAAAAAAAATGTTTAAATGTTCTTTTGTATCTATTGATTTTGGCTTGCTAAGTCTTCATTGCTGTGCATGAGCTTTCTCTGGTTACGGCGAGCAGGGGCTACTCTTTGCTGTGGTGTGTGGGCTTCTCATTGCGGTGGCTTTTCGTGCTGCAGAACATGGGCTCTAGGTGCATGGGCTTCAGTAGTTGTGGTGCACAGGATTAGTTGCTCCATGGCATGTGGAAACTTCTCAGACCAGGGATCAAACCTGTGTGTCCTGCACTGGCTGGTGAATTCTTATCCATGGCACCACCGGGTATTTCCTCACAGCTGTAGTGCATTTTTTCTTTTATTTTAAAGAAAAATATATAGTGACAGGAAGTTGAATCTTGTTGATGTCCTATCAGATCTATATATAAACAGTATCTCCCTGGGGACTACTTAGCTGATATCATGAGGGACCATAACTCGATCTTGTCCTATGAGTGAGTCTCCTGTAAAATTCCCCACTCACTACATCTTAATGCAAAAATTTATTCAGTTAACATTGACATGACCCTGGGGAATTAGTAACTCTACTATAGATACACATTCTTACACGATGAGGTAGACAGGCTTTAAGGTGAAGCTTTGATGAACATTTGCAGGTGGAGCATGAATACAGTACAGTTGTGCCTACCTGAGTTGGAAGAGGAGGAAACGAAGACCTTAGGGATGTCAGGGGCTTGGAAACAAACTGCTCCTATTCCTGAGTTTGGATGGAAGCCTTCTGGAATCTCCAACGTGTCAGAGATTTGGTTTCCCTCCTCTACCCTTACTAATATTCTGATTCCTCGATTGATGGCCCTTTTTACTATTATTATTATTATTTTGGAGCGGGGCTGCACTGGGTCCTTGTTATTAGACGTGGGCTTTTCTCCAGTTGCAGCAAGCTGGGGCTACTCTTCCTTGCAGTGTGAGGGCTTCTCAATGAGGTGGCTTCTCTTGTGGCACATGCTGGCTCTAGAGCACGGGCTCAGTAATTGGCGCGCAAAGGCTTAGTTTTTCCAAGGCATGTGGAATCTTCCTGGATCGGAGATTGAACCTATCTTCCCTGCATCGGCAGACAGATTCCTAACCACTGGGCCACGAGGGAAGTCCAGATGGCCCTTTGTTATGCTGGCAGCATAAGTCACTTCTCTGAACGGAATTTAAATGTATAAGCCAACCCTGTGCTTATTGATCTGCCTTTGCCACTGGTCTAGAAGCTCAGTGAGGCTAGAGAACTTGCCTGTCTTATTCACAGGAATTCTGAGCACCCACTGCAGTGCCAGGCACATAATATGTGCTCAGTAAATATTCTGTTTAATTCTTGGTGAATGTGTAGTTTACCAAGTACGTCACATGAATCTCTTTTGTTGTTTTCCTTTGCTTATGACAAAATATGTCTTTTGTCCTAATTTCAGTCAATTTGCTGACTTGCCTTTACATCAAATGAGTGAGTATAAATATCTTTTGATTTTTTTAGCCCGTGGATGTAAATGTCAAGTTTTACAGTGTAATAAAAATTTCTGTGAAAAGTCATTTGATCAAGGTGTCTTCGACTATTTAAAAAATGCCTTCCCAGTCTTTGGGGTGTGAAAATCAACATCTCACTTTTTTTTTCCTGCGTAAGGATAATCCCTGAGTAATTTAAGTTACCTCCACACTCTCGAGTCCATAGGCCCACTAGTCAATGCTTACCAAGAGCAGCTCTCTTGTTTTCCTCAGGGAAAACTCAGTGAAAAGTTCATCTTTTTACTTTAATAACTAATTTTATTCCTACAGCTGCTTTAACTACAGAAATTATTCTTAAAATCAGGCAAAACGACAGGAAAGTTAAAGTTTAACTTATATCCCATTTACTGTATTGTATATGTGCTCAGTCTCTGCCGTGTCTCTTTGTGACCCCATGGGCTGTAACCCACCAACCTCGTCTGTCCATGGGCTATTTCAGGTAAGAATACTGGAGTGGATTTCCATTTTCCTCCTCCAGGGGATCTTTCTGACCCAGGGGTCGAACCCAAGTCTTCTGTGTTGGTCAGCCTGTTCTTTACTGACTGAGCCATCAGGGGAGTTCTCGTATACTGTAATATTTGCACACAACTCACTGATTAAGACCTATTGCTCTCTAGCACATGATACTTTAATTGTGTTCCCAACACACATTCCCAAATTAGTTGTTTACAACTCACAGTGTGTCTTCCGATGAAAGCAAAATTGTTAAGGGTGATTTGTTTTCCGGGCTAGATCACTGCAGCTTATTTCAGTTCTGTGTTGCATAACATGGACTTCCCTGGTGCCTCAGTGCTAAAGAACCCGCCTGTGCTATTTAGAGGAGAAGAATATTATTTTCAGGAGAAAAAAATAGGTTATTAATATGTCATATTCAGACTGTTAGGAAGATGAGTGACTAAGTGATAATTCCCCAGATGTGATCTACTTTTAAGGGAAGAGTTTGTACTGGGTTGGCCAAATAGTTTGTTCAGGTTTTCCCACAACATCTTATGGGCTTTTTGGCCAACCCAGTATTTAAGAATTCTGAAGTAAATGTAGGTGTAGTGTTAGTCCACAACTTTACTGACAATACAAGTAAGATAATTCATGCCTTTGGTAAAGTAAAAATTCAAATACAATAAAATGAAAATAAAAGAGAGTTACAACAGAACCTCTAAGAAAAAAATATTATAACTATTATCTGCCTTTTATTAGATTCCTTTTATGTACCAAACATAGAAGTCTTATGTAATCTTGACATTAGTCTTGCACGGCAGAAGATATTACCTTATTTTACACGTGAAGAATCAGACAGGGAGAAGTTATGTAACTCTCAAGTTCAGCGAGCTGCCAGTGATAAACACAGGATCCAAAGTACATTTTCAAACTTCTTTCCTGCACTGTTTCACTCTGCTATTCTATACAGCAAAAAGATGCTGGCTTTGTGGTCTATGACAAAAAGGAAAGGAAAATCTGAGATAGTCTAACAAAATTTTTCTAAATAATAAATGAGGACCCTTGACTAAGTAAAATTGAGTTGCATTATTTGACTGGTACATATATATATGTGGGTGTGTGTGCGAAACTGATTCACTTTGCTATAAATCTGAAACTAACACAAAACTGTAAATCAACTATATGCCAATAAAATTTTTAAAAAAAGAAAAGAAAAAGACTGTAAGCATTCTACCTTTTTGTGGTTTTGTAAAAATTAAATGATATCATGGAAATGAGCTATACGCTTATTAGTATAGAGCCTGATATATAATGAACCCTCAACAAAATTTATTTATTAAAATTATAGTTGACTCTTGAACAATGTGAGGGCTAGGGACACTTCTTACACAGTCAAAAATCCACATAAAACTTTAAACTCCCCCAAACTTAAGTACCAATAGCTACTGTTGACTGGAAGTCGCACCAAAAACATAAACAATCAACACATATTTTTGTACGCATATCCACATATATTTTAGGCATCCATGACATACATAACATTTTCTTATTTTTTCAATATTTCTAGGCTACATGGTTCATCTGCAAAATTTTCAAATAGTCGCAAATCTCCAAAATAGTTATTTAAAAGATCTGCATACAAGTGGGTACATGACAGTTGAAACTTCTGTTGTTCAAAGTTCAACTGTGTAACTGAATGATTACTGCAAGCGTCATCCTAACGAATGAAATCACTGGGAGAGAGAAAAAAGTGAAGAATTCTCTGGAACAGGGAAATAAGTAGGAAACATGGAAAGGAAAAGGAGGGTGTTAAAGAAATAAGAATGAGGATCATTCAAATGAGAGAGAAGTTGATTTCTGAGTGGCAGAGAGATGGAGAAGAGGTTTAAAAAGAATCATCAGCTGAGTCGGTTAAATGTCCTGCTGTAATGACAAATGAGAGGAAATGAGAAAATGTCACCAGACTTGAAAAGCAGATTGCCCTTGGGGAGCAAAGAGGATCGTGGTTTGTGTGGCTTGCCAAAGGTGGGGAGATTGAAAGAGGTTAGGTTTTGTGTTTGATCACATGAACCTGCTGTAAAGATTGTTTGTATAAGATTTGGTCAAGACAGGACAGAATTAGAATAACCATTAGAAATGGCATCCTTGGAGCACTTCCTGTGAATCAGCAGAGAGCAAAGGTTTGAGGGGAAAAGCAATTGATGCAGCACATCATCGAGGCCACTGCATCCTGGTGATCAGGCCTAGTTTAGGTGCTTAACAAACTCCCCTCAAATGAAAAACAGTGAATTTACAGCAAGAGGAATGGATGGGGAAGCTATGAGCAGGAGCTTCTGAAAGCAGAAAAAAAATGAATTTAATTTAAAAATCACCTAATAAATTTTCAAGCTGACAGACTTGTCAATGGGGAAACTTAAAAAATATATTATTTTGAAAACAATAACAGAATATTACATAAAACTTAAATGGTATGTGTGTGGGAAAACTCCTGTAATTTCCATCATGTTGTATAATTAAAGTAATTTCTGTATATCCCCTTCTAGTCCTTTATTCATATGCAGTCATATTTTTACATAATTGCAACCACAATATACAGACAATTTGCATCTTGCTTTTTAATTTAGTTCAAGGGAAGTTTAACTATAATTATTTGAAAGGAAAAAATTAAGAAAAAATATTGGGTATAAATATTCAGTTACAAACGTAGGAAAGTTTCATTCATCATTTCTTACATATGGAAAGGAAAAGCAATAGAAATGGGATAACGTGATTCAGCTCCACTTTCCAGTTCTTACTGGAAAAAAAAATCTTTCAAATTTATGGAATGGAATAAAATATTATAGCTAAAGGCATTGGTAACTTTTATAATATTTTGCTAAGCATTGCTTTATGCTAAGTCTTGATGCTTTCTGTTAAATTGCTGTTAATGCCTTACTGTAAATATACACTTAGTAATAGAATATTATTATTTTTTATATTAATAAAGTGACACAATATAAACATTGTTTACCAACCTTGGAAAAACCTCATTTGATCTTTGCCTGAGGAACACAAGATAAATTAGAGGAATACAATGGAGGAAAAATGACCCTGACATAGCATGGTTTCAGCATTGGTATGAATTTCAGGCTAAAATGGTCCTGCAAAGGAAGCGCTGTGGATGTGATGTCTAAAAATCATGGATGTTTCTACTCTGAATACATTTTGCCTGTGATTCATGAGTCTTGTGAAGTTTATAACTTTTTTCTCTGGAGGCACCCCTTCACAAGTTCTATAATTTCCATAATATTCCTAAATTTTAAAAGCACTGGATCCACAGCTACAGCAGCTGGAGAAGATGAAAAAGACAGACCAGCTTTCTCCTCTCCATCAGGATTTTCTATTAATGTGTTTGCAGCCCCTGCCCCCCCTCCCTTGCAGATCAGCATTTGAAGGTGGTCCAAATAAAGAGAAAGAGGGGATTCATTAGCTGATTGACTCTAAAGTTATTTTTTGAATTGAAAAAGCAAACTTAAAACTATTAAACTATTTTAAAGTCATTTTGAATAGTTCACCAGTAGCCGTAACATTGACTCTTGAAGTAAAAAGATGGTAGAAAGTCATGTGGCCAAATTTAAGAAAGCAACCTTGCTCTTTTGATTAAATAACACATGGTTCCTTCCTCTAAATAAATAAGGTTCCAATCCATGTCCACAAAGTACAGTTTAGTCAGCCAGCCACAAAAAATAACTGGCCAGAGGGGAAAACTTCATGAAATTTTAATAATTCATTTCTAAGTATCCAAAATTCAGTCATTTCCCAAAGGCAGATGTCCTTAAGCATATTCATGTGTTTATGTATTTTCTTTAATCCTTCAAAGGAAGGTTGTAAGTTGGGAACGGTGTAAGAGTTGATTATAAAAATGGCCAGTGAAAGATCTTTGTGAATTTCAGTGGCCCGAGTTCCAGAGGGAGAGATTATGTAATAGTTTAATAATGGGATGTTAATTGCATTAACCATAAGTGCATGTGTGCTCAGTTGTGTCGGATTCTTTGAGAGCCCGTGGACTGTAACCCATCAGGCTCCTCTGTCCATGGAATTTTCCAGGTAAGAATACTGGAGTGGACTGCTAGGGGATCTTCCCAACCCAAGGATGGAGCCCCTGTCTCTTGCATCTCCTGCATTTCCTGCATCTTCACCACTGTGCCACCTGGGGACCCCATGTTAACCATTACCAACATTCAAATAACTATGAAGTATCAGTCGATATCCTAACCACATTGCAATTAGTATCTTATTTAGAGCCCACAAAATAGCCTATGAGATTGGTTCTATTATAACTATTTTCATTTTGTAAATGAGAAACAAAGAGATCACACAGTTAGCCAAGGATTTAATATTTGAACCCAAGTAGTCTGATTCTATTCATAGCCACTAAGCCACACACCTCACCATAGCAAGGATTAAAATATAAACTAAACAGAAGATGAAAGTCAAGTTTAAAATGGTTCTACTTCATGTCATAATCAAGTGGTTCTTATAAACAAATCTTTCCTTAGAAAACAACTATAAATTGGGGAAAGACCAAAACTGGACTGAAATCGAAGGACACTGCATTTGAAAGAGGGAGTGCCATGGGGAAACCAATTTCACAGCATTTGGCCTCAGACAAGCCCCAGCCTTCATGTGCAGCTGGCCTAAACTGAAACGAACACTTTCAATCTTACGACCTTGAAGAGCCCAAGGACAAAGCTTAAGGACTCACAATACCTGGAAAAGAGAGTGGGAAGAATGTTGGAAAGAGAAAATCACAGAGGTGTTCAAAATTCCTTATGTAAACTTTTAAACCTTGGGCTATCCATGGATGTGGCAGATTTAAAGTAGTGCAGCCAGAGCAAACAGCGTATTTCAGCTTCTACCTAACCACACTGATTCGGACTTTCTATTTAGCTGAGTTAATTGCCTGCTAAGTGAAACGATCAACCTTCTCTGGAGGAATATGGCAGAACCCAGAATCTCCATAATATAGCACTCAAAATCTTTAGCTGATAATCCAGAATTATTCAGTCTACAAAGAAGCACAACATATGATCCAAACTCTAAAGAAGACATTATCAATAAAGACCAACTCAGAGAGGAGACACATACCGAATTTCTAATTCAATTATTGTAATTATTGAAAATATGCTTGCAACCAACATAATGAATAAGAACTCTCAGAAAAGAAGGTAAATGGTAAAAAAAAAAAAAAAAAAAAAAAAGTTAAATGGCAATTCCAACACTTCAAAACACAAAGTATGAAATTTAAAAAAAAATGTGATTAAGAGGAGATTTAAGAAGACAGAAAGGAGTCTGTTGAAATTGAAGGTGGATAGGTGGATTCATAAAAATGACTAATTGGAAGAACAGGTAGAAAACAAACAGAAAATAATACCAAAATGTCTAACATAAGCATGCTTAAGGTTTCCGAATGAAAAGAAAGAGAAAATAGGACACAAAAATTAGAATAAGAGTTTCCAAATTTTTTCCCAAACTTGTTGAAAGACATAACCTTATAGATTGAAAAGGCTCAGCAAAAGAAAAACATTGAAAGCAGCCAGAAAAAGACACCATGTGACATGTAGAAAACCAATCATATGAATGGTGAAAAGTGAAAGTGTTAGTTGCTCAGTCGTGTCTGACTCTTTGTGACCCCATGGACTGTAGCCCCCCAGGATCCTCTGTCCATGGGATTCTCCAGGCAAGAATACTGGAGTGGGTAGCCATTCCCTTCTCCAGGGGATCTGTGAATGGTAACTAATGGTAAATGTAAAAAAATGGGAAGTTAAATTTCATTCTGGATTCTATAATCCATCTTAATGACCTTGAGCAGGACATTTAGTCTCTCATAAGAATCAGTTTTGTTTCCTCTAAAATGAAGCATTTTTAAAAATAAGTTTAAGTGCTGTGTGATAATGGATAAGTCTTGATAACTTGTTATGACTGTATCATGATATGCCACCTTTCTTGAGTTTGAAGGGAAAAAAGAGCAAGAGAATGTCATTGTAATATCCCTACCTTTTTCATCTTTTAAAATGTAAAGATATGTTAAAGTTATTTGAAGAAACCTTAACTGCTGCTGCCTTTTCATTTATTCTTCATAACAGAGCAGAGTGAATTTTCTTTTCATTATATAATTTCTTTACATGTTTATTATTATTATTATTTTTTAATTTATATTTTGGCCTTGCCATGGGGCTCGTGGGATCTTAATTCCCCAACAAAGGATCAAACCTAGGCCCACAGTAGTAAAAGCAGGGATTCTTAACCACAGGACCACCAGGAAATTACATATTTTTAGTAATTTTAAGTTCAAATTTATGTGCAACATAATAGCATCATTCTATGATTTAAATGTATAGGAAAAATAAATTTATTAAGTTTTCCAACCTCTGTTTCTGGCAGTTGAGTGAAAATGCAGATCTCCAAAATAAAAGTGAAATTAAATGCCTCTCTGTTCTTAACTTCCTCATCAGCAAGATAATTCTTTCATGGTGCTGAGGAGTAACATATGTGAAATATGGCCAAATTCTAAGATAGAAAGCATATACTTTAATATTTATCATTATTATAAAAGTAATATATTTATTGAATATTAAGAAAACACAAGAGAGAAAAAATAAAAATAATTTTTATTTTCACAAGCTATGGTGATATTTTGGTGCATTAAAAATTTCTTCTTAGTTCACCAGTACATAATCTTTTCTTTTTTTAGATGGAAGTAGCAGGATATGTAAAGAATTTATGAATATTGATGACCTTTGGATTATGAAAAAGTGCTAATTTAATTTTAGATTCTGCTTTTTTTTTTTTTTTAACTTTCATGTGCTCAGTCACTAAGTCATGTCTGATTCTTTGTGACCCCATGGACTGCTGCACTCCAGGCTTCCTGGTCCTTCACTGTCTCCCAGGGTTTGCTCAGACTCATGTCCGTTGAGTCCATGATGCCATCTCATCCTCTGTCACCCCCTTCTCCTCCTGCTCTCAATCTTTCCTAGAATCAGAGTCTTTTCCAGTGAGTCAGCTCTTTGCATCAGGTGGCCAAAGTACTGGAGCTTCAACCTCAGTATCAGTCCTTCCAATGAATAGTCAGAATTGATTTCCTTTAGGATTGACTGGTTTGGTCTCCTTTCTGTTCAAAGGACTCTCAACAGTCTTCTCTAGCACCACAGTTAGATAGCATCAGTTCTTCGGCACTCAGTCTTCTTTATGGTCCAACACTCACATCTGTACGTGACTACTGGATAAACTATAGCTTTGACTATATCGACTTTGTTGGCAAAGTGTTGTCTCTGCTTTTTAATATGCCGTCTAGCTTTGTGTTGGTTTTCCTTCCAAGGAGCAAGTGTCTTTTAATTTCATGGTTGCATATCAGATCAGATCAGATCAGTCGCTCAGTCGTGTCTGACTCTTTGCGACCCCATGAATCGCAGCATGCCAGGCCTCCCTGTCCATCACAAACTCCCAGAGTTTACTCAAACTCATGCCCATCGAGTCAGTGATGCCATCCAGCCATCTTATCCTCTGTCGTCCCCTTCTCCTCCTGCCCCCAATCCCTCCCAGCATCAGGGTCTTTTCCAATGAGTCAACTCTTCGCATGAGGTGGCCAAAGTATTGGAGTTTCAGCTTCAGCATCAGTCCTTCCAATGAACACCCAGGACTGATCTCCTTCAGGATGGACTGGTTGGATCTCCTTGCAGTCCAAGGGACTCTTGAGAGTCTTCTCCAACACAACAGTTCAAAAGCATCAATTCTTCGGTGCTCAGCTTTCTTCACAGTCCAACTCTCACATCCATACATGACCAGTGGAAAAACCATAGCCTTGACTAGAAGGACCTTTGTTGGCAAAGTAATGTCTCTGCTTTTTAATACGCTGTCTAGGTTGGTCATAACTTTCCTACCAAGGAGTAAGCATCTTTTAATTTCATGGCTGCAATCACCATCTGCAGTGATTTTGGAGCCCCCCCAAAATAAAATCTGACACTGTTTCCACTGTCTCCCCATCTATTTGCCATGAAGTGATGGGACCAGATGCCATGATCTTAGTTTTCTGAATGTTAAGCTTTAAGCCAACTTTTTCACTCTCCTCTTTCCCTTTCATCAAGAGGCTTTTTAGTTCATCTTCACTTTCTGCCATAAGGGTGGTGTCATCTGCATATCTGAGGTTATTGATGTTTCTCCCGGCAATCTTGATTCCAGCTTGTGCTTCTTCCAGCCCAGCGTTTCTCATGATGTACTCTGCATATAAGTTAAATAAGCAGGGTGACAATATACAGCCTTGACGTACTCCTTTTCCTATTTGGAACCAGTCGTGGTTCCATGTCCAGTTCTAACTGTTGCTTCCTGACCTGCATACAGGTTTCTTAAGAGGCAAGTCAGGTGGTCTGGTATTCCCATCTCCTTCAGAATTTTCCACAGTTTATTGTGATCCACACAGTCGAAGGCTTTGGCATAGTCAATAAAGCAGAAATAGATGTTTTTCTGGAACTCTCTTGCTTTTTCGATGATCCAGCAGATGTTGGCAATTTGATCTCGGGTTCCTCTGCCTTTTCTAAAACCAGCTTGAACATCTGGAAGTTCTCGGTTCATGTATTGCTGAAGCCTGGCTTGCAGAATTTTGAGCATTACTTTACTGGCCTGTGAGATGAGTGCAATTGTGCAGTAGTTTGAGCATTCTTTCAGATTGCCTTTCTTAGGGATTGGAATGAAAATGGACCTTTTCCAGTCCTGTGGCCACTGCTGAGTTTTCCAAATTTGCTGGCATATTGAGTGCAACACTTTCACAGCATCATCTTTCAGGATTTGAAATAGCTCAACTGGAATTCCATCACATCCACTAGCTTTGTTCATAGTGATGTTTTCTAAGGCCCACCTGACTTCACATTCTTGGATGTCTGGCTCTAGGTGAGTGATCACACCATTGTGATGATCTGGGTCATGAAGATCTTTTTTGTACAGTTCTTCTGTATATTCTTGCCACCTCTTCTTAATATCTTCTGCTTCTGTCAGGTCCATACCATTTCTGTCCTTGATTGAGCCCATTTTTGCATGAAATGTTCCCTTGGTATCTCTAATTTTCTTGAAGTGATCTCTAGTCTTTCCCATTCTATTGTTTTCCTCTATTTCTTTGCACTGATCACTGAGGAAGGCTTTCTTATCTCTCCTTGCTATTCTTTGGAAGTCTGCATTCAAATGGGAATATCTTTCCTTTTCTCCTTTGCTTTTAGCTTCTCTTCATTTCACAGCTATTTGTAAGGCCTCCTCAGACAACCATTTTGCCTTTTTGCATTTCTCTTCCATGGGGATGGCCCTGATCCCTGTCTCCTGTACGATGTCATGAACCTCCGTCCATAGTTCATCAGGCCCTCTGTCTGTCAATTCTAGTCCCTTAAATCTATTTCTCACTTCCACTGTATAGTCATAAGGGATTTGATTTAGGTCATACCTGAATGGCCTAGTGGTTATCCTTACTCTCTTCAGTTTAAGTCTGAATTTAGCAATAAGGAGTTCATGATCTGAGCCACAGTCAGCTCCTGGTCTTGTTTTTGCTGACTGTATAGAGCTTCTCCATCTTTGGCGCAAAGAATATGATCAATCTGATTTCAGTGTTGACTATCTGGTGATGTCCATGGCTACAGTCATACCCAAAGTCAAATTTGTCCAGTACAATAAATCACTTCCTCTAATTTCCAAGTATATTTATTACAATAAGTGGCCAGCCTTCTCTCTTGCTTCTTAGGACAAACTTGAAGAATTAATCATGTAAGGAATCCATAAAGACATATATTGGATTCGGACCATAAACAAGTCTCTTATCTTCTAATGAAAGTAATACCTTGCCTACAGTCATTAAACAAATCATTTTGTTTTAAGATTTTTTTTTGATGTGGACCATTTTTAAAGGTTTATTGAATTTATTACACTATTGCTTCCATTTTATATTTTGGATTTTTGGCTGTGAGGCATGTGGACTCTTACCTGCAGGGATCAAACCTACACCCCCTGTATTGGAAGGTGAAGTCTTAACCATTGGGCCTCCAGGGAAGTCCCTAAGGAAATCATTTTAAATGCAGAGTTTTCCAGAAGAGTTGGAGAAACATGGTGTTAGAGTCTGGGACAAAGTGCATTTTACACCCTACACTTTACATTTCACCTCCAGCAGGTGAGTTTTGATATTTGTTCAAATTTTGACCATGCAAAGACAGAAACTAGTGGCTTTCCATTTGTGGGCAGGCTGTAAGAGACCTCTATGTTATCGGCTTTTGTGTTTCCGTTAGGGGACCTCCAAGGGGAAAAAGAAAAAAAATCATGGATTTAAAAAAAAAAAAAAACGATGGAAAAGGCCCTTAAAATACAGGAAGATGAATAAGTGGACCATGGGGACATCCTTTAACTGGGCAATGAAACACTTAGGCTGTTTCTACGTGAGCCCTGAGCTCGGTAGGAATTAATGTTACCAGCCAGATAAAATACACTTTAAAATTTTACACCTTCTTATGCTATGAAAACCCTGGATTGTTTGATATTGAGACTCCTACCTGCAGTGCTGCTGTGGTTCTGTGTACCATGCACCTGATGTGTACTGCAGGGAGATTCTGCGAGCTCCAAGGAGGACAGCAGGTCCATGGAGGGTGCACTGAAACCCCTTTCACACGAAGCAGGGCTCTTCCTAGATAGAGGGCTCCACCCAGCTGCTGTTGCTACAAGCCCATATGTTGTATGGAGCGTACCCTGGTCAAAGGGAAGCACCCTCAAGGCAAGATACGTAGAAATTTACAAGCCACTGTCCCTCCTAGGTTACTTATTGGAGCAGAGTCCTGCAGGGGTCATTTTGTTTGTTTTTTCTCATATGACTTTACTACCTATCAGTTTTACTGTTTTCAGGGAACTCAGTCTAAACGCTATGGCCTAGCTTTTAATCACACAAAACTTCAGTGAAAAGTGATTTGTGAGCTCAGAAGAAAATAATACAGAATGGATTTTAGAAAAGAAAAACATTTACATATGCATAGATGCTTTGTTTTATTTTACCTATCTATTTATCTACCTATTTATCCATCCATTTATTTTTGCTTTTCTTGTGCTGCATGCTCAGTTACTTTAGTCATGTCCGACTCTGTGACCCCATGGACTGTAGCCCACCAGGCTCCTCTGTCCATGGGATTCTCCTGGCAAGAATATTGGCAGGAGTGGGCTGCCATTTCCTCCTCCAGGGGGTCTTCCTGACCCAGAGATCAAATCTGCATCTTCTGCATTGCAGGCAGATTCTTTACCACTAAGCCACCATCTATTAATCCATCCATTCATTTACTTCTGCTTTTTTCACTTGGTCCTACCTAACTTTCTTCCTCTTGATGCAGAGTTAGCACTAAATTATGTTGGACAAAATCTGGTGGTCCATGTCATGTCTTGCTTTTTTATTAATGAGAATCATTAGGAATTGGTAGTTCCTTCTAATTGAAATCCCCAAAATATAGAAGATAAAACTGTAATATTTAAAAAGTCCTCACAAAGCATAACCAATAATAATCACAGGTGAACAATGCTTTTTAGTCATTTGAAATATAGAAGAGATGATATACCAACACATATCATATATATACATATATATGCATACACAGATATGCACACGTGCACATACATATGTAAGTACATATATATTAATACATGCACGGGCTTCCTGGTTGGCTCAGTGGTAAAGAATCTGCCAGCCAAGGCAGGAGACACAGGAGATGCAGGTTCAATTCCTGGGTTGGGAAGATCCCCTGGAGGAGGAAACGGTAACCCATTCCAGCATTCTTGAGTGGGAAATCCCATGGACAGAGGAGCTTGGAATGCTACAGTCCATGGGGTCATAAAGAATCAGAACGGCTGAATGACTGAGCATGCACGATATGTATACATACATTGAGTTAAGCCTGATGTGACCATTTAAATTAGAATTATTTGAGTGAAGAAAAAACAATACCCAAACCAATGCCAGCTTCCAAAGACTCTTGGGTCATCTGGTCCTCTGGGGCTCAGCCATCAGAATTTCCAAAACCCCCAGGTGACGATCAGGTATAGACGGGACTGTGAGACACAAGACTCTTATAGCTCATTTTCTCCTTGAATGACCTTGTTGCTTCCTCTTTCTTGTCTCTTTCCTCCTCCCAACCTGCTCACCTGGCCCTGTTTTTATTTACTTATTTATTTATTTGTATAGGGCTTCCCTGGTGGCTCAGATGGTAAAAAAACCTACCTGCAATGTAGGAAACCTTCGTTTGACCCCTGGACTGGGGAGACCCCCTGGAGAAGGGAATGGCTATCTACTCCAGTACTCTTGCCTGGAGAATTCCATGGAGAGAGGAGCCTGTCGGGCTACAGTCCATGGGATCACAAAGAGGTGGACACCGAGCATGCATGTGTATATTAAAAAGAATAAGAAGAAAGAATTGGTACTTAGAGGTCAAATGTTACCATGATAGCAACAACCACCACAAAACATTAAAATATGTGACATAGATGTTGATGGAACGTTGAGCGATGAGGGAATGTGATCAGATCTTCAAACGTATTGTCTGGCATTAGAAATGGCAACCGGCTCCAGTATTCTTGCCTGGAAAGCTCCATGGACAGAGAAGCCTGGCTAGCTCCAGTCCACAGGGTTGCAGAGTTGAACATGACTCAGTGACTGAACACACACACAGACGTGGCAAGACTCAGGTAAACTTCTCTCCTTTACCTCCAGACACAGTGCCTTTTGGAGGTCTCCTCACCACTGACTGATGTTATCCAGTTGTAAACTAATCACAAAAAAAATCTCCACAAAATTCATAGTAAGGAACATTCTATTAAAAGAAGTGGGGGATGCAGGATGGGTTGTGGTCTTCAAAAGGATCAGTGTCATGGAAGACAAAGAGAAGTTGTGGAAGTGTTTCAAAAAGGAAATGAAAGATGAGGAAGCAAATGCAGTACCTGCCCTTCACCCGGTTGCCATGCTGGAGGAAAAGAAGCCATTACAAAGGGCACTAATCGGTCAGGTGACAAACCTGGAATAAGGGCAGTTAATGTTTATGTCAATGAGGAGATGATCGGACAGTCAGAGGCTGGATTAATGGTGTTTCTGTGCCTCCAACCACACTGAGGTGTTAGAAAGATCACTGCTGAGTTTTCTGGTTGATCAAACACTTGACTTTGTTTTATGGGGACAGGAAGTGAGCATTGGAGTGGAAAGAGATGAAAGAAGAATCAGAAACTTCTAATTAGTTTTTGGCATGAGTAAGGATGAAAGCTTCTTCTTCCAGCAATAGAGCCTATATTGAACAAAACATTTAACTTACGGCAGTTGTATCAGCAGTTAAGAAAACTGATCCAAGATGAGTAACTAGCTGTCTTAGGATATGTGGTGAGTATTGTCTTCTTCTCTTTTATTGTTGTTTAACTGCATCTTTAAAGAAGCTATTTCAGGAGACTTCTATCTGTGTCTTATTTTGTTGTTGTTGTTCATTCCCTAAGTTGCATCCATCTCTTTGCAACCTTATGGACTGCAGCACGTTTCCCCGTCCTTCTACTCCCAGAGTCTGCTTCAAACTCATGCCCATTGAGTCAGTTATACTATTTAAGTGTTTCATCCTATGCTGCCTCCTTCTCCTTCTTCCTTTTAATAGGACCTAAAATCACACAATTGTGGTTGTTATATTAAGATAGTTAATTCTTCTCTTTACCTTCTTGTCCAAATACTGCTTCAGTTCAGTTCAGTCGCTCAGTTGTGTCTGACTCTTTGCGACCCCATGAATCGCAGCATGCCAGGCCTCCCTGTCCATCACCAACTCCCAGAGTTTACTCAAACTCATGTCCATTGAGTCAGTGATGCCATCCAGCCATCTCATCCTCTGTTGTCCCCTTCTCCTCCTGCCCCCAATCCCTCCCAGCATCAGGGTCTTTTCCAATGAGTCAACTCTTCGCATGAGGTGGCCAAAGTATTGGAGTTTCACCTTCAGCAATCAGTTCTTCCAATGAACACCCAGGACTGATCTCCTTTAGGATGGACTGGTTGGATCTCCTTGCTGTCCAAGGGACTCTCGAGAGTCTTCTGCAACACCATAGTTCAAAAGCATTAATTTTTCAGCACTCAGCTTTCTTTCACAGTCCAACTCTCACATCCATACATGACCACTGGAAAAACCATAGCCTTGACCAGATGGACCTTTGTTGGCAAAGTAATGTCTCTGCTTTTTAATATGCTATCTAGGTTGGTCATAACTTTCCTACCAAGGAGTAAGCATCTTTTAATTTCATGGCTGCAATCACCATCTGCAATGACTTTGGATCCCCAAAAAATAAAGTCTGACACTGTTTCCACTATCTCCCCATCTATTTGCCATGAAGTGATTGGACAAGATACCATGATCTTAGTTTTCTGAATGCTGAGCTTTAAGCCAACGTTTTCACTCTCCTCTTTCCCTTTCATCAAGAGGCTTTTTAGTTCATCTTCACTTTCTGCCATAAGGGTGGTATCATCTGCATATCTGAGGTTACTGATATTTCTCCCGGCAATCTTGATTCCAGCTTGTATTTTGCTTAAATAAGCTTGCATGCTATATGGTTAGCAAATGACATTAGTGTCTACCACAGCTTATGATAATCCTTTTCCTTCCCCTCTGCTCCCATTTTTTATTTATTTTTGAGAATTTAGTAGTTATCTACAACATTAATTAGGCTCATATTTACTCAGTGAATATACTAATTCATATTTATGTCACTATTTTTGAGGGGCCACTATATGAAAGAAGCTTTGATGTCATTTGAAACAGATATACATACTTTATCATCAAGGAACTTATGGATTCATGAATAGACACTTGAAGAAATGTCAGATTAAATACATCAAAAAAAATTAAATACATATAATTCTAGGTGCTGAGAAGATGCACAAGAAAATAGAAATAATGATAGAACAGATAATTAAAATGGAAGACAGACAAAGAAGATCAAACCTAAGATTTTTTTAGGTATAAAACTATTTTATGTAAAATTTAAATAATGAATTGGCAGTGCTAAATATTTCTCAAAGAAAATATATTTTTTCATACAATTATGCTTAAAATGACTTGTTATAAAAAGAGTTAAAACAATGCAAATAGCACATCCACTAGGTTAAAATGGCAGGATTAAGAAAAGCCAAAAGTGCTACAGTGATAATTATCTTTAAAACATGCATTTTTAAAGTGACTGTAGAAGAAGCAAACAATTTTATAAATTAGAAAGTAACAAAGAAATGTAAACAAAAGATGTTGCAACTTAAAAAAAAAATGCTTACAGATGGTTTTAAGGATAATTTCTTTCAACCCATCAAGGAAATATATATACTATATTCAGAACTCTTCCAGAAAATGGAAATGAAGGGAAATGTTTCAGTGCATTTAGCAAACTAGCATAGCCACAACACAATATTGTTTTGAAAAATTAATGTAAATCTAAGTCTATATATTGGTATAGATGAAAAGTACTTTAAAATAACAGAAATTAATCCTTTAAGAAGAATATTCTTAATTAAAAAGCATTATTTCTGCCAGTAATATAAGATTGATGTTATATTAAAGTGGAACATGAATAAAGTGATAAAGATAATTTTCATTTCTGATCAGAAAATTGACAGAGGCAGTAACTGTATTGCTTTTATTCACCATTGCAGGCTCAGTGTTTTAACATATTAAAGTCAATAAATAGCTAATAAATAAATTAGATAATTAATATCAGATGTATTTGGGACTTTGATAGTATTCAAATCCATTCCTGACATATTTAGATCACAGTCTCATGTTATGAGTACTGCTTATACAAATCCAACAGTCAAACTCATATTTAAAGATGAAATCTTGGAGGTATAAAAATCAAGAATAAAATATGGATAAAAATCAAGAATAAAATATGCAACCAGTATCTTTTAACATTGGCATAGACATATTAGTCACTATATTGAGAGTGAAAACACAATTTTTTTTTTGGTAAATTAAATTATTGTCTAGAAATTATATAAGTAAAAATAGAAGCTATTAGACATAATAGAAGATTAGCCTAATAGACATTCGAATATGGATATAAAAAACTTTTCCATATGTTGGAGCTTGAATATCCTACAGAATGAAATTGACCATATGCTGAGGATGTATGAGAAAACCCTATGAAGTCTTACAGATGGGTATAATTTAGAGAATATAAAAAAGAGCCATAAAATAACATGTAAATTGGTGCTAAACATGGAGTTGTACAAAACCCTAAAATATCTGGCATTGGCTTACTACAGTGTGGTGGGTGGTAAGGAAAATGATGGCATGTAGGAGGAGATGGTGCAAAATATTTGGGAGGCAATCTTTAGGTTACCTAAGATATTTGTGATCAAGAGGAAAAGAGCAGAAAATAAGGGCTAATCATGGATTTCAGTAGCTATTAGCAGTCTTTGGCAAGGTATCACAAGAAAGAGATTTGCTCTAGAAAGAACAGCCAGCTTGTAAGCAGAATGAAAAAGAAATAGAAAAATGCCAGAAAGTTGGGGGCTTGAAAACGTTGGGAAAATGGACTACTTATAAGCTCCAGATTGTAAGAGATACTGTTGCTGAAAGTGGGGTCCGGTTGCTTGCTGCTCAAAAGCTAGTAAAGAAGCAGGGATGGTGGAAAGGAAAATTTGCTTTATTCTGGATGCCTGCAACCCAGGGGCAAGGGGAGAGCAGACATCTGTCCAAAGGCTGACTAGTCCGCTCCCACACAGGCAGAGGGCAAGAGCTTTTATAGATGGAGTGAGGGGATTTCATGCAGAACAGCATAGTCAGATCTGACAGTCATCTTGAAATCAGTCATCGGTGGTCTGACCAGCATCATCTTGGTTATTTTAGTTAGTTAGTCTTCAGTTCCAAGGTCAGTTTGCTCCCATGTCTTTGAGGCCAGCTCTCAGAACTCTGGAGGCTTATATCATGGCCACAGTCTATTCATCGTGTAGTTAATGTCTTCCACCTGACGGGGGTTTGAGTATCTATAAGACAGCTCATGGGATATGGCTCAGAATACTGTCTACAGCCCTTGAGGAGGAACTAAAGGTCCTTGAGTATAAGTTTGTTGTTCAGTCACTAAGTCATGTCCGACTCTTTGCGACCCCATGGACTGCAGAACACGCTTCCCGGCCCTTCACTGTCTCCTGGAGTTTGCTCAAACTCATGTCCATTAAGTCGATGATACCATCCAACCATCTCATCCTTTGTTGCCCCCTTTCCTTTCTGCCCTCAACCTTTCGCAGCATTAGGATCTTTTCCAATGAGTATGCTTAATGACTACATTATTATTATTTGGTATCCTTTGGCTGTTTTACTTTGTTTCTGTATTTTCTCACTTCTCTGATTAAATATATTTTTTGGATAAAGTTTTTCCACAGACAAAAGGCAGGCTGAGGACATGGTGGGGGCAGGGAGGACCATAAGATTCTGCTCAATACCATTGTTAAGTTAAATGTGTCTTTGAAATATAAAGCCTCCTTATAATTCAACATTTTGTTAAAGTTGTGTGTCTAAACGTGAGTAAGGGTTTATATAGATTCAACACAGTTTCTGTTAAGTTCAGAAAGAAAAAAAATGTAGGCACCTGATAAAAAGATAAATAAATCATAGTATATCCATATTTTGAAATACCATTGGACAATTAACAGGAATAAACTAAATTCTGTAGAACACAACATGATGCATCTTAAAAATAGAACGTGAAGTTTAAAAGTCAATAACAGTAAATCATACCTATCGTATGATTTCACTCAGAAGAAATTCTAGAAAGAACAAAACTACAGAGACAGATAGTAGATGGGGCCATGATTGGAAAGAGTGGAAATTGAGTGCTAGGACCATGGGAAACCTTCAAAAGGGAGAATATTCTCTCTGAATGTGGTCATCCACTCTTGTTATTCAGTTGCTCAGTTTTGTCTGACTCTTGCAACCGCATGGACTGTAGCCCACGTGGCTTTCCCAGGCAAGAATACTGGAGTGGGAAGCCAGTTCCTTCTCCAGGGGGTCTTCATGACCTAGGGATCGAACCCAGGTCTCCTGCATTGACAAGTGTATTATTTACTGCTGAGCCAGCTGGGAAGCCTCTTGTCGTCCATTGCTCAGTTACAAAGAACCACTCAACGTGCCTTGAACACAAACCTCTGTGCCTTTTTGGATGTTTCTTCCTCAACATATTTTCTCTTCTTTACGTGATGAACTCCCTTTCATCATCCATGCTCAGCTCAGATGTGACTTCTACTGTAACCATGTATGATCAATCAGAAGGTCCTTCATTACTTCTCCTTTCCATAACTCTTTGTACCAGTTCTATATTTTAAATATCTAAGTATTTTTTCTGTCTCTTTTAATAAATTCTGCTCCTTTAGAATTGTATGTCTTATTTTTGAAACTTTGTAAGCATCCAGTTAAAATCCCCAAGAAATAAAACATAACCAACACATGTATTTTAAGTTGTAATTCCTGATTTCCTTAGAACAATTTTTACTAAAGGGACTTCTGTTATTTTTTCCTTTTCTTTTTAAGAAGATCCCATCAAATCATCCTTTGTAGCCTCCACTTGTACTATATTTTTTGCTAGCAGACTCTCAGAAACCTTCTTTTGAAAAGGGAATAAATAATTCTTATCCTTGAGAATAAGCATTCTCAAATACCCTAAGAGATTCTTTTTGTTAAATAACCTTATATATTTTGCAGAGAGAGCTGTAATTGAGAAAATTCATTTCTACTATTTGACTTCTGTGTGGTATAGTAGGCTATGTGCTGCAGGAGTCTGTGTCCTATAGTAGAGCCCACACTGCTTGAAATTACTGTAGGTAATTTTGTACAGTATCATCACATTTCATAACAAGAAATGCCTAGTTTCCATTTCTCTAAAACTTTTTCATCACATTTACATTTCCTTAATGTTAATTCTTTCTTGCCCTTCTCCAGCCTCCTCATACAGACAGGCATACTTGCCCAAACGGCTAAAACTCACTTTAGCCACTGTTGATAGGGTGAAGTAATTACACACCACAATTTTGTTAATACATCACGGTAATCATGCTAGCTGCCTTAATAATGGCACTATTTCTAAGAAATCCTCAGTGGGAGAGTTTCTTGTTAATGATAATTAGACTAGCAATGCATAGGGTTGGTATATTTTATAAAACCGTCAGAGGTTAAGGAAGACTTAGCAGCTCCTTTGAGATTAAAAGGTGATTTAGACGTGGTGAGAGCAGTCAGAAACTTCCTAACTAATCCTCGTTAGTGACCTATTATTAAGAGGAGAATTTTTGCTCCATTTTCCAGTTATCCTCTTAGAAAATCTATAGTTTTTTTTTTTTTAGTAGACAGAGCAATGAAGGTTAGTAGAAATTGCACAAAGAAAATAACTTTCTCCAGACAAAAAGTCAATGAGCTAGATTTGAATTCACATCTGTCTAATAATCAAACCTGATGCTTTCTTCTGAGATAGCAGTCTGCCTCTCTGTGACATCCTTTAAAAAAAATACGTATATTACAAACCTTTCCAAGCACACACAAAAGCACAAAGAATAATATGAAAAGCAACCTGAATATCAATCAAATGACACATTTTTATCAAATTTCTGCCTCATTTTCCTCATTGATGTCTATGTCTATCTTTGCTTTTCTTTTGTGATAGTATTCTGAAGCAATCCTTACATGTCATGTCTTTTCACATATATATTTCTTCATATATTTTTTAAAAATAAAGTTTTTCTTTATAACGATGACTTTATTATACCGAACAAAGTTAACAATGATTCTTTGATATAATCTGCCACTGCAGGAGACCCGGTTTAGATCCCTAGGTCGGGAAGATCCCCTGGAGGAAGAAATAGCAAACCACTCTAGTATTCTTGCCTGGGAAATCCCAAGACTCCAGAGCAGTCTTGTGGGCTACAGTCCATGGGGTCACCAAAGAGTCAGACACGACTTAGTGACTAAACATCAACCTGAAAAATACCTGGGGCTTCCCTTCTTGTCCAGTGGTTAACAACCCATCTTACAGTTCAATCCTTGGTCTGGGAAGATCCCACATGCCTTGGAGCTACTAAGTCTGTGATCATAGCTACTGAATTATGTGTCTAGAACCTATGTTCCACAACAAGAGAAGCCACGATGATGAGAAGCCTGAGCCCCTAAAGGGAGGCAGAGTAGCTCCTGATTGCCGTAAATAGAGAAAGCAGGAATGCAACAACAAAGACCCAAAATAATAATAAACAAATAATTAAATCTTTTAAAAAATCTACAAAAATTGTTTCCTCAAGTCAGTATCCATAGAGTCCACACACCATATTTACTTGTCTTGACACCTAAGACTTTTAAAAGCGAGAGCAACTTCCCCCTCCTCCACTCCCTTCATTCTGTTTATACTTGTAAACATTGCTGTTGGTTCCAGAGGCTTGATTAAATTCAGGTCCAGGTTCAAAATGCTTCTTTCTTCTAAAAATCCATCTCAAGCAGTTGTGCACTTCATATAGTTGCCCCATTTTTAGAGATACTGAGGTTTATAATTTTCAGATGCTGGAAACCTGATCTTGTCGTTGACAAATTTCTCATCCATCTTTCATCCCACTGTGGATCTTGTCACGGCGGAACTGATTCATTAGGTGTTGCAAAACGGTACTTTTCTAATTTTGTCATTCCTTACACATCTATTGGCTACCTTCTGTAAAGGATAAATGTGTCATATCAAATACTAGCCTTGTGTGAATGAGAGTGTGTATGGGAAAGTCAGAATAAATGCCTAACTTTCCCTTTTGGTTGATAACGTTCCATTTTCAGTGCACAGAGTCGGTGCCCTAGATATCTTCTCTGCCCCCTCTCTCTCATATCATTGTGAACTTTACATATTCAATATATTTAAATAAATTATTCTTTTTGATGCTAAAGTTGCTCTGTCTTTGGCTCTCGGCTGATGAGAAATCTTCATGCTGCCTTCTCTGTCTTTCATGTTCAACCCATCCGTCTTTGATCACATTCATGTTTTCTGGCACAAGATGTTTCTAAGCTCAGCATGTTTATTTCCCACTTTACAACTGGAATTAGCCGTAACTCTAAGGAACCCTCATTCATTTCAGTGGAGAATGGCATTTGGAAAACACAATCTGGGTGCTGGGGCTCTTCACTCCTGTTGAGTTATCCTTGGTTCTGGGCATTTCAGGAGACAGAGCTAGAACAGAGCTGTTGAAGATAAAACAGCAGTTTATACAGATACTTCCAACATCCAGAATCCAGATGTTTATTTGATATCTTTGTTTTATACTCACATGCTTTTATCATCCTCTAAAGTATTTACTCCTAACAATATTATGTGATTTTTTGTGTGTTACCTGGAAATACACATATGATTCTAAAATAACATAAATATTACTACTAATGGACTTATGAGTCTTTAAAGACATGTTTAGAGTTTTTATGTGTTCTTAGAATATCTTCCTCTGTGTACACCTGCAGATGTTCATGTCACATCCCGTGCTCTATGTGTGTATGCCTGTTAGTCGCCCAGTCATGTCCAACCATTTGCTACCTCCCGGACTATAGCCCACCAGGATCTCCTGTCCGCAGAATTCTCCAGGCAAGAATACTGGCATGAGGGGCCACTTCCTTCTCCTGAGGACCTGCCCCGCCCGGTGTTCAAACCCAGGTCTCTTCTGTCTCCTAGATTGCAGGCAGATTCTTTAATGTCTGAACAACCAGGGAAACACCCAACTATGTTCTATAGTCACCTGACATGTGTTCACAGGCAAACGGTATAATATGATATATTCAGAGAAATCTGCTATTCTTTGCTAGCTCCTGTAATATACACTCTACTTCACAGTATTAGTATTTTTAAGTAATACAGGTTAGCACTTTTAAGTAATCATTTTATTGCTCTAACCACCTATTCATTGACCAATGACAAGTTACTATTCTTCTTTTATAGGATTTTTGTGTCTATTCTTGTTGTTTTATTTTCCCATATAAATGTTATAATCTACTTCTGCAACTAAAGAAGAAAAAAAAGCTACTATTTTTATTGGAAATTGCAACACATTTATATTAACCCAGCAAAACTGAGATCTTTAGGGTGTGTTTTCCTATGCCATATTTTTGTACGCTTTCAAGTCCACATTTCTGCCTTTCAGAAATACTTTAGGATTTTCTTCATTAAAATTTTCTACAAGTATTTTAAAGTATAGGCTTAGATATTTTATTCTTTTGTGTTATTAAGTGATTTTCCTCCTGTTACATCTTCTAATTAATATTTTATAGATATGATATCTATTTCAGTATCTGCATTTTACATACTACTGTAATTATTCTCTTATTTTTTTCTAATGGGTTTCCATTTCATTCTTTTGATTTTTATAATAGGCAATCATATAATCTGTGAATAGAGATAACTACCTCTCTTTTACAGGTTTTTTTGCCTTTAATTTCTACTTTTAAATAACTCTTTCACAGTTTTGTTAAAGAGTACTGGTAACAGTGGATAATCTTGTCTTGTTCAGACTTCATACATGCATGCATGCTTAGACGTTCAGTCGTGTCCTACTCTTTGCTACCCCATGGACTGTAGCCTGCCAGGCTTCTCTGTCCATGGGATTTTCCAGGCAAGAATACTGGAGTGAGTAGCCATGCCTCTCTCCAGAGGATTTTCCCAACATAGGGATTGAACCCTGGTATCCTGCATTGCAGGTGGATTCTTTACCATCTGAACCACCAGAGGAAGCCCCCAGGACTTCATAGCAATGCCTTTAAATACCAATGAGATATCACCTCACACTTGTCAGAAAAGCTATCACCAAAAAGTCTACAAATAAATATTGGCAAGGATGTGGTGAAAGAGAACACTTGTACACTGTTGGTAGGAAGGTAAATTTGTGCAGTTACTATGGAAAACAGTAAGGGGGATCCTCAAAAAATTAAAAAGAGAGCTACCATATAATCCAGCATTTTGAGTCCTGAGTGTACACCGGGATAAAAGAAAGTGCTAATTTGGAAAGAAAGATAGATGGACTCTAATGTTTACAGTGGCACTATTTATAGTAGCCAGTACATGGCATGTGTGCATGCACGCTCAGTCACTCAGCTGTGTCTGACTCTTTCAGATCCAGCCCCACAGACTGTGGCATTCCAGGTTTCTCTGTTCATGGAGTTTTCCAAGCAAGAATAATGAAGTGGGTTGCCATTTGCTACTCCAGGGGATCTTCTCAACTTAGGAAGTGAAACTGCATCTTCTCTATGTCTTGTGTTGCAGGTGAATTCTTTACGTTGAGCAACCAGGGAAGGCCCTATAACCCAAGTGTGTCCATCAGCAGAGGAATATATAAAGAAGATGGGCTATATACATAGTGAATATATATATGTATGTATACTACATGTATAATATTATATACATATACTGGAATATTATTCAGCCATAAAAAGAACAAAATTCTACCATTTGTAGCAACATGGGTAGGCCTAGAGAATATTATGCTTAGTGAAATAAGTCAAATGGAGAAAAACAAATACTGTCTGATATCATTTATATGTGGAATCTAAAATTAAGAAATGGAGTAGCCATCATAGTCAACAAAAGAGTCCAAAATGCAGTACTTGGATGCAATCTCAAAAACAACATAATGATCTCTGTTCGTTTCCAAGGCAAACTATTCAATATCACAGTAATCCAAGTCTATGCCCTGACCAGTAATGTTGAAGAAGCTGAAGTTGAACCACTCTATGAAGTCCTACAAGACCTTCTAGAACTAACACCCAAAATAGATGTCCTTTTCATTATAGGGGACTGGAATGCAAAAGTAGGAAGTCAAGAGATATCTGGAGTAACAGGCAAATTTGGCCTTGGAGTACAAAAAAAAAAAAAAAAAGCAGGTCAAAGGCTAACACAGTTTTGCCAAGAGAACACACTAGTCATAGCAAACATCTGCTTCCAACAACGCAAGAGAAGACTCTACACATGGACATCACCAGATGGTCAATATTGAAATCAGATTGATTATATTCTTTTCAGCCAGAGATGGAGAAGCTCTATACAGTCAGCAAAAAAAGACCAGGAGCTGACTGTGACTCAAATCATGAATTCCTTATTGCCAAATTCAGACTTAAATTGAAGAAAGTAGGGAAAACCACTGGACCATCCAGGTATGACCTAAATCAAATCCCTATCTATTATACAGTGGAAGTAAAAAATAGATTCAAGGGATTAGATTTGATAGACAGAGTGCCTGAAGAACTATGGATGGAGGTTCGTGACACTGTACAGAAGGCAGTGATCAAGACCATCCCCAAGAAGTTCAGTTCAGTTCAGTCTCTCAGTCGTGTCTGACTCTTTGCGACCCCATGAACCGCAGCACGCCAGGCCTCCCTGTCCATCACCAACTGCCGGAGTCTACCCAAACCCATGTCCATTGAGTCAGTGATGCCATCCAACCATTTTATCCTCTGTTGTCCCCTTCTTCTCCTGCCCTCAATCTTTTCCAGCATCAGGGCCTTTTCAAATGAGTCAGCTCATCCCATCAGGTGGCCGAAGTGTTGGAGTTTCAGCTTCAGCATCAGTCCTTCTAATGAACACCCAGGACTGATCTCCTTTAGGATGGACTGGTTGGATCTCCTTGCTGTCCAAGGGACTGTCAAGAGTCTTCTCCAACACCACAGTTCAAAAGCATCAATTCTTCGGTGCTCAGCTTTCTTTATAGTCCAACTCTCACATCCATACATGACCAGTGGAAAAACCATAGCCTTGACCAGAGGGACCTTTGTTGGCAAAGTAATGTCTCTGCTTTTTAATACGCTATCTAGGTTGGTCATAACTTTCCTACCAAGGAGTAAGCATCTTTTAATTTCATGGCTGCAGTCACCATCTTCAGTGATTTTGGAGGCCCAAAATATAAAGTCAGCCACTGTTTCCACTGTTTCCCCATCTATTTGCCATGAAGTGATGGGACCAGATACCATGATCTTAGTTTTCTGAATGTTGAGCTTTAAGCCAACTTTTTCACTCTCATCAAGAGGCTCTTTAGTTCTTCTTCACTTTCTGCCATAAGGGTGGTGTCATCTGCATATCTGAGGTTATTGATATTTCTCCCAGTAATCTTGATTCCAGCTTGTGCTTCCTCCAGCCCAGTGTTTCTCATGATGTACTCTGCATATAAATTAAATAAGCAGGGTGACAATATACAGCCTTGACCTACTCCTTTCCCTATTTGGAACCAGTCTGTTGTTCCATGTCAAGTTCTAACTTTTGCTTCCTAACCTGCATACAGGTTTCTCCAGAGGCAAGTCAGTTGGTCTGGTATTCTCATCTCTTTCAGAATTTTCCACAGTTTATTGTGATCCACACAATCAAAGGCTTTGGCGTAGTCAATAAAGCAGAAATAGACATTTCTCTGGAACTCTCTTGCTTTTTCAATGACCCAGTGGATGTTGGCAATTTGATCTCTGGTTCCTCTACCTTTTCTAAAAATAGCTTGAACATCTGGAAGTTCATGGTTCACGTATTGCTGAAGCCTGGCTTGCAGAATTTTGAGCATTACTTTACTAGTGTGTGAGACGAGTGCAATTTTGTGGTAGCTTGAGCATTCTTTCGGATTGCCTTTCTTTGGGATTGGAATGAAAACTGACCTTTTCCTGTCCTATGGGCACTGCTGAGATTTCCAAATTTGCTGACATATTGAGTGTAGCACTTTCACAGCATCATCTTTTAGGATTTGAAATAGCTCAACTGGAATTTCATCACCTCCCTTAGCTTTGTTCATAGTGATACTTCCTAAGGCCCACTTGACTTCACTTTCCAGGATGTCTGGCTCTAGGTGAGTGATCACACCATCGTGATTATCTGGGTCATGAAGATCTTTTTTGTACAGTTCTTCTGTATATTCTTGCCACCTCTTCTTAATATCTTCTGCTTCTGTTTGGTCCCTACCATTTCTGTCCTTTATTGTGCCCATGTATGCATGAAATGTTCCCTTCATATTTCTAATTTTCTTGAAGAGATCTCTAGCCTTTCCCATTCTATTGTTTTCCTCTATTTCTTTGCACTGATTGCTGAGGAAGGCTTTCTTATCTCTCCTTGCTATTCCTTGGAACTCTGCATTCAAATGGGTATATCTTTCCCTTTCTACTTTGCTTTTTGCAGTGCTGGAGTGGCTAGCAGCGGTGAGGAGATACCCTACGTCCAAGGATCAGCGGCTGCCCTTTGCTGGAGCAGCCATGAATAGATACCCTACGTCCAAGGTAAGAGAAACCACAGTAAGATGGTAGGTGCTGAGAGAGGGCATTAGAGGGCAGACTGACTGAAACCACAATCACAGAAAACTAACCAATCTAATCACATGGACCACAGCCTTGTCTAACTCAATGAAACTAAGCCGTGCCGTGTAGGGCCACCCCGGATGGGTCATGGTGGAGAGGTCTGACAAAATGCACTGGAGAAGGAAATGGCAAACCACTTCAGTATTCTTGCCTTGAGATCCCCATGATCAACCTAAACAGCATATTAAAAAGCAGAGACATTACTTTGCCAGCAAAGGTCCATCTAGTCAAAGCTATGGTTTTTCCAATAGTCACATATGGATGTGAGAGTTGGACTATAAAGAAAGCTGAACACTGAAGAATTGATGCTTCTGAACTGTGGTGTTGGAGAGATTCTTTTTTTTTTTTGGAGATACTCTTGAGAGTCCCTTGGACTGCAAGGAGATCCAACCAATCCATCCTAAAGGAAATCAGTCCTGAATAGTCATTGGAAGGACTGATGCTGAAGCTGAAACTCCAATACTTTGGCCACTTGATTCGAAGAGCTGACTCACTGGAAAAGACCCTGATGCTGGGAAAGATTGAAGGTGGGAGGAGAAGGGGGTGACAGAGGATGAGATGGTTGGATTGCATCACCAACTCGATGGACATGAGTTTGAATATGTTCCGGGAGTTGGTGATGGATGGAGTAGCCTGGTGTGCTGAAGTCTATGGGTCGCAAAAAGTCATACACGACTGAGTGATTGAACTAAACTGAAAATAAGATAAATGAATGTGTATAGCAAAACAGAAACAGACTTCTACATATATAGAAAGCAAACTAGTGGTTACCCATGGCAGGAGAGCAGGGGGGAGGGGTAAGACAGTGGTTAATAGATTACGAGATACAAATTATGTATAAACTGCATAAGCAACAAGGATGTACTATTCAGCTCTGGGGATTTCAGCCATTATTTCATAATAATATTTAATGTGGTATAATCTATCAAAATTCTGAATCTCTATGCTGTACACTTGAAACTAATATAATATAAATCAATTATACTTCAATAAATCAACTATTCTTTAAGTATACTTATTTATACTTCAAAATAAAAGCATAGAAGGCAGAATATTTTTATTTATTTTTTTTTTTATTTTTTAAATTTTTTTATTAGTTGGAGGCTAATTACTTCACAACATTTCAGTGGGTTTTGTCACACATTGATATGAATCAGCCATAGATTTACACTTATTCCCCATCCCGATCCCCCCTCCCATCTCCCTCTCCACCCGATTCCTCTGGGTCTTCCCAGTGCACACCAGGCCCAGCACTTGTCTCATGCATCCCACCTGGGCTGGTGATCTGTTTCACCATAGATAGTATACATGCTGTTCTTTTGAAACATCCCACCCTCACATTCTCCCACAAAGTTCAAAAGTCTGTTCTGTATTTCTGTGTCTCTTCTTCTGTTTTGCATATAGGGTTATCGTTACCATCTTTCTAAATTCCATATATATGTGTTAGTATGCTGTAATGTTCTTTATCTTTCTGGCTTACAGAGTGAAGTAAGCCGGAATATTTTTAAAATAACAATGCCTTTAATTAAAAATTCCTAATTGAGATGTTGTTTTAGGAACTGTTCAAGAAATAGTCACTTATACCTATTTTAGTTTACTTTCTTTAAATAAGCATTTTCTTTTCAGCAAATTGGTCCTTATTTTTGTATTTTCACTGTGTGTGTGTGGAGGAGGCTCCTCCTCCAGTCTGGGCAGTAAACCAGAATCTTGTTGAAGGTCTGTGTGCTTCACATTTCTTCTTGGAGGTGACTTTGGGAAAGAGTATTTTTGGGTTGATTTGCAAAATACAATCACTCTTAAGTTCTTAATGTTAATTTTAGAGCTGGTCCTGGTTCTCAGAAGTTGTACCTCTTGAATATGGAAACAGTTTTTAATGAAAATAGTAAGTAGCGCCTTACAGACTTTGTGTGTATGTGTATTTACGTTTATATACTATACAATACTCTTTCTAAACAATTAGAGGTTTGTTAGGGAGGTAATTTCTGAGAGTACCTTCCAAAATGTAATTATTCTAAAAATTTTATGATTATTTAGAAAATTCAATTTAAGTGGGTGGCTCTTAAACATAGATTCTCCGTCAAGTTTCGCTCTGAGGTGCTTGATTTTATTAAACAGCTGTGCTTACCCTTACAGTATTATCTAGTTTTTCTGTAGAATAACTGGACAGTACAAAAGGCAAAGAAAAGGAAATGAAAACCATTAGATACAAGATAAATTTTTTAAGTTTTCAAATTGTGTAGTCTCTGAAATCTGCCAAGAATTTATTAGAATTCTCAGTGTCATGAAGCTTAATTTGAAGGAGGTAATATTTTCTTTTCTTAAAAAAAAATAGCTTTTGTTTTTGATGGCAGAAAATCCTGGTTTGTTGGGAAGGTTTTGAATGAGCTTTTAGAAGAGGATGACAAAATAAAAGGCTTTTCAGTGGCCTGTGGGAAGGCAGGGCCTGTCCTGAGACAGAATTTGAAACACAATAGTTCCCAAGGCAAACTGTCACTCAGTTTTCAAGGTGGAATTTAAATAACCCCATTGTTTTCAAGAACTCCTACTCTGACCAGCTATTCTGCAGAATTACAGCTGCATTGATTCCCTTCCGAAGCATTTACTTTCAGGATTCCTTCTTGAGTATTATGTTGTCCGATATGAGACTTGTCCTTATCAAAATAATAGATCCTATACATAAGAATTCTGTGTCAAGGAATTTAATGTGACTTTCCACAGGCCAAACTCCTATAGCAAAGTCCTGCCATATGTCAATATCATCTATAACGTCAAAAAATAAATAAGACTTCTCAACAGAGAAAAAGAGAAATCCTCCTCATTTATGTAAAGGATTAACTTTTAGAAATTAGTTACTGGACCCCCAAGAAAAGAGTGTTCTTTTTTTTTTCCCTAGCATTTCATTTAATAGTTAAGAATGAAATGTACATCAAATTTGAATCCAAATAATTGATAATTTTTAACATTTACATATGAGTACAGAAATGGTGTAGAGGTGGGGAGGAGAGGAAGAGACAGAAGAAAGAAAAGAACTCTTATTACAAAGTGCCTGCTATGGACCCTACTGTGCCTATATTTTTATCTCATTTAATTTAATTTTCAAGACAACACTGAAATGTGTACTATTGTTATACCTGTCTTAGGGATGGAAGGTGTGTCTCTAAAGACTAGATAACTTGTCCAATTCACACCATTAGGAAGTGTGGGAGGCAGAATAATTAATAATTATTAATTATATAATTATATTTTTATATAATTTTTATATAAAATTAATAATTATATAATTAAGAATAATAATTATGATGATAATTGATAGGGGCTTCCCAAGGTGGCCCAGCAGTAAGGAATCCACCTGCCGTACAGGAGACACAGGAGACGCGGGTTCCATCCTTGGGGTTGGAAGATACCCTGGAGGAGGAAATGGCAACCCACTCCCATTCTCGCCTGAGAAATTCCACGGTGAGAGGAGCCTGGAGGGCTATAGTCCATGAGAGTAGAAGAGTCAGACATGACTTAGCAACTGAACAACAACAATGACAATAGGGTTATAAGAGAGGATTTTATTCCTGCCAGCCATAATCCTCTCTAGAAGTTCACAACATGCAAAGGCTAGAGGGATCCTAAACATTTCAGATGCTTATTTTAAACCAATATTTGAAGTAGTCATCTTACAGGAAAATGTGTTCCACAATATACTATCCCACGTGATATTTATTTATCACATGTACATGACATCGCTATAAACAGGTCACTTTCATCTTCATGGCCACAGTTTACTGACTTTGGTGTAAGATTGTAAAATATGTTTTGGGGTCACACAGCTCATCTGTTGTGTGGTTTTTATTTTTTAATATTTATTTATTTGGCTGTGCTGAGTCTTAGTTGTGGCATGTGGGATCTAGTTCCCTGACCAGGGATCAAACCTGGGCCCCCTGCATTGGGAGCTCAGAGTCTTATCTGCTGCACCACTAGGGACGTCCCTTACATGGTTTGTAAAACATAAATTTCCAGATGTCTCAAGAGACAGCTCACTACCTACATTTTGTCTTAGATTAAAAATAATCTTGATGTGAAAATTGATTTGGTAAACCCGCCAACCTGTACTCACGTGAATGACTAGAAATGATTTGGGTGAGGTAGGCTGGAGGGCTTCAGATGAGCCTGCATTGAGGAATACCAGAGAGCAGGGGCATTGTTGAAGTGAGGTGCATAGAAACACAAGTCTGACTTTTGAGATGTATTTACAGACTGTGAAACACACAGATCTTAAGTGTATTGTTTCAATATCTCCATCACCCTGAAAAGTTCCCTCAGGCCTCTTCTCAGTCAATTCATTTCCCTAGCAGAGGCATCCAGTGTTCTTAACCTTCCCCCATAATCCATGTTGCCTGATCCAGAACTTTATATAAATAGCAGCTTTCAGTAATCTTTAGGTCTGACTTTCTATTAGTTTTTCTCTCACAGTACAGTAAGTTTCCACAAATGCAGTGGCTTTAAAAACACTCATTTATTATCTCACAATTTCCAGGTGTCAAGAATCCAGGCATGGTTTAGCTCTATCTTCATTTGGGTAAGTATCAAAGAGTGTTACTGTTGGACTGTATGATAAAAATACATCTTATTTTGTAAGAAGCTGTCATTTTGCTGTTTAGTCACTAAGTCAGGTCCAACTCTTTGAGACCCCATGAACTTCAGCAAGCCAGGCTCTTCTGTTCTTCACTGTCTTCTGGGGTTTGTTCAAATTCCTGTCCATTGAGTTGGTGATGCCATCCTCTGCTGCCCCCTTCTCCTCCTGCCTTCAATCTTTCCCAGCACCAGGGTCTTTTCCAATAAGTTGGCTCTTCACATAAGGTGCCCAAAGTACTGGAGCTTCATTTTCAGCATCAATTCTTCCAAAAAATATTCAGGGTTGATTTCCTTTAGGATTGACTGACTGGTTTGATCTCACAGTCCAAGGGACTCTCAAGAGTCTTCTCCAGCACCACGGTTTGAAAGCATCAATTCTGAAAATGGTTGTTTTAAAAACTTTGTCCAGTGTTAGGGTTGCTTATAAAGAGAGGTTATTTCAATATTTGCTACTCTGTCATGGCCAAAATCAGGAATCCTAGGCTCTATTTGTAGTATTTTCTTGGCGCTAAGTCTTGAGTCTTTGAACTACATTTTTGAAGATGAAATTAAAAATGTAAAAATTTTTAAAAAGTCAGAACACTGCATGCTCATTTACTCAAATGTTTTGTAATGGCTGGGTCTTCAGCCTTTTTCTTTAATCTCCATGTATTAATTTAATTTGAGCTCTTTCTTCATCTCTAAGGAAAGTTTTTGAAAGTCAATCTCATGTCTAATACTAGTAAAACTGAATAAAACTACGCATGTATTTCTGCCTAAGGAGGAATAGCTCCAAAACCTGGGAGTTCTTTTTGAAGATCTAGAAATCTCTGGTTATAGAAAAACAAAGCAAAACAATCTTTACAAGGATATGATGCTTGATCACTGGCACTTTGGTACTTAGATGTGATTTTCTACGCTTATAGTCCAGTGTATAATATGTTCATACACATATCATTTTAGGGAAGGACACAAATGTCATTTAAACCTTTTATCAGTATTGGTAAAGAAGTTTCCAGGCTGATATGAAAACCAATCCAGGTGACAAGGGCTAGCCTCTCTTGTACGACATCATGATATGGCTGCGCTCATAATCTCTTTCCTTGAGCACTGTTTCTGATATGTGACAAAGGAGCAGCTCCATTACACTGAAAATTATAGGCTTGGGTGAAAGCTGCATTTTATATCATTCTTCAAGGAGAGCTAGGTGAAGAAAGTGCAGTTTTATTACTAATAACCTCCCCCCTCCTCCAAATCACATGACTTGTCTGCACTCTACTTCAAATTTGTTTTTAAAACTGTACACTGCTCCTCAATCCTTGTGGCAATAATTCAAAATAACGTGGTGGTATACAAGAAAGCCATTGCATGTGTCCATATCAATATATTTATTATTTTTTTAGGGGGAAAGTCTCGCTTGTACAAAGATAGCAAAAGGCCACTACAAAGCAGGCTATGAATAGAGTGGAAATCCTGTGTTTACTGGCTCCTGTGGCTCAGGCCAGCGAGGGTCACTGAACTCACTTCATTTCCTATTCTGCTCTCTGCTCCAACTCTTTGAAGGGCACCATAGGGACAGAATCAGTTTCCTTATGCTAGCAAAAACCACCCGGAATGATCAGCCCCTTTCTCAAGCTGTAATCTCCCATTTTTCTTTATGTGCAAGTATATGTATCCAAAAGATTGTTGTGTGCACATTGTACCTTTTTTGGAACTAAAATTTCAATTGTTAAGTATCAATAAAGTGACAATTCTGCTACTGTCACCCAAACAGCAAGCAGATGCCTTGATAAGATGGCTTGTTCTGACAACCAACATTTCTTTGCTATCAATCTAGAATTGTGAGCCTCTTGTGAGAAAATTAGATATCACCAAGGAACAAGCCCCAGGTGGCCCTGGTGGTAAAGAACATGCCTGCCAACGCACAGGGCTTCCCAGTTGGCTCAGTGGTAAGGAATCCGCCTGCAATGCAGAAGCCTCAGGAGATGCCGCGGGTTCAACCCCTGGGCTGGGAAGATCCCCGGGAGGAGGGCATGCCAACCCACTCCAGTATTCTTGCCTTTGAGAATCCCACGGACAGAGGGACCTGGCAGGCTACAATCCATAGGCTCACACAGTTGGACATGATTGAAGTGACTGAGAATACAGACGTAAGAGACCTCAATTCTATCCCTGGGTCAGAAAGATTCCCTGGAGAAGGAAATGGCAACCCACTCCAATATTCTTGCCTGGAAAATCCTACTGACGGAGGAGACTGGCGGGTTACAGTCCATAAAGCTTCAAAGAGTTGGACACGACTGAAGCGACTTCGCAATAGCAAGGTAAATGCCAAATCCATGGGCGAAAGGTCAACAGAAATGTTCATTATTTTCCAGGTAATAGGAAAATAAAAAATGAAATCTTGTGTAGAAGACAGCTTATTCATACATGTCCATGCTACACAGCTATTAAATATCATCATTTTCAAGATGTATTCTGAATACAGGCTTTACTTTTTGCACCCATTCCTCTCATTCACTTTAGCACTCCAATTGCACTTTTTTTCACTTTTTTTTTTTCCTTTGGGCCACATCATGTATATTGTGGGATCTTAGTTCCCCAACCTGGGATTGAACCCAGCCCTTGGCAGTGAGAGTTCAGAGTCCTAACCATCAGAGCATCCAGGGGATTCCCTCCAGTTACACTTCTGCTGGAATATATGTTACTTTATGTCAGGGTTCCTTTTGATTAAAATGTTGTAACATTTAATTCTTCTTGTTGTGGAGCCTGGGCTCTAAGCTGGGGCTTGGTGGTTGTGGTGCATGGGCTTAGTTAGTGGTGCATGCAGCCCTGTGGCATGTGGAATCTTCCCGGACCAGGGAGTGAACCCATGTCCCCTGCACTGGCAGAGGGACTCCTCACCACTGGACCACCAGGGAAGTCCAACAAGAAAAGCCATTGCAATAAGAAGTTAGTGCACCACAACTAGAGAGTAGCCCCTGCTTGCAGCAATGAAGATCCAGTACAACCAAAAATATGGAAACAGAAAGCCTTTTAAAAATGTGTCAACTTCTCTCCTTCTGAGAAAGTGAGTTTTAGTTGCTCAGTGGTGTCCAACCCTCTGTAACCCCCTGGACTTTAGCCTGCCAGGCTCCTCATGAAGCACGGGATTCTTCAGACAAGAATACTGGAGTGGGTTGTCGTTCCCTTCTCCAGGAGAGCTTCCTGACCCAGAGATCCAACCCAGGTCTCCTGCATTGAGTCCAAATGTCATTTCTGCCGGAAAGTCTTTCCTGAGCGGCCCCCTTGACATCTTTAATAACATGCTTTGCAATTCCTAATGATAGATGGGTGTTTTCATGTGATGAGCTCCTGCTTCCATTTAGACTGCCAGCCCCTCAGGGGTTGAGACTATGTATCTTTTGCTCACTATTTTATTCTTGAGACCTAGTACAATGCCTAACATAGACTAGGCCTTCCCTAGATGAATGCATTTCCAGTGTTACAAATATTTAAAAATAAAGTTTCTCACACATTCATAATTCCTTGAGTTGATTGAATCCTGATTTAGTCTTTCTCTTTTTAAAAATTTTTACTTCCTTTTTCCTTCCTTTTGTTCTTAGACTTTCACAGAAGACTCTATGTTGGATTTTCTCAAAAGGCAGGGATATCTTAAAAAATTAGATCTTGTTTATCAAGTCTAAATACATCTATAGGTATATATATACCTATATATGTGTATATATATATATATTTGCTGTTCAGTTGCTCAGTCGTGTCTGACTCTTTGCAACCCCATGGACTGCAGCTTGCCAGGCTCCCCTGTCCACCATTATCCCCAGGAGTTCACTCAAATGCATACCCATTGAATCAGTGATGATTTCTAACCGTCTCATCCTCTACTGCCCCCTTCTCCTTTTGCTTTCAATCTTTCCAAGCAGCCAGGTCTTTTCCAATGAGTTGGGTCTTTGAATCAGGTGGCTAAAGTATATATACTGGGTTTAATTCCACCCTAAACTACTCTAGCACAAAACTTCAGAAACTAGAATCAAGATAAAAAATGCAGATTCGTATTTCTTCACAAATGTCTAGCAATTTTCTAGAACAGTACCTGGTACCTACTACTAGGCTTCCCTGGTAGCTCAGATGGTAAAGAATCTGCCTTCAATTAGGAGACACAGGTTCAATGCTTGGGTCAGTAAGATCCCCTGGGAAGGGAATGGCTTACCCACTCCAGTATTCTTGACTGGGAAATCCCATGGACAGAGGAGCCTGGTGGGTTACAGTCCATAGGGTCTCAAAGAGTTGGACATGACTGAGTGAGGAACATTTTCAGTACATATTTGTGAAATGAATAAAACAATGAAATAGGCAAATGAATGCTCACAGTGAACCCCTGTACTCTCGGTGTTTTCTAAAATTTACTCTTTGATTAACTCCTTTAATCAGAATTAGTTGCAATCTTTTGCCAGAAATCTTTGAATTTTTCTGGTGATTATAGAAAATCAGATGACTTCCTGTTACTTCAGCAACTGCCATGCCCAGAAAATTATTGCTCTGAAATGTTTTCAATAGGTATGTGAAAACATTTGACACAAAAATGCTTATAACACAGCTCAAAGTTTCTAATGGTTTGTTTTTGCCCCTCGTTGGAAGGTCAGACCTCAATGGATTAAAATTATCAATGTTCCCCAATGCATATAATCTCTGGATAGTCTGTGCAGTTATCAAGGTGGAAGGAACCCGCATTTCTCAAGTTTTATATAATTTTCCATCTTCCTTTATTTGTATAAAGAACGTTTAATGGGTAGAACTTATATTTTAAAAATGAGTAATGAACTTATGCATCCTAACACTATTACTTATTTAGTAATTTCTTCACCACCTTAGATTGGAATGTTCACCACTGAAACGTGAAGCTTTAGTAATGTAGAATTAATTATTTTTGTTGGCCAAGAAATAACGCAGTTCATGGGGAAGACTGAATCTCTTGAGAAGCTGGATTGGCCAATCTTTCCAGAAATCTATCATTAAGGAGACACCGAGTCATTCTTTTCAGTCGACTCTATTTGTGAAGGATGTTGTGCTGTGCGTACTTAGTTGCTCAGTCGTGTCTGACTCTTTGCAACCCTGTAGCCTGTGGCCCACCAGATTCCTCTGTCCATGGGATTCTCCAGGCAAGAATATGGAGTGGGTTGCCATTTCCTACTCCGGGGATCTTCCCAACCCAGGGATTGAAACTGCATCTCTTGTTTCTCTTGCATTGCTGGGTAGATTCTTTACCACTGTGCCCCCTGAGTGCCTGTTCAGAAAATCCTTCAACTCAACTCCACTAAGAAAAATGCGGACACAATATAAAAATGCATTAGACGATTTTTGTCTTGTAAATAACTGGTTCAAAGATAAGATTTTTGCAATATTTTTTCATTTTCTTCAATATGTACTTTACCAGTTTTAATGAATAAGCTTCATTATTTCAGAGCAGTTCCATGATTACAGGAAAAATGAGCAGAAGGTACAGAGTTCCTATAACCTTCTATCTTACCTCAGCATCCATTATTATCATTTTGCATTGGTGTGACACAGTTGTTACAATTGATGAGCCAGTATTAATACACTATTTATTACTAGTTAAAATCTGTAGATTGCATTAGGGCTTATTTTTTGTGTTATACTGATCTACAGGTTTTGATAAATGTGTAATGACATGTGGCCACCATTATAGTATCATACAAAACAGTTTCATTGCCTTAAAATAGTTTCACTGTGCCCCCCATTCATCACTCCCTCCCCCTCTCCCCTTGGCTACCACTGATCTATTTACTATTTCCATACTTTCACCTTTTCTAGAATGTCACGCAGTTGGAATCATACAGGATGTAGGGTTTTTAGACTGGCTTCTGTGGTTCTTCCATTTCTTTTTGCGACTTCATAGCTCATTTCTTTTTAGCACTAATTAATATCCCATGGTATGGGTATTCATTTATCCATTCACCTCCTGAAGGACATCTTGGTTGCTTCTTTATAAATAAAGCTGCTATAGATATGTGTGCAGGTTTCCATGTGCACAGTTTTCAGTTCCCTTGGGTGGATTTCAATGAGCACATTCCTGGATTACATGGTAAACACATGGTTATTTTCATAAGAAACAGCCAAACTGTCTTCCAAAGGGGCTTCTTACCATTTTGAATTCCCACCATGATGAATGAGAGTTCCCATTGCTTCAATTCTGTGAGTATTTCAAGCTGTCAGTAGATTTTAGCCACTGTGATGAATATAATGGTATCTCATTAGTGTTTTAATCTGTAACTCTCTAATAACATATGATATTGAGTAACTTTTCGTCCTCTTGATGAAAGTGAAAGAGGAGAGTGAAAAGTTGGCTTAAAGCTCAACATTCAGAAAACTAAGATCATGGCATCTGGTCCAATCACTTCATGGCAAATAGATGGGGAAACAGTGGCTGACATTTTTTGGGCTCCAAAATCACTGCAGATGGTGACTGCAGCCATGAAATTAGAAGACACTTACTCCTTGGAAGGAAAGCTATGAGCAACCTAGACAGCATATTAAAAAGCAGAGACATTACTTTGCTAACATAGGTCCATCTAGTCAAGGCTATGGTTTCTCCAGTGGTCATGTATGGATGTGAGAATTGGACTATAAAGAAAGCTGAGCGCCAATCAATTGATGCTTTTGAACTGTGGTGTTGGAGAAGACTCTTGAGAGTCCCTTGGACAGCAAGGAGATCCAACCAGTCCATCCTAAAGGAGATTGGTCCTGAGTGTTCATTGGAAGGACTGATGTTGAAGCTGAAACTCCAATGCTTTGGCCACCTGATGCGAAGAGCTGACTCATTCGAGGAGACCCTGATGCTGGGAAAGATTGAAGGCAGGAGGAGAAGGGGATGACAGAGGATGAGATGGTTGGATGGCATCACTGACTCAATGGACATGAGTTTAGGTAAACTCCAGGAGTTGGTGATGGACAGGGATGCCTGGCGTGCTGCGTTCCATGGGGTCGCAAAGAGTCAGACATGACTGACAGACTGAACTGAACTGGACTTCTCATATGGTTACTTGCTACATAGCTTTAATTATTACTAAAGTACTTTTCCTGGAGAAGGAAATGGCAACCCACTCCAATATTCTTGCCTGGAAAATCCCTTGGACAGAAGAGCCTGGCCAGCTACAGTCCATGGGATCACAAAGAGTCAAATACAAATAAGCGCACATGCAATATGCAAGATACAAAGTACTTCTAATATTTTTGAGAAGGGACAGTACAAACCTTGAATGATTCTTAAGAATCAGTATGGATTTTTGGTATCCGAATTCATAATCACTTCCTATAGGAAATTGTATTTAGTGACCATGTCAACTAATTTGACAGGTACAATACAGGTTTTAAAATATTGGACTCAATGTTATGTCATCATTTGCCTCAACTTTCAATCTTTGCTTTTTCTTTTTAAAATTTTTATATTTTATTTTTTTGAAGTGGACGGTTTTTTAAAAGTTTATTGAATTTGTCACAATAATGCTTCTGAGTGTTTTGTTTAGTTTTGGTTTTCTGGCCACGAGACATGTGGGATCTTAGTCCCCTGACAGGCATTGAATCTGCACTCCCTGCATTGGAAGAAGAAGACTTAACCACTGGACCACCAGGGAGGTCCCAGTCTGTAATTTTTCCTGTGAAAAATGCAAGAGCCCCATCACTGCCCATGATAATATGATTGTATCTCAAAGTAAAAAATGGGTTTTCAAATGAATGGCACCCTTTATGTGTTGGTAATTCATGTGGATAACTTGTGAATGATCTGTCTGCCTATTTCCCTACCACTGTCCAGTGTTCGTAAGTCTATCAGTCCTGGAAGGGCTTCCCAGGTGGCTCAGTGGGTAAACAAACTGCCTGCAATGCAGGAGACACAGGGGATGTGGGTTTGGTCTCTGGGTCGGGAAGATCCCCTGGAGGAGGAAATGGCAACCCATTCCAGTATTCTTGCCTGGGAAATCCCATGGACAGAGGAGCCTGGTGGGCTACAGTCCAAGGGCTAACAACGAGTCAGACACAACTGAGAATAACACATCAGACCTGGAAATACTGCATGACTTTGACCTTAGTGATGAAAAGGGTATTTACTCAGAGAACTGAACCCCAGCAAGCCAGGTGTGTAACTGCCATATCCAGCTGTCTACACAGACCTCAGAATGTTATAAATGAGATTGTCGCAGAGCAACATTCAACTTATGAATTAAAGTTTCATTTGGACATCTTGTCTCTTTGAGGAAAGGTATGGCACATTCAAGTAGGTTTTTGTTTTTTTTTTTTGAAAACTGAATAATTATATTTCCTAGCGATCTTTTGTTGTTGTTGTTCAGTCGCTAAGTCATGTCTGACTCTTTGTGACCTCATGGACTGCAGCACGCCAGGCTTCCCTGTGCTTCACTATCTTCCAGAGTTTACTCAAACTCATGTCCATTGAGCGAATGATGCCATGCAACCATCTCATCCTCTGTCACCCCTTCCTGCCCTCAAACTTTCCCAGCATTAGAGTCTTCAGGAATGAGGTTAAACTATTCTGGCAGAGTTTAAATGCTCTGTGACTTGGATTGAAAGAAAACCAAGGTCACTTTTTACCTTGTGATTCTTTCAAACCAGCTTTTCAATGTGAATGTGACTCTTGTGTACTGTATTTAGCAATGTTAATAACTTCTCAATTATCTTAAGGATTATTCAAAAACATCAGGATAAACAAGGAGAAAAAGGATTGAAGGTCATCTTTCAGTCCCAAGAAATACCTGACATGGTTTATTCTACTGGTAGCACTGAAGACTCTTAAAACACTCCCGGCAGACTGTTGTTCTTAAAAAAAATTTTACCATCCCTTGTCAAAATAAATCAAATCATGCTAATCTGTCCATGCACTTAAAAGAGACCCAAATCATGAGATGGTTTTATATGCCTGACTATTCCAAATATTGCCTCTCTCTTGAAAGAGAGGATAAAAATGAATCAAATATCAAAAAAAAGCAAATTGTTCACTTTTATTACTATCATTTTCTCTTCTATAGATTTAATTAAATACAGCTTCAGAGATAAGAGTGTAAAAGTCAGTAACAGAAAAAGTGATTTCAAAGGCCAGAATTTAATGTTTGTTTGCAAGATAGACCTATTAAAGGCAGACTATCAATAAAACATCAACTTCATATTATGATTGCTGAGGTGACCAAAAAAAGGATACTAAATGTGAAAACAGATAGTTCTTTGTTGTTGTTGTTCGGCTGCTCAGTCCTGTCTGACTCTTTGTGACCCCATGGACTGCAGCATGCCAAGCTTCCCTGTCTGTCACCATCTCCCAGAGCTTGCTCAAATTCACATCCATTAAGTCGGTGATGCCATCCAACCATCTCATCCTCTGTCATCCCCTTTCACTTCCTGCCTTCAATTTTTCCCAGCATCAGGGTCCTTTCCAGTGAGTCGGCTTTTCACATCAGGTGGCCAGATTATTGGAGCTTCAGCTTCAGCATTAGTCTTTCCAATAAATATTCAGGATTGATTTCCTTTAGGATTGACTGGTTTGATCTCCTTGCAGTCCAAGGGACTCTCAAGAATCTTTTCCAACACCACAGTTCTCTCTTAAGATTGACTATAACCTAGTGCTTCTTAGGAAATGAAACTTCATTAAAACAATTGTGTTGTTAGTGATGATTAGATTTCCTTTTCCCCACCTTCCATTTTTGTCTTTGAAAAAGGGCTTAGGCTAAAAATAGCAATATTAATACAAATTTGATGCAGTAAGAACAGTTAATCAAACAGTTTAAAATATATCTGTTGAGTTTAAAGTAAAACAATGTGCGGGAAATGACTACAGAAGAATCATAAACATAAGCTAGGTAACTGACATGTTTTCAAATTTCTCAAGAATAAATAAGGTGGCTTTTGCACCCAAGATCTTGAAGAAAAACACACACATGTACAAGCACAAACACACACACACAGAGGAAAAAAATAAGCAAGGAAATTCCTTCCAATAGTTGGCTTCATGAATACAACTGCTCTCCTGTTCCTGAAGTAGTTACTAGCCAAATAAAACATCATGACTCCACAAGGAAATGGCCATCTAAACAGAAAGTGCCATGAATCTGCCGCTGATGAATATATGGGCTTCTCCATGAAGTCCCCTGTGTCAAAAATTGTTATAGAGGCTTTTTTGTTGTTTTGGACATTCCCAGTACTGGTTGCTCAGTGTTATGTAAATGACAAATGACTCAAAAAAATATTGGCGTGGGTAAATAAGGAAATCAGTTTTCTCATGAAAGGATCCAGACAGGTTCAACTGCCCTCTGAATGCAGCTTCTTAATATCTAAGAGATGTTTGTATTATTTGGTGAATTTGGATATTGTTTTATTCAAGCAGCATTAATTTACATAGGTGGATCTTCAAGGGGGAAAAGAATCCAGAAATATGGATTAAAACCTTTCTGTTTATTCTTCACATAAACCAGATTTAGTTTTATTTGTACCTGCAAATAAATGGTTGAGAATTTTGTGACCAGGTGAATCAACATAACAGATAGGTTGTATATTTATCTTTTTTTCTGTGGATAGATCTCATAATTGACTTCCTAAAGTATCAGGCATGATGAAAAGATTCATTAGTACCTTTTTCTCCTTTTTGCAAAAGTTGTCCATGCTCCTTTTGTAAGAGTTTTAAATGTATTTTAACGCATTATATCTAATAATTTTATTTATAATTGTCAAATACTCCAAATTCACAGAAAAATGGAAAAATAACAGACTCATACGCAACCGCCTGTCTCAAACAGACATTAACAAAAAATATTGTATTTTTTAAATGGCTGAAAAATAAATTTAAAAAATACTTGAACAAAGTAGTCATTGTTTTTTATACTCTAGTCCCACGTCCAGGAAAGAAGGTGAAATTAAAAACATAGACACCTTCCAATGAGAATGACATTTAACCACACAAGAATGAATTACCACAGACCTTAAAATAGTACGAACTGTAAGGGGAGGATGGAAAACTTTATATTGGAAGTTCTTTCAGCTGAAAATATCTAATATGTAGGTGAGGAACCCAACTATTTAACTTGCAGATTTATTTTGTACATCCAAAAGTAGGTATTTAAAAGAGTCCCTCCATTGTATCTTCTAAGTAGAATTCAATTGGAACATATTTTTCTGGTCCAGATTTTGTGTTTGCTGTTTTGATTAAGTGAGTTTTAAATGCAAAGTAGTCGAAACAAGGGAAGTCTCCATAATTAGGAAACTGTCAGATGGGAGGGGTCACCATTATGGTCAAGATTTTACAACTGAGGCCAGGCAGCTCCTCCTGGTCTTTCTTGGCCCCTCACCCTGAGGAGTATCTTTAACGTCACACATTCTGTCATGTTCAAACCACACGAGGACCCCTGTCTCATTTTATTAGGGTTGCCTTTTAATGATCTAAATATAGATTATCCAGCTTATCTGCTCTTTATTGCATTTGATTATGAATGGCTCGAACATTTTACAAATTTCCAATCTACCCTCAAAAGCTGAAAGACATGACTTATGGCTGAGAATATCTGAAGGATTTTAGAATGCATAATGCAACAGTTGTATATTTAGAACATATATCTATTTTGACATGTATGCATGTATCAAATATATATGTATCCTGTAACTAAATTTATGTATATTTGATATACATTTAATATATATTATATACAAATATTTTATATTATATATCAAACATATACAGATTACCTTACATCTGAATTGATACATTGTGCTTAGGCGCTCAGTTGTGTAAACTCTTTGTGACTCCATGGACCGTAGCCCACCAGGCTTCTCTGCTCATGGGGATTCTCCAGAAGAATACTGGAGTGGATTGCCATGCCTTCCTACAGGGGATCTTCCCAAGCCAGGGATTGAACCCAGGTCTCCCACATTGTAGGCAGATTCTTTACCGTCTGAGCCACCAGGGAAGCCCAAATTGATACTTATTTGATATATATTTTATATTTGATATGTAGCATATATAAATTTATATATATGTATACACAAATGCTGCTGCTGCTGCTGCTAAGTCACTTCAGTCGTGTCTGACTCTGTGCGACCCCATAGACGGCAGCCCACCAGGCTTCCCCATTCCTGGGATTCTCCAGGAAAGAACACTGGAGTGGGTTGCCATTTCCTTCTCCAATGCATGAAAGTGAAAAGTCAAAGTGAAGTCACTCAGTCGTGTCTGACTCCTAGCGACCCCATGGACTGTAGCCAACCAGGCTTCTCTGTCCATGGGATTTTCCAGGCAAGAGTACTGGAGTGGGTTGCTATACACAAATAAATATTTATATTATAGATGATATAAATATAACACAATATAAATATAATATTTAATAAAATATTTATATACAAATATTTATTTACATATACTGTACATTGTGTATCAAGTATATACAGGCCACCTTACAATGACTAATTTGAAGTGGGCAATGACCGTTTATATATTTGTTCATTTATTCAACAGACACACAGGGAAATGCAGATGAAGATGAATTACCTAGCAGAATTCTGGAGTCATGTGACAAATCGTGTCATGAGTTCACGAGGAAAATTACCGAATTGTGCAGTCGCGTGTGGGACTCCCTGCCCCCAGCCTCAGCCTTCACTCCCTCCCACAAGCTTCTTTGCAGACCTCCTCTTGCTGGATAGTCTTTCCAAACTGCTTTCTAATTATCCCAATCCTTCCTAATCCCCCTACCAAAATCAGGTCACACTTGCTCCCCAAAACCTCTGGTTTCTCTGACTCCTATTTTCTTCTTTGTTATTTAAGTACCTTCAGGACATCCTGTTTAGTTCTGGAGGATTCAGCGTCTGGAATCCTTGTCTGTGAAGGTGAGATGTAGCCTTCTCCCCTAAAAAATAAAAGGAAATAACTGAAAAAACTGGCAGAACATTCAAACAAAACTACTTAAGTACTCAGAATTTAATATTAACTTTTATTTAAATAAAATTCCAACCTAATCAAGTCATTCTTGTGGTTTTGTTTCCTATTGTCAGGATCTACTATATGGTATGGGGGACTATATTTAATATCTTATATTAACCTGCAACAAAAAAGAATACAAAAAGTATACTGATATACATACATGTGTGTGTGTGAGTGTGTGTATGTATAACTAATCACTTCGTTGTACACCTGAAACTAACACAACATTGCAAATCAACTGTACTTTAGATTTTTTACAAAAATAATGTCTATACTCTCAGTTTCTTGCTAGTTTTAATGCTTTCCCTCTAAGGAATTAATTCGGTAATGAAGTGATATTTGACTTACACAGGTGTCTTAGTGAAGAGAAGCAGAGAAGAATTCATACAGAAGTTCTTTGTTAAAAGACTACTGTGTGTCAAGCACTGCTAGATTCTAGAGGAGATAAAATTGGAGATATGATAAGATGACACTCATGGAAAACTGAGGGTCAGGGACTAGCAGAATTTCCTATTAATAGCTCATTTACTAACTGTAAGGCTGTGAGGGCATCCAGAATCAATAGCTTCACTCTTTCAACCCAAGTCTTACTTTCTCCATAGAACCTGACATGGCACCACAAACCCCACTGAGTTGCTCCCTCCTCTGATCCCCATTCAAATGGATGAGTTTTACCTTTCCTTATCCCTTCTTGAAGATCAGCCCCTTTTGGTTGTTATTTGTTAGGTTTGAGTTTGCAAGGTTAGCATTTCAAAGCGTATACCTGCAACTGTGTGTGCGTGCTCAATCGTGTCCAGCTCTTAAGGCTTTCATGGACTCTGGCCCACCAGGCTCCTCCGTCCGTGGGATTCCCCAGGCAAGAATACTGGAGTGGGTTGCCATTTCTTTCTCCCAAACCCGGGATTGAACCTGCATCTCCTGCATTTCAGGCAGATTCTTTACCACTGAGCCACCAGGGAAGCCTAAAAGATTTGTATCTACTAATCCCCACTCTCTCTCTCTCTCTCCATGTGGGGAAATATTGACAAAATTTATACAATGGCTTGAAGGTTTAACTTGGAATCACAGAGCAGAACAGAACCAAGAGCTCTGTGGCAGGTAGGGAGTTGGTACCGGCACTGTCCTCTTCTTGGCTTACTGTGAACAATGGGATCAAAGAAGCAATCCTATTACATAGGGGGTCTTCTGGGACAAAGGGTGAATGCAGACATCTCCACTGTCTAAGTTGCTCTTAGGGAGTTTGACTCCTTCTGTAAACAATGCAAATGATTCCAGGACAAGTAACTTTGACTTTCAACATATTTCTCCAAAAGTTTATTATCCCTGGTGCTAGGAGATGGCCATTAGGTTGTGCAGTCCCTCTCTACTTCCCTACCCTGCTTTTCACCTCGGGGAAGTAACCCTTATGGGTTTGTACTCATGGCTCCCTGGCCCTTTGGTTCCACTTGCTTCCTCCAGAGGAAAGAGCTGGGAAGAGATCAGAGGGAGGGAAGATGGTGCCTTGGGTCATTGGTCCTCTTCTGCCTTCTGCTGGGCTGAATTTGACAGTCGCGGTTTTCTCTCTGGAGGTCATAAATTCTCTTGTGTGATTCAGACGACTCTGCCACCAGCTTGCCCTAAGGCCTGGTTGTGGGACTGTCTCCCTGCTGTGACCAGCCCCAGACGCTTCAGTCTGCCTGGTGTCTTGCCTTGGTCCTCCCGTGGGTTTGGAAATGTCTTCATTCAGCTTGTGCCCTATATATTTCCTGCCAGGACCCTGACTGACAGCCCTTTGTTGCTGGAATAGATCACATTCTCTGGGTCATAGCGAGATGATTGAAAACTATCAACCATCCACTTTTGACTTCTTACAATTAATTGAAGTCATCCTAGCTGCATCATCAGAAGAGTTACAAAAAATAAGGTGTATTTTTTTTAAATTTTTTTATTTTTTTTATTAGTTGGAGGCTAATTACTTCACATTTCAGTGCGTTTTGTCACACATTGATATGAATCAGCCATAGAGTTACATGCATTCCCCATCCCGATCCCCCCTCCAAGTCACTCCCTTGATTTCATTTTTTTAAAAAATTTTTTAGAATTTATTTCGATGTGGACCATTTTAAAAGTCTTTATTGAATTTGTTACAAGTTTGCTCCTATTTTATGTTTTGTTTCTTTGGTTGCGAGGCGTGTGGGATCTTAGCTCTCCCACCAGGGATCAAACCCGGACCACGTGCATTGGAAGGTGAAGTACTAACCACTGGACAACCAGGGAATTCCTCCAATTTCATCTAATTGAGGGGAAAAAAAGAACAGTTATGAAGGTGTTTTTTAAGCTAATGGGTCTACAAAGCTTCAGTTCTCTTCTTTAAATCTCTTGAATCTTCTCGTCTTGTAATTCTGTGGAATTTATGATTTAATTTATGTGCAGGTACATACAGACTGCTTCCCTTTTATAGAAAAACCTTTTAAAATGTAAACTCCTACTTTTTCTATGGCCTCCCTTCTATCCTCCAGCCTAGGGTATTTCCTTGGCAATCTTTCCCTTTTTCTTCCCGAGCACTGCATTTCCTATCTCTTTTTGCTTCTTTCCCATCGTGACTTCTCTCCTATCTATACCTTTTCTGACCTCTCTCTTCTGCTCTGCTTCAGTCACAGATATTCTGAGTCCTATTTAGCTTATCTCTCTCATTCAGTTTTCACTCTTTGAAGGAGTCATAGAAAGAAATTTCTACCAACCGGCCCTACCGTTGCAGGAGATCTGACTGCTTGTGTCCTGGACTGAGTGATGGCTAAAAATTCTAAACTGAATTCATTCATTTTGATTTTGTTTTTTTCCGGTGGTTGTTTACATTAGATACCCATGTTTTATTTCCCCACGTGTAAGTGCTCTCATTTTAGATTTGTCTCAATGTTGACATGTTGTTTGTTCTATGAAGTTATATGCACGTTGATCATTTGCCCAGCATTGACTCCGACAAGGCGAGCTTTCAGAAAGGAAGGCGTTGAATGCATAACTGCCTTCTCTGCAGCCCAGCCTTGAGTCATGAGATCTCAAATAAACCATTGTCACAATTCTATGTGTTATTAGGATCTGATGTAAAATTTCACTTGGAGGCTCCTGTGAATTGCTCTATATGTCAGAAACCATCTCATGTGAGATTATCTTGGTGTCTGTGGCTGCCAGAATAACAGCATGGGATGTGCTGACTACCCATGTGATCGTGATACATCACTTTTGGGGGACCCTAGCCATTCTTATTGTTAAAAATAAGGCAATTTGCATTTTATTAATGCATTTTGTGTATCAGAAAGCACAGAGGAAATAGAGGATGAAGTATTTTATCAAATGCAAATCTGCTTTCCTTACTCAGGAACCAGTGCAAACAGAGGGTTATAAAAATACATAACTAATGCCAACTGAATACTATTTAAACAAAACTGATGTATGGAAAGTATTTATATTAGCTGCCCTGGAAAAGGATAGCCAGAGAAACTGTTGTTATGAAGTATTATTTTAAATGAGAATCTAGATTTCTGATTTGTTCTTTTGGTAAATTAAAATGCCATTTATCATTCTTATCAACATCAAATAACTTTTCTCAAGTACCACACACAAGCTGGCTCTCTGTTGAAAGTCTTCTCAAACAAGGTCAAGGGAAATGACATGCTCCATCACGAGTTCACAGGAGATGCTAATGATGTGGTCAAATATCCAGAGTCCAGTTGCAAGGCTCTGTCAGGATTTAGTGTTAGAGGGGATGGTAAAATGGAAACATAAGAAATGCTATCTATTTCATTGGTATAAATATACTGTACTGGCAGGCAATCTGGGACCATTTATCTACTATTTACTACAATCACAAATGTACATATGTTTTGACTCTGCAAATTTTCTCTTAGGAAAATTTTACACTACAGGTTTCCTCACATAAAATCATTTATTTGTTGCAGCATTATTTGTAGTAAAAGTTAGGCATAACCTAGTATTCATCACTACGGTCTTATTGAATGCATTGTTCTGTGTCTATAGAATGGAATATTATACAGTTTTACAAAAGAGCAAGGGAATTCTTTGTGCACATATACAGAACAATCTTCAAGGGAAAATAAGCAAGATGCAAGGCCTGCAGACTGTGTAGTGGTTTTGTGGGGAGGATATAAGTGTGTGTACATGCATATCTGTACACATGTTGCAACTGGAGACAGATACACAAGAGAGATGTTCCCTCTACACTTTTAGCCTTATAACATTTCTAACTCATATGAAAATGTTATCTTCTAAGACAAATTTTCAAGTTTGAAATATTTGTAGGGAAAAGAAGAGATTCTATATAAGTCAGAATATGCATCTCTTTAACTGTGTTTCTTTGAGTGAAATTCACAATGTTGATCAACAAATGTTGCTATGGTTACAACAACATCTCTTTCCTGCCCCTTTCCCAGCAAACTTCATTTTTCCCACCCAAGCAAACAATAATTTATGCAAATAACTTTCTGGAGCTCAGTTTTGAGTCTTTTTCTGTGGTTGCGTTTCCCTGGTGGCTTAGACAAAAGAATTTGCCTGCCATGTAGGAGACCTGGGTTCGATCCCTGAGTCAGGAAGATGCCCTGGAGAAGGGAATAGCTACCCACTCCACTATTCTTTCCTGGAGAATCCCATGGATAGAGGAACCTGGTGGGCTACAGCCCATGGAGTCGCAAGGAGTCAGATGCAACTGAGTGACTGACACTGTCATTTTCTGTGGTCAGACTATATCAGCTCTGTGCCAGCAAGTTCCTTAAAGGTACTACCAGCCTGATGAAGCAGCTCCTCTTCTATTTGCTCTGTGTATTTTTCAATTAACCATCAGCCTATATACACACACTGAATGTCTTCTACATATATATGTATACACAGAACACACTCTCAGTAAACTGTAAAGGGAGCATTTTAATTCTAAGATTTCGTAGGAATATCAGTAATGATCATCCACATCCCTTAAATGTGTATAGCCTTCACCAACACAGATGATATGCTTTATATTTAAATAGAATATTCTCTATTTACTCTGTCCTCATAGGGCAAGCCTCCATGTCCTTGCACAGTTTATTCAATGAACATTTCACGGCCATGACGAGGCAAAGTTAATCCATTTGTGCTAGCAGGAGTACAAGAGTTCTTCGATGGTTTGGTTCTGTTTTCTGTTTTTGTTTCCCATTACTTTCCTAAGCATGTCCTAAATTCTGGAATTATTTCCGAGAGGTGAAGGGTGGGCTGGATGGGAGTGAACTTCAGACTACAGACTTAGAATCACGTCCAGATGGTCTGAAGAAACGAAAACTGATAGATAGTCACTGGGAGCAGAATTTGGCTGATTCTTTGTCGCTCTGGAATATCTCCCTTGTTCTTGCTTCAGTCAAAGTTCATTGGCTACTTTTCGACTCCTTCCTGGGTTTCCTGGTTATCAATTTAGCATTACGCTACTTGGAGCAGCTGAGCAGCAGCAGCAACTTTCCAAATTGTTTCAAAAAATAATCTGGGTTGCAGAATTATTCTTTGAGTAGTTCTAGTTCACAGTTTCTCATTCATTTCTATTCTTTGATCCCCTTTTGTGAGCTGGTCATTTTTCCATAGCCATGCTTTACTCTGACACCAAACCACTTCCATTTTGAACATTTATCTTGCCCGGAATTTTTGCAGGCTACTTTTCAATCTGACTGCATCAGGACCACCAGCTGTCTCTTATTTATTTGCTTATTTATAAACACCTCATGCCCTCATCAAAGAGCTCTACTAAGATTAGAACGTAAGATCCCCGAGGGACAGGATTCATCTCCAGAACTCATGACAGGGCCTGGCACGGAGAACACATTCAATAAATATTTGTTGAACAGCTAAATATTTGTTGAATGAATTAGTCGGACATGATTCCTCTGTATTGAAAACATGTTCCAAATCGTACCATAAACTGTACTAGATACTCTCTTGTTTGGTATGGAATTATTGAAACAGGTTGATCTCCAAAAAGCAGTTGAAAGAATGGATCCTTACAGGATATGTTAGTTTCCTGGGTTTGCTGTAAGCGATTGCGTTGAACTGTTGTTGTTAAGATGCTCTGCGTGTCCGACTCTTTGCGACCCCATGGACTGCAGCCCACCAGGTTCCTCTGTCCATGGGGTTTCCGAGGCAAGAATTCTGGAGTGGGTTGCCATTCCCTCCTCCAAGGTATCTTCCCGACTCAGGGTTCAAGCCCGTGTCTCCTGCATTGACAGACATATTCTTTACCACAGAGCCACCAGGTAAGCCCATGATACGTCTTTTGATAATGTCAAACTTTGTGTTTTCCCCCCAGCAGGCTGGGAGAACAATCTGCTTTCGGAAGGTTCTTGGAAGGTCCACTGTTCCTGAGTCACAGATGGGGTGACAGGCAACTGCGGGAATTGTCTGCAGTGTTCAGCTCTCCCAGGCTCTGGTTCAGTTAAGAGGTGTTTCCCATTCTTCCCGAGGCTTCATAAGATAGGACTGAGCAGTGACCTTTGCCAGTGTCCACGTCCCCAAGATCAGCATTAAACACCCAACCGTCCACCCTGGATGCACCTCCATCTGTGAGAGGGTACAAGTAAGGATGACAGGATCCAGAGCATCACGAGGGGGCCGTGTCCATGAATTGGCTTCAGGTCCTGAGTTTTCTGACAGACCTTTCTCAGTGAGTTCCCACTGTGAATGCCTGCTAATAGTTTCTTTAGTTAATAATTTCTGCTGCTTAGAAGTTTCTTTTTTTTTTTCCCTTTTCTTTTTCATTTAAAATTAATTTTTATTAGAGTACCATTGCTTTAGGATGTTGTGTTAGTTTCTATGGTCTATAGATGGTCATCTCCAAATGCTAAGTGGTCCAGAAACTACTGACCAGTATAGGTATAGTTGATTCACTTTGCTGGTTAGTAGTTTCTGGGCCACTTAGTACTTGGAGATGACCCTCTACAGACTGTCCCGTGACAGATAATGGGAATTTTAGACCGGTGACCATTAGAACTGACACTAATTCTTGCACCTCGGACCAGAGGTCATGAACCAGATCACCCCAAGATCAGTGGATTTCTTTATGGTAAAGAGCGGTTCTTTCCATTCATTGTTCAAACCCACTGGAAAGGCAGAGTCCTGGAGGAGGCCAGCACTGCTGGTCCCAAGCTCCATTTGTAGGCAGGTGAATACATAAAGCGTTTTAGTCTCTGGGGCTGTTAAACTTGGCATTTTACCCAGGTTCTAAATTCCCTAAACTAACAAATAAATATTTTTCAGCCTATTTATATTTTGTACCCAAATATGAAACACATCACTGGCAAAGAATATGTAAATACTTTTGAAGACCCTCCTCGGCTGCAGCCTCATAAATGGAAATCTTTGTCCTTGTTGGGCTTGATCAGGATCTCCAGGCTGGGCAGGCCTCTGTGTGTACCTTGGAGGCACTTTCACAACGTGGACCTACCTGCATGGAATCCAAGCCCAGAGCCAAGTTCTACCTTAACTCTGAAGTGAGAAGTAAGTTGAGCCATATGAAATCGCCCATATTTGACCATTTTTGACTCAGAATAAAGTCAGTTTCATAGGGTTCAATCTACTACCTTTCAAAACAAGACTTTCATTGTATTTGTCATTACATAAGGTATTTGTGTACTTTGCATTCGATATATATGATTTGCAAGTGAATATGATTTAGTAAACATATTTTCTTACTATAAAAATTGCACATAATCAGGGAACCTGACATGAACAACAGTTAAGATTTCATGAATGTGTGTGCGCTCAGTTGTGTCCAAGTCTTTGCGATCTCATGGACTTTGGCCTGCCAGGCTTCTCTCCCCATGGGATTTTCCAGGCAAGAATACTGGAGTGGGTTGCCATGCCCTTCTCCAGGGGATCTTCCCGACCAGGGATCCAACCCAGGTCTCCTGCATTGCACACGGGTTCTTTACCATCTGAGCTACCAGGGAAGCCTGGCTAAGATTTCAGACGTTAGCACTGGGCAAATCTGGTTTTGAAGATCTCAGATGCGCTATTAGACTCTGAGAGATCAGTTGAACACAGGCTCAGTTTTCTCCTCTGTAGGATGATGGGAACCAGCATCCAACTACTGTGAGAATTTAGTGCAAGAGTGATAAAAGTTTTTAGCAGAGTGAATGATGTATAGTAGATACACAACAAATGTTTGTTTTCACTCCCAGTATTTCTTCCCATTCCTCCTGCTCCTCTTGCCCTCTCCATCTTTTTTCCTGTTACCAATGGAGCAGCCTTAATAATAAACATAACAAAAGAACATATCAGCAGACCAGATTCCTGTGTGCATACTTACATTTTATGTACACACACATATATTTGTACTGTCTTTGTCTGGTTTCAGTATCAGGTAATGGTAGCTTCACAGGATGAGTTTGGGAGTGTTCCATTCTCATAATTTTATTGGAATAGTTCAACCTTTTTTAATATATTTGGTAGAATTCCCCTGTGAAGCCATCTGGTCCAGGACTTTTGTTTGCTGGAAGTTTTTTTTTTTTTTAATACAAATTCAGTTTTACTACTAGTTATCAGTCTTTTTAGATTGTCTATTTCTTCCTGGTACAGTCTTGGAAGTTTGTATGCTTCTAGAAGTGTAGAAATGTGCCTATTTCTTCTAGGTTGTTCAGTCTGTTGTCATATAACTGTTTCTAGTTCTCATGATTTTTATTTACTTTCTGAACTACTAAGCCCACAAGTAGCTAGAGAGACCAATATAGATGATTCTCATCAGGAAGTTTGCTTCAAAGAGTTAGAAGTCAATGGACAGAATGATCAGACCAGGTCAGCTGTTAGAATACACAGACTTGACTGTGACGGAAACTGAGCTGTATTCTTTGACCTCTATGTCCTTGTCCTGCTAAGCACACATCTAGAGATTAGTTTTGCATGCTCACTAGGTGTGAGCAGATTCTAGTTCTTGAAATGTGGTTGGCAATGCTGTATTTTCTTACTGGACCTCAACTTTGAAAATATGTCCTATCCCATCCTCCAGCTTTTTCTCTTTCCTTCATTTATGACTGATTGCTTGGATCTGGCAAGGATTCAGAGAGTTTGTGGATGGTGGGGTCTTAAGAGTCTATGTGGAGAAAAGCCTTGCCAACAACCCACTTAGGAATTTTCATGTTGACAGATGATACTAGGACTGTGGGGGCTCTCTTTTATAATTACTAGTTTACCGTGACTAATTAACCTTGAATTTAACCTTCTCAATGAAAGGACCTTACAGTCTCTGGTTAAGATAGATATTTCCTAGATTGTTTAGTGGGCTTACTTGGTGAAGTGAAGTGAAGTAGCTCAGTCGTGTCCGACTCTTTGCGACCCCTTGGACTGTAACCCACCAGGCTCCTCCGTCCATGGGATTTTCCAGGCAAGGATACTGGAGTGGGTTGCCATTTCCTTCTCCAGAAAAGAGGTGGCTTAGTAGTAAAGAATCCTCCTGCCAATGCAGGCGATGTGGGTTTGATCACTCCGTTGAGAAGAACCCCCGGAGTAGGAAATGGCAACCCATTCCAGTATTATTGCCTGGGAAATTCCATGGACAGAGGATTCTGGGAGGCTACAGTTCACGGGGTTGGAAAAGAGTCGGACACAACTGAGTGACTAAACAACAACAATCTGGTTAGTATTTTGATAAGATTTCAGTATTGAAATACAATGCTTACAATTTACCTATAATGAGTTATGGAAAGAGATGTAAAGCTGTATCAATGGATGGATTTTGAGGTGTTCTTAAAATTTGAAATCACTTGGCCTGTATGGATGAGCAGGTGAGTTTCCTGATGGAAAACACATGAAGACTCTCACTGACAACTGACCATGGGCAGTAACTTCTGGAATGGCATTCAAGGCCTTCTACAATTTGATTCAGAAAACTAAGATCATGGCATCCAGTCCCATCACCTCATGAAAAATAGATGGGGAAACAGTGGAAAGAGTGGCTAACTTTATTTTTTGGGCTCCAAAATCACTACAGATGGTGACTGCAGTCATGAAATTAAAAGATGCTTACTCCTTGGCAGGAAAGTTATGACCAACCTAGACAGCATATTGAAAAGCAGAGACATTACTTTGCCAACAAAGGTCCATCTAGTCAAGGCTATGATTTTTCCAGCGGTCATGTATGGAAGTGAGAGTTGGACTATAAAGAAAGCTGAGCACCAAATAATTGATGTTTTTGAACTGTGGTGTTGGAGAAGATTCTTGAGAGCCCCTTGGACTGCAAGGAGATCCAACCAGTCCATCCTAAAGGAGATCAGTCCTGGGTGTTCATTGGAAGGACTGATATTGAAGCTGAAACTCCAATACTTTGGCCACCTGATGTGAAGAATGGACTCATTTGAAAACACCCTGATGCTGGGAAAGATTGAAGGCGGGAGGAGAAGGGGACGACAGAGGATGAAATGGCTGGATGGCATCACCGACTCAATGGACATGAGTTTGAGTAAACTTCAGGCGTTGGTGATGGACAGGGAGGCCTGGCGTGCTGCAGTCCATGGGGTCACAAAGAGTTATACACGACTGAGTGACTGAACTGAACTGAACAATTTGCATAGAGATGCCATTTACTATTTTTTGAGTTTCAAAGTGTGATCCTTTTCTTTCATCCCCACCACCCAACACTGAAAGTCCTTAGTAAAATCACATATCTTCTTTGATCAAGTTATAAACTATGGATCCATCAGTCAGTAAAAAGAAATAACTTTTATTCCTCTTATAACTCTCCATGAACCTTTGTTAAGATTTTCATCGATTTAAATTACTATAATAACCCAATATTTCAGGTAGTCTGGTTTTGAAAGAAGTCATTTTACATAATATACATCAATTGCTTGAAAAGACGTTTCTGTATGAAGATCAGATACAATCTGTAACTTTCAAATGCAGATTTGATAATGTCCATCTCAACTCTGGAGAAGCAATGGCACAGGATTTCAGCAGGAAGAAGACCACGGAATAATAGGTATCACTTTTTAAGGATGCACTTTTAATATCAGGCTTTGTGCTTTTCACTTTATAAATACTAAATTTCTTTAATTCAAAGATGCTGTGAATTGAAATATGCAACTTTTTTCTTTTTTTTTTCCAGGATTGGACAAAAGAAATGCAGTTATTATCTTAAATAAAAACCTCAATGGCAAGAAGCATCCATGTTTTTAAAAATGATTATAAATGCATGGAAAACATGTATTTTTCAGACAAAGAAATAGATTATCATCTCAAATCTATATAGAACAGGAGCTACAGGTACTGAGGGTCAGGTGTAACCTGTCCGAGGTCACACGCCTTGACAGGGGCCTGTGTGTGGCTCACCCACAAGACTGGGGACACTCTGGACTATACCTTTTTCACCTCCTCAAGCTGGCTTTCCCCCACCTTTGCTCTTCAAATCCTAGACCATGACTGACTAATTAGAATGTGGCAGTAGTCCCCAATATAGTTAATTCTAGTGAGTGAGTCTGTTTTAAAAAGTGAAAAAAAAAATGCATTTCACACCATTGATAATTTTCTAAATCTTCTTTCCCAATTCATACATTTCATGATTTTGAGCCAAGCATTTAAGGCTTGGTTGAATCTGAAGATAATGTTAACACTTTGTCAAGCGTTTGAATTGCTTCCAGCATATTGTAGTATAATCCTCTGTCCACAAACATCCCTTCATTATTGCCTAATTACATGCAAATTTCATAAAATGAATGAGTTTTAAGGACTTGTCAATCTGTCATCCTAGGAACCACTGAAACATTTTGACTGCTAGATAAATAATCAGCAATAATCACACTATGCAAATTTGATATTTTCTGTACAATTATCTGAAACCATGAATAACTGGACACAAAGACATTTGGCATTCTCTCTATGAAACTTGACCTATGGTGCTTTTCCCCTTTTTCCTCTTTTCACAAATGTGCTAGCGGAAATTTGATTTTTTTTCCCCCTAATTCCAACTGTGCAAATGTACCCAGTGGAAAAATTAGGAGTACATAAATGCAAAGAGAATTTTGTTTATTTTTATCTGGAGTGTGTTTCCCCTTGGCAAACATTTTTTGTTTCCATTTTAATTTTTTTGCTTTTTGTAATTTTCACCTCCTCTGTTGAAGTTGTTTTTTTTGTGTCACGAGTAAAGAGAATATAGGTGAAGAACATTCTTTGAAAGCTGATTTGTTTTCTTTAAAATTTATTTTCTCCATATTCCAAACCTCATTTAACTTTTCCTCTATAATTCATTTCTAGACTGTCTACTACATGCCAGGCACTTGGGAGCATCCAACATTGAAAGGCTAATAATCTTTGTATAGCCAAGCTTGGCAACACATAAACAATATATTCCCATGAAATTTCCAGGTCTGCAACTGACACTTTTGCTTTTCTGTGGCCAATACTTACTATATATACTTGTACAAATGTGAGGACCATCTTGTCCTCTGTACTTTTTCATAAAAGCAAGCTGATGAGTTTTAGTTTCTACCAATAAAGTTCTTTGATAATGTATCGGCTTTACAGGCTTCTGAATTGAACTAGCATTGAAGCATTCAGGATCCATTTTTACCTTTGTCTTGTGAATATCTTCAAATTTGAACAGCTCAGATATCCTATGAGGTTTTTCAGAATTTCAGGTTCAATTAAGGCCATTGCAATGATTTCATTCGATTGACTGATTGATTATAGGAAGAGAGACTTCTTGGTTATCATTGGCAGTAAGCCGCCAGCTATGAGTAGAAATGAGACCTTGCTTCTATGGTTTGTTAATGGCTGGACTCATTAATGGAAATAAATCCAGCATGCCACTCGTTTTTAAACCACTGAAGAATCATCTGATATGAATGTAGGGCATTAATTTTTTTCTCAATTTTAAGATATATAGGCAAATAAAGTACGTTATTTGATTTCACTTAGAAGGATAATGAAAGAGTGCCATTCAGAAACTTGGAGTTTAAAAATGATTAATAAAGTGCTTTGCACTACATCTACTCATTTTCTTGCATAAGCGAGACCATCAATCAATAGAGAACCAAGCCTGACTCATTGATACTATTATTTCTATGTCTGCTAAACGTGAAAGCATTTATTGTGCTTTGCTGCCCCTAAAAAGGAGGAGGTTAACTAAATAGTTTTTCATGCTCGAGACAGAAAACCAGGAAGGAGGAGGTAGATGAGCTTCTGGTTATGCTCTGTCCAGATCAAACACACGCTGGCAACTTGGGCAGGAAAAAAATGAAGTTTCTGTCCAGTGTAATGACAAGTTCAAAACTAGCTCACAGAAGCCCTCCTCCTTCAAGGATTCTACTGAAAGTATATCCTTTCACTCCACTTTTCAGAATTCCAATAGAAGCATCCAAAGCAGGCATGTTGTCATGTGCTATTGCAAATTGCTTCAAGACCCGAGACGGCAACATTCTCTACTGATAAAGGAAGATGAAATATGTTTCATCAAAGCCGTCTTAACAAAATATATGAAACTCTCCATATGGGAGAGATACAGAAATGAATGCTCATGGGTTACAGCCGACTAAGGTTATTTCATCCTAGAAGAATGGTTTGAGGACACCCACAGATGCATCTATTTAGGATCCTGTATGTGCTGAGAAGTCTAACTGTGATTTGCACCTTGTAATATTTTAGAATGTAGTGATATGCTTAAAAGATTTAAGATATTAGTACAATTGTCATAGTGTTTCTTTACACAATGCATTTTTTTTTTTAGCAAATTACAGTGTCTATTTCACACATACCATTAAGTAATACTGTTAAATAGCATTCAAATGTTGTGCTTTGGGTTAACATTGGAATTTAGAATATGTACTTTTCTAAGTCTGTTTAGACTTTCCATCAGGGAGTATAAATTGTCCACAGATCATACAGAATTCTTTCTGGAGGTTCACTTTCATTAGTGACTGATGCTCTGTAATGTCAGTGTGTGAATATCTGGTTGAAGTTTCAGCTATAACAGTGTGTGTGTGTGTGTGTGTGTGTGTCTGTGTGCATGTGTGTGTGTGTGTGTGCACACTTCCTTAAATTCTAGATATGAATAAAAACCTAAGCAACTTAGAATCAGATGATTTAAACTGGCCAATCATCTTTGCAAATTGGCACACACCTAGACATTATTTGAATGAAAAAGTCATGCCCCTGCTGTGGTATTTAAATTCATAGCCTAGACTTTTGATGTACATAGCTATAATTGTAAGCAGAGTTCTAGAAAATGTCAGAATTTTGAGAAAATATCAACATGGAGATTAAGTATATTTCCCTTGCAAGGGACTTGGAAAAATGAGGGTTTATTTTTGCTTATGTTATTTAAAGCACACTCTTCTTATTCCTCTGGAGATGATAAAACAATATTAATCACATTAGGTTTGAAATAAGGCCCATCAATTTTATTTTTTCATCCTGTTCTTGAGTATATGTTACTGAATTCTCAAAGTGATTACTGCCATTTGAGTCACTGAAAAATGATTGTTTTTTCAAAGCATTCTTTCTGAATTTCAGAACTTTTGATCTCCTTAATTGATATTATGAATCTAGAAGCAGGTTTTGACAATGTCAACAGGTCCAAACCCTCTCTGCCCACCTCCTCGATAACAAGACTTAGGACTTTCAGTTAAGTTATACAGTGACATAACCTTTTTTTTTTCTTTAGTAGAGATATTGCTTTTTTTTTTTTTTCTTTCTTTTTTTTTTTTTTACATGTATTCCCAATCCCAATCCCCCCTCCCACCTCCCTCTCCACCCGATTCCTCTGGGTCTTCCCAGTGCACCAGGCCAGAGCACTTGTCTCATGCATCCCACCTGGGCTGGTGATCTGTTTCACCATAGGTAGTATACATGCTGTTCTTTTGAAATATCCCACCCTCACATTCTCCCACAAAGTTCAAAAGTCTGTTCTGTATTTCTGTGTCTCTTTTTCTGTTTTGCATATAGGGTTATCGTTATCATCCTTTCTAATTTCCATATATATGTGTTAGTATGCTGTAATGTTCCTTTATCTTTCTGGCTTACTTCACTCTGTATAATGGCTTCCAAGCTTCATCCATCTCATTAGGAACTGGTTCAAATGAATTCTTTTTAATGGCTGAGTAATATTCCATGGTGTATATGTACCACAGCTTCCTTATCCATTCATCTGCTGATGGCATCTAGGTTGCTTCCATGTCCTGGCTATTATAAACAGTGCTGCGATGAACATTGGGGTGCACGTGTCTCTTTCAGATCTGGTTTCCTCAGTGTGTATGCCCAGAAGTGGGATTGCTGGGTCATATGGCAGTTCTATTTCAAGTTTTTTAAGAAATCTCCACACTGTTTTCCATAGCGGCTGTACTAGTTTGCATTCCCACCAACAGTGTAAGAGGGTTCCCTTTTCTCCACACCCTCTCCAGCATTATTGCTTGTAGACTTTTGGATAGCAGCCATCCTGACTGGTGTGTAATGGTACCTCATTGTGGTTTTGATTTGCATTTCTCTAATAATGAGTGATGTTGGCAGTCTTTTCATGTGTTTGTTAGCCACCTGTATGTCTTCTTTGGAGAAATGTCTGTTTAGTTCTTTGGCCCATTTTTTGATTGGGTCATTTATTTTTCTGGAATTGAGCTGCAGGAGTTGCTTGTATATTTTTGAGATTAATCCTTTTCTGTTTCTTCATTTGCTATTATTTTCTCCCAATCTGAGGGCTGTCTTTTCACCTTACTTATAGTTTCCTTTGTAGTGCAAAAGCTTTTAAGTTTCATTAGATCCCATTGTTTAGTTTTGCTTTTATTTCCAATATTCTGGGAGGTGGGTCATAGAGGATCTTGCTGTGATTTATGTCGGAGAGTGTTTTGGCCCTATGTTCTCCTCTAGAGTTTATAGTTTCTGGTCTTACATTTAGATCTTTAATCATTTTGAGTTTATTTTTGTGTATGGTGTTAGAAAGTGTTCTAGTTTCATTCTTTTACAAGTGGTTGACCAGTTTTCCCAGCACCACTTGTTAAAGAGGTTGTCTTTTTTCCATTGTATATCCTTGCCTCTTTTGTCAAAGATAAGATGTCCATAGGTTCGTGGGTTTATCTCTGGGCTTTCTATTCTGTTCTGTTGATCTATATTTCTGTCTTTGTGCCAGTACCATACTGTCTTGATGACTGTGGCTTTGTAGTAGAGCCTGAAGTCAGGCAGGTTGATCCTCCAGTTCCTTGCTTCTTTCTCAAGATTATTTTGGCTATCCGAGTTTTTTGTATTTCATAGCAAAATTGTGAAATTTCTTTTTGGTCTAGTTCTGTGAAAAATACCGTTGGCAGCTTGATAGGGATTGCATTGAATCTATAGACTGCTTTGGGTAGAATAGCCATTTTGACAATATTGATTCTTCCAATCCATGAACACGGTATGTTTCTCCATCTGTTTGTGTCCTCTTTGATTTCTTTCAACAGTGTTTTATAGTTTTCTATGTATAGGTCCTTTGTTTCTTTAGGTAGATATACTCCTAAGTATTTTATTCTTTTTGTTGCAATGGTGAATGGTATTGTTTCCTTAATTTCTCTTTCTGTTTTTTCATTGTTAGTATATAGGAATGCAAGGGATTTCTGTGTGTTAATTTTATATCCTGCAACTTTACTATATTCATTGATTAGCTCTAGTAATTTTCTGGTAGAGTCTTTAGGGTTTTCCATGTAGAGGATCATGTCATCTGCAAACAGTGAGAGTTTCACTTCTTCTTTTCCTATTCTGGATTCCTTTTACTTCTTTTTCTGCTCTGATTGCTGTGGCCAAAACTTCCAACACTATGTTGAATAGTAGTGGTGAGAGTGGGCACCCTTGTCTTGTTCCTGATTTCAGGGGAAATGCCTTCAATTTTTCACCATTGAGGGTGATGCTTGCTGTGGGTTTGTCATATATAGCTTTTATTATGTTGAGGTATGTTCCTTCTATTCCTGCTTTTTGGAGAGTTTTAATCATAAATGAGTGTTGAATTTTTGACATAACCTTTTTGAGAGCAAGGGAGCTTGGATACTGTATGTTCTCAGTTGAATCCAACTCTTTGCGACCCCATGGACTGTAGCCCACCAGGCTTCTCTGTCCATGGGATTCTCCAGGCCAGAATACTGCAGTGGGTTGCCATTTCTTCCTCCAGGGTATCTTCCCAGCCAGGGATCGGATTGGCATCTCCTGCATTGGCAGATGAATTCCTTACCTCAGAGTCACTGGGGAAGTCCCACCAGGTCACAGCCTAGACCAATTCCATCAGAACCCCTGAGGAATGGACTCAGGCATTCATGTCTTTACAAATCCCCCAGCTGATTTTGTTGTGCATCCAAAGTTCCAAACGGAGACCTTAGGATTTACTCCATGCCAGGCCACGTTCCAGGTGTTGGGCAAAATGCCACAAAGCTCCTCGCTTAAAGAGCTGTCAGTTCCCCAAAATATTCCATCCCTGGTATGTGCTCCAGCTGTTGTCCGTTACCACCAACCCATGGCCAGCCCTGCAGGTGGTTTCCTGCCACCCCAGGAACAAGGAGATGGGAAGTGGATGTTCACAAAAGTGGAGGCTGGACCTGACTCAAATAAAAATGAAATTTAAACAAATGAATATTTTAATGCTTTTTGACCAGGTGCTCCTACAAAAGCAACTCATTTTCTAATACTCTGCACCTTCAGTCATTATTAGCAGCTGCCTACATGGAATTATTAAGGGCTTCCTTGGTGGCTCAGTGGTAAAGAATCTGCCTCCCAGTGCAGGAGATGCCAGTTCGATCCTTGCGTGGGGAAGATCCCCTGGAGAAGGAAACGGCAATCCACTCCAGCACTCTTTCTTGGAAAATTCCATGGATGGAGGAGACTGGTGGGCTACAGTCCCTAGGGTTGCAATGTGTCAGACATTACTGAAATGACTTTGTCATTTTTCAGGGAGTCAATCATTTCAGTTTGCAGACACTGTTCTGAATAAGGAGGTGATCCAGAGCTGTGCTGACATTAGCTCTCATGGAGATGAAGAAAGACAGCTGCATAAGGATGAAGGCATTTCAAGAGCTTCCCTAGAATGCACTAGCCTTTTATCTGGGTCAGTCGATGTTTCATATGTTTAATTACTGTACATTCATGCAGGTGTCCAGAAAAAAACACATGGGAAAACCTTGGGAAGTCTCTTCTACTTGTAACTTCATAGAGGAAATGGTTCACACAGCAGAAGGGTTCAGTTCTGGCTTTTCTTGGAATCCCCTTCAGGTCCATAAGATGAATATATAGAATATATTTTGAATTATTTAAATGTGTGACTGGTGGATAGTGAATGAAATTTTTTTTTCAGTTCAATTTGGTTGTTTCTAAGGATTTCAATTTTTATTGAAACTAATGGGGATTAATGTTAGGGTTCCTTAGAGTATTTCTGTAGTGGTAGGCGTGGTCCACCACAGTTAGGTGTAACTCTGTGCTTCCCAGGTGGTGCTAGTGGTAGGGAACCTGCCTGCCATCATAGGAGATGTAAGAGACAAGAGTTCAACCCTGCGATCAGGGTTGAAGGCAGAAATGGCAACACGCTCCAGTATTCTTGCTCGAGAAATTCCGTGGACAGAGGCGCCTGGCGGGCTACAGTCCATAGCGTTGCAAAGAGTCGGACATGACTGAAGTGACTTAACACGCAACAACATGCTATGTGGACAATATAAGGGGCTAATTTATTGGTTAAGATAAAAATGATGATTGCACGATTTCATTTCTCAGTTGAAAGGAAAAAGTCCTAAGGAAATAGAAAATTATAAAAGGGATGAAGTAGAGGAGGACACAGTTTTAAAAACATGGAGGTGGATTTGCCTTGAGAGGTGGAAGATGTTTAGAAGTGCCTTACCCATGTTTGGTTTTGCTCAGACAAATGAACCAAGGAAACTGAAGTATAGAAAATGCCGATTTAGTCAGCGACTTTGGGCTCTGGAAAAGAAAAAAAAAAAAAAAAGAAACAAACACATTCAGTTCAACCCCGAGTTTAAATTTTTCTTCCTTAGTTTTCTGGGAAGATTTATATAGAACCTTCCTATTATAGACTCTCCTGTTCTTTGAGGACAGTTATTTAATCATCTCTCTCCAACAGCCATCTGTTCTCCAGGACACATTGTCCCAACACATTTCATCTTTTATATTTTCCATATTTGTACTCACATTTTTTCCTTTTTCAGGCTTAAGTAAATTCTATATCTCTCTCCCCGGATCTACAGGCTTTTTAATGAGATATCTTTTTTTTTTTTGAGTATAATTGCTTTACACTGCTGTGTCAGTTTCTCTTGTACAGAAAAGTGAATCAGCTATATATCTATATATATCTTTATATCTTCTCTTTTTTGAACTTTCCTTCCCATTTAGGTCACCACAGTGCACAGCATAGTATTACCTGTGCTCTACAGTAGGTTCTTTTAATTATCTGTTTTATACATAGTATCAATAGTATATATTTGTCAACCCCAATCTCATAATTCATCCCACTCCAGCATTCTTGCCTGGAGAATCTCATGGACAGAGGAGCCTAGTGGTCGACATCCATAGGGCTGCAAAGAGTTGGACGAGACTGAAGCAACTTAGCAGGCCTGCGTATATGGGCCATATCTTACTTATATACAGACAGTTCTATGAGCAAAACCACATGTAGAGTGAGATGTACAAACTATCACCGGATGCCAGGAATTGTGACGATTCCCACAGTCAAATTAAAGCTGAGAGGGAGGATATTTCTGTTAAGGGAAAGGCAGAGCGGCCTTTTCTGCCACAGACAGGTCCTCTGGTGTCCTCTGTACTCTGGACATCTCTAGTAGTCAGCCTACTTGAGAGTCTTGGTTTAAACAGTAAGCATGAGACTAGAAAGAGGGGCAACCTGTAAACTGAGGTCACTTTTCCAACCTGGGAGGCTCTGGGCTTGGCCTGCTGTCCTCTGTGAGGGCGAGCATGGGAGGTGAGTGAGTTTGGAAGCTGGAGGGAGAGTGGAGGTCAGCTTGGTGAGAAGCTGATGCTTTTGTGCAATATTCAGGGGGAAGTGGGCGCTACACCGTTGGGCATGATCCTCAAACTCAGGCAAGTGTTTGCAGCTGGGGCTGTGGCTCTGGGAGGGGTCAACCTACAGATAGTAATTGGAACCATGAAAGTTGAGGAGATGTCTCATAAAAAGGAAGAGAAGAAGAGAGGAAAGCAAAGAGTGCAGGTTGTGACTGAAATCAAGGAGCAATTGACAAATGCAGTAGTAATGCCTCACAGGATAAAGATGAAAAACATATCCACTGGGCTTGGCAGTCAGGAGCTTCTGTGTGTCTCTGCTGATGGCCATTCTACCTGAGTGGTGGGGAGACATATGGCCTTATTCTCTCCCTTTAATGGGACCTTAAAAAAATTAAAGGGACCTTAAAATTCCATGGAGTTTAGAGTAGTTATGTTTTTATCCTCAGAATTGTCCTTCATATTGTTTCTGGAATAAAGAGTTACAATAAAGACTATTATGTTGGTTTAGGAACATTTACTCTAGCATGCTTCCATTCCAAATTACAGCCAAAGTTATATCTCTCCAACTCCTAGCTGTACCTGAACAACTAGGAAGTATAGGATGGAATCTTTACTAGATTAATTTAATAAACCCATGACTGTGGGAATACAAGATACTTTGTGTGGCCTTTCTATCATTCAGATTTAATTTTAGTATCACCTCCTTAGAGAGGGCAATATAAAGTGGGTTTTTGGACACCTCTGTTACGTTTTTTAAATCTTCTGCACAGCAACTACCATCATCTGATTTTTCAAAATCTATTCCTCCCCTTGCCCATTATAAAATAAGATCCAAGAGAAGAGACTCTCAAACACTTGTTCCCTACTACATCTTCAATATCTTGACTATAGCTCCTTCTTAAATTGGAACTTTGCAACCTGGGATATCAAGAAACATGTATTACATGAATCAAAAGTCTCCATCCTGCAGCTTCCAGACTTACCGTCTGATTTGAAATTAATAATATCATCATTATAGCCAATGGAATGACTACAGTGTGCTAGGAATTGTGCTAGGTACATACTGAGTCCTCCCAATAGCAATCCACTGCATTAATCCCTAAGCATTAATTTGATCCTCTTAATATAAAAACTTTTTGAGGCTTACAGTAGGTAAATATTTTATTCAATAATAAAGAGCCATTAAGCGACAGAACCTAGATTTAAACCCAGGTTTGCCCGACCTTATGTCAAATAACCACAGTGTCCCTGGCCTCCTCTTTCCATTAAGATGTTGGCATTGAGATTGTGTTATAGCTGCCCGTACACCGAACTGAGGATGGGTACTGGACGCTGGCACTTTATAAGTGGCACTTAACAAGAATTGGACAAAGCTGGGAGACTAACACACTTACTTTTATATATGGCTGGAATACTGCTCTACACCTGAAACTAACACGACATTGTACATCAACCCTACTTCAATAAAAAGTTAAAAAAGAGTAACCTCATGTATCACAAGCATGATGTCTAAAATCATTTATTCAAAATAGAAAAAGTAGTATGGAATACAAAGGAGCATAATTTCTTGGGAGCCTATTTCCAGATAACACTGTACATTATAACGTTTCCTTTTGTAAAAAGAAGGTGAAGGATAAGAAACTTCAGAATGTTAAAAAGATGGGTTAGGAACTGAAATCTACCTATACCAAGCCAAGGAAGTTGTTGCTCAGTCATGTCTGACTTTTTGTGAGCCCAAAGACTGTAGCCCGTTGTCCATGGAATTCCTCTGTCCATGGAATTCTCCAGGCAAAAATACTGGAGCAGGTTGCCATTCCCTTCTCCAGGGATCTTCCCCACTCAGGGATTGGGCCAGTGTCTCCTGCGGTTCCCGCATTACCAGGCAGATTCTTTATCACTGAGCCACCTGGGAGGCCCATATATACATGCTGTTAAACTTTTGTCTGATGTTCTCCTCTTAGTCTATCCCCTGTCAATTTTAATTCTTAGACCAACCAAAAGAACCTAAAAGAATAGAGGAAAATTTCTTCCTCCCTAACCCTACTATGGGGACTTCCCAGGTGGTTAGGTAGCAAAGAATCTGCCTACAAATCCAGGCCATGCAGGAGATGCTGGTTCAATCCCTGGGTCAGGAAGATCCCCTGGAATAGGAAATGGCAACACTCTCCATTATTCTTGCCTGGAAAATTCCATGAACAGAGAAGCCTGGTGGGCAGGCTGTAGTCCCTGGGAGTGCAAGGAGTTGGACAGAACTGAGCAAGTACAGATGATCCTGCCATGTACATCTGTAGTTTGGCATTGCTTAAAGAAGCTTATTTTTGGTAGAATGCATTATAACACTCTTTTTGGGTACATAAATATTATTCTGGCACAGTGCCTGCACACACATGCCACGCATCTAAGTTTACTTCTAAAAAAATCCATTAAAAAACATTGCAAATTTAGGGTACCTATTTTGCTCTCCAAAGAAGCCTTTTATTTCATTAATTAATCAATAATTTGTTTTTAATGGTTTTATTATTTGAATTTAATAAGATAGCAGCAACCAAAAAATATCTAAAACTCATAAATTGTTATTTTGATTATAGTTATGAACATAGTTCTTTTTTGATTCTAAACCATAGTCTCTCTCTACAGATTTTCATTGTTCACTTTTATTTCCTACCTTCCTATCGAAGTAGAAAATGAAAAGAATAGAAATATCCTAAACTTCTGTAGTTTTATAGGCCACACACACAAATAACATTTTTTAATTCCTCAGACATACCAGCCATTGAAAGCTTACACTAATTGCCTGTAGTTTCGTTAATGTTATAAGCTACCCTTCATCTCTCCTACCCAGACACACCACTCAGTTTCCTCAGCAGATATAGTCAACAGCTCTGTTCACACCTGACATCAATTTCCTTTGATGTTCGCAGCCTAAATGAGAATGCTATAGCAAGCTGTATTTGTGAAGTATACAGGATGCCTTTAAAATGATGGCAGGTATTTTCCTCATTAAAGCAGCCATAACAGATAGTTAGATATGATGCTGTCCTTCACCTTCCTACTAATTAATGACTATGATTGCAACCCAAATAAGATCAGGCAATTAAATGTGATAACATTTCAGAAGCGAGGAAAATATACAACAATCTTGGAATAGCTTCTTACCAATAAATAAAGTTGATCTTTGGAAAATTATCATATAAATGTACCATTCTATAAAAAATCACACAAACTGAGGAACATAATAATTTTACTTTTAATTGAAACATGAGTTGCAAATCCCATTAAATTAAAGTGTTATGAGTTGGTTATGGGAAGGGATTGTAAACAAGTTCTGCTGTATCCTGTAGCAGGTGCAGTAAAGTAGAGGCTCCTTCAAGCTTGTTTTGAAAGACACTCACTTTGGGGACTGTATTATACTCATCTTAGCAAAATGTAGAAGTGATTTTTTTTGTAACAGATTTGCAACTGGATTTTGATAAAAATGAAAGTCAACCAAGGAGAAATGGCCAAGAGAAATTATTGACCCCACTACGGTTCACAAATATGCAAATGCCAGGAGCATTCGAGAAAATCTTCCAGAAAAGCTAGCATCATTGGGAAATAAAAGTAAACAGACTATTAGGTAACCAACTGTTTTTTTTAAAAAAAAGTTTTCTTTTTTAACTGTTGTAAATGTCACACAGTGTAAAACATGCTATTTTAACCCCATGTAACTGTGCAGTTCCATAGCACTAAGCACCTTCACCTTGTTGTGTAACTCTCACAATTATCCACCTCCCCAGTTTTTCACCTTCTGAAACTGAAACTCTGTCCCCATTGAACTAACTTCCCATTCCCCTCCTCCCCACCCCCAAGCCCACAACATCTACCAGTGTTCCTCCTGACTCTCTGAATTTGACTATTCTAGATACCTCATTCAAAAAAAAAAAAAAAAAAAGGCCAACTGCTTTTTAATCTTATCAACTACAATGCATTTTTGCATTTCTATCCATTTTAAGTCTAGATAACTATTTTTATTAAAATACACAGAAGCCATGTGCACCAGCAGATGATAACTGTCTCATTAGACGTACACCTCCCGTGCTCCCTTTGGCAGCACATATACTAAAATAGACGTACACCTCCTTTTCTGGTCTTGAGAAGGGTCATGACTGGTTGCACCAACCCTTAAAATTGATTCTCCAGCTCATTCTCTGAGCCATGGGAAGAAGTGCAGATGTAAAGAAGATTTCATTCTTAAGGGCATTTTCCTTATCTGTCACTTGAAACCGAGTTTGGATAGATACTACTACTCACCTTGAGAAAAAGACTATTGAATTGTTCGGTCTACATAAACCTCTATGCTGAATGCTGATAATGACCTGTACATGAAAATACCAGTCAAAATAATGTGCTCATTTGAAATACTCGCTGTGAGAAGACTCTGAAAAACCACCTCATATAAAAATATTCTTGCACCAGCACCTTCCAAGGGTGTGTAAGTGACTTGAAGCATTTTTGGGGATGCAGCAAATAGTGATTGTTCTAATGCTTGGTGTTCAAGAGGTGTCACTTGCTATAGGGTCAATAGAGTTGCTCCTTGGAATAGGAGAAAAAAGAACCTGACTCTAATCTAAATAATGTATTTATACATGAATCTATGTAATCAATGAATATATATTATGAATGTATATGTATGAACAGTAAGTTATACATAAATTGTGTATATGAATAAATATGTGCATTATTTGAAAGCAGAGTACCTTATATTCTGCTTCCATCAGAGCAGAAACCAGTACCTGGTGATGGACAAGCTCAGTGAAATCTTGTTGAATGAGCCCACATACTGGTGGGTGTCATAGGACTGCCTCTGTCCTTTACTGTGTAAATCTCTTCAGTCTTATGATATGTTTGTGACTGCCTCTCTCTCTTCTTATCTGGTCTCAACGTGGTATTCTTTGCATCTCCCTCATTTCTCTCTCCCCACAGAGTAACTTTGATTAGTTGCTCCCAATGGCTTCCAAAACTTGGACTTGATCTTGGCTTGACATGAAAACAGAATTTTCTTGTATTTTTCTGGACATGAGAAGTTAGGCAGCTAGGACACTACCTTCATACAAGGACTGGAATAGTTATGAGCACAACTATAGGTGAGTTAGTTGTATATTTCCAGAGAACATAAATGCTTATTTTTATTGAAAAGAAGTTTAATGTTGTTGACATTCAAGTATCAATAAACAAATGTCTATTATCATTTCATATAGAAATAGTTGTTTTTATAATTGGCCTGGTGGACTCCTGGTGGACTGCCATTATTTTCTGCCTCTTACTTTTTGTGTATTCTGATTTAATGTCTTAATTTCACTAATACATGTTTTTTTTTTTTTCAATGAAAGTGAGAATATATAATTCAAAAGTTTTGTGGTCATGAAATGAGATAATACTCTACTAGGCAGTATAGGTGTGGAGTTCTTGATGAAATATTTCAAGAAGGAAACTGAATAAAAGCATAAATTCAGAAAAAAATTGGTCTCAATTCTAAGAGAACTACAGCTGCTAGCCTGTGGGAAGTTAAGTTTATTGGGGAGAAAAATAGGATGAACTTGAAAATGATCTTCAGTGATTTCAGGGATTTCTAGATGAATCAGAAAGGAGTTTTTATAATTTCATATGGCAAAACCATGAACAATGAATCAAATCTTCCAAGAATGTGACAGGAGATCAGTGTAAAATAGAATCTGTAGCAATGACCATTACCCAAAAGGAATGGATCTCTTAGCAACGGGTTAGGAATTGAGATATAGCTGGAGTCCAGTTGTAGCTCATTTACTGACTGGTTGTGTTATATTGAGCATGATGTTAACCTTTCTAACCAGTCCATCCTGAAGGAGATAAGTCCTGGGTGTTCGTTGGAAGGACTGATGCTGAAGCTGAAACTCCAATACTTTGGCCACCTCATGCGAAGAGTTGACTCATTGGAAAAGACCCTGATGCTGGGAGGGATTGGGGGCAGGAGGAGAAGGGGACGACAGAGGATGAGATGGCTGGATGGCATCACCGACTCGATGGGCATGAGTTTGAGTAAACTCCGGGAGTTTGTGATGGACAGGGAGGCCTGGCATGCTGCGATTCATGGGGTCGCAAAGAGTCGGACACAACTGAGTGACTGAACTGAACTGAACCTTTCTACACTTTAATCTCTTTATCCTTAAAAGGGGAATAATTATCCATATAAGATATTAATAAATATTTAATTAGATAATACAGGCAAATTGCTTAACATAATACCTGAAATAATTAGCTCTTAAGAAATTGCATTGAACTATTTCCTACGAATGGAAAGACCAGTGTTATGGTCACTAGTCAAGAATACCTCAGAAGGGCAGGGACCATGTCTGTCCTGTTCACAAGTATTCTCAGTCCTGAGAGAGAGCATTGGGATTCACTTACTATTTCTTGAATAAATGAACAAATAGAAGAGATGACACCATTGAGGTGGAGTATAAGATAGATGACTAGAATCCCTTACAACTTCAAGAAGCTATTCTTCTTAGATTTGGTGATCCTGATTAGGAAGTAGAAAAATAATAGTACAAGTTGGAACTAAACCAACTAGATAACTTCTCATCTCTGCCTTTGGTTAAAGCAAACTGCAAGGAAACAATGACTTCTCTTCCTCAAAATGCCTTCTCGAAGGGGTTCTTAAGACCCAGGTAACCAATCTGTGCTTTAGAAATCAAACAATAGATTCCTTTTAGAGGGAAAAATATAATAAACAAATATCTTTACTTGAAACATTTTTGAAGAATAAGGGTCAAGAAAGGATTTTTTTTTCCAGTTAAAATTATTTCTATTGGTTTGGAAAACATTGATAATAGGATTTTCAGATACTCACAATTTTTGGTAGACGACACAATTGCCAATGAGTTCTCCTAATTCCATTAGTGGCAATTAATCCACATTATTTCAGAAACACAGATTTGTGAACACTGCACAAAAAGGCAGTAAAAGGTTTCCAGACTTGATTTTATTTCCTTTTTGTTTTGTTTGTTTTTGCTTAAATGTCTATGCTTTTTCATCGCGGAAGTGTCACGCTTAACACATTTCTATGCATACCCAATACTAATAGCAAATCCATGCAAGGGCAAGGCTGGCAAAAAGTCATAACTGTTAAAAAAGTTCTTCTATAAAATGCTGTGAGATTATTTAGGTTAGTTAAAAAAAAAAAAAAAAAGCTAGCAAGGATTGTTAAAAACTCCAGAAGGATCTAATCAAAGTGTGAGACTGTGCAACATAATGACAGATGGAATTTAATGTAGATAAGAAAAAGGTAATGCATTTGGGGGAAAATCATTTAAACTTTTCATATACATTGGTAAGATCTGAATTAGCTGAACTTCTCAGGAAAAAAAAGAAGGATAATTATGGATGGAAGCATTCATTGAAGACATCTGCTCAGTCTTCAGCAGCAGTTAAAGCTAATAGACTGATGGTTATATTAATAAGGCAAGGGAAAATAGTATGGAAAATATTATGACATTATGCGATATACACCACTGACTTAATTTCACTTTGAACACTGTGCTAGTTTTTGGATTCCTAGCGTTTTAAAAGATGTAATGTTTATGAAGTAAAAGTTAAAAAAAAAGTAAGAAACACAAATACGCACACACAACAAAAAAGAAAACAGAACGGAGCTGAGGGAAGCATGAGCATCGGAGCAGGCGCAGTGTGGGCTCCCAGGTAGCTCAAGCAGTAAAGCGTCTGCCCGCCGCGGGAGGAGATACAAGAGACACAAATTCAATCCCTGGGTTAGGAAGATCCCCTGGAGGAGAGCATGGCAATCCACTCCAGTATTCTTGCTTGGAGAATCCCATGGACAGAGGAACCTGGTGCGCTACAACCCATGGGGTCGCGACTGAGCACAGGTGAAGTGCAACCGTGATTCTGGGGGTCTGCTATTTCCCACTTCCATCCTCACGCAGCCCTACTGAATTCATAATTGCAGGCTGCATGCATTGCAGCTTTCTCCCTGATATCATTCCCACAAGACTTTTTACTAGTGAGTTTTCAGCAAAGCATTTAATTCTTTTTAGCCCAACAGAAGGATTTTACCCTCTACTTGCCTGATGCACAGTTGGTAGCTGCCACATCTGAAAACATTTTTAGAAGGGAAAAAATGATACTTCTAATGCACAGATTTTTTTTTCCCTCTGCATCAAGTATCACTTAGATAAATCAAAAAGTGGTGCCCATGTAATATTCCCATTGATCCTGGGCTGTTTATCTCATCCTTTTTATGTTTCTGGAAAGTCAATAATATTCCATCAATGATAAAGATCTTGAGAGAAAAGTATCTAAATTGGAAGATGTATTGAGTTGGCCAAACAGTTCCTTTGGGTTTTTTGGTACCATCTTAAAACCCAAAGGAAGTTTTTGGCCAACCCAATAAAACATTTCCTGTTTAATATTTTTTCTGTCTTCCTTGCTGTGTTGTTGTTTAGTTGCTCAGTCCCGTCTGACTCTTTGCAACCCCATGGGCTGTAGCCCGCCAGGCTCCTCTGTCCATGGGATTTCCCAGGCAAGAATACTGGAGTGGGTTGTCATTTCCTTCTCCAGAGGATTTTCCTAACCCAGGGATCTGACCCACGTCTCCTGCTTTGCAGGCGAATTCTTTACTGCTGAGCCACCAGGGGAGACCTCTCTTCTTGTTTATCTCGTTTAATTGAACTGTTTATAAAGATGTGATTCCTTTCACTGAAATTTCTCTGAACTATGGGGCCATACTGCTTACCGCTTCCCTGTGCGGGAGCACTTTGAGGTAAACATCAGTGTCCTGACCTGTGGACCAGATGTTGGCTTTGACAGTTCTTAAACCTGTGATTTTTATGGAAAATCTTTTCATTACTATGTCCCAGTCTCTTCTGTTTTACAATGGCAATGATAAGGTCTAGCTCACAGCCTTAGCATAAGAATTAAATACAGTAATTTACATGGAATTCTTGGTGCATTGTAAGTGCTCTGTGTTAGATGGTGCCAAATAAGTGGAGTCTTAATGAAAATAAGATAACCATATTGTGATGTCATCTCAAAAGAAACTTGGTTTTCATACCAGTTCTTCACATATTTAGAGTTTCTAGAGGCTGTTGTGAGTTAGAGAGTTTTCCCCAATCCAACCCCAAATTCCTCATTAGAACCTCTCTGTTGCTAATCCCTGATGATCATTTCATCCCACAGTTAGGAGTATTAGTATTTGCTCCCCTCTGAATGCTGTCCATGTTTCTCCAACTCAGAGCCTGGTCCATAGCAAAAGCATCATTTCTAAAGCCCAACCTGCTTTTCAATGCTTGCCTCAGTCTTGCACAAAAAGGTCCAGCCAGTACCACTTCCCTTTTGGAAACCTATTCAATTTCTCCAAGAACCTGTGATCCATCCGTCTGTAAAATTCTGTGGCACTTATTGTGAACTAGTACTTGATTCCAGTAAAAATATGCCTGGTATCGTTTGTATTCTTTATTTAATCACTCCCCATATTTTCATTAGCTACTCACCTTTGTGTGCCCAACATGATCCAGCACAGGGCAAAAAATATATATATATATATTATATATAATGAATTCATAAATGGACAAAGTTATAGACTTGCATCTCACCATGAAGTCACGGATACAGCAAATTGAGAGAACAAAAGGCAAACTTCAAAAAGAAAACTGTAATCTCATGTAGTAAACATAAAAACATACGTAATAATTACTTTTCCTGATCTTAGCTTTCTAAAGAACTATTATTAAAGAAGCAAAGATTTATGACTTTCTGAAAACATGGAATAAGTTCCTACCAGAAGGACTACATTCCCATCTCTAAGCTTGGACTAGATCATATTAAAGTATTTGAAGCTTATTTGGGGGGAAAAAAAAAGAGCACCAATCTTCAATATGTGCGAGATTCTGCAGTTCACCATGTGGAGGAGAAATGGAAGGTGTCATTCATTTATACCCTATCTGTTTTGTTGTATATACCAACCTCTTCTTTTCAACTTTAAGAATTATTTTTGCTTCCTTTTCTATGCCTCCATTTACAATGACTAGCTGAAGTTTCAGTGTTTCATATATGAATGAAGGAAAAGGAATAACATTTGAAAAGATCATTTCTTTCATTAACTTTTCCCGTTCTTCGGCTAGCATGAATTACAGATTTTAGAGGATGAAGATCATTATGCTAGTCCGTGGTGAGTGTTATATGAGATAAAAGAGAAAGGATGAGATCAGCTCCTATACAGCTGCCAGACATACCCTCTTTATTGAAAAATGTGCTTAAAATGTCCCCTCTTCAATGGCTGGGCGATGATTTAAAAGACACAGCTGCTGGGCAAGTTACAAAAATGGCACCTGGGCTCCAACTGGGCTTAGCTGTGAGCAATTTTGAGAACAGGATCAGAACAGAAAGCAATGAGGTGGGGGTAGAAATCCTTTTGCTGTTAAAGTCAGTGTCACCATCAAAGTCCACAGAGATCCCAATTTTCAAGGTATCGCACTTAGAAATTCAAAGCAATTTTGGGAAAAGGCATGCCCCGTTACATTGAACTACCTTTTGAGTTAAAAATATTAACTGAATTAATGTTAGATGATTGAGAGGGATTTTTAAATCATGCAAATGAAAGAGGTATTTTTCTCAGGGCAATGAAATTCACGTACAGAGGAACATTACCGATCATTAGCATGGGGAAGGCATATACTTCTGCCTAATCAAATGTCCATTAATACTGAGAATGTCTGTCCTTTCCATTGATTGCAGTTTAAAAAGAAACACATGAAAAGGTGGTCACACCAGATAGAGATGCCTTCATTAGTCCACAGGAATGGCACTCTTCTTTTTAACGTCCTTCCCTTCTATTTTTCCTCAGAGCTTCATGAGAAGTCGCATGTGTAAGCACCCTCTATTAAATGCAATTAGTAAGCTAGAGGTAAATCACAAACACATCTCCTGCTAAAGGTCCCTTTTCTGCAGCATCCTCTTTACAGCATCTTAGATAGTATTTTGGATGTAGAGATGGATTAGACCTTCCATTTATCTCTGCTGTTGGGTTGATCATGACCCTGGGATGGATGCAAGAAAATGGGTTTCTCCTCTGTCAACGTTAGTGACAGGGAACAGTAATGTGGCACTATGAGCAGGAGCATGGCACAACGGGGGGACCTGTAGTTTACTGTAATGCCAACCTTGGTCTGAATCCTGCTTTTTCTTCCTATTAATTGGTTACCCTTGCAGTTGTGTTGTTGTTCAGTCACGAAGTTGTGCCTGACTCTCTGTGACCCTATGGGCTGCAGCATGCCAGGCTCCCCTGTCCTTCACTATCTTCCGGAGTTTGCTCAAATCCATGCCCACTGAGTTGGTGGTGCTGTCTAATCATCGCATACTCTGCTGTCCTCTTCTCCTTTTGTCTTCAGTCTTTCCCAGCATCAGGGTCCTTTCCAGTAAATCAACTCTTGGTGTCAGGTGGCCAAAGTATTGGACCTTCAGCATCAGTCCTTCCAAAGAACATTCAGTGTTGACTTCCTTGAGGATTGACTAGTTTGATCTCCTTACAATCTGAAGCAGTTTGAAGCGAAGATAAAATCTTGATGAGGGAAGCTATTGGATTCTGAGGCTCAGATTCTTTGTTTTCATTACACAAATATTTCAGAGCTTCTGCTCCCTGCCAGGTAACATCCTGTTGTCTGACATTTCATGTAACCCAAACAGAGGAGATATTGTCCCTCATAGAGATTAAGTATTAGAGAAAAAACTTTAGTAATAAACAAACAAATGCATAATAATATCATTGCAAGGAGCCACCAGGTGGAATGAAGAAAAATAATATGGTAGAAATGGAGACAGTGATGGGACACAGAAGGAAACATTCCAGACAAAAGTTAAAGTTAGAGCTGGACCTGAAAAGACTGTCTAATGTGTGTCAAATGTTTGGAGGCCTAGATCCCTCAAGGCAATGGGCAAATCAAAGACCAGCAATGGGTCAGTCTTGGACTTCAGTGAGGAACCAAGGAGGGCTTGGCTTGGCAGGATAAGTACAGCACTAAGTTTGGGAAGTCGGGTGGGCACCTCATTCTGTTACAGATGCATACTTGAACCACCAAATAGGAATCAGTAAGAATGAAGAAATATTAAGGTTGTTGTGCTTAGCTGCTTAGTTGCGTCTGACTCTTTGTGACCCCATGGACTGTGGCCACCCCCAGGCTCCTCTGTCCATGGGGATTCTCCAGGTAAGAATACTGGAATGGGTTGTCATGCCCTCCTCCAAGGGATCTTCCCAACCCAAGGCTCAAACCCAGGTCTCCTGCATTGCAGGCAGATTCTTTACCATCTGAGCCACCAGGGAAGCTCATTAAGGTTGTTAGGATATATTTGTTGGAATGTATTGAAAGGACTACCTCTACAAACTGAAATCAAAAGCTGAGACATGAGAACTAACACACTTGATTCAAAAGACTCGTTGAGGCAACAACCATCCCCAACAATATGAATAATAATTGGCCGGATCAAAATCACTCACGCATTAAATTAGAACATTTGTATTACAGAGCTTGAAGCAGAATGCGCTTTTTTTATGCTAGATATATGAAAGGCACAATCGTGATAGAGTCATTACCTGGACTCTGAATGTGCCGGGGAAGACACAGTCTCAGAGAGTGGACTCAGAAACATACTTTAAGGGAATATGCTAATTTCCTCCACCTAAAGGTTGCAGGTGATTGCTACATTTCTCTGTTTCACCTTTGATGATCTAAGAAAACAGAAGCTGTTTCTCTCTGGTGTTTATTGTGATTGCCGTTGTTTCCTGGAGGTCAGTCTGTTGTCGTGTCTTCGGCAGCACCAGAAAGTCCACTCTCTGAAGCTCTGAACCAAGTTTATTCTGAAACTCTGAGAATCTCCATCCATCTAAATGGCTTCCTTACTAGGAGACTTTTAAATCAGCAGGTAAGTCTGGGGCATCATGCACTGTTTATACTCATTTATTTATTTGTCTATTTACTCTTATGGGAGCTGTTTATACACCAGCCCTCTGCGGGTCGTGATAGTGGCTCATCAGAATTATAGGAAATCCCCAGGAGTGGCAGGGAATTAAAAGGGCAGCAGGGAAACTGGGAGCAAGCAGAGATGACAACAGGAGGGCCCGTGGAGAAAGCCCTGTGACGTGTACACCAAGGCATCTTAAGGTGTTCTCAGAGAAAGTGAGACCTCAGTTTGATTGTGGGCATCTGGGTGTGCTGAGGACCTCCTAGCCCTGCAAGAGGATTGCTGTTATTTAGTTGTTCAGTCATGTCTGACTCTCTGCAACCCCATGGACTAGAGCTCACCAACTCCTCTGTCCATGGGATTTCCCAGACAAGAATACTAGAGTGGGTTGCTACTTCATCCTTGAGGGGATCTTCCTGGCCCAGGGATTGAACCTGTATCTCTTGCATTGGCAGGCAGGTTCTTTACCCACTGAGCCACCAGGGAAGCCCCAGTTTGTACTAACTTAAGTATTTTATAAAACTTTGCCCCCAGTTTGCACCATTCCCCCCTCCTCAGTTTATAATTGTCATGTAAATTAAATCTTTCTACATTATTAAAGAATAACACATTTTTATAATGATTGCTTTATGCAGTTGTCTTTCAAGTTATACATGAGAAGAATATTTGACCAAAAAATACATTTATATTCTGTCTTATATTTATCAAACCAATTTTGTTTACTGATGATCTCCATTCCTTCCTGTGCATTTAACCTATTATTTTGCATGTTCTTATTTGGCCAAAATGATTTCCTTTAGATTTTATTGTAGGTCTGCTAGCCAGAAATTCTGTCTGTTTTTGTTTATCTGGGAATATCTTCTTAATTTGGCTGAATTAAGCATGTTTTAAAAGATTTTTTGATGCAAACCATTTTTAAAGCCTTTATTGAATTTATTACAATATTGCTTCTGTTTTATGTTTTCTTGTTTTTCTTATCTGCAAGGCATGTGGTTATCTTAGCTCCCTGACCAGGGATCAACCACACCCCCTGCATTAGAAGGTGAAGTCTTAAGCACTGGACCACCAGGGAAATCTCTGAATATAGGCATTCTTGACTAATAATCTTTTCCTTTCAATACTCTGAATGTCCCACAGCTTTCTGTTCTCCATGATTTCTGAGAAGTCAGTCCTTGCTCATATTGAGAATGCTTTGTACAGGATAAGCTGTCTTTCTATTACTTGGGAATTTCTGAAAAAGCTTATGTTGACAATTTTGCCAGTGTTTTAAGCGGGTGTATACAAAGTGTTCTCACACACACATGAAGAGGACACCAACATGGTCCTCAAATCTTTCAAGTGCAAATCAGCTGAGTAGCAAAAGAGCCACAGTGAACGTTGACTTTGTAGATTTTTCTAGGCTATATATATACGGCAAGGAACTTATAATGTTTTCATTTTAGAATTTGAGTCTTCCATCATGAGTCATTTTGATGAAGCTAATAGTTCCTGAAAATTTATCATGTATATGTGATGATGGAAGAAGTGTTTTTAAATATATGGACATTCTATATAACTACGTTCTGTGTAACGAATATTCTATATTAACTATTCATAGGTCAAACCATCTCATGTCTCTTTCATAGAGAAAATGCTCCCAGCATATTTAAAAATTATTAAATTCTTGTTTGTTACAGTTAAATATATAAATATATATGTAGCCCCAGTCCATATTTATTAATAATAAATACTATTAAATGCACTGAATGCAAATAAATTGTGTTATAGTTAAATACTTCACATTTTTGTCTAATACAGAATTTATTTGTGTTCAGTGGATTTAGTAGAATTTATTATTAATAAATATGGGCCAGGGTTTTCTGCAGTTACTCTCTCTCACTGTTTACTATTTTTCAAGAGAAGAGACAGAAAGTAAGACTTCAAAACATTTACTACGTTTTGGCCATAAATTTTTCTCATCTTATAAGTCAAAACCTAACAACCACATATTAAATTAGATTTGATAAGTTAGTTTGAGTTCATGCTACATGTTTTGGGCAGCAAAAGAATGTTTGAGTAAAGCCACATGAGTTCAGATGGGAACACCCACCAGCATATTTAGTGTGAGCTGATAGAGACCGGGTCTGAAGGTATTTGGCTGAGACTTCCTACTCAAAAAACTATTGTTCCAATCACTATGGGAAAAAAATCTACTCTGGATAGAAATGCTCAAAAACAAAATATGCAATTTAAAACCGACGGCTCAGTGTGGAGATTCCTTAAGAAACTAAGAATAAAGCTACCATATGACCCAACAATCCTACTACTGGACATATACCCTAAGGAAACCATAACTGAAAAAGACACATGTACACCAATGTTCACTGCAGCGCTATTTACAGTAGTCAGGGCATGGAAGAAACCTCAGTGTTCACTGACAGATGAATGGATAAGAAAGTTGTGGTACATATTTGCAATAGAATATCACTCAGCCATTAAAAACAAAACACATTTGAGTTAGTTCTAATGAGGTGGGTGAACCTACAACCTATCACACAGAGTGAAGTAAGTCAGAAAGAAAAGCAAATATCGTACATTAATGCATGTATATGAAATCCAGGCAGATGGTACCGATGGACCTAATTGCAGGGCAGCAGTAGAGACACAGACATAGAGAACAGACGTGTGGACACAATGTGGGGGGGGGGCAAATTGAGAGTGGCATTGAAATATACACACGACCATATGTAAACTAGCTAGCACGTGGGGATTTGCTGTTATGATGCAGGGAGCTCAAAGCCAGTGCTCTGTGACAACCTAGAGGAGTGGGATGGGGTGGGAGGTAGGAGGGACCCTCAAGAGGGAGGGGAGACATATATAATTATATACACCTATGGCTGGTTCACGCTGATGCATGGCAAAAACCAGCACAATAATGTAAAGCAATTATCCTCCATTTAAAAATAAAAAAATAAAATCAATGGTTCATTTTGTTGTTAAAATAAATTGACATAAGTAAATTTATTCTTTCAAGGACAACTTATTCAAACTTTAGAACTATTAGCATTGTTATACAATCTTTTCTATTTCCACAAATGTGTGTTTAAAGATATCTTTAAACTAGTTTTAATCTTTTTTTTTCTTTTACTACAAACACTATAAATTAACTCAAATACATTCCTTGACAGACTGACAACTGACCAAGAACATACAGTTGGAATTACTTTTACCCTTTCAATGCATGGACTCCTCTAAATATCAGCGCTGTTTGCCCAAGCGATGTGTAAGGAATGAAATGTACTAATTTTTTCTAAAAGTAGAGTGTAGGAGAGGTTGACCAGAACCATGCGGGAAATCTGACAGCCCATTTTTATGTCATACTAGCTTCATAGATCAAGGGTGGGTCCACCAGGTTAAAGGGCCGTAAAAAAACAGGCACACCTTCATTTGGTTTTATGTTCACTCATTTTTATTGAATTTAATAGGTGTTCCAAGAAACCCATAAAGTATTTTCATAGTATATTCCAATATATTAATATTAGATTTCATCATAATTTACTCTCTCTCATAGAGGAGACCTTGCTTTAGCAAATTTAAGAAGTTAATACATAGAGAAATAAAATCCTTTCAAAATGGAACTATGTGGATCAATGTGCATAAAATTCACTGTCTGTTTTACATATATGGTCTGTTATATTGAATAGTCATTTATATCTCTAAAAGTTATTGCATACATAATTATGTGGCATCATCAGACAGAGCTTTCGGTTGTATTCTTGACTTAAGGAGAGAAATGAGGCAAATGTTCAAAGATGGTTAAACCTGCACAAGGTAAAAAGGGAAGGATAGAGCAGATGCTGGGGTTTCCTTGGTGGCCCAGTGATAAAGAACCCACCTGCCAATGCAGGAGATGCAGGTTTGATCCCTGGGTTGTGGAGATCCTCTGGAGAAGGAAATGGTAATCCACCCCAGTATTTTTGCCTGGGGAATCCCAAGGACAGAAGAGCCTGGAGGGCTACAGCCCATAGGGTTGCAAAAGAATTGGACATGACTTAGCGAGTGAGCAACAGCAGCAAAAGTTTCCTCTATTTCTGCCTCTCAAATCTTGCCTGGAGAATCCCAGGGACGGCAGAGCCTGGTGGGCTGCCGTCTATGGGGTCGCACAGAGTCGGACACACCTGAAGCGACTTGGCGGCGGCGGCGGCCTATCAAAGCTTAAAGGCAAGCATCCAAAGATTAAGGTCTTTTCAAATAATTAATGCAACCCAGATTAACAAACAGACACCACTACAGATACTAGCATTTCTAGCATCCAATAAAGTAAATTTCCCAATGATAGGGGTTTCTATATGAATTACCAGGCATATAAAGAATTGAGAGAATACAACTCATAATGAGTGAAAAAATCAATGAGGAGAAATAAACCTAGAAATGATACAAGTGATAGAATTAATAGACAAGGAGAGGAAATGGTATTATAGCTGTATTCCATATGTTCAATAAGTTAGAGAAAAAAATTGAGCATTTAAGTAGGAGAATGAAAACTATTTTTAAAAATGATACCAAGCTTCTGGAGTTACTTAAATTAGAAATGCATGAGTTGGAGGATTTATTTTATAAGGAAAATTTAATAATCACATTCCACTCTGCTTCTTCTATTAAATACAGATAAACATAAAGAGAGTTTTAGGACCATGGTAAGCAGCAGCAGCAAGTAGCATTTTGCCTGCCCCTGTGACCTTCATGCTCTGGCATTACAATTGTGACTATGATGTAGCTCAAGAATGAACCCAATTGTGCACAAACAAGTACATGCAGGTGTTTTGACACCGTCACCTCCAAGTTATTCAGAAATGAAACCAATCTTAAACAGTAGAATTAAAAATATACCTCTACCAGGTTTCAGATTGATCACTGGGTGGCCAGAACACAGACGGAACTATATAACACTGCAAACAAGATAATAATGCACATTTGATTGAAAGTGTCAGTTGCTCAGTAGTGTCTGACTCTATGTCACCCCATGGACTGACCACCAGGCTCCTCTGTCCATGGAATTCTCCAGGCAAAAGTACTGGAGTAGGTACTTTTCCTTCTCTAGGGGATCTTCCCAGCCCAAGGATCGAACATGGGTTTCCCTCATTGCAGACTGACTCTTCACCATCTGACCCAGGGAAGGGCCCATTTGAAATGAACATAAAACATTCACCAAGACAGGTCATATCATGTGACAAGAAACAAAATTAAGAGATTTAAAATAATCAAAATCATGTAAGAAGTGACATCAGCAAGATAGAATGGGAGGTCATCCATTCTCCTTGTGCCTCCAGATACACTAATGCAACAACACATGGACCTATTCCCCAGGTGAGAAATCCAGACACCAGTTGAGAGTCCCCTGCACTCCAGGAGAATGTGAAACCAGCCACCCCGAAGCTGGTTGAAAAATCTGAACCTCCTTCTTACCACACAGTCACTCCCCTGGGCAAAGTGCCACACCACTGGGTGGGAACACCAAGCTCACAGCTTTTCCTGGGGAAAGAAAGGAAGGAAATGTGCTGTATTTCCAGTGTTCTGTCTTTTCCAGGGAATGCCCGTAAGAATGGTTGCTATGTTGCCTGAATCTGAATACTCACACGAGAGGACCCTAGGTTTAAGGCAAATAAAGATGGTAGCATGGATTTTCATGCACGTATTCAACAAGTAGAAGGGAAATAGTGGAAGCATTGGAAGCATTGACAAATTTTCCTTTCTTGGGCTACAAAATTCCTGAGGACTCTGACCGCAGCCTTGAAATTAAAAGATGCTTGCTCCTTGGAAGGAAAGCTATGACAAACTTCGGCAGCATATTAAAAAGCAGAGAGATCATTTTGCTGACAAAGGTCCATATAGTCAAAGACTTGTTTTTTCCAGTAGTCATGTACAGATATGAGATGTAAGAGTTGGACCATAAGGAAGGTGGAGCGCCAAAGAATTGATGCTTTCAAATTGTATTGCTGGAGAATACTCTTGAGAGTCCCTTGGACAGCAAGGAGATCAAACCAGTCAATCCTAAAGGAAATCAGTCCTAAAAAATTCATTAGAAGAATTGATGCTGAAGCTGAAGCTCCAATATTTTGGCCACCTGATCCAAAGAGCCAACTCATTGGAAAAGACCCACAAGCTGGGAAAGATTGAGGACCGGGGGAGAAGAGGGTAGCAGAAACTGTTATGCTTAGATAGCATCACTGACTCAATAAACACGAATTTGAGCAAACTCTTGGAGACAGTGAAGGACAAAGCAGCCTGGTGTGCTACACCCCACAGCGTTGCAAAGAGTTGTGTGGGACTTACCGACCGAACGATAATGACAAATCGACCATAGCCCTCACCTCAGCACGGGGTAAGCAGGCAAAAAATTTAAAAATCCCAGCTTCTCCCTGGGTTAGAGAAAACCGAATCCTGCGTTCATGTTCCAACTTTTTCAAAATGCTGGCCAAGGCTTTGGCCTCATTTACTCAGAGTGCTGAGGGTGCTTGAGCATACAGTGTTTTCTATCTCTACTGTATGTCATTTAAAGATTCGGCTTTATATATTCCAGATCCTGGTCCCTTGTTGGATACTGATTCATAATTTTTTCCTCCCAGTCTGCAGTTCACTGTATTAGTTTCTTATTGCTGCTCTAATAATAACCACAGACGTAGTGACTTTACACAAATACATTGCATTACAATTCTGGAGGTCTCATGTCTGAAGTGCGTCTCACTGGGCTTAAACTCAGGTATCAGTAGGCTGTTCTTTCTGAAGGCTGTTGGGGAGAGTTTGTTTACATTTTCCAGGTTCTAGAGGTTGCCCACATTCACTGATTTATAGACATCTTCTATCTGCAAAGTTAGTGATGCTAACTTAAGGCTTTCACACAAAACTTTCTGAATCTTTTCTGCTTCCTTCTTCCATTTTTAAATGATAATATCCTTATCTTAAAATCAGCTGATCAGCAACCTTAATTCTATCAAAATTTTAATTTCCCCTTGCCAAGCAACACATACATCAACAATGAATTTGGGGGTGAGAAAATAAACATATTTTTGTAACACTATTATTCTACCTACTACACTTTTCTTCTTATTCTCATACCTGGGGAACTTTACTTTTGCAGAATAAAGAAAATAACTTTGATGAAGTCCAAGTTATCAATTTTTCCTTTTATTGATTCTCTTTTTACTGTCATATCTAGAACTCTTTGCCCAAACCTAGATAGATCAGAAAAATTTCTATTTTTTCAAATGTGTTTATGGTTTTACATTTTATAATTAAGTTATTGATTCTGTTTGAGTTAGTCTTTGTGTAAAATGTGAGATAGGTGTTCTTTAGGAAGGTGTTCATTTGTATTTCTTATGAATATACAGTTAATCAAAAATCATTTTTGAAGTTTGTCCTTCTAATAAAGTGCTTTTGCAAATTTGTCAAAAATTGTTGGGACATATTTATTTATGTCTGTTTCTGAGTTCTTTGTTTTGTTCAATTGATTTATATGTCTGTCTGCTGATATCACATAATATTGATTATGTGCATGTTCATATGTGCTCAGTCCTGTCTGGCTCTTTGCAACCGCATGGACTATAGCCCGCCAGGCTCCTCTGTCCATGGGGTTTCCCAAGCAAGAATACTGGAGTGGGTTGCCATTTCCTCCTCCAGAGGATCTTCTCAATCCAATGATGGAATCAGAATCTCCTGCATCTCTTGCATTGGCAAGAGGATACTCTACCACTATACCACCTGGGAAGCCCTAAATAAAGGAGAGCAACTGCCCAATGTGGAGCTTGAGCCCATGACTTTGGGATTAAGAGTCTCATTGTCTACAGACTGAGCTAGCCAGGCAGGTATTGTTTGAAACAATATGAGACATACAACTTTTTCTACTTATGTTTCTTTATAAAAGTTGGTTTAGATACTGTATAGCCTGTAATTTTCCTTAAACATCTTAGAGTAAGTTTATCTTTGTCTACAACATAATTAATTTTTTAAATTTGAATTTATCCCTTTATTTCCACTCTCCAACATCACATACACACATACATGCCCACATCTAGACACTGCAGAATTTGTTTTTATATATTAAACAGACACCTTTGAGTTGTAATTCATCTGACAATTAGCATCACTGTTTACATAAATTTGGCAATAATCAATATTCCTTAGTGACTGTTACTTCTAAGCAATCTTGGTGTCCTCACATAAATCAACATACTGTTGGATATAAATACCTTCTTGATCCCACTTTATTTTTGAAATAGATTATTTTGAAAGAGATAACTTTATTTTTGAAATAGATTATTATGAAAGAGATAACTGTGGAAGTCATTTCCATGAATTTAATAGTGAGGTCATTCAGAAATTAATTCTGCACTTTCTCTCTGACCTTTCTAAAAAATACAATAATGACTTTGATATAATTCAGTTTTTTTTTTAATACCACCAGCTTCTGTTAAACAGATCTACTTCTTTACACTCAGAAAAGTGGAGCTGCTTCTTCCTTTATATGTCTGCTTTCCTAGTGAAAGATCTTGCCTGTCACATTCTTAGAATGCTTAGAGTACACACACACACACACACACACACACACACACACACACACACACACACACCCCCAATCCAATCCTGATAGCCGTTCTAATAATACCAAGTCTGCAGAATTTGCCTGTTCATAATTCTACCTTGGAGCTTCTTTAGCTCATCTCCTGGTTTCAGTTATGATGAATCACACCATGTATCCCAATTGAGATTAATTTCTACATTGTGTATTTATCTTTGTAATTGCTAGATATAGTCTAAACCCTGAATGTATAATGTCATAGTTTATAAGACAGACAGCATGAAAAACTCATTAGAAAAGACCCTGATGCTGGGAAAGGTTGAAGGCAAAAGAAGAGGGCAGCAGGAGGTGAGATGGTTGGGCAGCATCACTGACTCAATGGTCATGAACTTGGGCAAACTCCAGGATATAGTGAGGGACAGGGAGGCCTGGTGTGCTGCAATCCATGGGGTTGCAAAGAGTAGGACATGACTTAGTGACTGCATAACAACAACATGAAAAAGTCATAAATTTACATCTAAAGTGTAATGTACTTTGTAATTGTAATATGTAATGAACTTAGTTGAAGATCTCTCATTGTATGTATAACGTGTATCAAACATTTATAAACAATATCTGACATTAGTTTTAGGTCTTTAATCATTTTTAGTTTATTTTTGTATATGATGTTACAGAGCGTTCTAATTTCCTTGGTTTACATGTAGCTGTCCTGTTTTGTCAATACTCCTCACTGAAGAGACTGTATTTTCTCCACTGCATGTTCTTACCTCCTTTGTCACAGATTAACTGATCATGAGTGAGTGAGTTTATTTCTGAGCTTTCTGTCTTGTTCCATTGATCTATATATCTGCTTTTATGCCAGTACCATGCTGTTTTGATGATGATATCTTTGCAGTATAGCCTTAAATCAGGGAGCATGGTGGTTACTCTTGCTCTGTTGTTTCTTGAGATTGTTTTGGCTGCTCAAGATCTTTGGTGTCTCCATGCAAATTTTAAAGCTATTTGTTCTAGTTCTGTGAAAAATGCCATTGGTATTTTCATATGGATTGCATTGAATCTATAAATTGCCTTGGGTAGTATGGTCATTTAGCAAAAGTAATTCTTCCAATCCAATGTTTGTGTCATTTTCAATTTCTATCATCAGCGTCTTATAGTTTTTGAAATACAGGTTTTGTGCTTCCTTAGGTAGGATTCTTCCTAGGTTTTTTTTTTTTTAGTTTTGTTTTCTTTTTTGATGCAATGGTAAATGAGATTGTTTCCTTAATTTCTTTTTCTGATACTTTGCTGTTAGTGTATAGAAATGCAACAGATCCCTGTATATTAATTTTATAACCTGCAACTTATAAAATTCACTGATGAGCTCTAGTAGTTTTCTAGTGGTGTCTTTAGGGATTTTCTCTGTGTTGTACCATGTTATCTCCAAACGACATTTTACTTCTCCCATTCCAGTTTGGATTCCTATTATTTCTCTTTCTTCTCTGATTCTGTGGTCAGGACTTTCATAACTATGTTAGATAAAAATGGTGAGGGTGGGCATCCTTGTCTTGTTATTTTGTAATTAACTGTAAATGGAAGGAACCTTGACAATAGTATAAAAATTAATTAAAAATATATTTTGATGCTCATGCGGCCTACAACTGTTCTCTAGATTACTTTTTAGTGTACTGCATATATGCAAATATATTTGTAGAGTAGTTTGAAAGCAAACAAAAGATGTATTTTTAAAATATGGGGAATGATTATGATGATAATTAAGACAATTAATCTGATATTGTTGAAATGCCTAGGTGCAACTCGTACTTATTTTTAATGTGTATATTTTATTGACTAGGTGAATTGGATGTTAACTCTGCCATTAAGTAGAAGAGAAAAAGATTAGAGCAAATTTAAAAAGGAGAAAAATCTTATTTTGAAAATAAATAATATACTCATCTAAGATGCTTCTTTTTGGAATTTCTCAGGAAAGGAGTAACTGAAAATGCACAGGGTGGGTCAAAGTATGTTCCTGTCTCTTAAGGCACCATCCCACTCTGGGTCTAGCTCCATAAATACTCTTGTTCCTGGTGTACCGTCTTTTTCCCTCAAATTGCACATGTGTAAAGATCTCATACAACTGCTCCCAGCCATGGTGACTTTGGGGCTGTCATGAAGTGTCAGCAACCATGACGAGTATCAAGATGTGTCAAGAACTAAATAAAGACCAGGGACTGAATAAAGCACCTGGACACAGAAAACTATACATCATCTCCTTTGCTTCCTTTGTGAACGTTGGCATATACAGTGTATTTTTAGCAGGAAGGGATGGGATGATTTTGCTTAATGCTCGACAGCTGCTCATTAGGCAGATCAGAATGAGATAAGCAGAATGAGATACTGGTTAAAATTGCAGAGTAGGTGCCAGGAGTATTAGATTTCAAGTCTTGTTCACTAACCTTGGGTGACCTTGAGGATTTATCTTCCTCTTACTCTTCCAGGCTTCTCTAGACTTAGAGCTAAGGCAAGAACATTTTCCCAACATATCAATGACTTTAGCTGGAATTTGTAAAACTCTGAGGTTCTCGAAGTCACAGGTTTCTTTTAAAATCATTGCCCCCAAAGTATGTTATTGTGGCTATTCCATTTAGATATGAGTTTCATGAAGAATGAAATGTAAGATGGATATAGGAATGGAATTGTTGATAAAGTTTGATTTGGTAAAAATCTACCTTTGTTGATATTGGAATTTTTTTAAATCAAATAGTCCGCTAATGCTTACATTGTTGGGCTTCCCAGGTGGCTCAATGGGTACAGAATCCACTTGCAGTGCAGGAGACGCAGGTTTGATCCCTGAGTTGGAAAGATTCCCTAGAGGAGGGCATGGCAACCCACTGCAGTATTCTTGCCTAGAGAATCCCATGGACAGAGGAGCCTGGCGGGCTACAGTCCATAGGGTCTCAAAGAGTGGGACAGGACTGAAGCAGCTGAGCATGCACACACACTTACCTCACGTATGTTAGTCATTCGGTCATGTCCAACTCTTGATGATCCCATGGCCTTATAGCCTACCAGACTCCTCTGTCCATGGAATTTTCCAGGTAAGAGTGGGTTGCCATGACAAGCACACTTAACCTTGTCATTAAATAATTCTGTTTCACCTCAACCCAATTAAATGCATCCAAATATGATATGCACAATCAAATGCAAGCATATACTATGGTCAGATTGAGTAAAGGTACTCAGTTGCAAAGTTCAATAATTTTCTGGTTATCCACCATTCAGTATTTTTTCATCTAATCACTCTTTCTCAGCTAGAGAGATGAGCTGTTCTTTCAGGTTGCGACTTCTAAAAAAAAAAAAAAAAAAATGAGACTTTCACTTATTCAATTATTGAGGTTAGCAAAATGAATAAATTTCATTGTCAGTATTTAAAAATATTTTTGGTCTATAACCTGAGTTTCTTTTTCAGACCTTTGAATTATAAGACAATAACTTAATGATAAGATGAAAACAGCTTCTTTCAAAGAAATTACTTTACATTCCAGCACGTCAGGAGTTCAAAAGAGTTTTGTATTTCTTCAATAGTGATGACTGTGGTGAGTGTTTCACTGTAGACTGTTCATTTTCAGTATAATATTGACAATATTGATCTGATTGCTGGAAAATGTATAATTTGACCTTAGCTTGTTAACATATAATTTTTAAAGTAGTGTTGTCCTCTTTCGTGTTTTACCACTTGTAATGGTAATTGTAATGAGCACTATTTTAAAAAATCCTGGTAGTGAAAACATGGTACAATTGTAGTCTGATCCATGTAAATGGACTTGGTGATGGTCTCTGATACAGCTGATCACCTGGAGAACCACGGGGATCCTGAACACTGAGCCAGGCTGATCTGTATCCTGCTGAGAATAAAGGGGCAGGAGGAGAAGGGGACACACAGAGGATGAGATGGTTGGATGGCATCGCCGACTCGATGGACATGGGTTTGAGTAAACTCCGGGGGTTGGTGATGGACAGGGAGGCCTGGCATGCTGCGATTCATGGGGTCGCAAAGAGTCGGACACGACTGAACGGCTGAACTGAACTGAACTGAGAATAGAGAAGCCAATGTTGGCTGTCGGTTTCCACAAATAAGTTGCCATGGTCAGCATTTATGATTCCAATGAGCTTCTGCTGCCAGCGTCTGAGATGCTGTGGGCCTATGCCAACGTTCGGACGGAGTCTGTGCCCGAGTTCCTCGGGACATTCATCTCCTCAGTGCATTTCTGTGCACAGATGTGACTCACTGTATACGTTTCCATTGCAATGGGTGACACAGTAATAAAGCCATTTCTTCTTTAAACAACTGTTTTTATCAATCCCCTCCAAGAAAAACATAGTGTAAAATGCACACACAAAACCAGATGCCAACGCTGTAAGTTTTCCCCCAGAATGCAGTTCAGGTTCCCACAGTCCATGAAGATGCAAGAAAAAATGACACCAAGAAATACACATGATGGTCAGTCAGCACATAATCAAGTGATGATAATGAAGCTAGATAAACTGTCACAGCCTGTGAATAAGTCATAGGTCAAATTCATTTTATCTTTTGCTTCAATTCAAGTTGGTTTTTAGTCCTGAAGCCCACAAAGGGGAAATGCCTTAACAATTCCTAGCCTGTGGTCAATATGGGTAGAAGAGGGGGTATAGCATCGTGTACTAGTGAGGAACATTTGAGGAAAGTAAAATCTGTACTTTTGGCAATACATTTTCCTCTAGAAGATAAAACCAGTCAATATTTTGGAAATATTTAAGTCTTCATTAAAACATTGAGCTTTATCTGATCTTGGTAAAACTAATTCTTGCAGCAAAAGTCAGCCATTATCTTTTTTTTTCCCCACAGAAAATTCATGTAGAATATAAACTAACTTCTTAATGAAAATCTGGTTTCAGCTAACCACAGAGGGTGAAAAAAGTAAAATAAGTTAACTCCTCTCTGCTAGAGCTAGCTTTTTTTTCCTTTGAAAAATACCCCCTGCTCCCCAGGGGGTAGCAGGTCTCTCTGAGAGTTCTCTCTGAGAACTGTGTTTTCCCCAAGAAGAGCCCTGAAGGATGTGTGGACCAAGGGACTTTGTTTCTGGACCAGATATGACCGGGAGACAACAATTAAACTCAGACCGAGTAAGCTCATGGGTTGACCAGCTGTCCATTTTGTATCTGTTGCTGATGTTTGTTGCTGTTGTTTGGTTCTAAGTCATGTCCAACTCTTTGATACCACACGGACTGCAGCCAGGCTTTCCTGACCTTCACTATTCCCTGAGTTTCAAACAAGAATTCCAAACAAGAGTCTCCAAGAGATGGAGTTGAATTCTGTTCCCCTTGAGTGTGGCCTGGATTCAGCCACTAATGAATGGCAAATTTGATATATGACACTAATGAGATTGGGCTATAAAAAGATGGTGAACTCTGCCTTGAATTCTCTTGCTCTCTCTCACTGAGGGGAAGCAAGCTGTCCTGGCTTTGAAGCAGCCCCCCTGTGAGGCCCATGTGGTGCAGCCCTAAAACTTCTGGTCAACAGCCAGAGAGGAACTGAGTCTGCCAACAACCCCAGTCTTGAGCTTGGAAGCACAAACCCCTCATCCTAGTTGAATCTTTGGATGAGTGTACCCCAAGGTGAGAATGTGACTGAAACTTTGTGAAAGACCTTGAGTCTGAACCATATAGATGAGAAGCTCTTAGGGTCTTGGCTTTCAGAAACTGTGTGAGATAATGCATATTTATTATTTTAAGATGTTGAGTTCAGTTTGGGGGTAATTTGTTACATAGCAATAAAAAACGATACAATTGGTTTCCGTGTAATAGTGGTAAAACTCTTGTATCCACATCTCCAGCCTGTTCTTTTATCAGCTTCTTTTAAAGACATCCCCACCCCTCCCTGTGACTTGACCAATTCTAATTTCCAAAGACTGTCTTTGGTCCCCTTTTCTTCTTACTCCAAAACCTTAAGTGATCTTATTTGCCTGTATAGCTTCAAAAACCAATCAAAACTTACACATTGACATCCATTATCTTGACCAAGGTTTTTCAACTGTGGAACTTTCAATATTTTGGATAGGATCAACCTTGTTGGGAGGAACTCTCCAGGGTGTTGTAAGATGTTTAACAGCATCCCTAACCTCTGTACTCTAGATGCCAGGAACAGCCTCCAATCCCTCAGTATTGACACCAAAAATATCCCCAGGTTATTGCCAACTATAATCCCCAGGATGGGAGTCAATAATATAGTTTTCTGAGGGTAACTGTTCTAGACCTTTGTGCAGAGATTCAGATGCATAGATCTATCTACCTATCTAAGGTTTATTCAGGGTTTCCACTTGCATAGTAGTCTAGAAGATGAGAATACCAGATTACCTTACCTGCCTCCTGAGAAACCTGAGAAATGTATGCAGGTCAAGAAGCAATCATTAGAATTGGACAAGGAACAACAGACTGGTTCCAAATTGGGAAAGGAGTATGTCAAGGCTGTGTATGTCACCCTGCTTATTTAACTTATATGCAGAGTACATCATGTGACATGCCTGGTTGGATGAAGCACAAGCTGGCATCAAGATTGCCAGGAGAAATATCAATAACCACACATATGCAGATGATACCACCTTTGTGGCAGAAAGCAAAGAGGAATTGAAGAGCCTCTTGATGAAGGTGAAAAAGAAGAGTGAAAAAGCTGGCTTAAAACTCAACATTTAAAAAACTAAGATCATGGCATCTGGTCCCATGATTTCATGGCAAATAGATAGGGAAACAATGGAAACAATGACAGACTTTATTTTCTTGGGCTCCAAAATCACTGCAGATGGTGACTGCAGCCATGAAATTAAAAGATGCTTTCTCCTTGGGAGAAAATATTTGACCCAACCTAGAAAGCATATTAAAAAACAAAGACATCATTTTGCCAGCAAGGGTCCATCTAGTCAAAGCTATGGTTTTTCCAGTAGTCATGCATGGATATGAGAGTTGGACTATAAAGAAAGTTGAGCGCTGAAGAATTGATGCTTTTGAACTGTGGTGCTGGAGAAGACTCTTAAGAGTCCCTTGGATAGCAAGGAGATCCAACCAGTCAATCCTAAAGGAAATCAGTTTTGAATATTCATTGGAAGGACTGATGCTGAAGCTGAAACTCCAATACTTTGGCCACCTGATGTGGAGAGCCGACTCATTAGAAAAGGCCCTGATGCTGGGAAAGATTGAGGGCAAGAGGAGAAGGGGGCAACAGAAGATGAGATGGTTGGATAGCATCACTGACTCAATGGACATGAGTTTGAGCAAGCTCCTGGAGGTTGTGAAGGACAGGGAAGCTTGATGTTTTGCAGTCCATGGGGTTGCAAAGAGTCGGACACGACAGAGTGACTGAGCGACAGCAGCAACTTCACCACAGCCAACTTTGATGTTTGGCATTGCCTTCTCGTCATTTTGTTGTTAAGCCCATTTTTGTGTTGGTTTATTCCCTATATCACTGCCTTTGCACATGCCTCTCCTGCCTAGAATGTGATCTGCTTTCCTCTTTATCTTGTTTATTCTAAGTGAAGTGAAGTGAAGTTGCTCAATCGTGTCCGACCCCATGGACTGTAGCCTACCAGGCTCTTCCCTCCATGGAATTCTCCAGGCAAGAGTACTGGTAGTGGGTTGCCATTTCCTTCTCAAATCTCATCTAAAATGACACTTCTTCACGGAAGCCCTCTCTGATTGCCACAGACTGGGATTAGTCCCTCTATCATGAGCTCAGGCAGTTTCTGCCTCTCCTTTTTAAGAGTTACAATTATCTTTGGAAATTTGAGTGTTCGTCCCAACACCAAGAATTTTAGCTTCATCAGTGAGAGTATCTGTCCATATTCCTTCACCTTTATATAGTTTATACCTATGTAGTGTGTTTTCACCAGTTTCCCTGATGGGAAAGAGTCTGCCCGCAGTGAGGGAGACCCGGGTTCAATCCCTGGATTGGGAAGATGCCCTGGATACGGGAGTGGCAACCCACTCCAGTATAGGACAGAGGAGCTTGGTGGGCTGCAGTCCATTATGTGGCAGAGTTGAACATGGCCAAGTGACTAACACTTTCACTTTCATGTTAAACTTTAGGTTTGAGTCACTATTCTTCTAAGAGACAAAGCACATTATTGAAATAACAAAATTCAAAACTGCTATCAGAGTTAATGAACTAACTGGTGAAACTACACACAACATAAATAGCAATATATAAACAAATAAAAGTGAACTTTGATTCTGAAAAGTGTCAAAATACTTCAGTTTTAAAAGTGTAAATAAAAATGCTTTCTTTTTACCAGAAATTATAGTACAACAGATATAGTTAAGGACACTAAAATATTCTATGTAGCTAAATGTAATGTAATAATTAAAATTTAAGAAAACTGACATATATATGACAAAGTATTATTATTTTTATATTTAAAGAATTTTAAAAAGAAGGCAAATTATTTGTTTCTAATAATGAAAAAAAGAGAATATATAAAAATCAGAAATTAACAATAAACAGTATTTGAATGAAAACAATAATACATTCTGGTTTTAAAATAGCAAAACACTGGGAATCTATATATCCAGTGTAGAAGACTAATTAAAAACCTGTGTCTCTCTAAAATAAAATTTTATTCGGAAAATAAAACTGAGACTATAAATCTATATTTGTTAACAAGGAAGTATATGTGTGTTTCTAAATACACATTCCAACACATATATTTTTTCACACAGTTAAGTGAAAAAAAGGAAGTTTACAAAATATGGATATTAGTATGACCATTTTCATAAGAATGTGTGTTTTGCGTGTGTGTCCCGTGAAACATGGTAGTGTGGGGATGATGTTTGGACAATGGATTTCTGTTATTACTTTATGGACTGCTTATGATGCATATCTATTTTGTTTACAATCAGAAGAAAAATGCTAGATTATTTCAGAAAAATAATAAAAAATAAACTTAAAGATCTTAAATGTTTGTCCCATGAAATAAAATGTATTTTAAGAATTTTAGCCCCAAGGATCTTTATCCTGGAGATATTGCTTCTTTAAAAAAAATAAAGAAGAATCTCTGCTGCTGTATCCTATCTAAAGCTTTCTTCCATAGCTTCTAACTCCAATGCCAGCTTTCAATAGTGTAATCCTGCATATTTATACAACTATCAAAATTCAATTTAGAATTTTAAACCTTCCTAAAACTCATCCATCACATTAGTAAAGAAAATTGGGTTATGCCTTACATCCCAAATGAAAATTAAAGCCATCTGCTAATTCCATAGCAGACTTCACCTAACTGTTTTGCAAAAGCATGTAACTTGAGTAAGAAGAAAAGAAGCAAACAGAGTCTCAGATCTTCTTTAATCTTTGTCTGAGCACCATGCGCTCGGGACCCGGCCATCAACAGAGGGGAGTCTTTTGCACAGGGGACTTCTTCACAAAATACACTGTCTTGTTTGTCCCTGAATTTTGTTTCGGTTTCATCATGATTAGCAAATGAGCTGGACTTTAGGCGGCTCAGAGGCAGACTGTTAAACCACTGCCTTATCTTTCTTTTGCCACAGATTTTCTGCTGAAGCCTAAGGGCCAAATTTAGAGAGGCAGATTTAACAGATGTGCTCATAAAATTGAATGCATACCTGTCCTGCCTATCAAGGAGCCCTCAAAAATTTCCCCTTCCACAGTGTTCTGATTTTCTTGTCCTGCCTATAAAGGTCCCAGTAGGGAAAGTTTCTACCCCATCTTCTGAGCAGGCTGGCAGCTCTAGCTTTGAGACTGTATACAATGAGGTCTTTGCAAATCAGCCCAAGTTACATCATGTCAACTTCAAATGAAATCATAACACAAAAACAAAACGTTCATAAATTGAGAGAAATTACAGAGCACCAAATGAGATACAAGAATTTTATCTCCTCATTTGTATATTCCTGTTTCCTTGTCTATAAACATATGTTTGTGCATGCTGTGTATTGATAGATTAACATATAAAATTACAACTTTGCATTCGTAAGACTGTAGTTAAGGTTGTCTCCACATTTATATTTCTCAGGTTTTTTATCTGAATCATAAACATCCTCTCCGGGCTGAAACTTTGGCATAGGGTGAAAAACTAGAAGTGTGTTCATCTTTCTCCTAAACATGAAATGAATTTCGTAGAAATGCTTAGATCTTTTTCAATATTTTTTTAGTTGACCTAATAAAAACATCCTTTAAAAAATGTATACATAAAAAATGTTAACAATGATTTCAAACAGAAAACAAATAGAATGTTTATTTTCTATATTAGGAAGAATGGAGCATGTGGTTTTAAATCTAACAATACTTTTCAAAATTTTATGATCTTCTGACTAGAAAAAATAATGTTAATGGCATTTCAAGTTAAACACTTTTTAAAACTCCAAAAACAACAGTAGAAGCCTACTTAACTTTTGGCAAGATTATTAAATATTGTTTATGACATAACTGACAATGTTCCCTTCTAAATGATGCTAATAAAATAATTAGGAAGGCTGTTAAATTATATAATCACACAGTTTTTAAAATGTACTATTTTAGATGTAAAGAGTCAATCAAGTTTATCAAGGGTGTTAACATTATTTTGAAGCTAAGTGAATTCAATGTCCTGCTTTGAAGTAAATGGCTTAAAAGGTTTATAAATTTGAGAAGATAATAAAACTTTAAAAGTCAAATTTATTTACTGGTTAGGTTATTTATTATATATTATTGAAATTTGCATTATTCTCATGGCAGTCTGGGCACTAATTACTTTGACCAAGTTGCTTGTTTGTTTGTATAGATATTCCTTTTATTGATCAGAAAAATGTGTTTTGAAAATTAAATCTCTAACAACAGTGAGTTAAATACAAAGTAAATGATTTTCGAATCACACAGAGTCTATTACTTAAGAATATTTGTAAGTCTTTTTTTTACGATACTTTCCAAACATTCTCCAAAAAACCTTTCCTTTCTATTTGTTTTACATTTTGGAAGTGAGAAAAATGTGTATTTTGTGGAATGTCGGACGTATGTTTATTCACAATTAGCTGTGAAGCATGTGGAGTAAATTTTCCTTACGGAACACAATGTTACAAGTTCAGATTGGGAAATATATGGCTGAAATGCTTTGAGGGTTTGCACATTGAATTTGAAAAATCCTTCATGATATTTGGTGATTCTGAGTTCAGTTACAGCTATGCAAACACACACACAGTATATCAGAGCGTGGAGGGGGAAATAAATGAGCAATTGTCCAGAGTTGTAAACACAAACTTTTGACTTATCACTCCCATGTTGCTAAGTTATGCGCTGGTACCCAAAGGCTCTGTTTTCCTGTAGCCTGACTTCTGCTGCTGCCGTGGTCTCCTGGGAGCGTGAAGGTACGTGGGCTCCACTGCCCTGGAGCCTACAGCATGTATGATTTAGTTCCCCTGCATCCGTCAACACTCACCATGCTGCGCTTTTGGACCTGCTTACACTTCACTGCCTAGCAGCAAATGCTTCATGGCATCATTCCCTGTAGACTTGATCAGACTAAGTCACTCGCCATGCAAGCCGGGAGGCTAGCGATGGGTCTGAACCAGGAAGAACCAACAGATCTAACACAGGGCAGAGACTGACATTACTCAAGATGCTGAGCTTATACTTTATTTCCTGCTCTGTAAAATATACATTTCACATACTTCGCTTCCCTACTGCTTTTTTTTGGGGGTGGGGTGGTGGGGGGGGCATAAACATTTCCATTTTTTAATTTTTTTTTTTTACATCAAGGTAGCACTTTACAAATACAAATGATTCTAAACTTGGTTTATTCATACCCTGAAGTTTTCAACAGGAAAAGTAGATGGTTTCTGAAGTCTTTATTCCTCTTTTTGAAATGGGTAGGCATTTTGGAGAAGGAAGGATTTCTTTAATACATGTAATAGGCCCTTGAAATTCAGAAAATAAAGATTATTATCCCTTTTTTTTTTTCCTACCTGTCCTTTCATCCAGGAATAATGGAAGAACAGGTTGAAAAAGGTCCTGTCCAAAATGGTGTGTGGCATACGGACCCACTGACAGTAATTCAATAACTGAATGCAGGAGTGAATGCATAAATCCACAAGAGAGGTATTATCTTTTTAGGAGGTAGATGGCCATTTTACCCACTCATCTCCTGGAAATATTCCTTTTTAAATTAACTTTAATTAGGATACAGTTGCTTTTCAATGTTGTGTTCGTTTCTACTGTAGAGAAAAATGAATCTGCCATACATATACACACATCTTCTCCCTTTGGATTTCTTTTCCACTCAGGTCATGTCTTAATATGACTTCTCTTAAGCAGAAAACCCATCACCTGGCATTAGCGTGGTTTATTTTTTATCACATCACTGTGAAATTTAAAGTGACTGCCTAACAGTCTGCTGTCCTTTCCTGCTCTAACTCCTGGTTATCTCACCTGTTAACAACAAACCTGGACTCTATAATATGAGTCATATTTCATATTATATATAATATATTTATATATTATATATATATATTTTTACTATATATTAAGTAAAGTATTAGCATACTTAAAGTATTATTCAGACTTACGGTATCATGACACTGTCAGTGTTTCTTAATACCAAAGCTACGTCGCACTCTTAACTTGTATTTTGACTACATGCAACCACTGCTCCTATTACAGTCTAATCTTCCAACCTTCTGTTTTTTTTTTTTTTTTGGTTTGGTGTATTTTTTAATTTAGAATATACCCATATTTGCATTATCTACAGAACTCTCTCCCACAAAGTAGGGGCACAATAAACAGGTGTTGAATGAAGAGGCTTTCCTCCTCTTTACACAAAGAATTCTCTGAGTTCCAAAATCTTAAGAACTTTTAAAAGGTATTTCCTAATACACTGATGGACTTCAATATGCTATATTAAATTCCTGTGTTATAACAGGTATTCAAGCAAAGCAAACAGTCGTGTGAGTTTATATAAGCAAGGATTCTGTGAGTCTTTATTTGCTTGATGTTTAGTTCCTAAAGACATAAGAACTTCTATATTGGGTCAGAACTGTGGTCTTGGATAGTATTTCAGAGTATTTTATATCTGGAAGTGGTACCAAGACATCAATTGTAAGAAGACACAGCTGTCCTCCCAGACATTAGAGGTGTGTTCCAGAACACCTTACTTTTATTCAATAACCTATTATGAGTCCTTCATACTTGAAACTATGTTTTGGAATCATTTGTTTAAATACTATGAAATTGAAAGCGTTAGTCTCTCACTTGTGTCTGACTCTTTGTGACCCCACAGACTGTATGTAGCCCACCAGGATTCTCTGTCCACGGGATTTCCCAGGCAATAATACTGGAGTGGGTTGTCATTCCCTCCTCCGGGGATTCTTCCCAACCCAGGGATGGAACCTGGGTTTCCTGTACTGCAAGCAGACTTGTTATTGCTGAGCAGGGAAGTGCCTTAAATACTATGCCAGATCTCTTGTGTATGCTACTTGTTATACAAAGAGCATTTTACGTACCATATAAGTAATGCAGTCAATACTTAAGCACTACATCAGTAGTACCGAATATCCATGTATAAGACTATAAATAGTTTGGTTATATATTTTTCTCCAAGTTGAACTCCTTTTAAGTTTAAGAGAGTTCCTAATTCTAACAAAGTCTGCTAACAGCCTGATGACATCCTTCATGGTTTCAGAAATTTCAGTTCTATCGCTTTCCATCCTTCTCTTTCTAAACTGAAGAAATCTCATCTTTCTATTGTGTCCTCATAGAGAAATAACCCTGTACCATTCCACTTTTTAAAATTTTGAGTCATCTTACAGGCTCCAAACTGAAACAACAAAAAAGGAAGGTCTATGTAATTTAATTTCACAGAAGTCAAGAAAATTGCACCCCTGATATAATTTGGCAAAGATAGCCTTTGAAATCACTTTGACAATCACTGTACCCCAAGACTTAGAGGAAATCAAGGTAACGCTCACAGTTGCTTTCACCATCATATTTCTGGTTCACCATTGCCATCAATGGCTGCATCAGAGGCACAATCTGCTACCAATACTTCTTCAGACACTATCAGCAGTCAGAAGATCAGCAATGATTTCTGCCCCTCTGACACTAGAGTGTAGGGGCACACTAGTGCTGCTCACTACTACAGACTTATTTAATGTGTCCAATGTCAGACACCTGTACAGATTCACTCATCAAGACATGTTCTGGCATAGACACTGAGGCTGAAGTAACGTCAGAAGCTGAAACAGCATCTGGGACTGTGCACTCTGCTAAAGACACTTCTTCTTTGGTTCCACCTGAGTCCAGCACTTGCTCAGGAGTGGTGACCCTCTCAGATACATGTGCTTCTTTCATAATGTCTGAGCACTGAACATGCTCTATAACAACATTCTGGATGGCATCTTGGATTACAAACTGAGCCTGGGTCATTGGGAAGAAAGTTAGACACAGTTATGTCTGAATCCACAACACCTGAAACAAAACATCTCTTGTACTTCCACAACAACTGGATCACCATCCATGAGTGTAGCATTAGCTCTCATGGGACTGTTGTGATGCTCACATGGGAATATATGAGAAGTGTTCTGAAAAACTGTGGCATCAAAAAAACGAGCTTGGCTCTTGTGGGTGTAACTCAAGTCCATCTTTATCCATGGCCATTAATTCTCATCAGTCAGAACTCCTGATGGGTATGTGGGTGGCCGCTGATGGTGGCCTCCTATACTTCTTTTGAATGTCTTCCTCTGCTAGCAAATGAGTCTATTCTGCCTCCCCACCATCTTGGATTTACAGATGGCATTTGCAAAGACCAGCATCAGAGTCTATATATTTTTTAGCCCATCTGTATATAAAGATGGCCACACATAAAATGGCAAACACAGTGGCTACTAAGAGGAGGATCTTTATTTGACAACTAAGTGTCATTCACTCTTAATATCATTCTCCAGAAAGAGAAAAGGCCAAGAAAATTCAATATTCTTCACAACTTAATCTAATCATCGCTCCTTTTTACTGAATATGAACAGAACTCCATAGAGGCGCCTGCAGAGACTCCACGTTGGATTCGGTCGCTGATCAAGTTTATGACTGAAAGCAAACTGGAGAAGATCCTATGAAAGCAAACATTGGATGAAACTCTCAGACTCAGGCTTTTGTGATGCTGTCTCCTCCTCCAGATGCGGGAAACAGGAACTCTCCTGCCCAGCAGAGGGCTGCTCATCTGGTGAGGGAAAACTCCAAGACCTAGTCGAGGAAAGAAGAATGTGTTTATAAAGGAATTGTAGATGCCTTCTAATAAATCTGGATGTGCTTAACAAAATCCCCAAGGAATACAAAAAAGTCTGGATGTGTTTTCTCAAATAACTATTTAAAGCATATTAGAGTATTTTAATTGCACTGGGGAGTTTTCAAAGCATATCAGGACAAAACAGCGGAGTAGAGGCCCCAATATGCTAATGAATAGATAGCTAGACCCCTGAAATAAACCCGCAACACTCCATTAATCAGGCAGTAATTGAATTGGCACAGCGCTTTTGTGCAAACTACATGATAATTGAAAAACCAAACCTGGCAGCGGTGAGGGTAAGGTTGTCCACACTGGGGTATAACAGGGCATCCTCGTTCCTGTTGTAGGTGGGCAGCTAGCTCCCTTGTCAGGCGGTTTGCATGGGGAGAAAGCTGGCTGCTCTCTGAGTCCAGGCTAACTCTGTCTCCTGCTGCGATGGCCTTTTAGGTGCGTGATACCCAGTGGCCAAAAGCACGACCCTATAGAAACACATGTAATGGCTGATATGCTTTCCTCTGTTACCTAAAGACATCTGCCAATTAATGTGATTATAAAATAATAGTGAGGAACAGATGTTTCATTTGCTAATTTTATATCTGACTGTTTGAAAGCTAGCTACCTGGGGATTTAACTGGCAAACACTACTTTGCTTACCAGAAAAGAAACAATGCGTGTGTTTTTTCCCCCCCCACACACAGCTGATATGGTATAATTCTGGATATTAGTTGTCTGAGTAAGAGCTCAGTGAGAGGGAGACTGATTGCTTCTAAGTGAAGAGAAGAAAAATAGCATTTTAAGCCTTTTTACTGCAAACAAAACATTAAGGATGTTGCTATACCAAAAAAAAAAAAAAGCTGTTGTAATAAAAGAGTTTTTCTTGTCATACTGTGATGACAATGGGTGGAAACAAGATGTAGATAAAATAAAGATTGACATGAGTTTTTCATCTAGAACTTTAAAACAAATCATATTGAAAAACCTGAAGACTTTGTATGTTTGTCAAACCTTTAATTATACAGGTAAAGTGTAGAGAGGCCTTCCCAGGTGATGCTAGTGGTAAAGAACCTCCTTGCCATTGCAGGAGACATAAGAGATGCAGGTTCAATCCCTGGGTCTGGAAGATCCCCTGGAGGAGGGCATGGCAAACCACTCCAGTATTCTTGCCTGGAGAATCCCTTGGACAGAGGAGCCTGGTGGGCTACAGTCCATGGGGTTGCAAAGAGTTGGACATGACTGAAGCCACTTAGCATACACCTACAAAGTGTAGAGAACATGAAATCATGGGGAAAGAGTGAAATTTGGGGATCTAGAGAGATATATTAAGAAACTTAGAAAAAATATATAAAATAATAATTTAAATATTTTATTCTTATTACTCATTTTCTTCTCCATTGAAGGTGCATGCATTGTGAAATATACTTTATATATTTTTTCTTAGTCTTGACTCTTAACCTGAGTCAGGTCCTTCATAAGGTGGTGGCCCTTCACTGTCTGTGTCCCCAGAAGCTCCCTCTAGGTGGAAGTTTCTTTTCCTATTCATACTATTAAATATGAGCCTTTATTAAGGAAAGAACTTGTATTTGGGTACTGGTTATGCCCCTAGCTCTATTCATACTAGGCAAGTTACCTAACCACTCTGCTCGCTTTTCCTGCCTGTCCAAAGAGGAATTTGTATAAGATTAGGGTTTCAGAACCTTTTAAAATTTATGCCCTTTTTATGAAAGTAAAACCCATAGTTTTACTTTAACATTTTCAAATTTATAAAATAATATATATAGCAGGATTTAAAGAACTCCCAAATCAAGGTTATATAGAAAATGGCTTTATTTTCAAATCTCGACTCCTCCCAAGCTTCAGAGAAGTTGCAAAGCTTACCTAAAAGCCATCCAGGGACAGGCGTTACTCTCTGCTGGTCAGGACACGACCTCAGGACTTTGACAGTGATGCAGTTTCCACATGCCAGACTGCCTTGCCGTCCTCAAAACCTCTTACTTGGAAATTGGACTTGGTTGTCAGTAAAAGTACTTTCTTTTTCATTGTAGGATAACCACTTTACAATGTTGTGCTGGTTTCTGCTACACAATGATGCGAATCGGTCATAACTATATGTGTATTGTGTGCTCAGCTGCCTCATTCATGTCCGACTCTTTGTGACCCATGGGCTGTAGCCCGCAGACTCCTCTGTCCGTGGGATTTCCCAGGCAAGAACACTGGAGTGGCTTTCCATTTCCTCCTCCAGGGAATCTTCCCAACCCAGGGATCGAACCCACATCTCCTGCACTGGCAGGCAGGTTCTTTACCACTGAGGGAAGCCCATAAGTATAGTAAACATATTAATATGTAAAATGTTTCTCAATTTGCACTTAATGTAACTGAACACTAGCCTGTGTCCACCACTGACCACCAACTCAAAAGACTGCACCTATGCTACCGACTGTGTCTTTCTTTTGTAAAACAAAGCAAACCCCAAATATCTGAGAGTTGCTTTTCTTATCTGGGGCTCTTCTGAAGAGGTACTTGCTTTCACTTTTTTATCTCAAGTGTTAGAGGATGAGTTTTATTTTCTTGTCCGGCCACTGGCTCTTTTCATGCTGGCGATTCCAGTTCCCTCTGCATTGGACTGCCTCAGAAGTTACACTTTCATCTCTAGCCCTAGTACTTCTAAGCATATCCAGAACTGAACTTACCCACTCCAGACTGGACTTTGACCTTGGTATGTTGACTCCGAATGAACAGGCTTGGACTCATTTTCAAAGCATTGATTCCTCCTCACTTAACTCCTTTGTTATCTCTTTATATCTTATGTCCAACACATCCAACTTGAACTCCAAATCATAACTCTTGTTTTCCCTTGTCTCCTGTTGCTTCTTGTCTACACTTCCGAAGTGGCCCCCAGGGTCTCTGCTTCCATTCCCAACTGTGCAATCAATGTACCAGAACTGATTGATTGATGTTGTTCAGTTGCTCAGTTGTTTCTGACTCTTCATGACCCCATGGACTGCAGCATGCCAGGCTTCCCTGTCCTTCACTGTCTCCCAGAGTTTGCTCAATCTCATATCCACTGAGTCGGTGATGCCGTCCAACCATCTCATCCTCTGTCGCTGCTTCTCTTCCTGCCCTCTGTCTTTCCCAGTCTTTTCCAATGAGATGGCTCTTTGCATCAGGTGGCCAAAGTTTTGGAACTTCAGTATCAGTCCTTCCAAAGAATATTCAGGGTTGATTTCCTTTAGGACTGATGTAGACCACCAGAATTGATAGTTCCTTTGCAAATGTAATCATGCATCCCTCCTCCAGACCCATTTAAAAACCTATGAGCTGCTTTCCACTGTGGTTATAATAAAATAATAAAGAATAAAGTCATTAAACCAAGGTCTAGTCCTGATTTACCCCACCTCTTTTTCCTTCTTCCCATCCTCCCGTGCTCAATGAGTCACTTCCTCAGACACCACCACATCCTCTTGGCCAGCAGGGGCCAAGTGGCCTGTAGAACCAATGTTTTCCAACCCTTTTGCTTGCCGCCGTCTTCCCTGGACCATGTGTGTGCTTGATTTCTTTCATCCTTTCAGTTTCAGCTCAAAGATAATTTCCTCAAAGAGTCCTTTCCTGTCTTCACAAGCTCCCCCATCCCATCCCGTCCCAATTGTTCCTGCTAATTTCTTACATATAGCTTATCAGGATCTCCACTTCTCTGGTTCATCTGTTTACATTTTTATGATTTGTCTCCCACTGCAAGAAAGTACCTTCTGTGAGAATAGGGACTTTGGCTGTCCTTTTTCCTGCCACACTCCCAATGCCTAGGACAATGCTCAATCTATACTCATGAAATGGATAAAAAAAAACATGTTTCCACTGACAGCATATGCTTGCAGTCTGTGCGACTGTTGGGGAGAGACTAGCTCAGTGGTAGACACAAGCTAAGAGTCTGGGTCTTTTCCAAGTGTTTTCAGAAACAAAGAAATCAATAACCAACCCAAAGTTACCATTTCTTTTTCTAAAAATGAAAGAAAGAAACTCAGTTTTAACACAACTCCCCATCAATCAAATTTGACTCCATGGAAACAGAAGAAAGTCAATCTATTTTAAAGTAAGAATAAAATAAAAATAAAGAAACTTGTGGTTCAGGGACTGCCAAATTTTTGCATAAAGGGCCAGGCATGTAAGCATATTTTAGGCTTCGCAGGCTCCCTCTACGGTCTGTGTTGTAACTACTCATCCCTGTTGTCACAGTGAAAGATGAGCTGAAGATAAATGGGAGGGTGTGCTTGTGTACCATTAAGTCTTTATTTATTGACACTGAAATGTGAATTTCATGCAATTTTCAGATGTCATGAACTATTATTCACTTTTTTATTTTTTCCAGCATTTTAAACTGTAAAAATATACTTAGTTCATGCATAATATAAAAATCTGCAGTGGACCGGATCTGACCTGCAGGTCACTTTGTCACCCTCTCTTTTACAAATGCTAAACTGTCCCTAAATTTTCTGACTTGCTAAGAATTGATGGTTGCCTTCACCTAGCGCTTTCTAGAGTTTCTCACTCTGTGTGTAGAGTCTGGATCTTCTGAAGGCATTTGCATCTCTGGCTTTGTTGCTAAGAATCCTCCTTGAGTGTCAAAGTCATGAATTGGTTTAGATACTACAAATGATTTTATTTCTCGATAACTTTCCTGTCTTAGTTTTCCCCATAGATGGGCTTTATTTTCTTAAGATTATTCTCATACATCAGTATTAGCCTGCAAACGTTCTACACCATTCTACCCTTGGTTATTCTACTCTATACTCCTCTGTTGTATTCCATTATTCCTTCCTCCCCAGTGAGACGCTAGGGGTTGGGATGTGGAGAGAAAGAAATAAAACATCACCCTTGTGATCTCAACAAGAAGTTCCTCTCTCCTTATGACTGCTTAAAATGAATCACAGAATTTCAACTAAAACACACTTGCAATGGCAGTTTGCCTACTATGGTTTCTTTAAAAAAAAAATTGTCAGCTATGTATTCTTATATCTTTCTTTCTGAGGACAATTTCTCCCTAGTCCTCTTTTCCCTGGATAAACATACCACCTTCCTTTTATTGGCTGAATAATAGTAACCCTCTCCTATAGGCTCCCTCTTCTGAATCTTCCTTGCCATTCTTGTTCAAGGTTTTGAAATCCTTACAAATTTTCACCTCCATCCTGCCATCCTCCAAACCATGACATTATTTAACTCCTTCCCTTCATTTCTGACCTACTTAAAAAAATGCTGTATGTTACGTTGTTCCCAGCTCTGCTAGTGACTCTCACTGCATAACCAGGCACCCTAGAACCCACTGTCTTGAAACAACTGTCATTTATTTTGTTCAGGGGCTTGTACCTTATGGGAATTTATAGGGACCTCTCAGCTCTGTTCCATGTGACATCAATGCGGTAATTAGAGTGGTACCTGGAGGATATTTTTTAAAGAGCTTCCATAAGGTCTGAAAGTGAGGGTTTGGGCTTCTTGGGTGACTTACAGCCTGATGTCTGAGTGCCAAGAACAGGCATTCAAGAGACAGGAGGTCGAACTACCAATTTCTTAAGGATGACTGAACTTTATTATGATTTTTTAAAATTTTTTAAAATTGTTATTGGAGTTCAGTTGCTTTACAATGTTGTGTTAGTCTCCACTGTCCAGCAGAGTTAATCAGCTGTACATAAACACAGTTCTCCTCTGTTTGGATTTCCTTCCCATTCAGGTCACTGCAGAGCCTTGAGTAGGGTTCCCTGTGCGGTACGGTAGGTGCTCATTAGTCACCTGTTTCACGCACAGTAGTGCGTATATGTGTCAAACCCAGTCTCTCCATTCATCCCACTTCCCTTTCCCCTTTGGTATCCATATATTTGTTCTCTACATCTGTGTCTTTATTTCTGCTTTGTAAAAAGGTCATCTATAGATATTTTTAAGATTCCACACATATGCATTAATAGGCGATATTTGTCTTTCTTTTTTACTTACTTCACTCTGTGTGACGGTCTCTAGGTCCATCCACGTCTCCACAAAGGATCCAGTTTAGAATGACAGAACTTTAATACAGATGCATTTTATTGGCCAACCAATTACAGAGCATAGACAGGTGCAAGGGAACCCATATCCCAACCTTTGGTGGGAAGACACTCATGTTTTAAAACCTTTTCTAAAACTTCCTCTATTGATGATACAACCTCAAAGTTACAGTTCCATTGCTTCCTTTAAGTATTTCTTTGTGACCTTTCTTTGGTCCGCCTTTCTTTTTATATTCTCATTTCCTTTCACACATGGGACTCAGTTTCCTCTTTATCCTCTTCCTGCTCTTGATTTGTCTATTTGTTAATTTCGCTTTCTTTCCTTGTTGTTGTTGCTTAAATATTAGCCATCCCCTTGTGTCAATCTATCTTCTGCCCTTCTTTCTAAGTGTTCCTACTGAGTTCTGTAGTAGCAATTAATGACTAGACTCTAATGACACCTAGTTTATGTTTCCAGTTCCACTCATTTTCTGTGCCCCAGAACTCCTTTGCTGTAAGTGTTACACTAAATATGAAATTTCCCCAGAGCTGCTGTCCAGCTGCGCTGAACTCTCTGCCTCTTGAATACCCCTCCGTCCCTGAATGACCCTGCTTTTGCTCCTGCTGCGTTCCATACTCAGGATGCCCTTTTGCTGGCTGGGGTGAACTCCTGCTCATTCTCCAAAACCCTGTGTGTACTGTGAAACCTCCCTGATTCCCAGCAAATTGTGCCAAGTGGGTGCCCCAAAACACCGTGTTCTTTGAATGTGTGAGAGACGATCTCAGTTGCAATTCTGAGTGATTATAACCTTCAGCCCTATTCATAGATGCTCAACGCCTGCTCATTTGTTGTTCAGGCAGTATAATTGAAGGGTTAAAATAAGCCTTTAACTGAAAAAATTGTGGATTGTTTTCAGAAAAATCCAGGAATGTATGAATTTAAGGGAGTCAGTTACTTTGGCTTTTCCATACTTGTGTGAAACTAAAACTGGAGTTCTTATTTTTGTTTCATTTGGGTAGAGAGCGGGGGTGAGTTAACCTTCAAGATGTGGGACAGACTCTACTATTTAGATTGGGATCATGTGTCTTTGCATTTAGCAACCAGGATGACCAAAACAGATTTACAGACACAAGTTTGCTGTCCCCTTATTTGACTTCAGCTAATTTTTGAGAAATATGGAATATGTCAAGTGGTCACTTTTCCACCTCAGACCATTTACAATCAAAAGTAAAGTTGATAAACATCTAGCATTGTTTTTTTTTTCCCCCCCTTTTAATCCCCTCATCAAAGGAGAACATTCAAATTGTCCTATGGACAATTCCTATGAAGAGGTCTTAACCAAAAATGTTGGTCAATATTTTGAAAACTATCAATATATGACTTAGGACTTTAATGCCACATTTTGAATAACATTAATGACACAAGGGATGGTAGGACAGCAAACCACTAGTCTGATCCCATAATGTCTCAGAGGAAACCACAGTCCTTTGATTCAAAAGACAAAGAAAGCTACATGGTGCTTTTTCAACAAACAGTTTCATCCTATTAGGCATTTTGAACTTCCAGGCTTCTACAAAGAAACTCTATACTTACTTAGGGTTGGTCTTTTTTTAAAAACATTTTTAGTAACACATTGGGGAATATTGTTTTGAGCTATCTTGTTTCTTCTAATCATTGTCCCCCCTTCACTGGAGAATTTCCCATTAGTCAGCAGCATATGGATGAAACATTTCTTCAGTAATCATGTCTGAACAAAGTAATCGTTCTCTCATTAACCAATTATTCTTCAAAATCAAATGGAACAAGCATATTTGCTAAAACAATTTACTTTAATAAACCCTGTGGAATCAGATCTCACATATCTCAGGTTCAAATGGTTTAATTCAAAGATCACAGTGTAGATAACAGAAGTGGTTAAAACTCGGTTGTTTGAAGAGGGAAAAGATAAAAAAAAAGAGAAGTTCTGTTTAAGCGCAAGAATTCTTAATTTTTCCAGTTCTTGGAGATTTCTTTTTCTTTTATTCTTCTCTCCTGTTTCATCAAAAACAGGAGATTTGTGCTTTGTTTTCACCTCTTCTACTTTTTAGAAAATGTTGGATAAACAGCTTAACCAAGGAAAAGAAGGGTGAATGCTATTTATGTCCAGATGGGTTTTCCAGAAGAGTGAAACACAGTGGTTGGGAAAAGTAAATTACCTTAGAATTTCAGTGACCTCTTCAGTTCTGATTGAGAGCTATAAGTATAGGGAAAAGGGAACAGCATGTTCAGGGTGTTATTGGGGTGGGGCAGGAGAAGCGTTAGTTGCTCAATCATGTCCAACACTCTGTGACTCCCCCTCCCCCAAACCAGGCTCCTCTCCATGGGATTCTCCAGGCAAGAATACTGGAGTGGGTTGTCTTCTCCAGGGGGTCTTCCTGACCCAGGGATCAAACCTGAGTCTCCTGCATTGCAGACAGATTCTTTAGTGTCTGGGAAGCCCAAGAATACTACAGTGAGTAGCCATTGCCTTCAAAGGGGGTGCCCAATACATTTTTTTTCACTCCTTAATATCTTGCTACTGTTTTATTCCATGGTATCTCCATGAATTTTTTTATTTCATTGTATTCTCATATGATTCACAATTCCTGTTTTATTTCTCTTTGTGATGAACTTTATGGGAGTCTATTCTGGAGAATCTGCCCTACAGTTTTCTGACCACACACATCAGAATCCATCCATACCAATAGAATCCCAGGTTTCCTGCCATGATCCAAACATTTTCAGAAAAAGGCCTGAAAACAAAATTTTTTAAGTTCCAGTTTTTGTTCCAGCTTATCAAAATAATATTTGACTCACTACCAAACAAAGCATTAAAAGCTTACAAGTTCTAGTCTTTTCTCTGCAGTTAATGGGGTATAGAAAAATAAGCTAAAATTTTACCTTCTTTCTGTAGCTCAGTTTTCTTTCCTATAAAATGGGTTCTTCTGCTCTCCCTAGTTCTATGATTGTATCTGCCTGTGTGCTAAGTCACCTCAGTCATGTCCGACTCTTTGCAACCCCATGCACTGTAGCCTACCAGGTTCCTCAGCCCATGGGATTCTCCAGGCAAGAATACCGGAGTGGGTTGCCATGCCCCCCTCCAGGGGATCTTCCCAACCCAGAGATCCAACTCACGTCTCTTTCTCTCTCCTCATTGGCAGGAGGGTTCTTTACCACTAGTGTCACGGGAAGCTGTGCTAATGCCATTTTGCACATTTTCTAAAATAGCAATTAAGGACAGATCCGCCAATGTCAAAAGTAACTAACAAAATGCTCAATCCCTTCCATTTAAGCGTTACCTACTCACAAGTGGGAAGGACTCGCACAAACCACACAAGAGTGTCACTACACAATCCTTTACCTAATTATTTAAATGATCTCATATCCCTAGGCTGGCTTATCCATTATCAGCAGGGTGATGTTTTACTTTCATTAACCCTCAAAAAAAAAAAAGAAGTTTCTTGTCCGTGCTGTTGAACATCACAATGTAATCTCACGTTTAAGTCATTAGCGGCTGTCACCACTGTTCTCTGCACTGGGGAGATTTGAAATGACAGCTGTCAGAGTAGCAGGCTGCAGTTTTTATAATAGTTTTATGATTCACCCTTTGAGATGAAGATTTGGACACCTGATCCTAGCCTGTGATTTTCTCCCTGTAATTTTCAGAACGGGTAAAACCAAATAACAGCCTCCAGGACTCATAGGTCTTGTGCCAAGTGTTTCAGAAATTATATTGGTGGGAACTGAAAACCATATATTTTTTTTGGTATATGCTGATCCCTTTCATTTGTTAGTCCTGGTTGATGATGGGAGAGGGGTGAAGCCAGCATTCCTTTAAAGTCATGGCAAAGTCATTGTTTTCTTTCCACTGCACTTGCACATTTTTGTGGAGGTGTACACCAATGTGGGGTCACTTAATGTCAGCTATTTTCATGACACTCATGTGGTTGCTAACAAATTCTATTCAACAGTGTGCTGAGTGCTCTCTTTAAAATCTAGAATACCTTTAAAAATATTTTGCTCTTCCACAATGACAATTTAAATGCGAGTAAGGTGAGATATAAACAAGATTAAATTTTTTTATGTGGTTTAATGTTGACACCGCTCAAGCCAACTTCTTGCATTTTACACAGCTAGAGGAAGAGTCACTTCCTCCCTTGACCTTTGATGTTTACCTAAGCTGTGGTTTTGATTAAACAGAGTAACATGGGGTTCTGAGAAGTTTGTCCTTAATCCAGGTTCAAAGTAATTCCTTTCTCCACACCTGGCGCTTTTATTCTACACACTGCAAGGAGATCAAATCAGCCATCCTAAAGGTAATCAACCCTGATTATTCATTGGAAGGACTGATGCTGAAGCTGAAGATCCAATACTTAAGGCCACCTGATGCAAAGAGCCACTCATTGGAAAAGACCCTGATGTTGGGAAAAACTGAAGGCAAAAGGAGAAGCAGGCAGCAGAGGATGAGATGATTGGATGGCATCACTGACTCAGTGGACATGAATTTGAGCACACTCTGGGAAATAGTGAAGGACAGAGGAGCCTGGCATTCCGCAGTCCATGGGATCGTAAGAGTTAGATATGACTTAGCAATTGAACAGCAGCAAATTCTTCTCTGGTTTCCCTGAAAATATCAAACTAGTGACTGTATCATCCTGGATGGTTGGCAATGAGGAGGGAAGCTGAAAATGCATCATTCCTCCCTTGGCAGCAAGATCAAAAATAGGAGCATTTATTATTTTGCAGGGACCTGTTATTATAAACCTCATAGTCAGGGTTTCCCCCCTCCACAACCCCCAAAATAATCCTGGCACCTGATTTGTAAAGCAAGAGCAGTTTTATATGAATGATTGGAACCTGTATCAAGGAGTCTAGAGCAATGAATGGATATAATGAAGAACTACCACAGTCTCCATAGACTGGCTTACAGTTAAATGAACTTTAGCTGATGGAACAGGTACACTAATATTCTCTGGGAAAAAGGAAAAAAAAAAAAAAGAATTAAACTATGCTTGTGTGTTTCTTGGAGGCTTACCAGGCATCTTGAAGGCAAACTCCTCTGCCTCCTTTCATGGAGCAGGAGGCATTCTAAGATGAACTCCTCTGGTTGCATATGGTGTGGTGTTGGAAATGGGCCTGATGAAACAGAGATTTCTGGAGGAGGCAGGAAGAGTGGGAGCAGTGTGGACCAACTTGCTGGTGTTTGATAAAGGAGTGTGTCTGTACTTGTAAGAAACTGAAGGAGGAACAGAAACTTCATCATAGGATTTTGAGGAAAAATTAGAGCAAAAGTAGTCTTTTTAGAAGTAGTGATAATAGATGCTACAATAGTCTCTGTATAGGGCTATGAAAACTAAAGACATGGGGACTTCCAATAGTAAAAACTCAGTGCCAACACTTCTGTAGCCTAGTTTCTTCAAAGGCAAAAGTAAATTCTGCTGGTAGCTAAAATGATCCCCAAATTGGATGGATCGTTTATCGAATGCAATGTTGAAATAGAGAATGCTGATGGACAATTGCTAACATTATTTAGGAAGATGAAATTGGAAAGACTGTAATGTGAAATTGGTATCTCCTTGAAAAAATTCTAAAGCATGTGCCAACCTTAGCAATATTACAATTATTAATCTGTCATGTGAATATGTAAAGCATAAGAGGTTGTTGAATTGTACGGCTCTATCTTCCTTACTGGAGAAGGAAATGACAACCCACACCTATGGTCTTGCCTGGAGAATCCTATGGACAGAGAAGCCTGGTGGGCTACAGTCCATGGGGTCACAGAGAGTCAGACACAACAGAGCGACAGAGCGTGCATACACACCGTTACTTTACAGTGCTGTATTAGCTTCTGCCGTATCGCAAAGTGAATCAGCTTTACACATACACATATCCCCTCTTTCATGGGGATATACGATTTAATGACTGAGCATGCGTCTATCTATCCATTTATTATCTATCCATCTACCTATTGTCAACTATTATTACTATCATCTATCATCTCAGTTCTAACCATGATGTATCTAGTTTGTGTTCTCCTGCATGAAAATTGCTAGTGTTGTGAAAGGGAATTTTTTTTTAAATTATTTATTTTTTAATTGAAGGATAATTGCTTTACAGAATTTTGTTGTTTTTTTTATCAAACCTCAACATGAATCAGCCACAGGTATACATATATCCTCTCCTTTTTGAACCTCCCTCCCATCTCCTTCCCATCCCACCCCTCTAGGCTGATACATGGAAGCAAGGATGAAAGCGAATTTAATTTGAAACTGTGATGTTCATGCCACCAGGAAAGCTGACTCCTTATTTGACCTTCTAGAAAATTTTATAAAATGTGCTTTGGGAAGGACCAGGCTTGTAAGCATGAGGATGGAAGAGTGGATCCACCAGCTCTTATTTTCTGGCGTCCAGAGTTGCCATGAGGCCGTCCACCTCCCTGGTCTCTGCCATCTGCAGGCCTCAGTCGCCAGGGGCTGTCTGGCTGATGCCTTCTGATGCCAGGTCTGTGATGCTTACATTTGTGTGGAGCTGGTCCTGGCAAAATTCGGGGTGTAAGTGGGCCTGAGTAGGTTTGACAGCGGAATACAGGAATCCAAGGTTGCATGACGCCTGTGGTAACATGAAACTGGTGTTTCTAGGCATCGATCCCATTTCCTGGTGGCACGGCAGTGATGAAAGCAATCCTGAAGATGAAATGGAGCCAGAAGATGCTAGCTGTTTTCCTTCTGTTTCTCTATGAATGCTGAGGTTTAAATAAATAATAATGACTACATTCATCAGTGTCTCAAACACCTGGCTGGACCTACTTACAATCAGTTATTTTTGAGATAAAATGTGTTGCCAAAATAAGCCATCCAGATCATTTCAGTGAGAAAAGAAAAGAAGACATTAAAATTTACTTAAATTACTCAAAATTTAGAGTATGTTGAGGTCAAGAGGAGGAGTTTTCCTAGTTGAATTCAGGTATACTTTTATTTCCAAACAGGAATTCTTTTTCTGTGTGTATCTACGTGTGTCTGTGTATATCTACGTGTGTCTGTGTATACACTTGTGTGTTTGTATACAAATGCATATGTATTGGTATACGTATATGTATTGAGAAAATATATACAGAGATACAGTATGTGCAAGTATGTGCATGTATATATACACAAAATGTATGTATTTACAGAAAGGTATATATATATATGGGCTTCCCTGGTGACTCAGATGGTAAAGAATTTGCCTACCAATGCAGGAGACACAAGATCTCTGGGTCGGCAAGATCCCCTGGAGAAGGGAATGGCAACCCACTCCAGTATTCTTGCCTGGAGAAGTCCATGGGCAGAAGATCCTGGCAGGTTACAGTCCATAGGGTCACAAAGATAATAGAGAGGTGTGTACACACAGGGAGATTTTTTTCCTCAAAAAGGTGCACCTCCACTCAAATATAAAAAGCATAAATGAAATATAAATATCAGGCATACTTTAAAGATTAAGACATAAAAATCTTTAGTTTTGTTTTTTTAGACATAGATCTCTCCTGCAATATTTTCTCTGATACATAAGATTTAATATTTACTGATGTTCTTTAGATTAAAGAAAAAGAATTGAGAAATTTCTTCACTTTCACATTTTCCAATTCCTTGATCATGCTTTCAAACACAGCTCATGTCATCCAGGACTGCTTAAGTCTCCTTCAAACCCTGCCTACTACCTCATTCTTTTTGTGCAAACTAAATGGACAAATGCATTTAATTCTTGAGATTCCACTTTTTTGTCACTAAATTATCTGCCCCTGGTTTTGATCATTCTACTGTCTCCCATGCTGACCCATTGTCCCTTAGTACTTCGAGAAATATTCTGGTGTTTATCTAAAGTTGTCTGTAATCTTCCTTCCATTTTGCACCTTTGCTTTTCTGATATATTTTTTACACTTGAATTCATTCTATAATCTTCCCAGTTGCCTCTGTATGTAGAGTTTCCTATTTCACATATTCGTCGCTCTTACCCTGATTACTGTCTGCATTTCCTTATTTATCCATGTTGACCTTTATCCACCCGAAGTATGTTTACTGGTATGTGACATTCCTAACCCTTGGGTATACATTAATTCGTCATAGAATATTTTCCATTTCCCCTTTCTGGCCTTTGTAGAATTCCATCACTTTATCCCACTGGATGGCTCCCTCCTCTTATCACACTTTTGCAAAGAACGCACCCTCTAGAAATGCGGCATTTTTTATTATTCAGTGTTTGGATCCAAACCAGGATCACTGATGTGGTTGGAGTCACTGTTTCATAGGGAGCCATCTCCATGGATGACAGGAAACTTGGCAAAGAGTGTTATAGTCTCAGATAATTCTCCTCAGACGAGAAATGGAGATTGTGCCATTTAAACAAGTATCACTTTCCAGTAAAGGAAATGTGATGGCCATGTTCATTGCCTTTATGCAATAAAACGTGCTTGTAGTGTGAGCTGTCACATCACTAGCAGGCGACTTACCAAACACACACACCCTGATTACATATTCTGCTCTGCAGTGACCTCCTGCTCATGATCTGCATGGCCTTCCTTGACCAAATTCCCTAAACTCATTTTGAATTTCTGGTCTTATGTACCTTTGGGAGCTATGAGTAATTTTAAAAGCAGTTGACATGAGCATTTTTTAAAAGAAAGTTTTATTGGAGTATAGTTGCTTTAGAGTGTTGTTACTTTCTACTACACAGAAAAGTGGATCAGCTCTATGTATACACAGATCCCCTCTTTTTGGGATTTCCTTCCCATTTTGGTCTCCACAGAGCACTGGGTAGAGTTCTCTGTGCTATACAGTAGGTTCTCATTAGTTACCTATTTTATGAAAGTCGAAGTGTTAGTCGTTCAGTTGTGTCTGACTCTTTGCAACCCCATGGACTGCGGCCTGCCAGGCTTCTGTGTCCATGGAATTTTCCAGGCAAGAATAATGGAGTGGCTTGCCATTCCCTTCTCCATGGGATCTTCCCGACCCAGGGATGGAACCCTGGTCTCTTGCAATACAGGTGAATTCTTCATTGTTTTAGGCACCAGGGAAGCCCATATGTCAATCCCAATCTCCCAATTCCTCCTACCCTCACTTTGCCCCTTGGTATCCATATGAACTGACAAGAGAATTGGATAGTAATCAAATATATTTGCGTCTCTGTTGCTATAGATTTACTGTTTCACTTTTAAAAAATTGGAATTGACTCATTGCTGCTGCTGCTACTATGTCACTTCAGTCGTGTCCGACTCTGTGCGACTCCATAGACGGCAGCCCACCAGGCTCCCCCATCCCTGGGATTCTCCAGGCAAGAATACTGGAGTGGGTTGCCATTTCCTCCTCCAATGCATGAAAGTGAAAAGTGAAAGTGAAGTTGCTCAGTCGTGTCTGACTTGTAGAGACCCCATGGACCGCAGCCCACCAGGCTCCTCCGTCCATGGGATTTTCCAGGTGAGAGTACAGGAGTGGGGTGCCATTGACTCATTATTTGAGGATATTTCCTAGGAAGTCAGCTTGAATATAACTGGCATATGTTTTTTCCTCAACTCTGACCACTGGGCATGCTTTTTATACTTTCTCCTGCAAAAATTAGCTCCCTTCTGTTCTTCACTGAGAAAATTCATAAAATGTGTTTATTGTCAAGAAGTGTTCTATGAAAAGTGAATTGCTGTTATTTTGTGCCAGTTTCACCCTCAAGCATAAATCCACTTTGTAACATGGGATAGTTCTATAGTTGTGTTTGTGCAACTACACACATAATAATTTTTTTTTTTTTTAGTAGAGATGTGATCATTGTCAACTGAATAATCACTGGTTGATAACTCCAACCAGATATTTTAGATTACTAAGATAATAAACTGACCATTTAATTTATTTTGTTAAATGTGAAGAGTCACAAATACTTGGACGTGTGTGCTCAGTTGCGTCTTTCTCTTTTGAGATCCCATGGACTGTAGGCCACTAGACCCCTCTGTCCATGGGATTTCTCAGACAAGACTACTGGAGAGGGTAGTCTTTTCCCACTACCATTGCCATTTCCTTCTCCAGAGGATATTCCTGAGCCAAGGACTGAACCCAGGTCTCCTGTATCTTCTGCACTGGCAGGCAGATTCTTACCACTGAACCACCTGGACAAATGCTCTAGCCTGGTTCAAATCTGAATTCAGTCACTTTACAGTGGACCCACAAGCACCTTACTTCACCTCTCTGAATCAATGTACCTATATCTGCAAATAACTCTCTATCCTGCAAGTTCCCTGTGAAATTTAGAGATCTTATATGAGGACAACTCTCACTTGGATGTTGGTTAATAAGTAGTACGTATAATATTGAGAATATGTAACAAACACAGTTAATCTTGATACAAATTATTCATGATTTTTCAGGTATTTCATACATATTTTGAGTAAATTCAGTTAAGTTCAGTTCAGTCGCTCAGTCATGTCCAACTCTTCGCAACCCCATGGACCATAGCACGCCTGTCTATCACCAACTTCCGGAGTTTACCCAAACTCATGTCCATTGAGTTGGTGATGCCATCCAACCATCTCATCCTCTATTGTCCCCTTTTCCTCCTGCCTCCAATCTTTCCCAGCATCAGGGTCTTTCTAATGGGTCAGTTGTTCACATCAGGTGGCCAAAGTATTGGAGTTTCAGCTTCAGCATCATTCCTTCCAATGAACATTCAGGGCTGATCTCCTTTAGGATGGACTGGTGGGATTTCCTTGCAGTCCAAGGGACACATAAGAGTCTTCACCAACACCACAATTCAAAAGCATCAATTCTTTGGTGCTCAACTTTCTTTATAGTACAACTCTCACATCCATACATGACCACTGGAAAAACCATAGCCTGGGCTAGATGGAACTTTGTTGGCAAAGTAACCTCGCATAATCTAAAAAAATCTTGTGAGATGAACATTGAATATTATAATTCTAATTTTTTGTTATTGAAAGGAGACTTGAATCTTGGTGTGATCATGAGATTTAACTTTTTAGAGTTTTAAATAAATCTTGGGCTACAAAGTAAATAATTTGAAGCTAGAGTTTTTGGTGACTGCTTTTTGAATCTTGAAATGCTCAACATCACTGTTTAATAATTTTTTCAGTACAAATTGTAGGAAGGTAACTTTTGGATACTGTGTGTGGCACATGACATTTTCACATGACATACAGAATGCATATAAGCATGCAAGGGGAATACAGCTCTCCTTAGGCTGTATTCATGATCTAATTCTCAGGATGGAGACTCACTGGCTCCGGACCAGTGGTTCCAAACTCTGATATTCGTTAGAATCATCTGGAGGGCTTATTAGACTACAGACTACTAGGTCGCACTCCAAGGGTTTCTGATTCAGCAAATCTAAACTACAGCTGAGAATTTGTATCCTAATGAGTTCCCAAGGGATCTGATGTTGGTGTACATTCAGGCAACTACCACCATGATCAAGATACAAAACTGTTCCATCACTGCCAAGATCTTTATGGGGTTAACCCTGATAGTTACACCCCTTTCTATCTCCTTATCATCCCAAACCACTTCACCACTTCATTTAGTTCAGAGCCTCCTCTGAACTAAAGGGAGATGTCTCAAATCCTCTTCCTCTTTTCTCCATTCTGCCAAGATCCCTGCCTAGAATTCACACCACTTCTAAAATTCAAGTCTGTTGCTTGAAGATACCTCATTATAAGAACACAATTGTAGCTTTGCCATCAATTATAACCACTCTAATGGTATTATGCAATGCTTTGATTTTCCATTTTTAAAAAATTTTTGCACTACCAGATGCTTGAGTGGTCAAAATCTTTGATCTTTTCCTGTCTCTTTTTATCTTTCTCTGTGTGTCCTCTTATAGCTTGATGTTAACTTGACTTAACATTTCTATTCTCTTTCTGGACTTCTCAGGTGGCTCAGTGGTAAAGAATCCACCTGCAACACAGGAGACCCATGTTCCACACCTGGATCAGGAAGATCCCCTGGAGAAAGGAATAAAACCCACTCCAGTGTCCTTGCCTGAGAATTCCATGGGCAAAGGAGCCTGGCAGGCTACAGTCCATGGGGTCGCAAAGAGTTGGATATGACTGAATGACTAATACTTTCTTTTTCTTTCTGGAAAATAACAGAGGACAGAGGAGCCTAGCATGCATGCTGCAGTCCATGGGGTTTCAGAGTCAGACATGACTTGGCAACTGAACAACTTTTGGGTAGACACAGGTTTTAGAGCAACAAATATGTGCTTAGGAAGGGCAAATGGTGATAAGATAATTTTTAAGGATATTTAGTAGGTGAAAAATTGGCCACAATCCTCAACTTTCCATAAAATGAGTGGTAAGTCTTTGATCCTATGGAATTAGCCTGATGTGTCTCCTTCATTCAAAAATAATTTGCTGCCATGACTTTATACCAGGAATTCAGTCAGAAGACTCCAGAGCACAAGTCCACTGGACAATGGCAAAGATTCATTCTGAACTAAGAAATATATCTTCACTTACCCTTCTCTTTGACATGATCAACACCAGAATACTAACTACACTTACAGAGAGACATATACAAAGTATTTATTAGAAAGCATAGACTGTTAAAAGACTCCAAAGTTTTCAATCTTTGAATTATTATCAATTTTGATGACATATCATCTTAATTTTTGGTTCTGAATAGCTTTTATGTTTCCAAATCACTCTGGAAATCTTTGATTCTTTTCCTACCCCCAAAAGATGGCTTTGATGCCACTAAATGTGTTCTTTGGAAAATATTCAAAGAAAATAATTATTTAAGATCTTCAGGGGTAAGGATTGGTTTTATAAACTCTTTATGCATGCACTCAGTTGATACGAAGTCTGATTCTGAGTTTGAATTTTTGGTGTAAGAGATCTGTGTTATAAGAGCAGAAAAATATGAACTAAACAGAAGACAAAAGATTAGAAAGCAGAAGAGAATAGTATAGTAATTCACATAAGACTTTAAGAAAAAGTTGAAGACCTAAATGTTGGCGTTAATCTTATGGTAAGTATACTAGGTGGGTGATCTGAATTGTAAATTATATTCTAGCTTTAATGAGATGGTATCAAAAGTTAGAAGCAGATAAAAACATCATGGATGAATTTCCCTGAACGAGAACACTTTCTATTATATGTAGCAATAAATATAATTACTATCAAGAGTCCATTGTTTAAGTTGTCTTCTATTTTATTTTTCTTTAGTGATACCTTGTATTTTCACTGCATTATACTCTTCTAGGCATTTACTATAGGAAACTAATATATGAATACTTTTTTTTTCTAGAAACTAGTAAATTTCTGTCTTCTAAATGAATAACTTATGAACCATTTTTATCTTTTAGAAAATGAATTAGTGCTTTATGACACAAATAAGAGTCACAGAGGTTTTTTCTCTATTTGAGAAGATTTTTCCCCTATAAACTGAACAGATGATTCATAACCCATTTTTAAAATAGAAAATTATACAAGTCTCAATGAAGTTGGAAAAAAGCATATGAGAGGAGGTGCCAAGTTTACTAATAGTGTACCTATAATAAAGTAGGAGGACCCTTTGAGGGTATTTGAAGACCCTTTCTTTATTGACTATTTCAGGTTAACAAGCATGTTTGAAAGAATATATGATCACTTAGTCTTTTGTAAATAACATTTTAAGAAGCACTTCCAGTTAGAGACGAGTCTCTAAAGGTGATGAAGGACTGAACATAGACTCAATCACCGCTTTGCCAAAGGTTTGATGGAGCTGTGACCATGAAGCCAACACATCCTTCAAAAGGATGATTTTAGACTAGCATCATCCAACAACACAACTCTGAGCTCATGAATACTTTCAACAGCTGCTCTAAGAGAGTAGCCATTACCCACATGTGGCTACTGAGTAGGCAAAATGTGTCTTGTGTAACTGGAGGAGCTAAAATTTTAATTTATTTAAGTTTAATTAATTTATTTAAGTTAAATTCTAAATAGCCACAAATGCAAATAGCCACATGTGGCAAGTGGAGATTATATTGGACAATACAGATTTAGGTAAATGCCAAGTTTTCATCACATGGTTCAGATTTTTTCAAATAAACTTTTTTTTTGGAAGGACTACAGGGAATTCAGAAGAAGAGTTAATGTTTTGTTAAAACCTCAAAACGAGTTTCTGGGGCATAGAAATCACTTGTAAGTATTACATTTCCCCTTTTAATTTTTCTATGGGAATGTATTGTCACAATCTTTACAAGTAATATGAAAGCAACATTTAAATTTGGTGCTGTTTTCTAGCATGTTGAAGAAGTTTGAAATAGTGAAAAATAAAGGATCTTGTGAGTTAGTTAAAATAGACTTCTTTTATAGCTCTGTCCAGGACACAGAAGGTACTAGAACTGCCCTCTGTCTATTTTCCCCCCAAATGAAGTAGGAATGTGATCATCTTGCTTCCATCTTGTACTGCAATTATATTAAATTGCACCTTGTAAGACTGCAATTTTAATAATTTAAATATAGTAATAATTTAATTTAGTTAAGCAGACTAGTTAGAAAATTTATACTGGGCTGAAGGAAGGGTAAATCCCATTTTACAATGTAGTTATCCCCCAAATTATTACATAGTTATTTCCAGAAAGTATATTTTGGGGAAAACAAAATAAAAGATTCTATGTGAATAGATATATAAATATGTCATATCTTGCTTCCCAACTCCAACACAGATGCTGGACTGCTATACTCCCTAACGAGAACACGGCCTAAAAGAAAAAACACAATCTCTGTCTCTACCAGTTAATATATGGCTTAAATTCGCACACAGTGCTATAAATTACAATTGAAAATCTCTTTTTAGTTGGGAAGAATTTAGGGTCCAATTGTATTCTTGCCATGTACTTAACCACCCCCGCAGCCCTTGGATGAGGGGCAATAAGACCGGCTGCTTCTTACCATGGAAAGTTCTCAAGGACACAAGCGTATGGACTTTCAATACAGACGATGCTTACTTATGGACGATTTATAAATGGGGGAGATAGCATGACATCTGACTACTGGTTTCAAGGAGGAATGGGATAATTCAGTGGTCCCCAGCCTTTCTGGTACTAGGGACTGGTTTCATGGAAGACAAATTTTTCCATGGATCAGGGAGTGGTTTTGAGATGATTCAAGAGCATTACATTTATTGTGCACTCTATTTCTATTATTACTATGTTGGATCCACCTCAGGTGGTCAGGCTTTAGATCCCAGAGGTTGAGACTCCTAGGATAATTAATTATGGAGTAAGGAGTCTTACCATCTGTGTGTGTGCTCGGTCACGTCACTTGTGTCTGACTCTCTGCAACCCCATGGACTGTAGCACACCAGGCTCCTCTGTCCATGGGATTTCACAGGCAAGAAAACGACTGGGTTGCTGTGTCCTCCTCCAGGGGATCTTCCCCAACCAGGGATTAAACCCAAGTCTCCTGCATTGGCAGGCAGCTTCTTTACCACGGAATCACCTGGGAAGCCCCTTAACATCTGCATCAGCTAGTTTTAGTTCCCTTCTCGCTCTCTTGCTGGGTAGACAACCCAGGACTTGCCACCCAGGGAAGGTCTAAGAAAGAAAAACCAGCAATACAACAGACCTGAAGCTCTTTGCCTGAGAAATATATTCAGGCTGCAGCTGAGAACCTGGGAGGGTATTTCAGAGGAGGAAGAAATAGTAATAAAAAAGGTGATGGTGCCCCAGGGTAGGAGGGGAGGCAGCAAAGGCAGGTTTGAGGCACTGTGGGGGGCTCCCCAGGCAGGGCTGTGCCTGTGAGCTGCACCCCTACTGAATGCATGTATCTGGGGGCTAAAATCTGGGCTCAGCCTTCATGTGGCCAATGGAAATTGACATTTCCCATATCCCAAGGTTAGCTTAACAGTAATTAAAGCATCACATTGCACACGATTCTTCCCATTATAATTTAAGTGGATTTTATGCTATTTTAAAAACCATTCTAGTTCCCACTGTGAATAATGAATACAAATAAAGTTGAATGTCAGACCTGGAATACAAATCAAATAAGAGAACCTATAAGTATCCCAAACACCTGCCCCCACAGTCCCCAAGTCTCAGGTGCCTCACAGCCTGCCCAGCTTCCCCCTAAATGGATGCTCTGGTTTGCATTTGATGTCAGGCCGCCTCCAAGGACCACTTCTGCTCCATCTGAGAGGGAGAGGGTTCTTTCCACTCTGAGACATCCTTCTAGCTTCCACCGTATTTGGAGCAATTCATTCATCTTCCTAAGCAGCTACATTAGACAGTGCCAAGAGAGTTTCTAAGGAGGTAGACAGACACACCTCCTCTGAAATCACAAGGTCTTTCAGGCACAGTGCTTGATTCCACTCCTTATAGGATGGGATTTTGCTTGATATATTTTTTGCACCTCTCGTCTATGGGTTTACACATTTCCCTGCCTCTCTGAATCCCTAGCAGGGGCTATTTGCAGTCAAGCCTCCCTCCAATGGTGGATGTGATTTTGTCATGTTCTTACTCTCAGCAACACAACAGAAGGTTTACATCAGCACGTCATGTTTGTCTCATTGTAGTTCCATGAAATAGAAGAAGAAATTGGAAACAGAGCTTTACACAGTCTAGCTGGAAGGAGACTGCTAAAAAGGTTGGGGTCTCCCAACCCCATTTATAAATGCAAGATTGGGGACAGAGCTGGGTGTCTGCGCCTTTCACCACGGGTATTGAAGAACCTGTAGCTGTGCTGTCACTCGTTGTTATGCAGAAAAGCCTGGTGTTGGGGAGTTTTTTTAGCTTTTTATTATTACTAGACTGAAGAGCATTAATATTGTCATACAGATGGTCACCTATGCTGGAAGCTTATGAAAGAACTCCAAATTGTGGCAAGATTATTCTAAATTTAGGAGAGCATCAACTCCCTAATGCTAAAGGTGGAGCCGTGCTGCTAAACATATTAGTATTTCTTAATTCAAACACCTGTTCTGCCCGTACAATACATAAAAAAGCTCTTATTTATTGCGTGCATCTCCAGTTCAGATTTAATCTCACTATAAATTCATCTCATGTTAATTTATGTGCAAACAAAGACACACACATTTTAAATATCCGAAATGCTGGAAATAAACTTATTTTTAATTTTGTGCTTGTTTTCCATTTGTCAACCAGCAAATGAAAGGACTGAATAAATCATGCACTAATTGCCAGCGGTGCTAAATTTAGTGTGAGATCTGGACTCCTTTTGATCAAAACCGCTGAATATGAAATCATCCTCAGCTCTCTAGGCAACTTTATCCGCCTTTCTATTCTCCATCTGTCAGTCACCTGGGAATTTGTGAACTATTCCATATGTCAGGCTTGTCAATCACAATGGGATGTGGGAACAATTTGCCTACTGCATAGGAATTCTTGTTAAAAAATTAATCTGCATTTAACTAGTAGTTTTATATTTTGAATACCATATTGTTTGGCGGTTTGAACATTTTTCTCCCTATAGAAGGTTAATGGAAATAAATTTTATTTAAATAATACGACTCCAAAGTCTCTTCTTTTAAATAACATTTACAAGTGTGTGGCTGTTACACATATATCCCATGTTTTATATATATATATATATACACACAGTCGGTGGAGTGTGCATGCACAATGTAACATTTAAAATAGAATGCCCCTTTTCTGGAAACACTGACTCTGACAGCAAGCTATCTTAAGGACTGACATTCTAAATATATAAAAATTAAAAAGTGATAAACATGTGTTTTGATCTCACCATTTTGAGATCTACAGATTTGTAAAGATAGTTCTCAGCAAACATGCTTTACCAAAGGTGCTTTATTTTAAACTGTCGAAAGTATTCAGATATCTCATTTAAATAAAGATGAAAGTAACACTGTATTCATCACAACATCATCATATCTCTGTAAAGTTGGAAAATAGAGGAAAACACAGAAACCCAGAAAAGCATATAGAGAGGTAGGAAGTTTAAATATAAACTTCATTTAATTTGAAATGTTTATGTGTTGCATATTTTAATTCCATTGATTTCTGATAGAATTTGAGATGAAATCAAGCAGAATTAATGAAGTATTATTAGAAAAAGACCAAAACAATATCAAAGTAAAAATAATAACTATACCAGAAATCTAAATTAATGTACAACTCTTATGGCTGTGTTACTTTAGACAACTTACTTAACTTTTCTGTGCTGGTGATTCCACATCCATGATATAGGGGCAGGAACTGATACAAATCCATGAAGTTTAGTGGAAGATGGAATAACATATGTAAAGTGGAAGTGTTAGTCACTCAGTTGTGTCCAACTCTTTGTGACCCCAAGGACTGTAGCTCAAGCAGTTAGGAAAATGCCAGTGAGACAGAAAACACAGAATAAATATTACCCACTGTATCCTTGCAATGTCCATTCCAGACGGTTTGCAAGAAGGAATGTAATGCAGGGAACTAGCTTTAAAGTTGTTGGAAAAGCTGAAAATCCATTGCCACAGGACACAGTTGGAAATCAATCATTTTCTCCCACATTTAAATGGCTTTCAGAGCTTTCCCATTATTCTCAACGAGAAATCCTTTAAAATGGGTGGCAAGCCTCAGAGCAGAGGTCACATTGGTCCTCAGTCATTGCAGGAAAGCATTCTCCCTTAAGCCTCCACCGTTTGTTATCCCTGCTTCCTCCCACTCTGCCTACCCCCACTGGAGCTCATTTCCACATTCCCTTGACTTAAACATTCTGTAGATTTCTGTTCAAGGGTCACTTTGGCAGCTTATTCATTTGCCTGTGCCCTTAATGTCCCCGTGCTTATTCCCAATGCTATGTAATCAATCACCAAATATTTAGGTTGCAAATGAGTCTGTCCTTCTCTCCCTTAATTGGACATTTATTTGAGAAGTTTTGATTAATGTCTGTCTGTCCTATTAGAGTGTAAATTCCCTGAGGTCAGGGACTCAGTCTGATTCACTTCTCTGTGAGCCCGGTAATCTCATGAAAGATCCCTGGGAGGAGGAAATGGCACCTCACTCCAATATTCTTGCCTGGAGAATCCCATGGACAGAGAAGCCTGGTGGTCTACAGTCCATGGAATCAGAGTGAGACATGACTGAGCAACTAACAACAACAACAATATATTGACGGAATGAATGACCTGCATTAATGCGTGAATGATCACAATGATAAATAATAAAGAGATGATTACCTGTGTATATAAGTGTCAATGTTTTAGCTGAAATAACTAAGGAGCTAAACAATGTTTAATAGTTTAAACAAAAGTACATTTTGAAATAGATATAATTGATTTCAAATAAGCCTAGTAAACATAATTATGTCTTATGTAATTAGATGAAAAATGTCCACCACACTGTGGAAACCTTCCTAATTTCCACAGGCAGTGTCGCCTTTAGTTTTCCACCAAAGCCATCTCCTATATATGTTGAATAAATTCTATGCTGTAGTAAATCTCTGATTACATGTGTGCTAAGTCTTCCCTGGTGGCTGGGGCTTCCCTGGTGGTTCAGATGGTAAAGAATCCACCTGCAATGCGGGAATCCTGGGTTCAATCCCTGGGTTGGGAAGATCCCCTGGAGGAGGGCATGGCAACCCACTCCAGTATTCTCGCCTGGAGAATCCCTATGGACAGAGGAGCCTGGCGGGCTACAGTCCATGGGGTCACGAAGAATTAGACACAACTGAACAGCTAAGCCAAGTCCCTTCAGTTGTCCACCTCTTCACGACCCTATGGACTATAGCCCACCACGCTCCTCTGTACATGTAAGGCCTCCCTAAAAGGCTGATAGTTCTTTGAATGCCTGACTTGAACCTTGTTCTCCATGGTTTCCTTACTGCTTAGCATAGTACTTAATACATATGAGGTTGTTATTGCCATTTTTTCAGTAAAATTATCTTGTTCAGAACAAAATTGCTTCTCTGTGACTGCTTAGTTCTGATGATTTCATTAAGAATGCGTAATCTTATTCTAGAACGTGTAAAAGAATTTGTCAGCAATTTATTTTACATGACATAACAGGTTAAAAGACAGAATAATAATATTAATAGATACATGAAGCCCAGTGATTTAGTTTAATTCCCCTCCAAGATGGGCACTCTCGACAGTAAAAATAGAAACATCTTTGAATAATCTACCCATGAAAGGTCTTCATCAAAGTCATATGTAAGGTTAAAATAAAAAATATTTTTAGATAAAAAGAGAGACAAACAGATATTATTGTCATTAAGACTAGTCAAAATTACAGTGGATGCCTATAGACATTGCAGTATGATAAGAAAAAAGAAAATTTATGATACGAAAATTGGAGTCAAAACGACTTACTGTCCCTCTTTTTGGCCATATGGTAGGATACTTTAAAGGAATTAAATCTCTAAAAAGAACCATTGAAAATCTATTAGATTACCAGAGATCAGTGAAGATTCCCCATAGAATCTGACATAAAAATTCAGTTTCTCCAGGAACAAATAAATAGAAAATTCATGTATGAAGCATCTATCAGAGCAATACATACTACAAAATGTTTGAGTGCATGCTAAATCACTTCAGTTGTGTCCCACTCTTTGCAGCCCCATGGACTGCTCCTCTGTCCATGGGATACTCTAGACAAGAATACTGGAGTGGGTTGCCACGCCTTCCTCCAGGGGATCTTCCTGACTCAGGGATTGAACCCCTGTCTCTTATGTCTCCTGCATTGCAGGCTAGTTCTTTACCACTAGCATGACCTGGAAAGCCCAAACTACAAGATACCTGCAGATAAACTTGATTAAAAACCTTCAAAAGATATCTAAAGCAACCTATACCTGATTTTAAAGAATATTATAAATGAAATAATTCAGAGGCATGCTTTATTAGCAAAAAGATTTAATGTTGAAAAGCCTTCAGTGCTGAAAATAATCTATAAATTCAGACAATTTCAAATCCAAAAATATCTTTTTAATCCAACTGACAAGCAAATTCCAACCTCTGACTGGAAAAAAATAATTTATGGCAATTGTTAAAAAAAATTGGAAGACAACATAAACAATGGACTTGTTACAACTGATTAAAAATATATTATAAAACCAGGGTAATTAAATTATCAAGGCATTAACATAGGAATAAACAGAAAGTCAATGAAGCATTATAGACAACATTAAAAATGGCCCAAGTATGAAAAAAGGGTACTCAGTGGGAGACGTGAAGAACTATAATAAATGCTATTAAGAATTTTGGCTATCTTCTGGACAAAAATTTAGATCAAATCATATAAAAATTAATTTTAAAAAAGCTAAGAAGGGTTTGAATAAAGTTGATCTGTGAAATGGAGATGATACTATACTTCAGGTTTTGCTGAGGCTAAGTGGATCGATACTTGTAATGCAACTAAAATAGAGTAAGAACTATATTGCAACACCATTGCTATATTTTATCAGAATTAAGTCAATATTAATGTGAAGCAGATTTGGGGACATTAGACATGTAATATAATTCTGAGAACAGCCACTAAGGCAATAACTGAAAAAAAAATGGTCTGAAGATCAATAAAGGAATTTAAAATTATGTTAAAAATGTCTCTCTAGCACAAAACAAGGCAGTAAAAAAAGAAGCAGAAGAACAAAAAAAGAAATGAGACCAATAGAAAACAAATGGTAAAAAGGTAAAAGTTAATCCAACCACATTTAGAACTACATTAAATGAGAGAAGGAGAGTGGAATAAACAGTGTGAACAAAAGGCAGAATTTTTTGACCGGATATAAATTAAAATGAAAGTGTTAATCACTCATTTGTGTCCGACTCTTTGCAGCTCTTTGGACTGTGGCCTGCCAGGGCGTGGGAATCTCAGGCAAGAATAGTGGAATGGGTTGCCATTTCTTTCTCCACGGGATCTTCCCAACCCAGGTATCAAATCCAGGTCTCCTTGTTGTAGGCAGATTGCTTACCATCTGAGCCACTAGGGAAGCCCAACTAAATGCTTTGCACAAGACACACTTTAGCTTCAAAGAAATGTAACATCCCCTAGGGAATTTTGCCTCATAAAACCATGGATTCTGGATCTACTGGCCCTAAGTGTTCCTTTGTGTGTGTGTGTTTGCTCAGCCATGTCTGACTCTTTGCAACTCCATGGACTATAGCCTACCAGGCTCCTCTGTCCATGAGATTCTCCAGGCAAGAATACTGGAGTGGGTTGCCATTTAAGTATTCCTTTAATTAGGGGCAATTTGCTAAGGTTATTCTGAATATATTTTCTAGAGCAAATGTAATTATTCCAATTGGCAAGTATAGACCAGTTCACTTTCTTTCCTTTTTTCCCCCAAGGGAGACTCCCACTAAAAGGAGTAAATACATCACAGTCCAGCTTCTTTAACTCTTTCCTCCTCATATGACAATTTTTTCTTCAGTAGGTAATTGAGTGCAGTTGCCTACAGAGAAGCTTAACCTTGCCATATCTTATAAAACCAATAATGAGAATCTTCTGTATACCAAAGGGGGCTCTACTGAGTCCTCCGTAGTGACCTAAACGGGAAGGAAATCCAGATAAGAGTGGATATATGCATATGTATGGCTGATCCACTTTGCTGTACAACAGAAACTAACAGCATTAAGTGACTATATTCCAACTTTTTTTTTTTAAATCAGATACTTCCTGATTAATATTTTGAATCTTTGTTGCATGAGCCTCCTGTTTTTCAGAGAGTTATATTTTATTCCTTGGCTTCCATTTTGGTTGTTTGATCTTTGATCATTGCTAACTGCATTTTTTTTCAGACCATCTAGTTCCTTGAGTACAATTGCTGTTTTCATAATCTGAATTTCTACTGCTTTAGTGTTGCAATTTTGGTATGTCTAATAATAACAATTGAATGCAGAGTTCCACAGAAGAGCAAGGAGAGATAAGAAAGCCTTCCTCAGTGATCACTGCAAAGAAATAGAGGAAAACAATAGAATGGGAAAGACTAGAGATCTCTTCAAGAAAATTAGAGATGCCAAGGGAACATTTTATGCAAAGATGGGCACAATAAAGGACAGAAAAGGTATGGGCCTAACAGAAGCAGAAGATATTAAGAAGAGGTGGCAAGAATACACAGAAGAACTGTACAAAAAAGATCTTCATGACTCATATACTCATGATGGTGTGATCGCTCACCTAGTGGGCCTTAGGAAGCATCACCAGAACGATGCTAGCGGAGGTGATGGAACTTCAGCTGAGCTATGTCAAATCCTAAAAGATGATGCTGTGAAAGTGCTGCACTCAATATGCCAGCAAATTTGGAAAACTCAGCAGTGGCCACAGGACAGGAAAAGGTCAGTTTTCATTCCAATCCCAAAGAAAGGCAATCCCAAAGGATGCTCAAACTACCGCACAGTTGCACTCATCTCACACGCTATCAAAGTAATGCTCAAAATTCTCCAATTCAGGCTTCAACAATATGTGAACCATGAATTTCCAGATGTTCAAGCTGGTTTTAGAAAAGGCAGAGGAACAAGAGATCAAATTGCCAACATCCACTGGATCATTGAAAAAGCAAGAGAGTTCTAGAAAAACATTTATTTCTGCTTTATTGACTATGCCAAAGCCTTTGACTGTTTGGGTCACAACAAACTGTGGAAAATTCTTCAAGAGATGGGAATACCAGACCACCTTACCCACCTCCTGAGAAAACTGCATGCAAGTCAAGAAGCAACAGTTAGAACCAGACGTGGAACACCAGACTGGTTCCAAATCAGGAAAGGAGTACGTCAAGACTGTATATTGTCACCCTGCTTATTTAACTTATATACAGAGTACATCATGAGAAATGCTGGATTGAATGAAGCACAAGCTGGAATCAAGATTGCCAGGAGAAATATCTATATCCTCAGATTCACAGATGACACCACACTTATGGCCTAAAGCAAAGAACTAAAGAGCCTTTTGATGAAAGCGAAAGAGGAGAGTGGAAAAGTTGACTTAAAGGTCAACATTCAGAAAATTAAGATCATGGCATCTGGTCCCATCACTCTATGTCAATTAGATGAGGAAACAGTGGAAACAGTGGCTGACTTTATTTTTTTGGGCACCAAAATCACTGCGATAGTGACTGCAGCCATGAAATTAAAAGACATTTGCTCCTTGTAAGAAAAGTTATGACCAACCCAGACAGCATATTAAAATGCAGAGACATTACTTTGCCAGCAAAAGTCCATCTAGTCAAAGCTTTGTTTTTTTTCAGTAGTCATGTATGGATGTGAGTGTTGGACTATAAAGAAAGCTGAGTGCTGAAGAATTGATGCTTTTGGACTGTGGTGTTGGAGAAGACTCTTGAGAGTCCCTTGGACTGCAAGAATATCCAACCAGTCCATCCTGAAGAGAATCAGTCCTGAATATTCATTGGAAGGACTGATGCTGAAGCTGAAACTCCAATAATTTGGCCACCTGATGAGAAGAGCTGACTCATTTGAAAAGACCCTGATGCTGGGAAAGATTGAAGGCAGGAGGAAAAGGGGACAACAGAGAATGAGATAGTCGGATGATATCACCGACTCAACGGACATGAGTTTGAGTAAACTCCGGGAGTTAGTCATGGACAGGAAAGCCTGGTGTGCTGCAGTCCATGGGATCACAAAGAGTTGGACACAACTGAGCAACTGAACTGAACAATAACAAAGGTTCTGGTATTAAATAATTTTTTTTTTGTGATAAAGGTATATTTTATCTTTTTAAAACATTCTTTAAGAATTACAGTCATTTTCTTAAATCTTCAAGTATGTTCAGAACAGGATTGACTTATATGATACTTTGTTTTTTGATCCTTCCTTATTTACCTAAAATTGTTAAACCTTTTATTATAAAATAGTTTTAGACCTACAGAAAAGTTGCAAAAATAGTACTGGTTTCTCATATACCTGACACCAAGTTACCCCTACTATTAATTTCTTATGTTACTATGGCACATTCTTCACAATTAATGAGCTAACATTGAAACATTATTGTAAACTGAAGAGTATTTTTTATTCAGAATTATTTAGTTTTGACATTTCTTGTGTTTGAGAATTCTCTGATTTTCCTTCCTTTTGCACAATAGGCATTTTCATCATTTGTGATAGAACATCATAACATACAAATTACCATTTTAATCCTATTTCAGTGTAAGTTCAGTGAAATTAAGTACATTCACATTTTTTTCTCAGGCATCACCACCACTCATTTCCAGAACTCTTCATCTTCACAAGCTGAAACTTTGTACCTATTAAACAATAATTTCTAGTTCTTATTAGTTATTTTATACATAGTATCAATAGTGTATACGTATATACCTATATCTATACATATTAATCAATATTTACAATACCAGGACATGGAAGAAACCTAAATGTCCATTAACAGGGGAATGGATAAAGAAGATGGAGTACATATATGCAATGGAATACTACTCAGCCAAAAAATGGAACAAAACTAGATCATTTGCAGGAGATGTGGATGGCCCTAGAAACTGTTATACAGAGTGAACTAAGTCAGAAAGAAACCAACTAATATTGTATATAATTGATGCAATCCAGTGGTGGTGTTGGAGAAGACTCTTGAGAGTCACTTGGACAGCAAGGTGATCAAACTAGTCAATCCTAATAGGAATCAACCCTGAATATTCCCTGGAAGGACTGATGCTTAAGCTGAAGCTCCAATACTTTGGCCACCTGATGGGAAGAGCTGACTCACTGGAAAAGACTCTGATGCTGGGAAAGATGAAGGCAAACAGACAAGGAGGGCTTCAGAGAATGAGATTGTTAGATAGCATCACTGGCTCAATGGACATGAATTTAAGCAAACTCTGGGAGACAGTGAAGGACAAGGGGAGTCTGGCATGCTCCAGTCCACAGGGTCGCAAACAGCCAGACATGACTTAGCAATTGAATGGCAACAAACATCAGTATGGGTTTTAAAAAGATGCTTTAGCATTTAGTATTTCTTCCATTTTTTTCTCTCCATAAATGTGGTGGTCCATCAGCAGTCAGTCTGCATGAGATACACACTTAACTGAAGAATATCTTCCTTGAGTTTGGGGATAGGGGTTCTGTATTCTGCCCACAGTTTGTTCTACAGTTAAGATAAAGCTAGGACTATCAGAAAGCCAAATTTGTCTTTTATTTATGACTAAATTACTCCTCCTCAATGCTGGGTGTGATAATCCCATCCTTAATGGTCCGCATCAGGATGTGGTTTTTCCACTTCTCCAATGTCACATAGCCCATTCGCATCCTCTTAATTTTGATGTGTGATGGGTAGAAGCAAGTTTCACACATTTTTACAGTCAATGCTTCATTTCTGAAAAGTAGAAAAGGTTTAGTTCTGCTTTTGGTTGTGTATTTTAACAAATCCCATCATGTGGAATGCCTTCTGATTTCAGGAACACTCTCAATTGTTGCCATTTGTTGTGGGTGCTCCCAGGAATTTTTAACTTTCCAGATGCTTTCTTGTAAGTTTAATGAAACATTAAAGGATGGATTCCTCAGATACTGCTACTCTGCTGTCCTCTCAGACTTCCTACCATGCCTTCTTATTTTGTTGTTGCTGTTGTTCAACAAAATAAGAAACAAAACAAAACAAAAATGCTAAGTCGTGTCCAATTCTTCGCAACTCCATGGACTGCAGCATGCCAGGTTTCCCTGTTACTTGGTTGCATTTATTTTTGTAAACCAACAGAACTTAACATGTAGAAGATGAAAAATAAATATCCATTGGACTCATTTATTGAACAGAGAGCTATTCTGTCTTTTCTGTATAATGTAGAGACAGGCACTGAAAATAGAGCAGTAAGAAAGACACATGATCTCTGGACTCATTGAGCTTGTATTTTAAATAGGGTGAGTGAGTGAGTAAGTGAAAGTCATTCAGTCGTGTCCAACTCTTTGCAATCCCATGGACTATACAGTCCATGGAATTCTCCAGGCCAGCATACTGTAGTGGTTAGTCTTTCCCTTCTCCAGGGAATCTTCCCAACCCAGGGATCAAACCCAGGTCTCCCACATTGCAGGTGGATTCTTTACCAGCTGAGCTGCAAGGGAAGCCCAAGAATACTGGAGTGGGTAGCCTATCCCTTCTGCAGCAGATCTTCCCAACCCTGGGATTGAACTGGGGTCTCCTGCATTACAGGTGGATTCTTTACCAACTGAGCTATCAGGGAAGCCCTTAAATAGGGTGTATTTGTCAAATTGCCAATGTCCATTGGATCATAGAAAAAGCAAAAGAATCCCAGAAAAAACACCCTTCTGCATCACTGACTACACTAAACCTTTTGATTGTGTGGGTCACAACACTGGAAAATTCTTAAAGAGATGGAAATACCAGACCACCTTACCTGTCTCCTGAGAAATCTATATGCAGGTCAAAAAACAACAGCTAAAACCAGACATGGAACAATGGGCTGGTTCAAAATTGGGAAAGGAGTACATCAAGGATGCATATTGTCACCGTGCTTATTTAACTTATATGCAGAGTACATCACATGAAACGCCTGACTGGATGAAGCACAAGCTGGAATCAAGGTTGCAGGGAGAAACATCAATAACCTCAGATATGCAGATGACACCACCCTTATGGAAGAAAGTAAAGAGTAACTAAGGAGACTCTTCATGAAAGTGAAAGAGGAGAGTAAAAAGCTGGCTTTAAACTCAGCATTCAAAAAATGAAGATAAAGGCATCTGGTTCCATCACCTCATGGAAAATAGATGGGGAAACAATGGAAACAATGAGAGATTTTATATTCTTGGGCTCCAAAATCACTGCAGAAGGTGACTGTAGCCATGAAATTAAAAGACGCTTGCTCCTTGGAAGAAAAGCTATGACCAAACTAGACAGCATGTTAAAAAGAAGGGCCATTACTTTGACAACAAAGGTCCATGTAGTCAAAGCTATGGTTTTTCCAGTAGTCATGTATGGATATGAGAGTTGGACTCTAAAGAGAGTTGAATGCTTAAGAGTTGATGCTTTTGAACTGTGGAGTTGGAGAAGACTCTTGAGAGTCCCTTGAATAGCAAGGAAATCAAACCAGTTAATCCTAAAAGAAATCAGTCTGGAATATTTATTAGAAGGACTGATACTGAAGCTCCAATACTTGGGCCACCTGATGCGAAGAGTCATCTCATTGGTAAAGACCTTGATGCTGGGAAAGATTGAAGTCAGGAGGAGAAGAGGATGACAGAGGATGAGATGGTTGGATGGCATCACCGACTCAATGGACATGAATTTGTGTAAGCTCCAGGAGTTGGTGATGGACAGGGAGGCCTGTAATGATGCAGTCCATGAGGTCACAAAGAGTCAGAAATGACTGAGCGACTGAACTGAATGGATATTTGTTTAATTGCAATCACCAAACAAACACAACATTTCAAATTTTGCTATGAAGAAGCAGAGCAAGATTTTTAAGAGTAAATAATAGGGTCTCATTTTGTCTGAATGAAGACTGAATGAATGCATTTAGTGATACATTGGTAACGTGGTTATGAAGATTCACATGGACAGTTCGATATGACCACTTAAAAAGGAGAATAGGAATAAGTCAAAATTAGCTCAATTGCTCTGAGTGAGACAGGAAGTTTCATAAGTGAAATTAATAGGCAGAAAGTGTAAAAAGAATGAAGGTCTTTTAAGGGAAGTTGGTTGATCTTCTTAAGAGTTTGATTCTCCTAAATTGGCCTCCCTTGCTCCAGTGGTCCTTCAGTTGACTGGGCACAGACCTCAGCCAAGCATATGGGGAAGTTATCGCTCCCGCATGGCCTCAGTAAAGAACATGCATTTATCCAGTGAGCTTTGCAGTTGCCTGATTTTTCCTGGCACACAGGAATGTGCCCCATTAGCATAAAATTAGATTTTCTAGAAACCCTATCAATGACCCCACAGAACTTCTCAGATACACTGTGATTAGCTCTAACCCCTATCTTGTTCATCCTTGCTTCTCTAAAATCTAAAAGTTGCCCAATACTAAGTTGTATTCAACAAATATTAGTTAAACAAATGAGTAAAAGAAGTATAAGTAAAGTATTAAAGTATTTTATGGAAGTATAAAATAAGTATAAAAGTGTATAAATAATTAATATAATCTAAAATAATATGTTAATATAACTAATATAATAGAAAAAAGATAGGCATAATTATTTGTAGTAATAATATTATAATATAAATAATTTAGAATATAATTCATAAATAACATAATTAATTTATGTTTCTGTAATATAAATCATATGATATAAATAAAGTTGATAAATTATTATATTACATGTAGGATTTTTAGATTAATAGTTTGCTTTCAGTTCAGTTCAGTTCAGTTGCTCAGTCGTGTCCGACTCTTTGCATCCCCATGAATTGCAGCACGCCAGGCCTCCCTGTCCATCACCAACTCCCGGAGTTTACTCAAACTCATATCCATTAAGTCGGTGATGCCATCAATCAGCCGTCTCATCCTCTGTTGTCCCCTTCTCCTCTTGCCCCCAATCCCTCCCAACATCAGGATCTTTTCCAATGAGTCAACTCTTCACATGAAGTGGCCAAAGTACTGGAGTTTCAGCTTCAGCATCAGTCCTTCCAATGAACACCCAGGACTGATCTCCTTCAGGATGGACTGGTTGAATCTCCTTGCAGTCCAAGGGACTGTCAAGAGTCTTCTCCAACACCACAGTTCAAAAGCATAAATTTTTCAGTGCTCAGCTTTCTTCACAGTCCAACTCTCACATCCATACAAGACCACTGGAAAAACCATAGCCTTGACCAGACGGGCCTTTGTTGGCAAAGTAATGGCTCTGCTTTTTAATATGCTGTCTAGGTTGGTCATAACGTTCCTTCCAAGGAGTAAGCGTCTTTTAATTTCATGGCTGCAGTCACCATCTGCAGTGATTTTGGTGCCCAAAAAAATAAAGTCAGCCACTGTTTCCACTGTTTCCCTATCTATTTGCCATGAAGTGATGGGACCAGATGCCATGATCTTAGTTTTCTGAATGTTGAGCTTTAAGCCAAATTTTTCACTCCCCTCTTTCACTTTCAAGAGGCTTTTTAGTTCCTCTTCACTTTCTGCTGTAAGGGTGGTATCACCTGCATATCTGAGGTTACTGATATTTCTCCCGGCAATCTTGATTCCAGCTTGTGCTTTTTCCAGCTCAGCGTTTCTCATGATGTACTCTGCATATAAGTTAAATAAGCAGGGTGACAATATACAGCCTTGACGTACTCCTTTTCCTATTTGGAACCAGTCTGTGGTTCCATGTCCAGTTCTAACTGTTGCTTCCTGACCTGTGCACAGATTTCTCAAGAGGCAAGTCAGGTGATCTGGTATTCCCATCTCTTTCAGAGTTTTCCACAGTTTATTGTGATCCACACAGTCAAAGGCTTTGGCATAGTCAATAAAGCAGAAATAGATGTTTTTCTGGAACTCTCTTGCTTTTTCGATGATCCAGCAGATGTTGGCAATTTGATCTCTGGTTCCTCTGCCTTTTCTAAAACCAGCTTGAACATCTGGAAGTTCATGGTTCACATATTGCTGAAGCCTGGCTTGGAGATTTTGAGCATTACTTTACTAGCGTGTGAGATGAGTGCAATTGTGCGGTAGTTTGAGAATTCTTTGGCATTGCCTTTCTTTGGGATTGGAATGAAAACTGACCTCTTCCAGTCCTGTGGCCACTGCTGAGTTTTCCAAATTTGCTGGCATATTGAGTGCAGCACTTTCACAGCATCATCTTTTAGGATTTGACATAGCTCAACTGGAATTCCATCACCTCCACTAGCTTTGTTCATACTGATGCTTCCTAAGGCCCACCTGAATTCACATTCCAGGATGTCTGGCTCTAGTTGAGTGTGAGTGATCACACCATCATGATTATCTGGGTCGTGAAGATCTTTTTTTGTACAGTTCTTCTGGGTATTTTTGCCACCTCTTCTTAATATCTTCCGCTTCTGCCAAGAATACCCAGAAGAACTGTACAAAAAAGATCTTCACGACCCAGACAATCATGATGGTGTGATCACTCACACTCACCTAGAGCCAGACATCCTGGAATGTGAAGTCAAGTGGGCCTTAGGAAGCATCAGTACGAACAAAGCTAGTGGAGGTGATGGAATTAAAGTTGAGCTATGTCAAATCCTCAAAGATGATGCTCTGAAAGTGCTGCACTCAATAGCCAGCAAATTTGGAAAACTCAGCAGTGGCCACAGGACTGGAAAAGGTCAGTTTTCATTCCAATCCCAAAGAAAGGCAATGCCAAAGAATTCTCAAACTACCGCACAATTGCACTCATCTCACACGCTAGTAAAGTAATGCTCAAAATCTCCAAGCCAGGCTTCAACAATATGTGAACCATGAACTTCCAGATGTTCAAGCTGGTTTTACAAAAGGCAGAGGAACCAGAGATCAAATTGCCAACATCTGCTGGATCATCGAAAAAGCAAGAGAGTTCCAGAAAAACATCTATTTCTGCTTTATTGACTATCCTTGTGTTCAATTTTTGTATTGTCCCATGTGACATCAGGGGGCTTCCCTGGTGGCTCAGATAGTAAAGAACCCACCTGCAATGCGGGAGACTTGGGTTTGATCCCTGGGCTGGGAAGATCCCAAGAGAAGGGAATGGCTACCCACTCCAGTATTCTGGCCTGCTGAATCCATCAGGTAGAGTCCATGGGGTTGCAAAGAGTTGGACACAACTGAGCGACTTTCACTTTTCATACAACTACACTGGAGTAGGAAATGGTATCTACTCCATTATTCTTGCCTGGAAAACTCCAAGGACAGAGGAAACTGGTGGGCTACAGTCCACGGGGTTGCAAGAATAAGACACAACTGAGCAACTGGGCACGTACAACTATACACAAGTTGTTATGGGATACAAGTTCCTATGCAGAAGTTTATGTGTAAAAGCTTAAGCATATCTAAAACATGGGAAATCATTTTTACATCTTAAGCATGTTTATATAGGCACATAAACAAACACAAACATATATATTGCCATTAAAAATAAGAAAATGCTTTTATAAGGCACATGGCATTTCAGTATACATATATGGGCTTTCCTTGAGGCTCAGATGGTAAAGAATCCTCCTACAATGCAGGAGACCTGGGTTTGATCCCTGGGTTGGGAAGATCCCCTGGAGAAGGGAAAGGCTACCCACTCCAGTATTCTAGCCTAGAGAATTCCAAAGACTGTATATTCCATGGGGTTGCAAAGAGTCACACACAACTAAGTGACTTTCAGTCACTTACATAGGATATGTATAATCTCTTGTTGATAAACACTCAAGTCTATTTTTTTTTTTTTTTTGGCAGGGTGGAAATCTTGTGTAAGAAATTCTGTAAACCATGGTAGTCCATAGGATTTTTGTGAAAATATATTAAATTCTCAGGGTGGAAAGTTTGTGTGCCAAAAGTAATTAATTATTGTAGCTTCATATCCTTTCATGGATAACTGAATGCAAATGAAAATCATTTTTTCAAATTAATAGAAAATCTATATGGATGCTACACATGTTGTTTATATTACAAATAATCAAATATGTATTACATAAAATTTATAATATAAAAATCCAAATACATATATATATTTTCACACACAAACAACACAAACAAAACACACATTATAAAAAAGCAAATATCTTTTTAAAATGTTAACACTAGTCCTAATTCGATAAAATTCTGGGCTGCTGTTAAGAATGTGTTCCATTTATTCACTGGATCTTAGCATTGCTGGCATGAAAAGGGGTAAGCTGAGAAAAGGCACTGCTTTACTTTCAAATGTAATAAATGCTACTACATTTCTTTTATCCTTTTTAAAAAATATATTCTGTATCTTTCCCCCCTATTTTTACAACTTCTGCTTTCAAATTCCAAGACTCATTTTTATACTTTAAATTTGTAAAATGTGAATATGCTAATTAGATATCATGGCAAAATCAAGGAAACATTGCAACATTTTTATACAAATAAATAATAACTGACATGCAGGAAATAGCCTGTAATTGCTTATTTTCAAAACAATATGATTTTAAAGAATTCAAAGAGACTCAGTATTTGTTCATACGTATGTTTTAAATTATAGCCAGGAGCATAGTTTGCAAGAGTGATCTGGTATGAGATCCTCTGGAACTTAATATTTATACCAAAATCACAATTTAGATGAGATTAATTAGCAGGTGAAATTGCATTAGGATGTTTAATACAGTTGGTGCCGATTTGCATATCCCTCTGCAGATAGTTTTGTCCAGTATAAAACAGACATGAAAACTCACTGCTTTGAATTAATGACACTTTCTTACCATCAAAAGTTATTTATCAGAGTCTGCTAGTCTTGGCAATACACACATACGATATCGTGGAACATATACATATATACAATAAGCATCTTGTATTTATTTTACTTATTTATCTATTTGTTTTTGGCCATGTGGAATGTGGGGTCTTATTTCCACAACCAGGGGTTGAGCCCATGCTCCCTGCATTAGAAGAGCTGAGTCTTAACCACTGGACCTCCAGGGATGAATGTAGCATCCTGTATTTCTCCTTGTTATTGTTTAGCCAGTATTCTGCACAAGATCTGGGAAGTCATTAGAATCTTAGGCACTTAATCACTTAAGAGGAGTGGTAACGTTATCCTCATGGAAGGAATACAGAAAGAAGTCAAGCTCTTGTAATGGATGAAAAGACTAGAAAACTGAAAACATTGATCTTTAAAGAGTCAGAATATTTGTATATAATTTCCTTTCCATCCTCCCTTTTCATCCATTCTAAACTGTCTCTTTGGGCATCTTTCCCCTTACCATCAGACATCTTCAAGAAGCAACCTTGCCCTCCTGCCTCAGGAAACAGGAGGAAATAAAAGAGAAAAACCCAAACAGATTCCACCATAGAGACCAATAAAATTTTATGATGTTCTCACAAAGTTCACTCCTCCCTTTTCTTTCAACTCAAGTCTATACAGTTAACGTTCACATAAATTTTATAGGTCCCCCAAATCTCTTTTAACCCACCTGGGTTGTTCAAAGGTTAAGTACTTGCTAGTCGAGACATTTCTAAATAAGTCCTTGCACAAAAATATAAACACATTTATTACAAGTATGTCCAACTGCATGTTTCAGTTGGCATCTTTCTGCCCACAGTTAGGTTTGTGTCTGACTTGTAAAGATGTGCATGCAAGGGAATTCGGTACCCCATTTTAAAAGCCAACACAAAAATAGATCTCTGTAGAAAAATGAACTTTAGAGTCAGCAAAAAATCTATGAATGCTGCCAAAGGAGACAGGAAAGTACTACAGGGATATGATGAAAAACAAAACATTATTTTATTCCGGAGATGAAACTTTTAATGATGTTTTTGAGAAGAGTGACCTGAATGATCCTGAGGATTGTTGAGTGAATCATGAAAGGCTGAGAAATTTGGGTCTGCAAGAGAGGAGACAAGAGAAATAGGGTGGATCTTCTTCTTTGATCTGTTCCTGTTACCTTAAATATGATATTCCATTCCTATAATTAAGGACCTCCCTGCTGGTCCAGCGGTTAAAACTGCACTTCCTATACGGGGGATGTGGGTTCAATCCTTGGTCAGGGAACTAACGTACTTCCATTCAACCTCGTTTACAATGTATTTTAGATTGTTAGTTAGCAATCACACTGAGGAGAATCCATGAACTAACTGAAGGTGAAAGGAACATGTCATCCTGTTTCTTGTAGTCCAACCAGGTCACTGAACAGGGACTTCCCTGGTGATCCAGTGTCTAAGACTCCACATTGTTAATGCAGGGGGCTCAGGTTCAATCCCTGATAGGGAAAATAGGTCCCACATGCCACAACTAAAACCCACTGCTGCCAAATAAAAACAAATATTAAAAATGATTGTTAACAGAGTCCACCCTGAGTTCCTTCCATAAGTAACTTTTAATGGCATAATATATGTCATCAACACTCCAGGTTTTGGAGATATGAGTAGTGAATCAATTCATAAAGTTTCTCCTCTCACAAAATTTACATGTCTGGGGTGGGAGATGCTCACTAAACAAACAAACCAACACCTCATCTTGACAATTCTAAGATGTACTATCATGTTTCATGTCTAAAAATTGTTTACATCAACATGCATCTTATATTCACTATTGTCTGGGTGGCATTTTTAATATGTCATTTAATTATAGGTTTTCATATTTTCAGCATTTGCATAGAATTCAGTGAGTTACATCCATATTTGTCACATAAAAATATTATGACATGACATTGAAATTGTTATTTTTACAAAAAAACTATATATTAAACAAATATTTGTCATTGCAGAACACCAATATTCTCCTAAGTTCCTTATTTCCTTGCCACACAAAAACCACACATTTTATATGACTGAAAAAAAAGGAAGACACTGACATACACATTAACATCTATATGTTCTGTGATTTTGTACCAGCTGAGATGTGTGCAAAATATACTGGGTTCATTCAGCTTCAGTGACCCAACTGAAGGCATACAAGACAAGGCAGACCCATGGCCCAGGTCTGGTTTGGGCAGTAAGGACAGAAGCCACTTTTAGATCCAGACGGTTCACTCCTTATGTAGACAGAGAAAGGAAGGGCAGGCACAGGTGCCCGCTCCCTGTAATCCTCATACTACAAACCCCAAAATGTAACACCAAGACTGAAGGAGCCAGAGGATAATCCCACATGGTTCATGGGATATCCAGAGGTCCAGAGTACTTTCTAGATTTCAGCTGAGCAGTTATAGTCTGCTGCTATACCTTAAAGAGGTGGAACAGAAACCAGAACAACCCCATGATAGCACCCTGGGGAGCAAGATCCTTGCTCCTAAGAGGTCAAGAGAGGCTCTGCCCACCCTCAGATGAAGTGCAGTGAAAGCTCTGCATGCATGCCCATGGACACGGGCAAGATCACAGGGCACACTTGTGGAGCAGTCTTCCCACAGGCAGAAAACATTGCCAAACTCTTTGCAGTGGATTAAAAAGTGACTCAAATGGATGATTCTATAGGGACAGATTTGTGCATTTGAATTCAGTCAAAAAAGAAAAAAATACATAATATCATTAGCTTAGAAGAATTTTTTTTTTTAAAAAAAAGTAGAGTATTATATTAAGAAATAATGGGACTTCTCTGGTGGTCCAGTGGTTAGGATTTCATGCTTACACTGGAGGGGGCTCAGGTTGATCAATTTCTGGTCAGGGAAGATCCCACAAGGTGCAGAATGTGGTCAAAAAAAAAAAAAAAGAAAGAAAAAAATACTAAACGACCAAAGGTCTTTAATGTGTATAAAATGATAGGGTGGAAAAATGGAGATATACACAAGTCACTGTTGCTTAAGGTGCTGCTGTTGTTCAGTCACTCAGTTGTGTCGGACTCTGTGACCAATGGACTGCAGCACGCCAGACTTCCCTGTCCTTCACCATCTCCCGGAGCTTGCTCAAGCTCACGTCCATTGAGTGGTGATGCCATCCAGCCATCTCATCCTCTGGCACCTCCTTCTCCTCCTGCCGTCAATCTTTCCCAGCATCAGGGTCTTTTCTAATGAGTCGGCTCTTTGCAGCAAGTGGTCAAAGTATTAGAGCTTCAGATTCAGCATCACACTTCCAATGAACACCCAGGACTGATCTCCTTTAGGATGGACTGGTTTGATCTCCTTGCAGTCCAAGGGACTCTCAAGAGTCTTCTCCAACTCCACAGTTCAAAAGCATCAATTATTTGGCGCTCAGCCTTCTTTATGGTCCAGCTCTCACATTCATATATGATTACTTGAAAAACCATAGCTTTGACTAGACAGACCTTCTTAAGGTGAAAACGTTTTAAATAACTCAATTTCTTTTATTGCACCTTTCCTTTTTTTTTTTCATATGAAGAAGGGTAGTTAGGTGATAAGTATCTATGCTTAAATGAGTCTAAAATAGTTATTTAGGTATAGTCAAAATAAGAATTCTTTTTTTTTTTCAAAATAAGAATTCTAAGTTGAGAAAGAATTATTTCACTTTTTATTTGGCAGTGTACTTTCTTTCTTAGTGATGTGTAAAAAGCCCATGTATCTTACACTCACTGAACCTTATGTTATGATAAATAGTTTATGTAAGGGAATAATAAATTCTATGGAGAAAAATTTACTGGGTTAAGATGGATAGGGGAGCAGAGAATGTGAGCTCATTTCACAAAAGTCATTGGAGGAGGTTTCCGAGGTGAGGTGATATCTGAATAGATACCTGTAAGAAGTAATAAGAACTCATGTATATTTGGGAGAAGAAGAGTCCAGGCAAAGTTCACAGGACTTGTAAAGACCCTGAGGCAGAGGCTGGCTTGACGTGACCGAAGAAGAGCAGGGGGCCTGAGTGGCTCCAGAAGAGGAAGAAAGAAGTGCCACGCTAAGTTGCAAGGTCAAAGAATTGAGGGCTAGGTCTGGAAGGGTCTTGTGAGTTATGGTTAACACTTCAGTTCATTCGCTGCACAAGAGGGAAGCTCTCAGAGTGTGTTCAGTTCAGGAAAAGAAGGACTTGTTCTGACTCAGGTCTCGAAAACATCATCCTGGTTACTGTTTTTAAGGCAGATGTTATTATAGGGGAAGAGGAGACAGCATGGTGGCTTGCTGGTAGGCTTGAATTCAGGTAGAAGCAGTGACCATGGATGGATATGGTTGGATATTGACTATATTTATAACATAGAGCTGGTAGTATTAGCTGATGGATTAGAAACAGAGCACAAGAGAAACAAAGGTCGTTACTCCTTTTATGACCAAACTGAGGAGTTCAGTGTTGAAAGTGTTAGATTTGGGGACTTCCCAGGTGGTCCAGTAGTTAAGAATCCGCCTGCCAATGCAAAGGTCAGGGGTTGGATCCCTGATCCAGGAAGACTCCACACACGGCAGGGCAGCTGAACCCACATGCTACAACTCCTGAAGCCTGCTCACTCTGGAGCCTGTGCTCCGCAAAAAAGAGCCTCCACAACGAGAAATGCACGCTGCGCCTGGAGCAGCCCCTGCCCTGTGCAGCCGGAGGAAGCCCGCGTGAAGGGAGCGAGACCCAGCACACTAAAAACTAAGATAAACTTTTAAGAAGTGTTAGGTTTGAAAGCCTCTGATTAACTCTCTATTACCAAGTTGAAGGGGCTTCCCAGGCGACGCTAGTGGTAAAGAACCTGCCTGCTAATGCAGGCGTCACAAAAGAAATAGGTTTGATCTGTGCGTCGGGAAGATCCCCTGGAGGAGGAAACGGCAACCCACTCCAGTGTTCTTACCTGGAGAATCTCATGGATTGGAGAATCCGTTTTTCAATCAAGTTGAATAGCAGATATGAGCATCTGGGGACAAGGAAAGGGGTCTTGAAGCAAGAGGTTAATATGGAAGTCATCAACATAGGTATGGCTTTATGAATGTTCCCTGAATCTCCATCTGGTTTGAGGGTTGACCTAGAAATCCACACCCCTCCCCAGATACAAAGAGGAAAACCCATAGGCTACTCAAGTTAAGTACTACAGATTTTGATGGTTGAAGATTCTGTCTCTGCGCTATTTTCCTTGCCTGTAAGTTTACCAATTCTGTCAGTTATCCCCTTCAGAGACTAGTTTTAACCCAGCTATTTGAGCTTACTAGCAGACCTACTTTGTTACATAAAGTAGAGTCATATTGGGACTATAATTTTAATGAGGTGAAAAAAATACAATATCTGTTGCTTTTTCATTGGCTACTCAGAAGCCAGAGAAACCACTGAGAGAAACTCATTGCCAATGTCTGAATGAGGAGAACCAAATAATAGGCTCTGGCTCTGTCAGTGATGAGCTGTCTATAAAAAATATGCGATGCTCATCAAATCTTAGGTTTCCCATGAAGTAAAAGAATGAATATGATGACATTACAAGACTGAAATCAACATGTTATTTTCATTATTGCCAGCAATCTCCATGATATAAAAGTGACTCAGAGAAATATTTTTTTGTTAAAATGATAGAAAATTTTCTTATAGATTATGTATAAAGAGCACCATGGTGAAAACTGTAATTATGTCTTTGGTTTTCATTTGTTTGGAATGAGTGAGTACTTGTGTTTCTAGTTAAAGCCATTACTTGATTCAGCAATTCTTGAAATTCCCTGGAGAAGGGATGAAAATATAAAAAGTCATTTTCATTATACAGTGTCCTGTAGTTATATCATCAGGTAACTTTGATACAAATGTTAGTTTGGGGGATTATGGAACAAAAGCAACATATTCAAATGAATTCCTATAATATTAAAAACAGATATGGACTGATGTTGCAGGAATTTTACCCTTTTTACTCATTTGAAGTTCTCTTCTACCCTCATAAATCAAAAACTCACTCAAAGGATATTTTCAGTATGTGCAAATGTGGATGTAAAGTACTGCTGTTTTTCAATTGTGCAGAATTTCTAAGAACCCATCATCACTGTTGGTATAATATTTTATGTTGGACATTCTGTAAATGATTGGAATTATTAACAAAAACTTGTAGCCCTCAATTTTTCTTGGTTTTTAGAAAAAATGTCACTCACCACAGCTCTTTCCTGTTTGGGTTTGTTACTTAGAATAGAAATTAGTGTCTCTTAATTTCTAGAGAATTTCAGGGAAAGATTATTGAGAAGGTGACCTGGTTTTAACAGGATTATTAAACCATAGGAAAAAAGGACTAGCAATATTTAATTTCTTAAGCTTGGCGATGGCATGTGGTCTATAATGTTGTAACCTGTATTTTGGAGGAGAGGCTGCCAGGTGGCTCAGATGGTAAAGAATCTGAGGCCAATGCAGGAGACCCAAGTTTAATCCCTGGACCGAGAAGATCCCCCGGAGAAGGAAATGGCAACCCACTCCAGTATTCTTGCCTGGGAAATCCCATGAACAGAGGAGCCTGGCAGGCTACGTCCATGGGGTCACAAAGTGTTGGACACAACTTAGTGACTAAACAACAACAGCAATTTTAAGAGAAGTTGGACTATTTCATAATTAGAAAAACACATGCCAGTAATTGTGCCATTCAAAGAAAAGTGAGTATACAAATGAACTTTCTAAAAATGTAGAGTAATGTCCATAAGTTTATCTACTTGGGGCATAACTGGCCAGCTCTACATCCAGTTTATTTTGTAATTCACACCATTTTAGACTATGATTGGCAAATTTTAGGAAAACCGGCACTTCTGACCATGGAAGACTGATTTGCAAAGTTAGTCAGAACATAGAAAATAGCCTTCTTGTTGTTCAGTTACTCAGTCATGTCTGACTTTTTGCGACCCCATGGACTGCAACACGCCAGCTTCCCTGTCCTTCACCTTCTCCTGGAGTTTGTTCAAACGCCTGCCCATTAATTAAGTTGATGATGCCACCTAACCATCTCGTCCTCTGTTGCCCACATCTCCTGCCTTCAAACTTTCCCAGCATCAGGGTCTTTCCCAGTGAGTTGGCTCTTCACATCAGGTGGCCAAATATTGGAAAATAGCCCAGTTTGCTGTTTCTGCTGATTAAGCTGTATTGTGTGTGTGCATGCTTAATCATTTCAGTTGTGTCTGAATCTTTGTGATTCTATGGACTATAGGTTACCAGGCTCCTCCTTCCATGGGATTCTCCAGGCAAGAACACTGGAGTGGTTTGCCATTTCCTTCTCTAGGGTATCTTCTTGACTCAGGGATTGAACCCATGTCTCTTATGTCTCCTGCGCTGGCAAGTGAATTTAAAGCCAGCTCATAATAGCAAAGTCTAGTCTGGAAAAAATTCTGGAATCAGGTAGTAAGGACCTCTGTAAATCCACACCTCCATAAAATACTGAAATGTTGGCAAAAAATTAAAAAATCAAAATTTTCCCATCTCTAGAAATTAACAAAAGGCTTGCAACATTCTGATGAGTATCAGTTAAAGAAGAGATGATGACCTTTGTTGATACCCACAGGATCAGTAGCTTACCCTTTTCCATTCTCATCTCACAAGCTCTGAGCCTTGACAGCCATCAGCTACACCACTGCAGTAGTTGTAAAAGCCAGCAGCCTTGCACCCACCAGAGTAGGCAGACCATGACAAAAACTCCTCATAAAGTGCTAGCTCCCAGAGCAGGGTCACTTTTACCTGGCTTGGAGCTCCATTCCAGAAAATCCCCATTTACAGGACACTGTCATTATCTGACCCGATTCAGAGCTTGCTCGTCAAGAAAACCCCTATCTCCAGGGTGTTTCTCAAAACTTAAGTCAGCAATAATTATTTAACATTTTGTCTGAGCAAATTGTAGTCCCTTATCAGTAACTTGCATCTAGCTTTATCTTGTGTAGGGACTTGTATCTAAGTATATAAAGAACTCTTAGAACTCATTAATAAAATATGAATAACCCAATTTGAAAATGGATACAGCAATTGAATAGAAATTTCTCCAAAGAAAATATACAAAAGACAATATGCACAGGACGTGATAATTATATCATTAGTCATTAGATAAATGCAAACAAAACCACAAAGAGATACCATGTCACACCCATTAGAATTGCTATAATCAAAATAGTAGACTACAGGTGCTGGTAAGGAAGTGGAGAAATTAGAACCCTTATATCATACATCAACCATGAGAATGTAAAATGGTCCTAAAGGCTATTTGGTTTCTCCTTGAAATATTTAAACATGGAATTAACCTATGATCCAGGAATTCCCTCCTAGAAATGAAAACATCATTTCAGTTCAGCTCAGTAGTCGTGTCTGACTCTGTAACCCCATGGACTGCAGCATGCCAGACCTCCCTGTCCATTATCAACTCCCAGAGTTTACCCAGACTCATGTCCATTGAATTGATGATGCCTCCAACCATTTCATTCTCTGCCATCCCCTTCTCCTCGTGCCTTCAATCTTTCCCAGCTTCAGGGTCTTTTCCAATGAGTCAGCTCTTCGAATCAGGTGGCCAAAGTATTGGAGTTTCAGCTTCAGCATCAGTGTTTCCAATGAACACTCAGAACTTATCTCCTTTAGGATGGACTGGTTGAATCTCCTTACAGTCCACGGGACTCTCAAAAGTCTTCTCCAACACCACAGTTCAAAAGCATCATTTCTTAAGTGCTCAATTTTCTTTATAGTCCAACTCTCACGTTTATACATGACTACTGTAAAAACCTTGACTCTATGGTAGCCTTGACTCTATGGACCCTTGCTGACAAAGTAATGTCTCTGCTTTTTAATATGCTGTCTAGGTTGGTCATAACTTTCCTTCCAAGGAGTAAGCGTCTTTTAATTTCATGGCTGCAGTCACCATCTGCAGTGATTTTGGAGCCCAAAAATCAAAGTCTGCCACTGTCTCCACTGATTCCCCATCTATTTGACATGAAGTGATGGGACTGTTTGCCATGATTTTAGTTTTCTGAATATTGAGTTTAAGCCAACTTTTTCACTCTCCTCTTTCACTTTCCTCATGAAGCTCTTTAGTTCTTCACTTTCTGCCATAAGAGTTGTGTCATCTGCATATCTGAGGTTATTGATGTTTCTCCCAGCAAACTTGACTCCAGCTTGCGCTTCCTCCAGCCCAGCGTTTCTCATGATGTACTCTGCATATAAGTTAAATAAGCAGGGTGACAATATACAGCCTTGACGTACTCCTTTTCCTATTTGGAACCAGTCTGTTGTCCCATGTCCAGTTCTAACTGTTGCTTCCTGACCTGCATACAGATTTCTCAAGAGGCAAGTCAGGTGATCTGGTATTCCCATCTCTTTCAGAATTTTCCACAGTTTGTTGTGATCCACACAGTCAAAGGCTTTGGCATAGTCAATAAAGCAGAATTAGATGTTTTTCTGGAACTCTTGCTTTTTCGATGATCCAGCAGATGTTGGCAATTTGATCTCGGGTTCCTCTGCCTTTTCTAAAACCAGCTTGAACATCTGGAAGTTCATGGTTCACATATTGTTGAAGCCTGAATTGGAGAATTTTGAACATTACTTTACTAGTGTGTGAGATGAGTGCAATTGTGCGGTAGTTCGAGAATTCTTTGGGATTGCCTTTCTTTGGGATTGGAATGAAAACTGACCTTTTCCAGTCCTGTGGCCACTGCTGAGTTTTCCAAATTTGCTGGCATATTGAGTGCAGCACTTTCACAGCATCATCTTTCAGGATTTTAAATAGCTCAACTGGAATTCCATCACCTCTACTAGCTTTGTTTGTAGTGATGCTTCCTAAGGCCCACTTGACTTCACATTCCAGGATGTCTGGCTCTAGGTGAGTGGTCACACCATCGTGATCATCTGGGTCATGAAGATCTTCTTTGCACAGTTCTTTTGCGTATTCTTGCCACCTCTTTTTAATATCCTCTGCTTCTGCTAGGTCCATGCCATTTCTGTCCTTTATTGAGCCCATCTTTATGTGAAATGTTCCTTTGGTATCTCTAATTTTCTTGAAGAGATCTCTAGTCTTTCCCATTCTATTGTTTTCCTCTATTTCTTTGCATTAATCGCTGAGGAAGGCTTTCTTATCTCTCCTGGCTATTCTTTGGAACTCTGCATTCAGATGGGAATATCTTTCCTTTCCTCCTTTGTTTCTCACTTCTCTTCTTTTCACAGCTATTTGTAAGGCCTCCTCAGACAGCCATTTTGCTTTTATGTACACACAAAATCTTGTATAAAGATTTTCTTCATATTATTTATTATAGTGAAAAAATGGGATTCAGCTCAAGTTTCAACAGTAATAAATAAATAAATGTGGTACTCCCACACAATGGAATATTATTCAACAATAAAAATGAATGAAATGCTGATACATGCTAAAACCTGGGTAAATCTTAGACATGTTATACTGAATGAAAGGAGGAGTCAAAAAAGGCAATGTAATTTATTATTTGCTTGTTTTGAAAGTCCAGGGACTTCCCTGGCAGTCAAGTGGTTAAGACTTTGCCTTCCAATGCAGGGGATATAGATTGAATCCCTGATCATGGAGCTAAGATTCCACATGCCTCGCGGCTAAATTACCTAAACATAAAACAGAAGCAATACTGTATCAAATTTCATAAAGACTTAAAAATTGTCCAGATTAAAAAAAAAAAACAAAAAACTTAAGAAGTTTACCAGTTATGCAGTGTTACCAGTGAGGGCAAGCAAAAAATCACACAAACATTTAAAAAGAGGGTCTGAAGACAAAGCTTTACTGGGTGCTTTGTAAAGCCCTAGCATGCCCTTGTGGAGGTCGCAGGCCATAGAAGTTCAAGTACTCAGGCAGGGTTGGCTGTATGCAAGTCCAGAAAAGACCTTAGGGAGCACCAGTCACTCCCCTGACCAGCTTGTGTCCATGCACAGGGAGGGACTGAAGGCTAAATAGACTTTTAAACTGACGTAGTGGAAATGATTGTCCCCAACACACACAGACCCTCATAGCAAGGCTGAGAAACTTGCAGGGTCAAACTAATTAAGACCGTTTCTCACCAATCTTGATCTGACTACTGAGCTAACCAAACCAGGACTTCAGAGGCTGCAGAATAGAGGACCTGTGGCATAATAGAATTAGTCCAGAAACGTACTAAACAAACAATCTGCTGTCAACAAAAGTAGTAGAAAATGGAGGAACAGGGTTTCCAAAGGCCCATATCATGTTACCTAAAATATTCAAGTTTAACAAAAAAATTATGAGGCAGGAAAAGAAACAGGAAAAAAAAGACACCCTCCCTCCCACACAAAGAAGTCAATACGTACTTCTCAGGAAGGTCCAGATGTTTGATGTGTTAGATGAAGACATTGAGTCCCTTACTATAAATATGTGAAAGAACCAAAAAGAAATCATGTTTTAAAAAATTAAAGGAAACACAATAGTGATGACTCGCCAAATTGAGAATATCATTAAAAAGATAAAAATAATGTTTTTAAATATAACCAAGCTGAAATTTTTGGAGATAGGAAGAAATGTAACTTAAATTTAAATAGAAAAGGGGGTCAAAATCAGATTTGAGCTGCAGAGAAAAGAATTTTCAAAATAAGAGATAGATCTATAGCTATTCTCTTCCAATCTGAGTCACTAAAAGAAAAGAGAACGTAAAGAAGTAAATGGCGCTACAGAAATTGGTGGACCACCACAGAGAGTAAACACATGTATAATATCCATCTCAGGGAGAGAGGGAAAAACCTTTTGAAGAAATGGATCTATTAAAAGGAAATAAATTGAATTAGTAAGTCAAGATCTTCTCACAAAGAAAAGTTTATGCCCAGGTAGTTTCACTGGTGAGTTTTAGTAAACATTTAAAGAAGAATTAATATCAATAGTTCACAAACACTTTCAGAAAGTAGAAGAGAAAGAAAACTTGTAATTTATTCTATAAGATCAGTGTCATCATTATACCAAATTAGACAAATCCATCACAAGAAAAGAAAACTGATATTCCTTGTGAACACAGACTAAAGATCAGAAGCAAGGATATCTCCTCTGCCTCATCTATTTAACATCTGTTTTGTGGTTGCCCCTCAGATGGCAAGATTCACCACCCTCATATGTTGAGGCAGATCACGCCACACACATTATATTAATTCCATGTGGTTGCTGTAACAAATGATGGCAGACACGGTGGCTCGAAATAAAATACATTTATTTTCTTAGATTTCAGGAGTCTAGAAGACTGAAATCAGTATCAGTATCATTGGAAGAGAACCAAGGCATCCACAGGGTTGTGTCTCCTCTGGCAGCTCTAGCAGATGGTCCCTTCCACGTCTCTCCCAGCTTCTGTTGCCTGATGGCATTACTGGTTTGTGGACCTACCATTTCAATCTCTCCCTCTACCTACATGCTACCTTCTTGGCTACATTGCATTTATTATTCTCTTCTGACCACATTTTTGTTTTTGCTGACTACTGTATAGAGCTTCTCCATCTTTGGCTGAAAAGAATATAATCAATTGACCATCTGGTGATTTCCATGTGTAGAGTCTTCTCTTGTGCTGTTGGAAGAGGGTGTTTGCTATGACCAGTGCCTCCTATTGGCAAAATTCTGTTGGCCTTTGCCCTGCTTCGTTTTGTACACCAAGGCCAAATTTGTCTGTTACTCCAGGTATCTCTTGACTTCCTACTTTTGCATTCCAGTCTCCTATAATGAAAAGGATATCTTTTTTGGGTGTTAGTTCTAGAAGGTCTTGTAGATCTTCATAGAACCATTCAACTTCAGCTTCTTCAGCATTACCGGTAGGGGCACACACTTGGATTACTGTGATATTGAATTGTTTACTTTAGAAATGAACAGAGATCATTCTGTCATTTTTGAGATTGCACCAAAGTACTGCATTTTGGACTCTTTTGTTGACTATGATGGCTACTCCATTTCTTCTAAAGGATTCTTGTCCACAGTAGTAGATCTAATGGTCATCTGAGTTAAATTCACCCATTCCTGTCCATTTTAGTTCACTGATTCCTAAAATGTCAATGTTTACTCTTGCCATCTACTGTTTGACCACTTCCAATTTACCTTCAACAGTATATGAACTGTGAAATTCCAGATGTTTAAGCTGGATTTAGAGAAGGCAGAGAAACCAGAGATCAAATTGCCAACATCTGTAGGATCATAGAAAAAGTAAGAGGGTTCCAGAAAAAATCTTACTTCTGCTTTATTGACTATGCCAAAGTTTTTGTGTGGATCGCAAAATTGTTAAAGAGTTGGGAATACCAGACCACCTTGCCTGCCTCCTGAGAATCTGTATGCAGGTTAAGAAGCAACAGTTAGAACCGGCCATGGAACAACAGACTGGTTCCAAATTGGGAAAGGAGTACATCAAGGTTGTATATTGTCACCCTACTTATTTAACTTATATGCAGAGTACATCATGAGAAATGCTGGGCTGGATGAAGCACAAGCTGGAATCAAGATTTCCAGGAGAAATATCAGTAACCTCAGATACGCAGATGACACCACACTTATGGCCAAAAGCAAAGAAGAACTAAGGAGCCTCTTGATCAAAGTGAAAGAGGAGAGTGGAAAATGTTGGCTTAAAACTCAACATTCAGAAAACTAAGATCATGGCAAATGGTCCCATCACTTCATGTCAAATAGATGGGGAAACAGTGGGAACAGTGTTTATTTTTTGGGGCTCCAAAATCACTGCAGATGGTGAATGTAGCCATGAAATTAAAACATGCTTGCTCCTTGGAAGGAAAGTTATGACCAACCTAGACAGCATATTAAAAAACAGAGATACTACTTTGCCAACAAAGGTCCATCTAGTCAAAGCTATGGCTTTTCCAATAATCATGCATGGATGTGAGAGTTGGACTATAAACAAAGCTGAATGATGAAGAATTGATGCTCTTGAACAGTGGTGTTGGAAAAGATTCTTGAGAGTCCCTTGGACAGCAAAGAGATCCAACCAGTCAATCCTAAAGGAAATCAGTCCTGAAAATTCATTGGAAGGACTGATATTGAAGCTGAAACTCCAGTACTTTGGCCACCTGATGTGAAGAGCTGACTCATTTGCAAAGACCCTGATGTTGGGAAAGATTGAGGGCAGGAGGAGAAGGGAACAACAGAGGATGAGATGGTTGGATAGCATCACCTCCTCGATGGACATGAGTCTGAACAAATTTCGGGAGTTGGTGATGGACAGGGAAGCCTGGTGTGCTGAAGCCCATGGTGTCGCAAAGAGTCAGACATGACTGAGCGACTGAACTGACCTGGCCACATCCAGTCTCCCTCTGCCTCTTACTAATAAGGATACCTGTGACATGATGCTCCAGGACTACAGTCAGAAATGGCAAAGCTGTTGGAAACATAAGACCAGGAGTTTAAAACTACTATGATAGATATGGTTAGAACTCTAATGGGGAAAATAGGGGACATGAGAGCACAGGGACAATGTAGACAGAAAGATAAGTGTTCTAAGAAACAATAATAAAAAAAGAAACCTTAGAGATAAAACACCATGTAGTAGAAATGAGGAATGCCTGTGATTAGCTCATTAGTAGGTGGGACACAGTTGAGGAAAGACTGCATGAGCTGAAAGACAGGATAACAGAAACTTCCAAAGCTGAAAGGCAAAAAGGAAAGGCTAAAGAAAAACAGAACACAATATCCAAGAACTGTGGGATAACTACAAAGGGTGTAACATATGTGTAGTGGGAAGACCAGAAGGAGGAGGAAAAAAGAAACAGAAGAAATATTTGACTCAATAATGACTGACAATTTCCCCCAAATTAATATCAGACAACAGGATAAATGCCAAAACCACTATCTATATATATCATACCCAATCTTAAGGATGTCAAGGATAAAGACAGTTTTTTGAAAGAAGCCAGAAGGGTAAAAAAAAAAAAAAATCCAACTTACTCATAAAGAAATAAATACAAAAATTACATCCAAGCTTTCCTAAGAAGCCATAAAAGGCAAGAAGGGATTGGAGTGAAATATTTAAAGTGTTGAAATAAAAAATATCACCAACCTAGATTTCTCTATCTTGTGGTATTGTCCTTTAAAAGTGAAGGAGAAATAGATTTTCTTATACAAATAAAAATTCAGGGAATTTGTTTTGTAAAAACAATTTTGTAAAAATTGTAAAAAAAATTTACAAAGATTTGCTTTGTAAAAAATATTTAAAGAGGTTCATTATAGAGAGGGAGCATAATAAGTTCAGAAACTCAGATCTCCATAAAACAGGAAGAGCATCAAAGAGAGGATAAGTAAAAGTAAAATCGAAACATATTTTTAAAAACTATTTTAATTCCTAATTATAGTATAATAAACTTACAATCTCGTGATGGTTTTTCCATACATCAACATGAGTCAGCCATAGGTATACATAGGTCCCATCCCTCTTGTACCGCCTTCCCACCTCCCTGTCTCTCCCACCCCTCTAGGTTGTCACAGAGCACTGGCTTTGGGTTCCCTGCATCACACAGCAAACTCCCCCAGGCTATCTGTTTTACATATGGTAATGTATATATTTCACTGCTATTCTGTCAAATCATTCCACCCTCTCCTTTAGTCGCCTGTGTCCAAAATTATTTTCTTTATGTTATTTTTACTATTCTTAATTGATAAAATAGATAAAAGTTTGTTCAAAATAATAATAGTAACAATGTATTTATGTCCGCTCATGTATAAATGAAATAATGCTAATGACACAAGGGACAGAAGTTGTGAATTAGAAATATTTGTTATTGGAAGGTATTTGCCCTACTCATGGGTTTTCCCAGGTGGTGCAGTGGTAATGTGCCTGCCAATGCAGGAGACCCAGGAAACATGGGCTTTGACTCCTGGGTCAGGAAGATCCCCTGAAGTAAGAAATGGCAACCCACTCCAGTATTCTTGCCTGGAGAATCCTATGGACAGAGGAGCCTGGTGGGCTGCAGTCCGTGGGGCTGCAAAGAGTTGGACATGACTGAGCACGCATGCACACTACTCAGGAATCAGTATAGTGTTACTTGAAAGTGGACTTGGAATAATCATAAACATCAATTGTAGACTTTAGGGTAACCACCAGAAAAAGTAAATAAAAAAAGAAAAAATAAGTACAATTGATATGCTAAGAAGAATAATAGAATCATAAAAATATTTAAATAAAGCCACAAAAGGCAGAAACTGTGTGGAAGATAAAAATAGAAATAAAACATAAGAGAAACAAATAGAAGAAAGTAACAAATATATATTAACCAACTATATCAACAATCACTTTGAACATCAGTGGTCTAAAAACATCAACTAAAAACAGAGATTGTCAAAGCAGATAAAAAAAAAAGTCGCACCTATATGTTATCAGTCCAAATGAAGATTAAATATAAATGCATGTATAGGTTAAAAATAAAAGGATGAAGAAATATACACACAGCCAACAGTAATCAGGAGAGATAAGTTAAAATGATAGAACTGATTTCAGAGCAATGAAAATTATCATAGGTAAAGAAGGGCATCATGTAATGATAAAGGGGTCAATGTTACAAAAAGACTTAATGGTCCTTAATGTGTACTTGTCTAACAACAGGGCATCCACTAAGAGGAAAATCCTGATAGAGATACAAGCAGAAATAGATGAATTCACTATTATAGCTGGAGACTCCTGTTGTTGTTGTTGTTTTGTCCCTAAGTTGTGTCCGACTCTTTGTGCGCCCAGGGACTGCAGCACATCAGGCTTCCCTGTCCGTCACTATCTCCAGGAGTTTATGTCCATCTCAAATTTATGTCCATTGAGTTGGTGATGCCATCTAACCATCTCGTCATCTGCTGCCTCTTCCTTTTGCCTTCAATCTTTCCCAGCATCAGGTCTTCTCCAGTGAGTTGGCTCTTCCCATCAGGTGGCCAAAGCATTGGAGCTTCAGTTTCAGCATCAGTTCTTCCAAAGAATATTCAGGGTTGATTTCCTTTAGAATTGACTGGTTTGATCTCCTTGTGTCCAAGGGACCCTCAAGAGTCTTCTCCAACACCACAATTCAAAAGCATCGATTCTTTGGTACTTAGCCTTCTTCATGGTCCAACTCTCACATCCGTACATAACTTCGGAAGAAACTGTAATAGACAGATGCAGCAGAAAGAAAATTGGTAAGGGTGTAGTTGAACTCAGTGGCACCATCAATCAACTGTATTTGATTGACATCTATAGACAACTTTGTCTAAAAGTAAAGATTGCACAGTCTCCTCAAGCTGACATGGAACATTGAACAAAACAGATCTCATTCTGAGTCATAAAACATACCTTAACAAATGTAAAAGAAGAGAAATCATGAAGTAGACCTTAATGAAACAAACAAGAAATAAATAATAAAAAGATACCTTAAAAAGCCCCCAAATACTTGAAGAGTAAACCACGTACCTATAAAAAAAACACATGGATCAAAAAAGATGTCTTAAGAAAAATTTTAAAATATTTTGAAGTAAATGAAATATAAATTATCTAAATTTGTGGGATGCAGAAAAATCAGTGATTAGAGAGACATGTATAGCATTGACCGCCTATGTTTCAAAAGAAGAAAGATCTAAAATCAGTAATATATGCTTTCACTTTAGGAAGCTAAATGAAGAAGCAGAAGGGAAGAGGAAAGAAGAAAAAGGAAAAAGGAAAGAGAAGGAGAATGAAGAGAAAGTGGAGAAAGAAGACAGAAAGGAGGAGGGAAAGGTGAAGAGGAAGACAGTGGAAGAAAATTAATAATAATAATCAGAGCAGAAATTTAAAAATAAATTGAAAATGAGAAATCACAAGAGAAAATCAACAAATCTAAAAGTTGTTCTTGGAAAAGGTAAAAAAAATTGTTAAGGCTCTAGACAGGTTAAGGGAAAAAAAAGAAAGAGGACAGAAATAGCTAATATCAGAAATGAAAGATGAAATCTCTACAGATCACATAGACATGAAAAGGATAATAAAGGGATATTATAACCAATTCTATGCCTACAAGTTTGATAACCTAGAGGAAATGGAACAATTCCTTCAAAGACATGAGTTGCCAAACTCACACCAAATGAAACAGACAATCTTTATAGCCCTATATATCTATTCAATAAGTTAAATCAATAATTAACCTTCCAAAACAGAAAGTAACTGGCCCATTCTGAGTTCTACCCAACATTTATGGAAAAAAATTCACCAATTCTCTGTCATCTGTTACAAAATTACAAACTGAGGAGGACTTCCCATAATGTTAATTCATCCAACAAGTCCTTTCTGCTTCTGTCATGGGTTTTATACACAGTTGTTATTTCTGGGTGAATATTAAAGAGAAGATGATTATGAGAGAACAGAGTTGGAAGAGAGGCATCACACTGGCTACTCTATTACAGCTGCATAATTTTCTCATTGGTGTCTGTTATGTATTATGTATTGCCAACCAGGCTGCAGGTAATAAAATATCTCTGCATCTTCTTCAAACTATTACACTTATCCTCAACAAAAATGTACACATGATTCTCAACTCTATAGATCCTATATCTCTCAAAATTTTGATGATAGGTTGACCATGAATTTGAGTTTCATTGCTGTTTTTCTTTATGTCTTTGTTAAAGTTGGGGTTTTATTGGGACTTTTAAAGAACCTGCATCAAGACAGATGACAAGAATATGCTTTAATTTAGAGTTCCTGGTTATCTTAGAGTTTAACTTAATGGCTCATTGTTTTATAAAACATACAGTTCTGCCTTTCTGTCTCAAAGACCTAGTATATAAGCTATTCTTAACACTCATACTCTTGGTTCAAGTGCAATATAGGAGCTAAATTTATAAAGAAATAATGCTATCAGAAGTTTAATAAAATAAGGGAATATTTATTTCTCTTTTGAGATAATCCGGGTTTCCATGTCGTATAGTATTAATGCAAATATTCATTAGAGTTAACTTGTCTCTGTATTCTGGAAAATAATCATTCTTGTAATTTTTAGTTTCTTCCCTCATTGTTCTTAGTTCATGGAGTCTCTACCTCTGTCTTCTTTCCTGGTGTAGTTCTCTGTTACACTTGCTTTGTTTTATGCTTGGGTTAATTTGCTCTTTCTTCACTCCTTCACTCTGCTGAGACCTTCCTGCCAATTTGCAAGAAAGCAACATTCTTTGTTGAAATCTCTTTGAAAGAGAAAAGCAAGCTTCTAAACTAAGCAAGATCAAACCAGAATAAAATATTAATATGGCATTATATTCTAAAGCTATAAATCTAACTATAACTAAGGAACACAGTCAAAAAGTACCTGGAACTATTTCATCTTTAATAGCAGCAAAGATCATATTTAACACTTTAAATTATAAACTTTGTGTTTTTCCTGTATTGTTGCTGAGATTAAAAATATTAAACAAATTGAGAGGAGAAAGAGAATGTCGAGGAGATTATTCCACAATTTGGTCTATCAGCAAAATAAAACATAGGTGCCTGAAATATTATATATCGCATCCAAAATTAATCAAAAAATGTAAAAAGAACAAAAACATATAACAGGCTTTTGTTTTTAATGTCCCTTTCTCTGTATATCAGAGTGAAATCAGCTGTGAGTAATTTATGAGTTATGAGACAAAGCACTCATTTTGTAGGTTCAAAGTTGATATGCAATATACATTTTGAGTGTTTTCAATTATAAACTTTAAAAGGAGACATAGAAATACTAATTCATTTCTAATTCCCTAATTTAAATGTAAAAAAAAATCTTTTCTTTCTTTTCCCATTTCAAATTTCCAATTATTTTTAATACTTGGTTTATTTTTCCTTAAGGGACAAGGATAACTCTATGAGTGCACAATGATCGCTGCTTTTAATTGCTCAGTTACTCTATCCAGTGATCCAACTTTGGCTTCAGGTTGTTATAGCAATTAAAGTAGGAAAACTGGGAACAAAACCTAATAGCTCTTCATTCAATCCATTATATATGGTTACAGCAAACCAAAAAGCTTCCTACAGATTCTGAAACGGATGCATCACCTCTGGAGATAATGAAGTGTTTTGGTGGGAATTTGTGCAAAAGCCCGATATACAATTAGACAAATATGCTCGAATATCATGTTTCATTGAAGTTTGTGTGAGCCTTCGTGCTTGTCAATGGGTCCTGATCCTAAATGCGTTTATGCCTGATTAATTGTCAGTATTGGGCAGGAGTTTGCTCATTAGCTCCTTGCAGGGCCCATTTGAGATTGCCATGAGCTTCATTTAGAAATGATATGCTAACTGGTGATAAACTGAATTGAATTTTTGTCTTTTGTGAATAGATCCTGTTGAAAATCCTATATGAAAATCTTCCAAGAGTACTGCATAAATTAATATTATTCTGTTATAAAGTTGCCGCTTTATTATGCTTGCTTCCTTAGTTAAATAAAATCTTTGTTTCCTCTTCATTTTATACTTTGTTTTCAATCTGCTTAGTACACCCCCCCCAGATATACTGATGCATTCAGTTAATATCATTTCTGTATATAATAAAACAAGTTTGTTTTAGCTCACTTTTTAGGCAGAATTCAAGTTAAATAGAGGACATTTATTGTAAAAAAAAATGTATATTTAAACCATTAATCAGAACTCTATAAAGCAATGTATGCTGCATTTTTCCTTTAAATTCATTAAAATTATTAGAAGACCTAATTGTAGACCTGCTTTATTTATATATATTGTTATACTTATGGGCTTAGGAAAAACTCCTTGAAAGCACCTAGGAAGGTGCGCGCTTAGTTGCTCAACTGCGTCTGGCTCTTCGTGACCCCATGGACTATAGTCCGCCAGGCTCCTCTGCCCATGGGGACTGGCCAGGCAAGAATCCTGAGTGGGTTGCCATGCCCTCCTCTAGAGGATCTTCCCAACCCATGGATCGAACCCAGGTCTCCCGCTTTGCAGGTGGATTCTTTACTCTCTGAGCCTCCAGGGAAGCCCAAGAATACTGGAGTGGGTAGTCTACCCTTCTCCAGGGGATCTTTCCGACCCAGGAATCGAACCGGGGTCTCCTGCATTGTAGGCGAATTCTTTACCATCTGAGCTACCAGGGAAGCCTCCAAAGCACTGAACAGGATCATATTAACAGGCATAGACAAATTAGTTCAAGAAAGAGAACTCAGAACTGGGTTCCCATCCATAATTATTTCTAATTCATTATTTTCAAGTCATAATTTTTTGTCTTGTTGTCATTGTTATTATTATTATTTGCATTAAGCCTGACAAGGACTAAATTCTGTGATAAAAAAGGCTATCTGCTTAAGAATCACAAGTTAAAGTAGAAATTTTCAAAATTATTGAAGCACCACTAAGCTTAAGAATCACAAGTTAAAGTAGAAATTTTCAAAATTATTGAAGCACCACTAAGAAGTTATTTTTATTAAGCTTATCTCTACGTTCTAAAAATAGACTAGCTTCATCAATGTAGTTGCTATTCTGATTATCTTAAGTAAAAGAATTAAAATAAGAAAAATGGATAAAATACTTTTAGTTTAGGGCCCCTACAAGAGAGAAAGAAAAATTATGACAAGGTATAGAATTTTGTTTCAGAAGAGATATGCAATTATGTTAACTAAGGAAGTCACCACTAGAAATAACTATATATATAATATAATTATAATTATATATTTTATATATATATATATATATATATATATATATATATTTAAGAATCAGGGTTTCCCAGGTGGCACTAGTGGTAAAGAACCTGTCTGGAATGCAGACGTGGGTTTGATCCCTGGGTCAGAAAGATTCCCTAGAGGAGGGCATGGCAACCCACTCCAGTAGGTAGAATCCCATGGGTAGACGAGCCTGGTGGGCTACCATCCGCAGGATCGCAAAGTTTAGGATACAACTGACCCAACTTAGCACAGCACAGCACAAGGATACAACATTCAAAATTATTAACCCTAATTAATATTATCCATAATCATAAAATACAGCTGATAACCATCATTAAATAAAACAGAGTTTTCTTCTTATTTTTTGTCTTTGATTTTAAAAAAAAGCTTTGGAGTTTCTACTGAAAGATATGATAAAATGCTAAGGAGAATTCCAATTATCCCACACATAGAATAAAAAAAAATTGAGCAAATTGTGGGAAAAGTACATCCTTATGGGCATTGAGGATAATTAAAGATTTTACATACTCAAATCAGTCGTGTGCATAAAGAAAAAGTTCCTTGTTTAGTGATAGTTTATGGTTGTCACAAAGACATACTGAAGAAAATAATAGAATTTTCTTATTTGGTTAAAATTTACAAAATAACACATCCATTCTTGGAAAGGAGAGTATCTCTCAATGATAATTTATCCTCAAATGACCCACAGATGATATTATTTTTTTGTCTTTTTTAAGATGCAATTTAAGGACATAGAGTTTTCTCTTAAATTGTCATAGAAGATAGGAATACAGCATTCCTGAAATCTCTTTTTCTCTAAAAAGTTGCACTGTCCTCATTATGCAATGATTTAATTTAAGGAGTTCTATAGCTACATTCACACATGACCAAGGTGAAATTAATTATGTATTAATTTTTATCACATTAAGATGAGTATACACTAGAATATTGATTTGAGTCTATTTCCCAATACATGTCATAACAAAAAAAATAACAAACTTCTATGAATGCAAAATAAGAATTCACAACAGAATCTATCCTATGCTTATTGGAAATTTGATCTTCAGGAACCATTGAAATAATAGTGGGATGTGAATTTCCTCTTCTGCTATCTTTGATTTCTAAAGTTATGAGATCCTTCCATCCATTCAAAAGATTCCCTTGAAGGATATGATTTTTCTTGGACCAGCTGAAATTCAGGTCTCAGTTTATCTATCCAACTTCCACAATTGCTTTTACAAGACTCACACATAGACAATTGTAGTCATTGCTCCTTTCTGGACTGACATGGGATTTTTTCTGCCTCTCCTTTTCTTACAAATATCAGGAAAAACTGCTATTATCTCAAACTTCAAGATTATATCTGCTGACTTTTCTTGGTCCCTTTCAGTCCCACTAGCTTCGTGCATTCCTGAGTACTCTTGAGACATGACCTTCCCTTCCCCCGCCCCATACTAAAACTCCTGTGACATTTTTATTGTGCCTATCTTATTTTACTTACCTTGCAGTAAAGCTATTTCTGGCTTGAGTACAATCACAGAATCCAAAGATATAGGAAGGTATCCTCCTTATTAACAGAGAGAAAGCAAATACAGTAATAGCAAATTCCATAATGAGATATGAAAACAATATTTTGTCTAGTTGAGGAAGGATGTGAAAAACACCTGGGAGTGAAATTGATGGGTTGTTTGGTAAGTTTTATGTTAACTTTTAAAATTACATGCCAAACTTTTTCAAAGAGGCTAGATCATTAAATACTTTCACCAGTAACAAAAGAGAGTTGTAGTTTCTTCACATTCTTAATTGCATTCATGTTATTTATTGTTTAAAATAAAGAAATCTTTCTAGTAGGAGTGAATTTGTATTGTTTTCTTAATTTGCATTCCCCTATATGTAATATGTGTGCAACTTTTCATGTGATTTCTAACCATCCATATATTTTCTTTGGGAGAATACTTATCCAACTATTTTACCCAATTTTATACATTATTTTTATTATTTTTAGATTGTAAATTTTCTTTATATATTCTGAAAACAAGTTCTTAGAAATATATGATTTGCAAACGTTTTCTTCCAGTTGTATCTCACCCTTTACTCTTTAAAAAAACATTTATCTATTTATTTGGCAGTGTCTTAGTTTCAGCATGGATCTAGTTCCCTCACCAAAGATTGAACCTGGGCCCCCTGTATTGAGGGCACAGAATCTTAGCCACTGGACCACCAGAGAAGTCCCCTTTTGTCTTTTAATTTTTTGGTGGCATCTTTCAAAGTTTTTTTTTTCTTAATTGATGAATTCCAATTTATCTCTTTGTTGTTGTTTTGGAGTCCAAAGGTCTTATCCTAACCCAGGGTCACAAAATTGTCTCCTACGATTTCATCTAAAGTGTTATTAGAGCTGATTCATTTTTGAGTTAGTTGTGTATGATGGGATGTGAGAGTTTACATTAATCTTTTGACATGTGGGCATCCAACTGTCCCTGTACTATTTATATAAGACTATCCTTTCCTCCATGAATTGTCCTGACACATTTGTTGAAAATCAATTGGCCATAAGCGTGTTTGTTCCAGGACTCTCAATTCTGTAACATTGATCCATATGTCTATCTCCACACCAACCACACTCTGTCTTGCTTACTGCAGCTTTACAGTAATTTTGAAGTTGGGAAGTGTAAGTCCTTCAACTTTATTCTTCTCTTTCAAAGTTATTTCAACTTTTAGGTACTAAGCAAAGGTATATAAATTTTAGGATTAGATTGTCAATTTTTATAGAAAAATATCACTCAGATTTTGATAGAGTGTGTTTAAATCTATAAATCTACTTAGAAAAAAATTGACATCATGAAAATGTTGATTTCTAATTCAAAAAGATGGAATCTCTCTCCATTTAGGTGGTTGTTGTTTAGTCGCTCAGTCGTGTCTGACTCTTTTGCTTCCCCTTGGGCCATAGACTCCAGGCTCCTCTGTCCATGGGATTCTCCAGGCAAGAAGTGGGTTTCCACATCCTCCTCCAGGGCATCTTCCCAACCCAGGGATGGAATCCATATCTCCTGCATTGGCAGGTGGATTCTTTACCACTGAGCCTCCTGGGAAGCCCCAACATTTAGGTAAATCCTCTTTAATGTCTCATAGCAATGTTTTGTAGTTTTCAGTATGTCTTGCTCGTCTATTGTTAAATTTCTAGGCATTTTATTATTATTGATGATTTTGTGAAAAAATTGCATTCTTAATTTTAGTTTCGGACCATTTGTTGCTAATTTTTACCTGTTCTTTTGGTATCGTATCTAAAATAGCAACGGCAAATCCAATGTCATGCATTATCTCCTTTAGGTTTTCTTGCCTCTAGGGTTTTTTAGATCTCCATGTTTATGTGTTTGACATAGTTTGAGCTAATTTTCACATATGGTGTAAAGTATAGGTTCAACTTCATTCGTTTCCATGTGGTTTTCCAGGTTTGCTAGCACCGTTTGTTGAAAAGAATGTCTTATCCTTATTGAATGATCCTGGTACCCTTGTTAAAATTATTTCTGGGTTCTTTATTTTATCCTGTATGCTTATGTGTCTGTCCTTATGCCAGTACCACATTGATTTAATAACTGTCCCTTTGAGGTAAATTTTGAAATTTGGAAGTGTGATTCTAACAACTTTATTGTTTTGGCTATTTGAGGTCCTTGCGATTCCATAGAAATTTTAGAACAGGATTTTCTATTTCTGCAAAACCATGCCATTGAAATTTTGTCAGAAATTTCATTAAATCTATAGATTGCTTTGGATAGCACTGTCATCTTATCAATATTAAGTCTTCCAATCCATGAACACGAGATGTCTTTTTTCATTGGTGTCTGATCTTTTAGAATGTTTTATAGTTTTCAGAGTACAAGTTCTATGGTTTCATGTTTAAATTTACTTCTAAGTATTTTGTCCATTGTAATGCTTTTGTAATTGAAATTTTCTTAATTTCCTTTCCAGATTGTTCATTGTTAGTGTATAGAACCACCACTGATTTATTACGGAATTGATTTTGTATGCAGCAACTTTACAGATTTTATTTGTTAAATTTCAATAATTTTTGTGAAATCTGCATGGTTTTATACATATAAGGTAATGTAATCTGTGAACAGAAATAATTTTATTTTTTAAATTCCAACTTGAATGCCTTTTATTTCTCTTGCCTGCTGCTCTGATTAGAACTTTAAATACTAAGCTGAATTGAAATGACAAAAGCAAGCATCTTTATTTCTGATCTTAGAGGAAAAATTTTGTCTTTCACAATTAAATATTAGGTTAGCTGTGAGGATTTTATAGAGAGTTTTTAATAGTGTTGAGAAATTTTTTCTTCTATTCCTTGTTTAGTTAGTACTTTTATCAAGAAAGGATATTGAACTTTATCAAATTTATTTGCATCAAGTATCATTCATTCTTTTAATTTATTCTAGTTCCTTAAAGTGCAATTATGTTATTGATTTGAGATATTTTTTTTAAATGTACACATTGGATGTCATGAATTTTCCTTTTAGCACTGTTTTGCTGCATTCCATAAGATTTTAGTATGCTGTGTTTTTATCTCAAAGTAATTTTTTAATTTCTCTTCTTTTTTTTTGCTTTGACCAACTAGTTTTTTTAAAGTGTTCACAAATTTGTGAATTTTACAGCTTTTCAAATTGATTTGTACCTTCACTCCACTGTAACTGGAAGTGATACTTTGTACAAAGTCTTGACTAACATTTCAATACTGAAGAATGTCTCATATGCACTCTGTATAACTGCTGTTCTGTAGTTGAATGACTATATGTGTCTGTTAGGTTTAACTGGTTTAAGATGCTTTCTGGTCCTCTAAGTTCTTATTGATCTTCTGTTGTTCTCTCTCTCTTTTTAAAAAATAAAGTTGGAAGTATTGGTGTCTCTACTATTACAGAATTGCCTACTTCTCTCTTCAAATCTGTCAAATATTTCAGTGTATACATTTGGTTATGCTATTTGGTGTGTTTATAATTGCTATATCTTCTTAGTGATTTGACACTTTTGTCATTATATAATGTCCCTCTTTATCAGTTGTTACAGTTCTTGATTTAAAGATTATTTTGCCTGATATTAGTGTATTAGCACTAAATTTGTATTAGCATTAAATTTCTTTTTACATTCATTTGCATTCTTTTACTTTCAAATTGTTTCAAAGTCTTTGTTTAGTAAATCCACTATCTGCATTACCTCAGGAATAGTTCCTATCAATTAATTATTTTATTCCTTTGAATAAATCAAAACCTATTTCTCTGTATTCCTTGTGATTTTTGTTATCAAAAATTGTTATTTGATTTTTAAAATGTTGTAACTCAGATTCTATCTACCCCTTAGGGTTTTCTTTATTTTGATTTTTTGTTATAGTTTTGATCATTGAAGGCTGTTGCATTCCATTTATTTTGAGACTTTTCCAAGCTATTTTTTTTTAAAGACTATTCCTTGTTATATGTACTCATTTTTTTTGTTTATTTGTTTGTTTTTTTAATCTTGTACTAGGCAAATGTTTTGACAAAGATTTCCTTGAAAGCCAGGAGCTGAAAGAGAAAAGCAAACAACTATCACCAAAAATAATAAAAACAATTAAAAAAGGACAAACAACTCTCTCAGTCTTTAAAGACTAGCTCTGTGTGGATGCACTCCTTTAGTACTTATCTAGGTTTGCTCTGAGCCTAGAGATTGGCTGAGGAGAAAGTTAAGATCTTCTCAGGTCTTATGAGCATGCTTTTGCCAGTTCATTCACATGACTTTCCAAATTCTCCTGCATATGCAATTGCCTTTGAATGCCCTAATTTCCCAAAGAGTCCAATTCTAGTTTTAACTCTGGGCTTTAGTTGGTCTGTTGTAGATCTCCATTCAGAATCTCTTGTCATAGGTGTCTGGATTTGTTGTCCTTTGTAGCTTTTATGAGTAGTTCTGGTTGCATGTCCTACCTATGTTCCAAATTATGTGAGACAGAGATGATTAAGTCAGCTATTCATGTATCCCCAGTTGAGTTAGAATAAACACGGTAATTTGAAAATAAATTCTCTGCTCCCTCCATTTGAAGGAGGGGTACTGGTAACCAGGTTTCACAGTCAAGACCTCTGTGTGCTGGGGAGGGGATGAATGAATGCAGAGCAAAAACACTATAAAACTCCTGAACATTTTGAAGATGGCTTTTTCTTGATGGAGTGTTTATTAACTTGATTGTTAATTAACTTGATTGAACTTCTGATTGTGTTCCAGAACTCCTATGAAGTTGATTCACATAGTTCCTCCTGATTTGTTGTTGTTGGGAAAAAAATGTGTGGAGTTTCCTACCAAATCATTTTGCTGACCTCATTCTCCCAAGGATTCCCATCTAGACAAATGGAGAAATCTTTTATCTATTCTCTCATTATCTTCTAAGACCTCTAGGAAGGGGCCAAAATCTTTGTATTCAAGTTCAGCATTTTGTGAACAACTTCTTTTTTCTTTTCATTGTTACATATGTTTTAAGGGATTACCTAATATTATGTATAGATCATGCTCAGACTTTAAATCATGCCCAACTCTTTTCCAACCCTCTGGACTGTAGCCTGCCAGGTTCCCCTGTCCATGGCATTTTCCATGGCAAGGATACTGGATCAGATTGCCATTTCCTCCTCCAGCAGATCTTCCCAACCCAGGGACTTGTATTGGCAGGTGCATTCTTTATCACTGAGCCACCTGGGAAGCCCTATGTATAGATTACCATCCCTTAAAATTGAAAAACTATGAAGGTAAAACACAAAACTTTAATAAATTCATTAGTTTGTCTTATGAATACATAGTTTGGACATTTCTTGGAATTAAGAATATAAGTACTCTTTCTGTTTTTTTTTTTTTTTTTTGAGTTTAGGTAGTATAATGGTGGAATTTTATGTGATTCTTTCAAAATTCTGAAATTTTTCCCATAACCTGCTTCTTTTTCAGTGTGATTTCCATTCCAGCTTCTATTTCTCTAATGATTTTGAATGTCAGTATTTTATTCTCACTTCTAGACTATTAATTTTATGATATTAGTTTAGGCATTTGAGAATAACAATTCTCCTGTTTGTGACTGCTGGTTCTTTTGATATAGGTACATTTTCTTATCTGGTTTGTATCTTTGAATTGTGAGCTCACCCCTACCTTAATTTTCTCCATAAGTGAACTGAATGTCCTATGTTGTAGAATTAACGTATAGATAGTTTTATCTTTGCTTCTGCGAGATCTCTTGGGGGTATCCAGCTTGAGACATACAAAGCATTCCAAGTTAAAATGAATTCCAGCCCCTCAAACTGAGTGTGGCATAGATTTACTGTTTCTATTTCTCATAGAAAATGTTTTCACACCAGAGTTTTGAAAGTGAAAGCTTATTTTCTTCTACTGTGGGATGGTGGAGTGGATGTTTTATTTGACCTTTTGATGAAGTGAGCAGAATTTCTAGATTCTTAATTTTAAGCAAGCAGTCTCAGTTGCAAAACCCTACAATAGTTTTCAACCTAAAAGAAGCTCCAATGGTTTTTCTCATTTTCTCTCCATTTCTCAAGTTTCAATTTCTATTCCAAACAGATGAAGGCTATTTCCCATGAGAAGTTCTTTTCATTTCATTGATTAATTACATCTCATATAAAAGCACAAAATTTGTGTATGCTCCAGACAGTTGAATAATGTCAAAATAGAATAGTCAGTAAATATTCACTTTGTGAAATTTCAGATTTAAACCAATGCTGATGAATGAGTGCAATTCATTTTTTAAATCCTCCAGAAGACACATAGACATTATTTATCATATTTTCTATACCTAGATATGTCTTAGCTAAATACACAAATAATGATAATATCTAAAATTGCTATTTTATAATGTAATTTAGTGGCCAAGCATACCTATACACAGAGCTGCTCAGAAAAAACAATATAAATCTTTTTCAATGAGATTCTCAAACTCTTTTATCCCTCAGTCTCATAAAAGTGTTAACGAGATGACTAGATACCATCACCGACTCAATGGACATGAATTTGAGGAAATTCTGGGAAATAGTGGAGAGCAGGGGAGCCTGGTGTGCTGCAGTTCATGGGGTCGTGAAGAGTCGGACATGACTTAGTGACTAAACAGCAGCAACAACATGGCTTCTAAAATTAAGACCTCTTTTCCATGTATTCCATTTACTGAAAAAAAATGGAAATTTCACTGTAATATTCTTTTAAAATTTGATGTCTTTTATATTATATAACATCTGATATTTAGTTTAACCATTTGCGTCTGTCTCTCTGTGTCCTTCTCTCTCTGTCTGTGTAAATAATACCATAAGTGATAAGTGTTGAACATCAAATTTAAACATAAATGTCCTACATTGAATATCTCTCCTTACATGTGACATCAGAGGATGAGTACTCTGTAGCCATTAGAATTGTCATAAAGTGCAGATTAAAGGATGATGGGGAGAAATCTAGATGCAGAAGCCCCTGGAGATGTTATCTACATATGGAGGATTTCATCTCATGCATCTCCAGAGTTCTCTTGGTCCTCTCTTCTGATTGTCTCCTTAAAGACCAATTCTTTGGATAACTCAATAGTAAAAAAGTATATCATTACATCTGCAAGATTTTCCCTTACCAAACTGAATTGAAGTCCCTCTCTCTCTCTCTTTTTTTGGTTGACATTTATGGTTGCTATGCCTCTAATAGAATATTTTGAACAGTCCTACGATCTCTGCATTTGTTGTTGATAAGAAGAACACAAGGTCAACCAGCTGAATTAAATAACTCATAAAAGGTATGAGTTCAATAGGGACTTCTTCTGGCAGTCCTGTGGTTAAGACTCCTCCTTCTAATGCAGGGAGTGTGGGTTCGATCCTTGCTAGGAGGCTAAGATCCCACATGCCTTGTGGTCAAACTACCAAAAACATAATACAGAAACAATATTGTAACAAATTCAATAAAGACTTTAAAAATGGTCCACATAAAAAATCTTCAAAAAAAGAAAAAAAACAAAAAGCATTCCATAAACCTATATCTGCCATGTGTGTTTGTGTGTCTGTGTGCATCTATGTGTATGCACCAAGGTTCTTCTTTATTATTCATTTGGCCAGTGTAAATAGCTCGAGGGTAGTGGGGTTTTATATAAGTTGGTATCACCAATGTTAGATGGCATTGAGCTACAATTTGTGTAGGGCTTTTACCAAGAGCTGCCCACGTGGGCTTCCCTTGTGGCTCAGCTGGTAAAGAATCCGCCTGCAATGCAGGAGACCTGGGTTCAATCCCTGTGTTGGGAAGATTCCCTGGAAAAGGGAAAGGCTACCCACTCCAATATTCTGGCCTGGAGAATTCCATGGACTATACAGTCCATGGGGTTGCAAGGAGTCGGACATGACTGAGCGACTTTTATTATTTTGTTATTTACCAAGAGACACCTTCTTTCCCTGTCCTTTTGGTAAGGAGAGATGGGCCTAAGGTAAAAAAGGATCTCTCTCTCTCCTTTTTTTTTTTTTTTTGTGAATTTTGGCCATGGAATTCTCTAGGCCAGAATACTAGAGTGGGTAGCCTTTCCCTTCTTCAGGGGATCTTCCCTACCTAGGGATCGAACCCAGGTCTCCCACATTGCAGGCAGAATCTTTACCAGCTGAGTCACTACGGAAGCCCAAGAATACTGGAGTGGGTAACCTATCCCTTCTCCAGCAGTTCTTCAGGACCCAGGAACTGAACCAGGGTCTCCTGCATTGCAGGCAGATTCTTTACCTGCTAAGCTACCAGAGAAGCCCAAAAGGATAGACTAATTCAGTTTAATTCTAGGGGCCTAGGGGTAGGGGATTTAATCCAAATTTGACTTATTCTAATTGCATTTTTTCTGACTTAGTTTTTGTCACCCTTGTATATAACACAGGCACGTTTCACCAACGTCAGTCACGCTTAAACCACACACACAGTTGAAATCTTAGGTGGTGCCTCTTCAATATCAGTAAGTTCTGTGATGCTCCACATGTCACACTTCTTAAAAGAAAAACTTGGGACCCTAGTTATTTATTCTCCACTTTTCTTTCCTCTCTTCCCTCAAGGGGTTTGACAGATTCTAATTTTTTAACATAGAAACCTGGTAATACTTTGAGTCTCCATGATAACACCTTTTGAAACGTGCCGAGGCACTGAGATTCCTGAACGTATTTTGTGGCCGTGTTGTGGTGTGACTAGTTTTGGTTTGCTGTCTGCGTTTTTAGCAGCAATCCCCAACCTTTCTGGCACCAGGGACTGGTTTTGTAGGAGACAGTTTTTCTACGGGCAGGGGTTAGAGGGATGGTTTCAGGATGGTTCAAGCACATTGCATTCATTGCTCATTTCATTTCTATTATTACATCAGTTCCACTTCAGATCATCAGGAATTAGGTCCCAGAAGTTGGGGATCCTTGGTTTTATTGTTGTTGCTATTAAATTGCTAAGTTGTGTCTGTCTGTTCTCGACTCCATGCCAGACTCCCGGTCTTTCACTATATCCCAGAGTTTGCTCAGAATCACATTCATTGAGTCAGTGATGCTATATAATCATCTCATTCTCTGCCACTCCCTTCTCCTTATACTTTCAATCTTTCCCAGCCCTGGTTTACAGCATCTCTAAATGAGTTCCAAGCGGGATTTTACCATGATGCACCAACAGCCAGGACTGGGTTTGCTCTTTACTTTTAGAATAAATATGATTTCCCACAAAGGGCCTTTTTTTGTCATCACTACCTGCACGTTAGAAGGTTGAAGCCAAGTAGGTGCTGTCCAAAATGGGGATCTAGATGAGCAGATAGCAAAATTGTTTTCCTCCCAAAGAATCCTTTATACTGACCATAGCTTTGTAGATCTGCCTCTAGCAGGGAACAATAGCTGCGGTAAGATAATTTGGCCCTTATGGCCAGTGTGGGAAGCTGAACCAGACTCGCTCTTGAGGTAGGCAGTATATGAAACCCACCTGGGGATCTTGGGAAAGTCTGTCTCACACTCTCTCTGTGCTCCGTTTTGTTTAGTTTTCCCACTGCCAAAGCCCCATGAACTCAGAGGACATTTAATCTTTCCAGGTTCCCCACCTGTAATGAAATAGACAAGTGCAAGAGCCCCATTAAAAGAGCTCAAGTACAATGGCCCCTCAACCATTAAGTTTAAACCAGTTGAAGACCTAACCAGCTAACCAGTCTCATCAGAGCTGGTCCCTTAACCACAAATCTGGAAGCAATATTTTTCCCTCATAAATGCCATTCCAAAGATATGCTCTTTGATGTTTTCAAATGTAAATTATCAAAGGAAAACATGGTGATAACACACGACTTATTTTATACCCACACATCAATAGGAGAGTCTTTTAGAGAAATGTTTCTGTGGCTGGTCTCTGTCCTAGCTGTACCAGACTGGGGAACTGGTCCACGGACGATGCAACAGCATGTTGTTGGTGTTCACTTGTTAAGTCGTGTCAGACTTTTTCCAACCCCACGGACTGCAGCATGCCAGGATCTCCTGTCCTTCACTATCTCCCAGATTTTGCTCAGATTCATGTCCATTGAGTTGGTGATACTATTTAACCATTTCATCCTCAGCCACCCTCTTCTTCTTTTGCCTTCAACTTTTCCCAGCCACACCGTGACTGGGGTATAATTTTGATTGAATCGCTTTTTATATCTCTCAGGAAAGTTGGATATCAGAAACACTACCTGTGAGGCCAGTTTATATGCATATAGTCTTTTTAAAAGTGTAAGCCTTCAAGAGCAGTTTTATAGAAATCACTAACTTTTGAAAAGGCGCCGGTTTCCTTCTGCCATGAATGATATGTATAGTAGTTTCATATAATGCTACTTTTAATTATCACAGCTCTTTCTTTTAAATATCAAATTTCCCTCTCTAAACTGTCGTGCGTTCTCTTTAGAGGCTTGTCTGTCACTGTAAACGCCATCACTTTATTCCTCCTTTAGAGGCAGTGACAGGCCCACTCTTATCCCGAACTTTATCTCTTTTTCCATCCTTTATTGTACTACAAAGATCCCTTTTTTCATAGTTTACTGCTGTATCCGCTTTCCACACGTGGCAAATGATTGCCTCGGTAAAGGTATTTTCTGTTTCAATCTTACATTTTCCCAAGGGAGAACAAAAGGGACAAGCTTTCTGAAGTTGGTTTCACTGAGAAAATTGTTTAGAATTGCCTCATTCCTCAGCAGATTAACGAATGCATACAACCCCAGCTTAAGTGCTATTGTACAACACAATTTGTCCATTATACTTTGTCCTTTCCATTTAGAAAACCCCTCACCAATTAAAGTAATACAGCCTTCCAATACCTGCTCCCAATTAAATCTGAGCTGTATTACCTGCCCTGATGCAGCTGGTCACAGAGTCCTACCACTTACCCACATTCATTAGGGCTGTTCATTATCAAGGCGATGGTGGCAGGAATTCAAGCCCTGGCCTTTCTTTTAGGGATCACCAAAATTATCAGCTTTCCACCCGAGGCCCCAATAAGGACAGGATTAAGGGAACGGAGAGGGAATTCATACAGTAGCAAACTTGCATTGTTTCTGCCCCACTCCTGTCTCTAACACATCCAAGAGATACAGTCCAGGTACAAAAGAACACTCATCTTAATTAAAGGATCACTTTTCCCTCACTTTGCAGCCTGAAGCGCACCCCCTCCAGCCTTGTTCCCCCCATCTTTCTCGCCCTCTGCCTTCAAGCCCTTTTTTTAAAACCACAGTGAGAAACGTCATGAAAGGCTTTGAAAGTGACCAAGAAGCCCACTTACTGGGATCTCTGTTATTGAAGTGCAGGGTTTTCTAGCTTCAGGATGGACTCCGGTTTGGAGAAGTGTTATTTTTGTATCCGTGGCTTAAAACGACCCTGAAAAGGATGAAAGTATGGATGGAGAAAAGGTGCTGAAAGTTGTGATTTGATTACACACATAGGATAATGCTGTGAGTGGGGTCTCCCAAATACATTTAATCTACTATGAACAATAAACACACCTCTACAACTTACACCCTGTACTTTCATTTTGAAGAAGGAAATACAGTTCTTAGCTCTTTGGAAACTCCGGCAGTTCATAGTCATCATTATTAGAAAAAACAAAATCAAGTTGGGGGTGGGGGTGGATGCCACAAATGGGAAAAGATCACAGGTTAAAAGGAGGCAGTGTATTTAAAAGCACTAGAGAGAAAACACAAGCTGGCTGATAGGGTAGCAAAATTCGGGTCCTGAGACTCTTGACAAAGTAAATGTCATGAAGTCTCGACTAAGACGGGTCTGTCAGTCCTGTAGAGACCAGACCTGGAGTGTGACCCAGGCACTGGTGGTCCTCAGGGGCAGGGGTCCCAGAGTCAATTTCACTCATCTCATTTGGAGGGAAGAGACTGAGTTCCTACATCAAAATATCCTTTTAATTAAGAGATGGAATTAATATATATCCTCTACTGAATTCTGGAATAATCATCCATCCTTTAGTAAGTAGCATTTTTAAAGGGACTTCAATGACCTCCGTGTCTCTAATGAGCAGGCTCTGTGGGGAAACCCTGATCCCAGGAAAAATCTGGACGTTCACAAAGGAGCATATAGATGCTGGCTGGATAATCAGTGAAAATCCATCTTAAGCAATCTTGGGATCAACTTTACTATAAGTCTTTATTGTATACATACAAATCTTATCAATGAACAGCACTGTATGCATATCCATGACTTTTTTTTTTTCTTAAGGGTGGGGGAGGTTGTATATTAGTGTTTTCCTCTCAATTAACTTCCAGGCAATTTTCCCAGCTAAATGCATAACATCTTTGGCAAGATGCCAAACAAAACCTTAAGACCCAACACTAAATTCTGCACTTATACAGGGAGCTTAGATTTTCATGCGGTGAACTGGAAGCCTGCCAGCAACTCCCACTATAAACCCAGCAGTGGGAAAGCTATATATTTTTTTTTATCAAGAAACTCTACTTTAGATTTCCAAGACCACTTGAAAATTGCACTATTTTAATGTGCCTTTTAGACAAAATAAAAGAAAGATTTAACCTGCTATTAAATTAACCCAATTAGCTATTTATTCCATGTAACCTTACACTTTGGATGGTGTTAAATCAAATATGCTGGCAGGGAGTGAATTTTTTTTTTTTAGTGAATTATGGAAATTACAGGATGCATTCAGACAATAAGTTCTTATGCCTTTTTCCTTATCCTTTTTGCTCTCACATGATTATTAGAGTACTTCTTAAAATTTTTCCTTTTTCTAATATATGAAATGTTGTTACCCACGATACAATTGGGCTGAGGGAGCAAGGAGGAAGGGCTGAGGAAATTAACAAGGAAAGGAAAGCTAATCAAATAGAAATGTATACAACAGTCATTGGTCGGAAGGCTTGCCATCAATTCTTCAAGCTTAACTTTTTTGGTGCACTTTTATTTGTATGTTCCATTCAACACATGTGTTCTTCCAATAATGTGGTGCCTTTCATAGGACTCTTAGCAGCCAGGGCTGCTCTGGGTCACAGTCAAGTTCTCTTGATGTTAAATTTAGAACCAAACTCTAGGATCTTGAGTTCATGTCCATTGGGATCCATAAGTTGAGGTAAAAAACACTTTGGAGAACTTGTATAGTGTCTGATAAACCTCTTTCAGCACTAGAGAGCCTTTGGAAAACAGCATTTTGACGATTTAGGAGGCAGTGAACCAGAAACATATGGATTGTTTCCCCTGGAATACTCAGGAGTTTAAAAATTAAGAGAGAAATGCTTAGCCAAACAAATCTTACCAACCCACCATTCCCCACCACACACCCCAAAAAAATCTGCAAGACCATCCAGGAGAATTTGCCAAACCCAGAGGACTCATGAGTCCTCTTTTCTTAATATTCACCATTACTATATTTCTAAAAAAAATTTTGTTTGACAAATGTGGAGTTTTAAACACATCTGGAGTGGGTTCAGAGAACAGCAGTTCACATCAAAGTGATTTTGCAGTTTCAAAAACAAATCATAAATCACAATGAAACAACATTGTGAATTTGTCTACATACATTCAAGAGCCAGGCTAGTTCGGGCATGCACGGATACACACAGGCACCCAGGACAGGGGGGTCACGTGTCTGCTAAGCAGGTCAAGGGTTCTAGGAAGTGTGAGGACTCTGGTTAGAGATGACTTGGGAACATAGGCACCATTTATGTAAAGGATTTTAGCACCAGCTTCAACCAAACACACAGAAGACAGACAGTTGGCACCAACGAAGGGTTTAACATAAAAATATGCACAGAGATGACCTCCCAGGTCACCTCATTCAACTTTGTCACTTGCAGGCTCTGAAATCTGCCTAACCACTAGCGCCATCTGGGAAGCCCAAGAACCTATTAGGAAGGTGAAAGTGTCATTCGCTCAGTCATATCCAACTCTTTGCGACCCCATGGACTGTAACCTGCCAGGCTCCTCTGTCCATAGAGTTCTCCAGGCAAGAATACTAGAGTGGGTCACCATTTCCTTCTCCAGAGGGTCTTCCTGACCCAGAGATTGAACCCAGGTCTCCTGCATTGCAGGCAGATTCTTTACTATCTGAACCACTGGGGAAAGTATTGATACCCAAAGAATTCTTAATGCTTATTTTTTGTTTGTCAGCAGCTTCTAACAATCAATTCCAAGGCTAGTCCTACATCTTGGACCCTCTGTAAGTTTTAGCAGCATCATGAGACGCAATGCATGAAGCAGCTAGGACAAAATAGCATAAGGAGGAAATAAACTATCTCAAATATCTTTTCCTCTGTCTTTTCCTAAACATACTATCTTTTCTCTCAAATCATAGTCAGAAGAAGGCAGATTCAGTGCTATGCAGAGCAGATCTGATATTGGAAGAAGCAGAATGAGTCTGCAATTTGAAACTAAGGACAGCAGAGGCAAAGAATAGATAAGACAAAAAGACAGAGGACAATGAGAAAATCAAAGACATAAAAGAACATAAAAGCAAAAAAAAAAAAAAAGTAAAGGAAGGGAGGGAGGCAAGAAGGAAGAGAGACACCCCGCATGCACAGAGTATTAAGGAAAAGGAAACTAAAGCCAATTTGATAAACACTTGCTATACATTTTTTTCACATATAATTTGCCATTGATTTATTTCAGCATTTAACTACATTCTTCAAGCAAGTCAATTATAATCACACGTAAAATGATGGTGATAGAGCTGGTGGTAATAGTGGTGAAAACATAGATCTGCACTTAGAATCTTTAAAACTGTGGAAGTGACAGTGTGATGCGAAAAAACTCCTTTTAAGTATTTCGGAAGAGCTATGAGAGTCATTTCACATTTTGAGATTCATTTAAAGATACAGCAGGAGTTAACTAGTTGACTCTGGAGAACTGATATTTAAGACAAAAATGTATTCACGCTGCTGAAGCACTTCAAAACCCTGGAAAACTCTGGATTATTTATGCAATAGCTGTGGTTGATATAGTTAATTCTACATGAGAGGACTTTATGCCCAGAGAAGGCAGTGATAGCAACAAATGATCTTATACTATGATGGACAGAAGGGTAAATTTATTTTTTGCTTGAAACACTTGTAAGAATGGAAGAGAGGTGATTTTGTTAGTGGATGAACGTGTATTAATGAGTCAACTGGCAATTGAGAAATCACTTAACATATCATTTTTTCAATCTCCTAACTAGAAAAAATTTTTTATCCATAAGGGCAGTCTAAGAAGATTGAGCATGATTCATACTGCATCTTATTACTCCCTTGATTTGTATCTATTTATGTAAAAATTAGCATAATTTGACTTCAAACTTCTATTACTTTGTAAAAGAGTTATTTCACATATTTCTCACCACAAGCAGCAGCAGGCTTTTAGAAAGAATTTTTCTGCTGCGAAGGAATAGTCTAAGCTTCTGTTTATACATAACTTCACTCTAATCTGTACAATCCAAAATTGCAGGGAGACAGACTAGGAAAAAAGCTATCTGCCCAAGATTTTTTGTAAGGATTTTAAGAAATATCATTTATCTTTTTTAAAAAAGAAAGTAATCTGATCTTAAGCACACTCACTTTGATGTAAAATGGATTCTATTTTAAAGGATAAGATCAACCTTCTTTTGGATGTAGAGGAGGACTTGTTTGTCCACCACAGATAGGGCCATCCTCAGGAGATGAGTCTGTCAATTTCCATTCAGGTCAGCAGGTACAGTAAAATTTCATGAGATAGAGAGGCCTAGCATGCACGTGTTTGTCCAGACTGTGAACTGTTAGAAATCAGAGATTACTTTTCTTAGGCATGAAAGCTGATGTGCAACATCTAAATAAATAAATAAACACAGCCAGGAAGGTTTTGGAGTTTGGAACTAAGCGTCAGCATTCCGGGTGGGTCGGCAGTGTCAGAGAGCCCAAATCTGGACGCCCGAAAAAGATAAATGAAGGGTGACGTGTCATTTCAAAGTCCAGCCACAATCAGAAACCAGAGAGGAGGTGTTCCCTCAACTTGAATCAGAATCCAAGATCAGGGTCAACAGGGGCATGAAAGGGTGAGCCGGCAAGTCCAGCCGGGGCAGGGCAAGGGGACAGTAGACGGCCAGTCTTCAGCCCAGGGCTTCTCAGGCTTCTTAGGGAGAGAGAGTGGAAGAGAAGGCAAGAGGGGAGATAAAAAGGAAGTCCGGAAACCAGGGCTGGGGGTGGGGTCAGCAGGTTACACTGGCCTCGTCAGTCAAGGTCCACACCTGGCGGCCAGGCCCTGGACCTGGCAGGCTTCGAAGGAAGGGGGGGAACCTCCTACAGAGAATGCAGCAGTAATAAATTTGCAGACGAGATCTACTTAGCCTGTTCTTTGTTTATTCGGATTCTAGTCATTAGTAAAAGGTTGCTAACTATAAGGAAAATGCTCCTTGCTCCTAGGAGGGCAGTTTATTTCTGTACCAAGACTTCTTTGGGAAGAAAAGATATTCTGAAATATGCATCATTTAAAGAGCTCAATCTCCTGCCTTTGGACGGATCGCTCTGCTCTTTTATTGATTCAGGTCTCAGAGTCTAAACATAATCTTGTCTTTTTCAACAGAGTTCAAAGCAAAGGAGATGTTATCGCATCAGTTTTCACAATTTCCATATGATTCACCATCTGGCCCTTCTGCATGCCCTGCCCCCCACTATAGCACTCAGCTCTGCACATCCAATCACACCTGTAGCTTCCTCCCGGACTCAGCCTCACAAGGCTTCTCTCTGCCTGGACAGCTCTCCTGTCCTTATTTATGGTGTAAATATTTACAGAGGCCCAGATGTGAGCGCTAAGTCATGTCCGACTCTTTGCCGCCCTATGGACTGTAGCCCACCAGGCTCCTCTCTCCATGGGATTTCCCAGGCAAGAATACTGGAGTGGGATGCCATTTCCTCCTCCAGGGAATCTTCCTGACCCAGGGAGGATTCTTCAGCCTCCAGGGAAAAGCAAAATAACGACCAGGGCTTCTCTGGTGGCTCAGTGATGAAGATTCTGCCTGCCAATGCAGGCAATCCTTGATCCGGAAAGGTCCCACGTGCCACGAAGCAACCAAACCTGTGCACCACAGCTCCAACCAGGTCTTCAATCCATGCTCGGAGCTCACAGAATAATAAGGTTATTCTAGAACTGGCCTGTTACTAAAGGCAGGACACGACCCACTGAGACTCACTTGTGCTTTCCTTTGGGAACCCTCCTCTGTTATCTCCTTTTGGATTTGTCACCCCTTTCTAAGGGCCACCACAGGGCGGGGGGAAGAATAAAACATATTATGTAGCACTATCTCACCAAAGTCTGTATTTTAATTTTCTGCCTGTCTCACCACTAGAGGATAAGTATACCCACCATATCGTACTGACACTAGGGTTTTGTGCATTGTAGTTCTTTGTTCAATGGTTGTTTGATGGATAGATGAATGGATAGGCAGACAGACAGATGGATGGATGGATAACTATTTGGATATAAATAGTTGACTATTATGCTATCTTTGTTTCACCTTTGAGTTTGCTGTGCATTGTCCATCACTGTTCAAGATAGTAACTGCGTTGCTTTCCTGCCTCAGTCTGGAATTAATGACTTAAATGCAAGCTGTACTTTCCTATTCAACAGCAAATAGAATGATTCCTCATATTTTGTCATAAAACTACTAACTATAAACATTACATTTGGCTTCCCTGGTGGCTCAGAGGATAAAGTGTCTGCCTGCAATGTGGGAGACCTGGGTTCAGTCCCTGGATCGGGAAGATTCCCTGGAGAAGGAAATGGCAACCCATTCCAGTTGTCTTGCCTGGAAAATCCCATGGACGGAGGAGCCTGGTAGGCTACAGTCCATGGGATTGCAAAGAGTTGGACACGACTGAGCGACTTCACTTTCAGTTTCATAAACATTGCTGGGCTTCCCTGGTGGTTCAGATGGTAGAGAATCTACCTGCAATGCAGGCGATCCACCTTCAATCCTTGGGTCGGGATGATCCCCTGGAGAAGTGTACGGCAACTCACTCCAGTATTCTTGCCAGGAGAATCCAATGGACAGAGGAGCCTAGTGAGTCATAAAAAGTCGGCCTGACTGAGCAACTAACACAGACACACACATAAACATTACTAGCTAAATAGAAGTTTTCTGTTACTGAACTAAACTTTTTAATGGTGCAACAGTCTGTTTTTGTCAATCTAACAATGCAATATTAATTTAACAATTAACAACTGTGATTGTCAAAAGAGGAGCTGAATTACTATTTGATGTATTTTTTATGTGTTTAAGAAAATACTTTTGTATAAAAAGATCAGTTAATAGATCCACAATTTTCTCTGATTATGCAGTTATTAAATCTGAATTATAGATTTATATATCTTTAACTTTCTTTTAGAGATACTTCAAAATGAATATAAGACTATCTTTATACATTTAAAATTCACATATAGCTGATATTCATATTTTAGTACATCCTATGTGGAAAATGGAAGTTTGCTCTATCATGTTTTGACAATTTAAAAAATTCATTTCTCCATCCAAAAAAAAAATCCTTGATACAGTAGGCTGATTCTGGCACAGGTATCATAATTCAGAAATGTGTAAAAAAATGCTCAGAGAAAAGCATATCTAATATCACCGTCCTAACACATTTGATATAGATATAGTATCGCCGAGCTCATTATAGCAGACCCTATACTATAATTACATTACACACATTTTAAATTATCATTATAATTTAAGTCTGCAATTTTGTTTGGGGCTTAGATTTTCCATATTTGTTCACACATGTGAATCATTTAAATTGTTGAAGTAGAATCTGTTTAGCTGTTTTGAATTATATGAATGAAAGAAAAAATACTTTCTCTTCAAAGCAAATTAAGATATTTGAGGATTCAAGTGAGACTGTCTGAATTTATAAGCTTCAAAATTTTGGATTTGATATGAATTTTTTAAAATATTTCCTAATTTCCCTCAGCCACAGTTTCAAATGATAAGTGAATTAATTCTTTGGTGTAAATGAGCTGAAATTATCAGTTTACATAATTATTTTAATTTCACTATACCAATATATTGAAGTTAAAATTAACATTATAAATTATTAAATAATTTTCGATGTTTTCACTTTGTATACTATTTGGGTGCAGACAAGTACCCAAATTTTTCAGTAGTAAAAAATAAATTCTTATTTCTAACAACAGGAAATGGAAATATGTGAAGAATGAAATGTATTACTTAATTTTTTATATTCTACAGACTAATGTAGTCTTTTACTATAGAGCTGTAGTAATAGTTCAGTTTTAAGACTTTTTTGTATAAATATATAAAAATGCAAAAGTCAAAATTTACTCATCATTAATTTACCCTGAACAGACGCAGTGTTTGTTACCGGTAGCTGGAGTTTTTAATTGGAGACCTGGATCCCATCAGTCCTTTAGAGCATACATTCTTGTATTTATATTTTGTGGAGAAACTTGACAAAAATTCTAAACAAACATAAAAGATTTAGGCTAAGATCTTAAGGAATGGATACTACTGTCATCCTTTCTAAAAGTGACTTAAAGCATAAGCTTTCAGGTAATGTAAAAAAAAAAAAAAAACAGTCTGTGTCTACTTTCCCCTTACCTCATGTTTTAAATTTCATAATACAATCATTCTCGTACTATTTTTATTTTTCCCTTAAACACCTATCTTTGGAAGTCAGCAGAGAAAGAACCATCAGCCTGAATGTTTGCTCTTGGTCATGTAAATATTTCAGGTTTATAATAAAACTTAAGATGTTAAAATGTACTCTCCTGACATTTATAGAACAGCGGCAACGACAAAGGGCACTTGTTTATAAAACCCGGGAGGCTCACTGCAGCAGCAGCAGCATCCTTCAGGTTCGCATTCAGCACGTGCCCTGAGCTTACCTGGACCTGGTCAAGCAGGGGTGGCTCTGAGAGCTTCCCAATGCTGGCCAGAAGCTCCAATAGGAGCTGGGGCTGCAGTTTCAGCACCAGGCACGTGAAAGAAGGGAGCGGGGGGAAAGTCAGAGAGAATTGCAAGATACAGGATCATAACAGTTAGCACTGTGAACTCACTGCTTAATCTTTTCTTCTGTATTTGTAAAGAGACTTCATTAAATGTCTCGGAGACGATAGGAGACATTTTTATTTCCTAAACTCTGCAAATAACAAGATGGCCACAGTTTTCATCATTGTTAACAAGACGAGAAGTTAGGAAGCCTTGTCAGGAGAGCTCCGGTATCAATTCCCATTCAGAAATCCTCTGACCCAAATATAAGTAGATGTAACAGGTTTAATGCACCAGCATCATTAGGAAAAATGTTACATAGTGCATGTCACAGGGAAGCTTCAAAGACAAACTGTGAAATGGTTAATTTAAATTTAAGACTAGAATTCTAAGGGGAGATTAGTCTTAGACAACTAGCACAGATAGTAAATTTCTCTAATTTCTCTATAAATTATCACATGACCACCTCACATTGGGATCATATTGCCATTTAAAATTGTAGCTCACTCCACTCTATTTATAAAGGTATTTTAGTGCCATTATGGGTAAGTGGAGTTGCCATTTTTTTTTTTTTTCTCCTCAGTGTTGCATTTCAACTGAATAGCCTCCTAAACTGCTAGGGAGACTTTGCAATTTAAATGAATGCCACTGTGCGGTCTTTTATAAAATAAAGAATATTTGAAATAATTTGAAATATTCATTGAAATAGTTGGGAACTTTGATATTGTTAATCCTAATTTGCTATAAAAAATTTATTTCTGTCTCCCAAGCCTCAAAATGTATCCTCTAATTTTTAACTTAAATATACATAATGCCAAGTGTTTTTTTTTTAAAAACTTGTCTTCACATTATTATATTTATAAGCCATAGTCCCAATGTTCCAATTGCTATTAAGCATTAAAATGTAGGCAGAAATTTCCTTTAAATTTCTGAACTGTAATTTTGCAATCTCTTCACACTCTCTGATGAGCCATCTTTGGAGAGACAGGAGTTGGCAGTGCTTTTAATTTGGTTAATTGTTTCGGCACGTTTTCATGATACTTCAGGCATTATTGAGTGTCTGTGTGTAGACTGTGGTGTTTGTCACTTGGATTTTGTCAATGAAAACTTTTTGCCTGTGTCATGGTTATGTTATGACAAATATTAATTGTTGTCAACAAGAGAGAATCATCAGCAAAGTTAGTACTGTGGTTATCATTTATAGATTAACATTTTTTTGCAGTTAACAGGGAGTTTCCCTGGTGGCTCAGTAGTTAAGAATCCGTTGGCCAATGTAGGAGGCACAGGTTCTATCTCTGAGTCAGGATGATGCCCTGAAGAAGGGAATGGCAACCCACTCCAGTATTCTTACCTGGGAAATCGCATGGCCAGAGGAGCCTGGTGAACTGCAGTCCATGGGGTGGCACATGGTCAAAAACTGTGCAATTTAATTTTTTCTAGTGGCTGGTAAAGCCAAGTAATTTAGATCAGATTTGGCTTGTGAAACTGAGAAATCAAATTTTTAATTTTCTTTAATTTTAATTGCTCTGTCTTTATATTTAAATACCGATGGGGCTAGAACCAGACCCCATGCGTTTGAAATCTGATTCCACTTGTTGTTGTGGGGTGGAAGAAGCCGCAGTCCTTGAGCTCCTTTCCACAGATCTGTGAAATGGGGTCAACATGCCTACCTCCTCACATCATCATGAGGATTACGTAAGACTCCAGTCCTTAAAACAGGGCCTGGCATGTGTTAGGCACTCAGTAAACATCTGTATTTTGCACTTCACAGCAATCAGCCCAACTTAGCCATGAGTTTCCTAACATCAATGAAATATAATTGTAGCTAAACCAACAAAAGAGTTTGGGGTCAGCATACACATCCTTGAACTTTCTCTGACAAGGGAGTATCCGCGATAGACCATCCAATTTTTACTTGGTGAAAATAGCAAAGTATGTTTAAGAGATTCATGCTGTCTGCTTCAAAAACACTACCCTGTGTGAACATGGCTATTTCTGGAGGCCTGTATGTGAAACAAAGCCACAAAATATTTTTAAAAAGTTATTTTGTATTTATTACAGAAAATATATTAACTCTATAGTCGCTCAGTCGTGTTCGACTGTTTGTGACCCCACAGACTGTAGCTCTCCAGTTTCCTCTGTCTGTGGAATTCTCCAGGCAAGCAAACTGGAGCAGGTAGCCATTACCTTCTCCAGAGGATCTTCCCGACCCAGGGATCGACCCCATGTTTCCTGCATTGCAGGCAGATTCTTTACCCTCTGAACCACCAGGGAAGCCCTTATACCTAGTGGGCCTCAGCATATTAAAATTAAGAAAAATATAGTGTTTAAAGTAATTTGTATGTTTATATTAGGGACCTTACAGTGCTGATAATTACAAATCTATAACTTATATGGTATTTTTCTTCCCCAAAGAACAAGGATAAACTTATCTAGCTAGTACCTCCCATAGTCAAAATTAAGATTTGGGTTTTAATGAATAAAACTGGAGAGAGGGGTGACCTTTGAAACTAAAAGCAACGGAGGAGGAAAGTAAATAGAACCACACAGGAGATTTTATTGTCTTATTTTTGATCATCATGATGTTAAAGTACAGTATGCGAAATACTAAGTTGCATAAAAGTAATGCTTTGTGGAAAGTTTGATCCTGAGTTGAGACAGGAATACTTTGAAGTATGAAAGCAAAAATCTGTTCGTAGTATGTTCAAAACGGAACAGGACTCAGCCTGCTAGGTGTTTCCTCAGTCAGTCTGGTCTATTACAAAATGCTTTCAAAAGTATGTTGAAAGTGGAAAGTTTCATCCACTTCCAAAATGATATTTTCATGCTGAATTTAGGTTGCTTGAAAATGACTATCAAAAAGCAATATGAAGGAAGACAAATATCTGATATCATCATCAACTAATATTTTCTGAATACTGAATATCCATGATGTACAGTGAGGGGGACTTTCAAAGCAGGTGGAAGGTGTGAGAATTTTCCCTTAGAGCTGCTGCACTTAAATTTGATCCGTGAAAACCTGGGCACCTCATTCAAAAAACCCAGAAATTATTCTGTGATCTTTGGCCTGTGAGCACATAGAATCATTTATGTGGATGTGGAGCAAAGATAGTATAAATTATGAGGATGTCCATATTTTTTATTGGATTCTCAAAGTAGTCCATGACTATAAAAAAGTTAACCATGGATCTCCTTGGATCACATCTAAATAGTATCTACAAAAAGCTGAGAACTAACTTGATTTTTGTTAAGATGTTACTAAGCTGAACAGTCTTAGAAGTGGGGGTATGCAGGCTAGTATTATTACAAATACTCATATTAAGCCTGGTTTAAGCCCTGTGAAATTTGTGATGACATGAACGGCATCTCAGGGCCTGGTCAGCCTCTTCCAGCCAACTCAGTGAATGCATGTCTCCCCCTGAAGTCTAAGACTCTTAGACAGCACTATGAATTACTGGTTTCCCAACTTTTTTGATATTCACATAATACCTAAAATTTTGGAGCATCTATATACCCTCTAGCATATAACAGGTAGATATGCAAAATATTTTCTCATCCATTTAAATATTTTCAAAGAATGCATTTTCAGATCTGTTGCAAATATTGACACTTTAAAATGAAAATGCTGCATTACTCTTTTAAATGTGTCCGGGCTGTGTGCTTAGTTGCTTCTATAGTGTCTGACTCTCTGTGACCTCATGGACTGTACCCCACCAGGCTCCTCTGTCCATGGGATTCTCCAGGCAGGAATATTGGAGTGGGTTGCCATGCCCTCCTCCAGGGGATCGTCCTGATCCAGGGATAGAACCCGCGTCTCTTATGTCTCCTGCATTGGCAGGCAAGTTCTTTACCACTAGCACCACCTGGGAAGCCCAAAATGCATCCAATGAAATGTAAATACCATAGGGATCTGATTTGGAATGTCTTCCATTAAAACACACACACACACACACACACACACACACACACAAATCTATATGCACAGAGGGAGGTGGGAGGGGGGATCGGGATGGGGAATACGTGTAAATCTATTGCTGATTCATGTCAATGTGTGACAAAACCCACTGAAAAAATTAATTAATTAATTAAAAAAAATCTATATGCACAGAATTTATTGCATTGTCAAGAATTTGATAAGGTTTCTTTCTATTCTCAAATTCCATTTCCATTCCACTCTTGTTAAAGAAGTTTATCCTGGTGTGATGTATTTCAGGACTGAGAAATCTTCTATTAATAATGGAATCTTCCAATAAAAGAACATATGACACTGAAATTCCAAAAATAGAATTATATGACCATAACAATTTATATTTTATCATGCTGCTTTGGGTAGAGTTATCTTTATAAATCTATTAAGTACACAGCTGATGAAAACAATATAAACAAGGTTCAGAGCAGAAGCATGGAGTTTGGCAATGAGTTCAAGTGGATGTTTCGAACACTTGGAGTATTTCCTGAAGGTACACCACTTGCATTGCCCTCATAGGACTCACTGGCCTTGAAGTGACGGACTCTGATGATAGCACAGGAAAATGTAAAAGAAAAATCCTTTAAAAAAATTCCTATGACTTTTTCTCCACTCTGTAATGTGCCTGAATTCAAGAATACCAAGGAGTCAACGTCATCTACCACGCTATTTTATATGTTCCCTTTGTTTAGCATCTTGGAATAATGTACCACAGTACAATGATGACTGGGCAAAAAGTATGCTTGAGGACTCCCCTGGTGGTCCAGTGGTTAAGAATCCACCTTCCAATGTAGGGGACACGGGTTTGATCCCTGGTCTGGGAAGATCCCACGTGCCGTGGGGCACCTAAGCCTGTGTACCACAACTACTGAAGCATGTGTTCTATAACAAGAGAAGCCACTGCAATGAGAAGCCCACACACCAAAAAGCAGAAAGTTGCACTTCTGCTGGCTGCAAGTAGAGAAAGCCCATGTACAGCAAATGAAGACCCAGCACAGCCAAAATATATATATTATATATATATATATTTTTTTTTTTTTGCTTGATTTTGTAAACTATGATAAGAGCATGCCATTCTCAAGGAAAAGAATGCAGGAAGTTAGGGGAGAAATTTTAATTTGAAGAAGGCCTTTCAGTTCAGTTCAGTTCAGAACTGAAATTTGAAACTTAATTTGAAGGAGGCCTTTAGAGTCTCACAAATTTTAGGATGTCTGGTGGTATATCCAATCAAATAAGATCTCCATTGAATTATACCACCCTGCGTCCACCACCTTGATGTTGCATCTTGCTCTCCCATTGAATCCTGGCTGTCTTTTTCCCTTGTTTCAACAATAGAAAGTCATTAAACTAATACTGTGTGAGTTCTGGTGTCAAGACACTGAGAGGCCTAGCGGCATCTGCTTGGACACTCAGGAATGTCAATTCAGCATGCTATGCGACGTCAGTGAGCCCAGCCTCCTGGAGAACAAAAGAACCTCAGCCAATAGCCTACATTATCTGTGGGGCATGTGAGCAAGGCCATCCTGAACCTCTAAGTCAAGCTGATCATCCTACTGAATGCGGCCAAGTGTCAGGATTGCCCACCCACGGAGTCGTGAAGACCGATACCTCATCACTGTATTGGGTCATTAAGATCTGTGCTGGCTTGCTGGTGGCAGGAACTCACTGCCGGGTGTGCTGTCTGCTCAGCTGCTCAGTCATGTCCGACTCTGCGACCCCATGGACTATAGCCCTCCAGGCTCCTCTGTCCATGGAATTTTCCAGGCAAGAATACTGGAGTGGGTTGCCATTTCCTACTCCAGGGGAACCTTCCCAACCCAGGGATCAAACCCATGTCTCTTGAGTCTCCTGCATTGGCTGATTCTTTACCACTAGTACCACTTGGAAAGCCCAATAACTAACTGATAAAGTGTCAACTTGTAAGACACCTTCGAAAATTTTAGGTGTATTTTTAAAGTGCTACTCACTCCCAGTGAAATAAATGAAGTTATTTTATTTTCACAAGGGAAATAAAAGATACTCCAGATTTTTTGTTTAAAATTATGTCTTAACAGTAAAAAGCTATGTAGAAATATCTTTTAAAATTTTTTCTAAAATAGATTATTATAAATTTCTAAAGCCAGGTTTTGAACACAAGGAAATACATCACATACACACATGTGTATGCACACACAGACACACACATACCCTCCTATAAAGTTAATTAAAAATCAATTACATTCAATTTAAGGCATTAAAGTTAGGAGGAATTTTCATGCCTATAAAAGAGCAGAGTCTGGCTCATAATATGTACATAAGAACATCATAGGGAATAATCAAATGAGTTATTTTATTGTGTGAATAAGATCGACCACTTCTAACAAAAATGACATTGATTTGGGAATTTGGGACACAACCACAACATCTGTAATAAAGTATTATTTTCCATCTTACACAGACAACATCATAAAGTATTTCTTTTAGTCTAAACCACAATTCTTGTAGAGGTCTAAAAGTTTTTATGCTGTATATTAAAAAACCAAAATAAGAACCAAATGATTTGGGAGAACCATGAGCTAATTTGAAAATACAAAGTTGAAGTTCCTCTCTTCATTTTATGTCTAAATCAATCTTCAATTGCTTTAACATTTCAATGTTTTTGTTTTGTGGACACTCTAGGATTAAGAAAATAAATCCCCTAAATAAATTCATCACACCTTATTTGACATGAAGGAAGTTGTGTGGTCCTGGGGAGCTCAGGACTATGTCTGTTCACTAGAAAATTATTTGCTTCAAAGGAGATGATATGTGGTATTTGAAGTAAGTCACTGTGGAGAATTTAGAGGATAGAAAGTGAAAATTAGCAGTCAGAGAGCACTAGTAGAAGAAAGCACCTTGGAAAACTGTGAGCCACAAAGGCTTTCAACATCGCAAATGAAGGAGATGAGACACAGAGAGGCAAATTACAATTAATAGTAATTAGTACACCAGCAACCACTACACCAGAACTTAAACTCAACAGTCAAAAAACTAAGATCATGGCATCCAGTTCCACCATTTCATGACAAACAGATGGTGAAACAATGGAAACAGTGACAGAATTTATTTTCTAGGGCTCCAAAATCACAGCAGATGGTGACTGCAGCCATGAAATTAAAAGACACTTGCTCCTTGGAAGAAAAGTTATGACCAACTTAAACAGAATATTAAAAAGCAGAGACATTACTTTGCTAACAAAGGTCTGTGTGGTCAAAGCTATGGTTTTTCCAGGAGTCATGTATGGATGTGAGAGTTGGACTGTAAAGAAAGCTGAGCACAGAAGAATTGATGCTCTTGAACTGTGGTGTTGGGGAAGACTCTTGAGAGTCCCTTGGACTGCAAGGAGATCACACAAGTCCATCCTAAAGGAGATCAGTCTTAAATATTTTTTGGAAGGACTGATGCTGAAGCTGAAGCTCCAATACTTTGGCCACCTGATGTGAAGAACCGACTTATTAGAAAAGGCCCTAATGGTGGGAATGATTGAAGTCAAGAGAAGGGGACGACAGAGGATGAGATGGTTGGATGACATCACCAACTCAATGGACATGAGTTTGAGCAAGCTCCAGGAGTTTGTGATGGACAGGGAAGCCTAGTCCATGGGGTCGTAAAGAGTCGGGCATGACTGAGCAACTGAACTGGACTGAGTCAGTAGCAATCAGTATGCCAGAACTTAAACCTAGATTTCTTCTTTTTATTTAAAAATTTTATTGGAGTATAATTGCTCGACAATGTTTTGCTAGTTTCTGCTATACAACACTCTAAATCAGCTATGTGGTTATATAGACACAAAGTCTTGTCTGACTCTTGTGACCCCAGGAGCTATAACCTGCTAGGCTCCTCTGTCTATGGGATTTCCCAGGCAAGAATATTGGAGTGGGTTGCCATTATCTTCTCCAAGGGATCTTCCCAACCCAAGGATGGAACCTGGGTCTCCTGCATTGCAAGTGGATTTTTTTATAGACTGAGCCACCAGGGAACCCATGGAGCTCAGTATAATCTGTGAATATTCTAGATTTAATTGCATTCCTACTAGGCTTAACATAGGTCCATCTAGTCAAGGCTATGGTTTTTCTTACTTTCAAGGCTATGGTTTTCTTTATTACTATATTAAATAGTAATATAGATGTATAGATGTGAGAGTTGGACTATAAAGAAAACTGAGAACTGAAGAATTGATGCTTTTGAACTGTGGTGTTGGGGAAGACTCTTGAGGGTCCCTTGGACTGCAAGGAGATCCCACCAGTCCATCCTAAAGGAGATCAGTCCTGGGTGTTCATTGGAAGGACCGATGCTGAAGCTGAAACTCCAATACATTGGCCACCTGATGTGAGGAGCTGACTCATTTGAAGAGACCCTGATACTGGGAAAGATTGAGGGCAGGAGGAGAAGGGGACGACAGGAGATGGGATGGTTGGATGGCATCACCAACTCAACGGATGTGGGTTTGGGTAATCTCCGGGAGTTGGTGATGGACAGGAAGGCCTGGAGTGCTGCGGTTCACGGGGTTGCAAAGAGTCGGACACGATTGAGCGGCTGAACTAAACTGAACTACTAGGCTCTGAGATAATACTGTGTAAACAAATATCTTAACATTTCTACAATTAAACACATGGACATTTACACTAAGTGGGATGAATTAAACATAAAAAATCTCAGTTCAGGTTGAATTTGGTTTCTAGTGAGTTCATGTCTCAATTAATAGAAATAAAACATTTGTTTTCTTCTATCAGATTCTGGAATTGTAATCAAGGGATTCAAAACACTGTATATTTCTCACTTAGAAATGTGTTTTAATCCTTGGCCAACATTTTCCCTTCATTTCTTTTCCACACAGTTCTGAATTCTAGTTCCATATAGAATATCTTTAAGAAAAAATCCCCTTTAGTCTTTTTCTAGAGTATCTTTTCTCCTCATACTCTATATCAATGACTACAAATGGTGTTTATGGGTTTTCCATGTGGTCCAGGGGTATAGAATTCACCTGTCAATGCAGGAGATGCAAGAGATACAAGTTTGATCCCTGGGTGGGGAAAATGCCCTGGAGTCAGAAACAGCAACCCACTCCAGTATTCCTGCCTGGAGAATCCCATGGACAGAAGAGCCTGGTGGGCTACAGTCCATGGGACCACAGAGAGTTGGACAAGTCTTAGCAGCAGCAGCTCAATGGTGCTTGATTGCTTTTTTTGTTCAATTTAACATAGCAAACAGTTTAATGTGAAGATAGGTGAGTTGATGTTTAGAGTCACCCTGGATACTGGCCTTCACACATATAGTGGGGACTCTACTGAAGGATCCAAATGAACTTTTATTTTATTTTTATCTTTTTATTTTATTTATTTATTTATTTTTTTATTAGTTTGAGGCTAATTACTTCACAACATTTCAGTGGGTTTTGTCATACATTGATATGAATCAGCCATAGATTTACACGTATTCCCCATCCCGATCCCCCTTCCCATTTCCCTCTCCACCCGATTCCTCTGGGTCTTCCCAGTGCACCAGGCCCGAGCACTTGTCTCATGCATCCCACCTGGGCTGGTGATCTGTTTCACCATAGATAGTATACATGCTGTTCTTTTGAAATATCCCACCCTCACCTTCTCCCACAGAGTTCAAAAGTCTGTTCTGTATTTCTGTGTCTCTTTTTCTGTTTTGCATATAGGGTTATCGTTACCATCTTTCTAAATTCCATATATATGTGTTAGTATGCTGTAGTGTTCTTTATCTTTCTGGCTTACTTCACTCTGTATAATGGGCTCCAGTTTCATCCATCTCATTAGGACTGATTCAAATGAATTCTTTTTAACGGCTGAGTAATATTCCATGGTGTATATGTACCACAGCTTCCTTATCCATTCATCTGCTGATGGGCATCTAGGTTGCTTCCATGTCCTGGCTATTATAAACACACTACAAGTCTCGGTCTTTAGATGTAGGAGGCAACTTAGATGAAGTATCAACATCACAGTTAAAATTTGTGGAAAGCACTCTGGGATTAAATGAAGCAAAGATTTTACAGGACTCAGGGGTCACACAGGTATAGGAAGGCTAAGTCTGCCATATGCAGTGGAAGTTTAATTATAAAATGTAAGGACGCTGAGGACTAGCCTTGGCAATGTGTGCTAATATGGTACACATATCAGCATTTTTGGTCATACCTCAGTAAAATGGGGGCCTATAAAGGGGAAGAATGCAAACTAGGTATTTGCTAGAGATTTTAAAGTTCCCAGTTAATTATTCAAACTTTTTTTGGTGAGATATTAAAATTCTAATTTAGTATTTGATTATAAAAAAGAATCTATAATTTTTTCATATCCCTTTTCTGCTTTCCCTAAAATCACCAATATAAAGAGTCTATAAAAAGTTTTTTCATATCCCTTTTCTGCTTTTTCTAACATCTCCAATACCCTTGTGTGCTAAGTCACTTCAGTCATGTCTGACTTTTTGCAACCCCATGGACTGTAGTCTGACAGACTCCTCTGTCCATGGGATTCTCCAGTCAAGAATACTGGAGTGGGTTGCCATGCCCTCCTCCAGGGGATCCTCCTGACCCAGGGATTGAACTCATGTCTCTTACATCTCCTGCATTGACAGGTGGATTCTTTACCACCAGCACCACATAGAAAACCCTCCAATATCTCTAACACTCAATTAATTGCTATTGGTTTTTTTGGGGAAGACATAATGAATCAACCACCCTGCCCTATACTCCCTGTCTGTAGCTCCCTGGAAGTTATACTTTGCCACTTCCTTGACCTAGAGTGTGGTAAAATAACCAGGGCTGGCCAGTGATACATGGAAGAAAGGTCACGTGTCACTTCTGGGCAAAGCATTTCAAAAGCGAAGCATAATCCCCTCTTCTCACTTACATTGTCTCAGCAGACTCCTGTGTTTTGATGTCAGCAGGATCCAGGCTGGATTCTCCCAGTTGAATCCCTGAGTGACCTGGCGGAGCACAGCCTTCTTCTTCCTTCTCTAAGACTGACTTGGGGCAGACCTCTAGCCAGGCGGAAAATTAGCCTGTTGCTTTAAGCTATTGAGATTTTTTTCAGATCATGCGGTTTTGTTGTTGTTCAGTTGCTAAGTCATGTCCAACTCTTTGCCGCCTCATGAACTGCAGCATGCTAGGTTTCCCTGTCCTTCACTATCTCCTGGAGTTTGTTCAAACTCGTGTCCATTGAGTCAATGATGCCCCCTGTCTCATTTTCTGTCACCCCCTTCTCCTGCCGTTCATCTTTCCCAGCATCAGGGTCTTTTCTAATCAGTTGATTCTTTGCATCAGGTGGCCAAAGTATTGGAGCTTCAGCTTCAGTATCAGTCCTTCCAATGAATATTCAGGGTTGATTTCCTTTAGGATTGATTGGTTTGATCTCCTTGCTGTCCAAGGGACTCTCAAGAATTTTCTTCAGCACCAAATTTCTAAAGCATCAATTCTTCTGTGCTCAGCCTTCTTTGTCGGGTTATCTCAGCATAATCCAGACCATCTGACTGGAAAAATAATTTCTCTACAAAATGACTGTTTATCGCTCTGGCTTTGGATTTTCTCTTGAAAGTTACAAATTCTTTTTAATCCATATTAGAAATGCCAAGGCCTAGTAGATGACTATGTTCTTTGAGGTGAATATATAAAATACTGATGCAGTCTCTTCAGATGCTCTGGTAAACTATAACCCCCAAACAAAAGTTCTAATCTTTCAAGACTATTGGGAAATAGCATAGCCTAACAATGTTGTATTCATAAATCCAAAATACTGAGAGTTTAATGATATATTTTTCCCTCAATTTTTAAAAATTGACCTTAGCTGTTAATCAAGTGCTATAGTGACTTGTTCAAACTAGAAATTCTGGACAAGCATGAGAGGTGAAGTATCATGTGGAAAAAAAAAAAAAAACTATTATACATGGATTTAGAATAAACTATATTGATATTACAGAACAAATCAGCATATGTAAAACTCCAAAATTGGAATATTGGAAAATGCAGCAAAGTTCTGTTAGAACTTCACTTGTGCATGTTTGGCTGTGTGTGTGTGTGTGTGTGTGTGTGTGTGTGTGTGTGAATGTATGTGTGACAACTTTAAATTTGTTTCAACCTGAGTTCAGAATTATTGAAATTCAGTTTTTTCCTTACATGGTGATCTGAAATGAAATTTAAAAAGTACATTTGAAAGACTCAATATTAACACAACGAGAAAGCTAAAATGAGAAGGCCTTTTCGGGTGGTTCAGATGGTAAATAGTGCACCTGCAGTGCAGGAGACACAGGTTGGATCCCTGGGTCGGGAAGATCCCCTGGAGAAGGGAATGGTTACTCACTCCAGTATTCTTGCCTGGAGAATTCCATGGACCTAGGAGATATATTTATACTTCTGACTATTTCCAGTTATAGGAAAGGAGCTGAGTCAATGGCAAAGATAAATTTCCAGTCATATTTTTAAGTCAGTTATCATTTTTTAAAAATAAGAAAATCCAGGCAATTTGTGAAACCAAAGTTTATTTTAAAGTATTATTATGAACAGATATACTTTTCAATCTGTAAAGTGGGTGTAAGACATTTCTCTTAAAGGGGGTTGTGGTTCAGATAAAATAAAATTTGTAAAATATTTTGCAATGAGAAATCAGCTTACAACTGAATATAAGATATGGTTTTAATTTTCTATTTTCCTTGCTGACAATTTTTATGTAATTCAATATGCTTCCCTCAGCAATCTGCCTCTTTTATGTAAGGAATCTACTTCTTCATATTAACTACAGACACATTCAGGGTTTGTACTTGTCAAGTTTTACCAGGCAAGCTGAGTTAACCCTCATCCTGGCTAAACTAGCTTTAGCAAAATGAAATCTCCAGATATGAAAATTATACTTCTTTTTGCAAAATCCAAACTTAACTATTGTCTTTTTCAAGAATATATAATACATCACATCCAATTTATCACACATTTCATTGACCACTTGGATACAAAGATGAAAATGTAATTTTAATGATATATTTTTAATTAGAATTTCTCAGTTTGTCTGTGGTTATCTTATATTAATTGCTGGATGTGAAAATGAAGTCGCTTAGTCGTGTCTGACTCTTTGTAATCCTATGGACTGTAGCCTACCATGCTCCTCCATCCATGGGATTTTCTAGGCAAGAGTACTGGAGTGGGTTGCCATTTCCTTCTCCAGGGAGATCGAACCAGGGATCGAACCCGGGTCTCTCACATTGCAGCCACCAGGGAAGTCCAAGTAATCTATTTTGTGAGCAGATATGATGCTGTAAAATTTTTTAACAAAATTGACCTTTTCTCCAAGCTCATGAGCATATTTGTATAAGCCTGTACTTTTGTATTCTTTAAACTGACTCACAGATCCACACACATCAATTCAGCTACAGTTTGCACACTGGAAAATATCACAAAGGGCTCTCAATAACTAGAAGTGTTCTATGTATCATATTTAAAATCTAGATCCTTAAAGTACACAGGCAAATGTTTATCAAAATTCTAATTGACAGCCAGCCTTGTAACCAAGATGCTAAATATAACCCACATGCATTACAGACCCTTCCATTCTCCTCACTGACAAGTCTTTGTTTGTTTGTTTGTTTGTTTGCCTGCAAAGTAGTTGCTTCCATCAAGTTCATTTTGCCATTTCCTTAAATCTTACCTCCCCCTGCTGGCTGTGCATCATGGAATGTGTCTAGGTAGACTTGAAAATAGCTCATAAAGATTGGAGACCTCTCAGAAGGCCACTAGTAAAAATAAACACTTGCATATACAACTAAATGCACACACGTGTACACATATACACCAGGAAACTAGACTTCTTGGTAAATTAAACTGAATCTTAGATTAAGTTCTTAGACAATGAAAAATAACATTTTATTTGAAAGGGGAATACATCATATTTTGAACAAGAAAGACACCCAGGATAAATCCTTCAATCTAACAGTGAAGTGTATTTTAATCTAGCTATAGCTTTAGATATACTTTTTAGATGTACATTTAGACATATTTTTTAGATTATATGATTTGCACACAGCTTACCAGAAATACCAAGAAGACATTTACTCATATTTCTATATGTTGATTCATACAGATTCCTATAGGCCCACAGCACTGATTATGCAGAAATAAATTGAATTGTTACAAGCACCTTTATTGTCTTACAGGCATAAGTTTAAGTTTATAGGAACTTTTAACATCCCTGCCTTTCTGAATTACAGCCTGGTCCTTCGACTAGACTATCTGGCCTGAAATGCCAAAAGTGCTGGAAAATCCAACACACACAGAACCACAAGACGCATGATTTTCAGAACTGTGTCTCCATGGTCTGCAATTTACATTAAATTGCTATGTTTTGGTTAAATGGCACCTTAGCTTCCCAGCAACTCTTTCAATAGTTGTTTCTTTAATTATTATTTAATTTTGTGGTTATGACTGGTTTTCAGTTAAAGCGGGTACTACTGACAAATTCAATTAAAAGAAAATAGAGGACTTAATGGTCCATGCTAATGCTTCATTTCATACATAATATTTTATCATTTTCTGTGCAAATTTGTAATGAGTGTTTGGTTTGTATTAATAAATGCTTACATTTAGGCCACATAAAGTACAGTAATTAAAATATTTTGCTAATAATATTTACTTATAAGTGTTCTAGAAACAATTAACCCGTTGATTCCAATCACTTTTCCTAAAAACTAACTTCCAAGAATACAGTTCTTTGGCATCAAAATTATTGTTTTAATGTTACTTTTAATAAAGTGCCCCGGGGGTTATTTTATTATATTTTAATAGAGCATGCTATATATGTGCTGCTTTCTGGAATGCAGATTTCATAAGATAATAGCAAACAAAAATTTAAACAAAACTACCATTTGGGGGAATTTTGAACAAAAGAAGTCTTGACACATATGTTATAGATCTCCTTTCCAAATAGTTAAACTGAAAAATGTAACTGTTTATTGTATTGAAATGAGTAAACGTTGTTGCCTTTTGCTCTGTAAAGTAAATGTTGCTCTAAGGGTATTTTTGCTTATAACCTATAACAGAAATCATCTGTAGACAATTTACATTCCTTCGCAGACTAAAGGAAGATATGTTACCTCCCCAAATGAATAAAGATCTTATTTACAAACATGTTGCAGGATATGTGTTGCTCATAAATCAAGGAGATTACAGCATTACAAATTAAATATATATATACAAAATGTATAAGCACAATAAAGGAGAGATCTTTTTATTTTATATTTTAGAAAGTTGGAAGTAAATTTGTGTGGGTTTATCCTGTGTCTAGCCCATGTGACAAAGGAAAAGTTAAGGACTTTTAAAAATCTCATCTCTGGAAATGTGATCAGTAATTGACTAATCAATGACCAAGAGTTTCTTGAAAGTGGCAATCAAAATCTAAGAATAAGAAAACACGAGGCCCCAAAGCATTGAGGAAAGCGAAAAAAACATCTTGATGTAGTCTCCTCTTTTAAGACTGCCAATGAGAAAATGAAAACCCCTCCTGAACTCTTCAGGTACTGAAGCATGAGGCACTGAGTTTTAAAAAGTTTTAAAAGGCATGAAGGTCTGGTTCATTAGGAGAAGTCCTTGGTTTTAAACACAAGTTTGAAAGGACAGGCTTAGTTTTCCATCAAAAGTCAACTGAAAGTGGAAAAAGAATGGAAAAAGCATAGATACATGTGTGTGTATAACTGAATCACTTTGCTATGCACCTGAAAGCAACACACACTGTTATTCATTGTTATCCGACCATACTCAAGACCAAGGAAAACTTAAAAACTTCAAACACGTCCTTGTAAAGAAAAAGCCACTTGGCTCTAACATATAAAAAGGACTTATTACTATTTTAAAGGTGAGAAAACAAACACAACTTCAGGTCAAACACTGAATAATTGGAAGGCTATATTTGTAACTCGGATGCACATTGGCCCACAAGGTCACCTATTTAATTGTCTCATGGATACTTTGGAAATATAGGTATGTACATTTTCACTTTAGAGTGATAATTTCAAAGGGGCTGGAACATTTATTATTGTTGTTGTTGTTGTTTAGACGCCCAGTGGTGTCTGACTCTTTGTGATCCCATAGACTATAACCCACCAGGCTCCTCTGTCCATGGCATTTCCCAGGCAAGAATACTGGAGTGGGTTGTCATTTCCTCCTCCAGGGAATCTTCTCCACCCAGGGATGGAACTCCAGTCTCCTGCATTGCCAGGCAGATTCTTTACCACTGAGCCACCTGGGAAGCCCGTTATCCTTATTATTATAAAGATCATCTAAAGTAGAGTGGGAATTAAAATATACACATGCACAGAAATGGTGCATTTAGCCCTTGGGATCGATGGACATAGCCATTCCTTTCACCAACAGCCAAACAGAAAAAGGCATGGCCATAAATATGCTCTAAAATGTTCACACAGTTTATCCTGGTCCATGGAAGAAGAGAACAGAAAGTAATCATAATCAATAACCATAATGTACAGTGGCTTCAAATGTCAGACCTACTTTCTGCTAACCAAATGACCAGATATGACAGATTTTGACACAATAGTTTTCCCACGTAAAAGAGTTAAACTAAATATGTTTTGTTGTTGTTGTTGCTTAGTTGCTCAATCCTGCCCTACTCTTTTGGGACCTCATGGACTAAAGCCCACCAGGCTCCTCTGTCCATGGGATCCTTCACGCAAGAATACTGGAGTGGGTAGTCGTTCCCTTCTCCAGGGGATCTTCCCAACCCAGGGATTGAACCCATGTCTCCTGCATTGGCAGGCGGATTCCTTACCACTGAGCCACCAGAGAAGCCTGTTCTATTGTTTATGACATCATTAAACTCCTCTTGCTTTCCCCCCAGAAAATTCTCCATGTGGTTAAGTTTCTTTTATAATATTCAATACAGAGTAAATATGTCAATAAGCTTTTTCTTTTTCTCCATCTTGAAAAGAGCTGTAGTTCATAAAATATTTTTTTTCCAATGCCTAAAATGAAGAGATCTCTAGTCTTTCCCACCCTATTGTTTTCCTCTATTTCTTTGCACTGAACACTGAGGAAGGCTTTCTTATCTCTCCTTGCTATTCTTAGGAACTCTGCATTCAAATGGGTATATCTTTCTTTTTCTTCTTTGCCTTTTGTGTATTTTCTTTTTTCAGCTATTTGTAAGGCCTCATCAACCATTTGCCTTTTTGCATTTCTTTTTCTTGGGGATGGTCTTGCTCACTGCCTATTGTATGTACAATGTCACAAACCTCCATACATAGTTCTTCAGGCACTCTGTCTATCAGATTTAATGCCTTGAATCTATTTGTCACTTCCACTGTATAATAATTAGGGATTTGATTTAGGTCATACCTTAATGGTCTAGTGGTTTTCCCTACTTTCTTCTATTTAAGCCTGTATTTGGCAATAAGGAGTTCACGATCTGAGCCACAGACAGCTCCCAGTCTTGTTTTGCTGATGGTATAGAGATTCTCCATCTTTGGCTGAAAAGAATACAATCAATCTTATTTCAGTTTTCACCATCTGGTGATGTCAATGTGTAGAGTCTTCTCTTGTGTTGTTGGAAGAGGGTGTTTGCTATGACCAGTGCATTCTCTTGGCAAAACTCTGGTAGCCTTTGACCTGCTTCATTTTGTACTCCAAGGCCAAATTTGCCTGTTACTCCAGGTATCTCTTGACTTTCTACTTTTGCATTCCAGTCCCCTATAATGAAAAGGACATCATTTTTGGGTGTTAGTTTGTGAAGGTCTTATAGGTCTTCATAAGACCATTCAACTTCAGCTTCTTCAGCATTCCTGATCAGGGCATAGACTTGGATTACTATGATATTGAATGGTTTGCTTTAGAAACAAACAGAGATCATTCTGTTGTTTTTGAGATTGCATCCAAGTACTGCATTTTGGACTCTTTTGCTGACTATGATGCATACTTCATTTTTTTCCTAAGGGATTCTTGACCACAATAGTAGATATAAAGGTCATCTGAAATTGTATGGGCCTAGCAGAAGCAGAAATGGTATAGACCTAACAGAAGCAGAAAATATTGAGGAGAGTTGGCAAGAATACACAGAAGAATTATACAAAAAAGATCTTCATGACCCAGATAACCACAATGGTGTGATCACTAACCTAGAGTCAAACATCCTGGAATGTGAAGTCAAGTGGGCCTTAGGAAGCATCATGATGAACAAAACTAGTGGAGGTGATGGAATTCCAGTTGAGCTATATCAAATCCTAAAAGATGACGCTGTGAAAGTGCTGCACTCAATATGCCAACAAATTTGGAAAACTCAGCAGTGGCCACAGGAATGGAAAAGGTTAGTTTTTATTTCAATCCCAAAGAAAGGCAATGCAAAGGATGCTCAAACTACCACACAACTGGACTCATCTCACATACTAGCAAAGTAATGCTCAAAATTCTCCAAGCCAGGCTTTAACAATACTTGAACCGTGAACTTCCAGATGTTCAAGCTGGATTTAGAAAAGGCAGAAGAACCAGAAGTCAAATTGCCAACACCCGTTGGATCATCAAAAAAGCAAGAGAGTTCCAGAAAAACATCTACTTCTGCTTTATTGACATGCCAAAGCCTTAGACTGTGCAGATCACAACAAACTGTGGAAAATTCTTTAAGAGATGGGAATACCAGACCACTTGACCTGCCTCTTGAGAAATCTGTATGCAGGTCAGGAAGCGACAGCTAGAACTGGACATGGAACAACAGACTGATTCCAAATAGGGAAAGGAGTACGTCAAGGCTGTATATCATCACCCTGCTTATTTAACTTAAATGCAGAATACATCATGAGAAACACTGGGCTGGAAGAACCACAAGCTGGAATCAAGATTGCTGGGACAAATATAGATAACCTCAGTTATGCAGATGACACCACCCTTATGGCAGAAAGTGAAGAAAAACTAAAGAACCTCTTGATGAAAGTGAAAGAGGAGAGTGAAAAAGTTGGCTCAACATTCAGAAAACTAAGATCATGGCATCTGGTCCCATCACCCCATGGAAAATAGATGAGGAAACAATGGAAATAGTGACAGACTTTATTTTTTGGAGCTCCAAAATCACTGCAGATAGTGACTACAGACATGAAATTAAAAGACACTTGCTCCTTGGAAGAAAAGTTATGACCAACCTAGACAGCATATCAGAAAGCAGAGGCATTACTTTGCCAACAAAGGTCCATGCAGTCGAAGCTTGGATTTTTCCAGTAGTCCTGTATGGACGTGAGAGTTGGACTATAAAGAAAGCTGAGTGCTGAAGAATTGATGCTTTTGAACTATGGTGTTGGAGAAGACTCTGAGAGTCCCCTGGACTGGAAAGAGATCCAACCAGTCAGTCCTAAAGGAAATCAGTCCTGAAGAGGATTGGTGTTGAAGCTGAAACTCCAATCCTTTGGCCACCTGATATGAAGAACTGACTCATTTGAAAAGACCCTGATCCTGAGAAAGATTGAAGGTAGGTGGAGAAGTGGACCACAGAGGATGAGATGGTTGGATAGCATCACTGACTCGATGGACATGAGTTTTAGTAAGTTCTAGGAGTTGGTGATGGACAGGGAAGCTTGGCGTGCTGCAGTCCATGGGGTAGCAAAGCATTGAACGTGACTGAGCAACTGAACTGAACGGAATGCCTAAAATAAAGCCTACTGTAGAGAATGCTTCTGTCAAAATAATAATGACTGATTCATTTATCTTTCTGAAGCTACCTTGGTACGAGATCTGAGTCTACCTCTAACCTGGCAGAATATGCCAGAAGATTGAGGAATGTGGGGTTTCAGGACTCAGGTGTTCCTGCTGTCCTTACTTCATGCTTGTCACAGCGACTTCAGCAATTGTGCCTTAAAGCATGGGGGATGTAAAACTTTTCTCTCTGGTTACCTTTGGAGAAGAGAATGAATAATCCAGCTGCAATCGTAGAGAAAATAAAACAGCATGCTCTTATTGGGGTAAGGGGATTACCCCTTCTGGGAAGATGAGGACAAACCTTGTTCTTTCTTGGTTTCTTTTTAAAATCTCCAGGGTTTGGAGTTGACAGTTGGTTGCTTACACAGCTATTGACAGTGTATTCAAAATTTTTAGTGGTATAATTTTTTGAGTGAATAGAAAAGGGTGCTAAACAACTATGTGATAATACATAAAAACAAGATAGACAAAGATTTCAACCTGACTTTTTATTCTTGGCCACTCAGCATAAGGGATCTTAGTTCCCAGACTAAGGATAAAACCCGCACTCCCTGTGGTGGAAGCGTGGAGTCTTAACCACTGGATCACCAGGGAAGTTACCTCAACCTGAAGTTTGAGTGTTACTTACATTAAATTGAATACAAATTGGTGTTGGTCTTCTCAAAGTATTTGTTAGTAATGACATTTGTCTCATGCGTTGCTTTAAGTGGTGAATAAGGTACAGAATTTGGGTGCATGAAACTCTGCTATGCCGAGTTTTATCTGACCCAAGAGCTCTTCCAGACTTATCTCCCTTTGCTATCAGGATTTTTACCTGCTGGTTTCCTTTTCACCTCTGTCTGTTTCCTTTCTTCAAAGTACTGTTCCTTTACTAGATAGCGACTGGATTGATGCCTTTCTGTGCCTTCTTTTTTATTGTACACTCTCCTTTTTATCACACTGTGATGGGAGAGTCAGTGATTATGCTAGAAGCTTTAAGTGCTGCTTCCTCTCACTGGTCAGTAGATATAGGGCTTAGGCTGGTGATCAGTTCTTGCAGCCCTCATTTTTTTTTTTCCCAGTCATTCAGTCGTGTTCAACCCTTTGCAACACTATGGATTGTAGTCGGCCAGGCTCCTCTGTCCCTGGAATTCTCCAGGCAAGAATACTGGACTGGGTAGCCACTTTCTTCTCCAGGGGATCTTACAGACCCAGCGATTGAATGCACATCTCCTGCCTTGAAGGCGGATTCTTTACCATCTGAGCCTCCAGGGAAGACTCTCATTTAAACCCTAGTGAATCAGGATTTGCTAGGTCTTGTCCTAATTTTAATAGTCCATGATATTTAAACTAAATGTTGCATTATAGATACATGATCGACAAATTCTCATTTCTGATAAAATGCTGTGATGTGGGAAGCTTGGTCTTAGCCTCTGGAAGCTGAAAAATATCACATCAGTGCTTCAGGTGAGACACAAATTACTAAGCAAAGCAATTTAGTTAGGAGCAAAACACATCATTAAAGAACACAGCCTTCAGAATAACTTGATCAGGTATTTCATTGGCTGGGAAGTTCAGTAGGTTTCAGATTAAACACATAGCCCCTATTTTGTTGGAGGAGTTACTTCACTTTCAAAATTTTTTTATTGTTTATGGAGAGGCAGTAGGATGGAGAAGTTAGGAGGGGGTAAAAGATACGTCTCTTTTCAGGTGGGGATGGGGCAAAAACGCTGATGTGAAATACATAGATTGTATTGTTCTTGGGTTTTGCTACATTAGTTTGACTAGGTTAACTAACATAGATACACTTTAATTAGGAACCACATGGAAGAAATGGTATTTGGCAGAAGAAAGGGAAGCTCTCAGAAATAAATCACGGCTTCATGGGGCAAGATTGGCTTCATCATACTGAGTATGGAGCAGGGGAAGAAAGCACACAGGAAAAGCAGCTGTGGAGGGAAAGAGAAGGGATTAAATGTCACTATGCTTTAATATATTTTAAAAAGACAACACAATGCAAAGCTCTAAACAAAGCAGTACACAACCAGCATTTGTGGCATAAGCTGAGTTAATGAACGAAAGATGCTAAGGCCAGGGAGTACTTAAAAAGCAGGTACAGATACAGCCAGGTCCATGACCTGATTTTGTACTGGACCCATAGTTGAGGGCAGGATGAGAAGGGGACGACAGAGGATGAGATGGCATCACCAACTCAATGGACGTGAGTTTGAGCAAACTCTAGGAGATGGTGGAGGACAGGGAAGCCTGGCGTGCTGCAGTCCATGGGGTCACAAAAAGTTGGACACGATTTAGTGACTGAAAAACAACAACAACATAGTTTAAAAAAAAAAAAAAACTTAAAAGAAGTCAAGAAAGTGTTTTCAGATAATGCTGTAAATAATGACAGTTTTCTCACCTCAATGAACTCAGTCACGGTATGCTTTCATCCAAAAGTTGTATATATTATTACTAGGACTTGCTCAGGCTTTACGTAATAAAGATTTTGAGCAAAACACAATGTATAATAGATGTTTTATGGTCAATTGTTTGTATCATGCACTAGATTTTTGGTAGATTTTCCATGTTTGGAATAAATCCAGTGCATCGTACCAAGGCGGTTGCAACATGTCTGTTCAGTAATGTCCATGTGCTAAAAGTCCCCAAGAGGCCTCTACTGGGAGAGGATTAAAACTTGTCATTATGCCAGAGAACAAATATTTGCTGGTTCTCTGCAGTGTGCAGCAACGTTAGAGCTCATGTTACAGGTTAATTGTTTTCAGTAGTGGGATCACCTGAATCAGGTTTTCCTTGGCTTAGCAGAGAATGAATAAAGAAACCCAATACAACATGACCACCAATACTGGGGACAAAACGCTGACCAGCTAAGGCAGCCAATGGCCACTGGGAAATTCTCAAAATGTGCTTCCGTCTGATGTACAGAGCACAGGAGATTTTACCCCTACTTAGTCTTTTAGCACTAGGCAGCAAAGACCTCCTCCTGAAGCGTGGGTGAGATTCAGAGAAACAGGACACAAAAAATTGTGTTTCGAGCACAGAATGGAAAAGAAAACACCTTCAGGTTATCAGCCAGAAATCCAGAGAATTTACACGTCCACTCACCAGAAATCTGTAGCCTGGAAATAGCCTCAATTTTACATGACTGCAAGGTTTCTTACGTAAAAATAAGACTGTCCATCTCTGAAAACCGGGTACCAGTTTTTTTTTTTTTTTCCTGCTGTCTTTTTCCAGCCTGATTTTAAGCTCCGTAAAATCAGCATTCTTGGTAAAATGGGAATACTGTGTATCTTTCTCCATCACATCCTGTGCGGGACTAATTACTCATTCTGTACTTAAAAAGTAAAAGTATGGGAGCTCTCTGCATTGACAGCACCCATGTTTGCAGAGGTAGCCGGCCAGTCAGCATTTTCATTCTGCACAAAACGCCTGAGAAGATTTTAGAAATGGCAAAGCCGCCTCTTTTGCATCAATCTACATTGCAATTTTAGCAAAGCAGCATTACTCAGAACACCATACAGTATATCCCAGTGTACACAGTCAGAGTCCAATTTGAATCTGTGGGATGAATTAAAATACCATATACTAAAGAGGCGTTCAAAAATAGTAAACTACCGTAGCTACCAGCTGCAATCTCTTCTTTTTCTTGAAAAATCTTCTCCATTTAAGTCAGATCAGCATATGGCTTATCCAAACTATACCTTGTAATAACTCCATGAAAACGGAATGACTTGTTGGAAACTTACACAGCACAGGTAGGGAAGAGGGATGCTAAACTGTGCTTCTTACACTGGGGTCTTCTCACCTGCTAGGGACTAAGCCAGCCCAAGAGCCATGATAAAAATCGCTGCCTAGCTGATCTTTCGCCTTTTCATTCCCCTGAAAACCTTGCATTTCTTACACCAGCGACTCTGTAGCAAGATACACAATAACAATGGTCAGAATCGGCACTCCACGGCTGACCACCTAGAAAGAAACGTTCTCTGCTGGGACCCTGGCCCCGCGCACAGCCAGCCGACTGCGGTTTCTGCATGGCTTGTGCCGGACAATGTCGGGCAATCAGTTTCAGAATGCGGTGTCAGTCAGCGCCCTGGCACTTGTACAACCTCAAAGGGTGAAAGAAAACGCGGCCCAGGCCGTGGTCAGTGGCTGGTGGCCGTGCTGGGCGGTGTGTGGGTGAAGTGGGGTGGAAGGAAGCGGGCTGGGGCGCTGCCTTGGGTTTTCCCAGGCTCTGAGGACCAGCGGCCCGCGGCCAGCATCCTCCGGAGCATCCACCATTCCTCTTGGCCTTTTGGCCCCCGCCCCTCCCCCTTCCCTCTCCCCCACCGCGCCCAGCCTTTGGTGCAAGAAAGAGACCAGAGTGCCACAAAAGGCCAAGGCCAGCTCAGTTTCAGACCCCAGGGCAACATGTGTTCAGTGAAGGAGAGTGTAAGAAACACTGGATATAGCAGTTAATACTTTAGACGGACGGTTTTCCGACTCCGGTTTTCTTTTAAGCCATGCATATTTATTGCCATTCAAAGAGACGATGCTCGCATACCAGCAAACAGCTCTTGAGAACACAGCAAATCTTAAAATGATTAAGGCACTGGGGTTTGCTAAAGATGTGGCATGCAAAGAATCATGAGAAAGCCATGGAATATTAAAAAAATATTAATAATGTCAGTTCTAATAATTCAATCTCAGCTTTCTTTTGGTAGAGTCCTGCTCCAAGTAGTGTACCCTGTCTTTTTTTCTTAAGAATGAACAAAGATCACGGAGCAGATTGTAACCTAGGTAAATTGCATGTCTGTTTACAATTGTATTCCACATATTCTATATATCATTTGCAAACTATTCTCCAAAGAAATATGTATCAAACTTTTGGGAAAAAATGAAGATTTGATGACAATCTGTTTTTCTTTCATTTGTTTCAGATGCTGCATGATTTTTCATCTGCTGCTTAAATTCTTTGTCTGTATTTCGGATATAGTGTCCTGTCATGTTCATCCCTGTTTTCTTTTGTTCTTTCAGCTTTTACATTCATAAACTACATTTCTTGAAATGATATCACCACAATTAAGCAAAGAAGAAGGGAAAAAGACCTTATTGAAAATTGTAATGAGGTATGTATACAATGTGATTACAGACTTCTGATCAAAAGTGAACGTCAAATATCTTTTCACATTACGCTTTAAAAAAAAAAATCAAACTGCGTTCCCCACCCCCCAGTAATTTTACTTATAGGAATATGCAACTTGTGAGTTTTTTAGACATTGTTGTTGCAAAGATGTCTTGGGCTATACTTTGAGGAGAGAAGTGTAGAATTATAGCATATTTATGAACATGTTTTTATCATCTGCACTTTTGGGATGGGAATTATTCCCTAGTAATTAATTGCTGCAACTGTTTTAACTGTCAAAACTAAAGATGAATCCTTCAAGAACAGTTCAACCAGGATAACAACCAATGGTAACTGCTTAGGCATCTGACTCATAGAAAACAGTCAGGAAGAGCAGAGATGCTGAACTGAATGCTACGTGGATCTAACAGCTCAGGGCTAGCATTACTCACAGAGTATTAATAGAATCATTTTACTCTTAAGTTAGCTCTGAAATCAGACAAAAACACATTCATTCAGAAGATAAATTTCTATCCCACTACACATAAGGGCTCTTAGACCCTGCTAAATATCCTTGTCCACCATATATTTAATTATTTCTTGTACTGGAATTCAAATCATTGGGGGAAAAGAAAAGTCTATTTAATTTTAGAATGGCTTCAAAGATAATCATGAGAAAAACAACACCGTATTACCTTGTCGATTTGGTGTATAGGCATGATATAAATAATCGTGTGATGAATTATAATCAAGCTTGGATGTAAACATTGGTGTTGGCTTCGAAACGAAAAGCACACATTTAGAAATAACTGATAAGGATCACTGGTTGAGACAGCACATTACAGAGCTTGGGAAAAGAAGCAGTTACTCAGTGAAAATGCTTTTGGCAACTATTGACCTTTGAGTTCCTGACTTAAAGGACACACAAACAACACCATTCTCCAGCAAGTTTTCCTTGATAAACCTGCTGGAAAGGGGGACGAATATCCTGAAGCCATTTGACATGCACAATTTAGCAATTATGTGGTCAGAGGAGGAATGATTCTGTTAAACCATTGGGAATTGCTGGTGTTTACAGCCTTTACACATTTATAGAAAAATCTAAGATCTAACACAGCATAATCAATATCAGAATGGATTCCCCTTCCCAGCAGGGAATGATAATGTGCATTCTACAGGGAAAAGCAAATTTGGAAAATTTCAATTGTTTGATTCTATATCAGCCCCCAAAAAAGAAAAAAAAAAAAGATTTAATGAGGGTGTAAGACCATGTGGTAAGGGGTTATTCATTACTATATATAAATGAGGAATAAAAATAAAATCAAGTCAAACCTAATGTGATGGTTTTTTAACCTTGGATTTAAAAAAAATACAAAAAAATTTCTCCAGGTGAAAAATAATTGTTTATTTAACTTTTCAACTAAAAGAATCTGAGTCTTTTCTAAGTCAACCTTGATCTCACAGAAAATTTTCTTTAATTTTATTTTATTCCACATGCAGAAGGACCCGTAACGCTAATGCTTTAAATATTTCAGTCTAATTGGGAACGCTCAATTCATTTTCCCTCTGAATAATTTAAAACTGTTTTCCTCTTGTTTAGCTTTCTCGATATGAAAATATTGTCTTTGCATTTTTATTTTTAACAGAGAAATACATAGAACATAGTTTTCTCCTCTTCTGAAAAAGCAAAGGGTTTTTGAGTTTTTGTTGTTTTTTTTTTTTTATTCACAAGAAAGTGCCTCTCGACTCTCTCACTGTGAGAGCTCCACTTTTAATGGGTCCTCTCCACAATGTCCTGCATTCATCAATCAGATATCAATTGCACCATGGCCGATTGGTTCCCCCCACCTCCACCATTCCCCGCTGCCTGGGCGCTGCCTGCCAAATGTCATAGGAAGTGACTTGAATAGTAACAGCAGATGCAGCAGTACCCTCCGTGTGTGCTGGGGCGGGGTGGGGTGGGGGGTCATTGCCATCCTCACAGGGGGCCCGCACAGCTGCTGTCTAAACCCAGGGTCTGAAGCACAGTCGGCTTGCAGAAGACCACCCCTCACTGTGTGTCATGAACCCTGCTACCCAGACACATGCAATTTAGCCCACCACCTCCATCTACATCTCACTCCAATGTCTCCTCCAGGACACTTCATTCGCATTTGGAATGTAGACCCTAACGGTTAGTTTGTTATCTTGGGAGGGGAAAAAGCCAAACAATCAAATGTACATGGATTAAAGAATGAACTGATGCCTTTAATACTCTGAGAGTATATACATATGACACAATCACATAATTGTGATAGAGGCAAGCTTAAGTGAAAAGGAAAGATTGGTTGGCAGTAAGAACTGGCTGGTGCTGCTTCAAGGACCCCAAACTGCATGATTTCTCTGATGTAGTCTTTGTGCAAGCCTGACTTCTCAGCGTACGGAATGTAGAAGGATAGAGCTCCCCAAACTAAGTCACACAGAATTGATATTCACCCATTGAGACTTAAGAACTTTTTAAAAGAACTGCCTGGCAAGGGGCTTCTCAGGTGGCTCAGTGGTAATGAATCTGCCTGCCAGTGAAGGAGAACTAGGTTCAGTCCTTGGGTCGGGAAGATCCCCTGGAGGAGGGAAGGGCAACCCGCTCCAGTATTCTTGCCTGGAGAATGCCAAGGCCAGTGGACTACAGTCCACTAGAGGAGCCTGGTGGGCCACAGTCCATGGGGTCACAAAAGAGCAGGACACAACCTGCGGTTAAACGTCAGCAGCAAGCTGACAAGGAGATCGGTGTGAATGTTCCTCACGACGCAGAAGGTGGGAGGGTGGCTCTTGGGCCGTTTCCTCATTGTGTTCCTCTCCAAAACATGTCTTTTTGTCTCTTGCACACGTTGCACAGATATCCTGCCTGGACCTTCTGTTTTACAGGGTGGGAATATGATGATTTTTCATGTGCCGAGATGCTGAAGAGGAGTGCATGTGCTCCTTGTTCGATTACTTAATGCATCAATGTCAAGAGGCAGCATCAGGTGTATGTTTGATATTATTTCTTGTGGGAATCAGAAAGTAAATTTGTATTATTTTATTTTTGTTATTAAAATATATTTGAATGATTGTTTATACCTTTCTTTTCTTAGCCTTTTAGAGTGAATTCCTAATTATGCCTAAAATTCTTAGACACACGCACATACACAAAACATACTGTCTGGTAACAAACAAGGTCTTGCTGAAGATAGAATCATGGTACTGTCTTAACAAGAAAGTCACCTGGTGATCAACCTGAGTGCAAATTTCTGGTGCTTTTATATATTAACTGTGCGACCTTGACTAAGTCACCAGAACTCTCGGAACCTCATAGCCTTAAAATGAGGTTAAAAAAAAAAAAAGAACTTACTTCATAGATTTGGAGAGGTGCAAATAAGATAATGTGTACAGTGCTTCTTACAATGACTGGTGGTAGTATCCCCTTTATGTCTTTGTTAAAAACAGTTAAGTATCTTTATTGCCCAAACCCCACCCTCGCTCCTAAGATACTTTCTCTCTTCCATCCCCCACTTCTCTTTCTCTAGAATATCATTCACTATGCTCTATAATTTCCCTGTTTTTTAAGTTTGTTGTCTGTCTTCCCTTCCCTGGAATATGAGTTCACAAGTGCAATGATTTTCGACTATTTTATTATTCTCTCCACATAACTAGAACTCTGTAAACATTTATTGATTGAGTGGGTAAATGAGCAAATACATTAATAAATGAAAGACTGGATTATTTAAAATACCTTTTGCCATCCCGTGGAAGTACAGAGAATATTTTGCCATGAATTTATTGAAAAGATCTCTTTCCAAAACTTTTGGGCCAAATAGAATGGTTTTCTTACAAATGTACAGAGTGAAGGCCATAGTTTGAAGCATGTTTCCTAAGGCACTATTGTTGTTAAACCTTGAATGGAAATTAGCCCTTGGTCTACTTGGGAAAATTTTTCTCTTGTTGAACTTGGAGCCTGACTGTGCTGTCTTCTTAGTGAAATGAGCAGCCACTGGAGACCCAGGAGAGTGGACAGAGATCCAAGTGCTATAGATCCCCTGGGTGAGCCTAGAGCCACTATACAACTGCAGGTTATCCTTTGCATGAGTACTTAGTGACCCCGTGGACTATAGCCCATCAGGTTCCGCTGTCCATGGGATTTCCCAGGCAAGAATACTAGAGTGGGCTGCCATTTCCTCCTCCAGGGGATCTTCCCAATCCAGCGGTCAAACTCATATCTCCTGCATTGACAGGTGGCTTCTTCACCACTGAGTCACCTAGGAAGCCCACTCTTTAAACTTACACAAAGTTGTATCTCAGTTATATAATATCTCCTTCAAGTTTAAAAAAAAAAAAAAAAAAAAGAATGGACCTGGCCTTGTGTCTAGTCCATGCTGTGGTGAACAATGTCTTCTGGTGCATTAGTACTACATTTAGGGCTCATCTTTTGGAGCTCCTCTGATCACCGGGAGGTCTGAGAGAAAACAAGAACTAGGAAATCAAAACAAGAGACTGTGGCAGTGCCTAGGCCCCATTGTCCCATATTCTGTTTTTTCTTTTTTTTTTTTTAAGAAGTGCATCTACAGATTTATTAACTCAGAAAAAGCAAGAGAGAAAAAAAATCCCTAATTTTAAATGCACCCCTGAGTGCCAACTATTCTTAATGTAGATGAAAGGTAAAGTAAGCCTGCACTGAAAGGCATGTGATTACAATAAAGAGAGAGAAGAAAATCCTTTTTCAGGAGGGAGGTTATAACTTACACATGTTTAGAATTACCAAGAGAGCGATTTGTCCTCCTAATGCACACGGAGGGGCGCCCATGTCATCACTGTGCACACCGCCTTGAACAAGTCCCGTGCTCTTTTGTGAAATATCTATGTCACTTTAAGTGGGAGTGTTAACACCTTTGCTATTTCTCTAAAAATGGGTTGGCTTCTTTTAGAGTTAAAAAAAAAAAAGACTGCTATAAAAGGGAGCATTAAGCAAGTTAAGAAAGTGCATTTTTTTTTTTAAAGGATCAAGCTAAGGAAGGCAATGCTTCCTTAAAAGGCTTGACTTACTCCCCACCACCTTTCTTAACCATGTGACAGAACACCCCAAGGAAAGGCTCAAAGGAGAAATATGGTGAAACTCAATTACCTGTGTTAGTGAACCACCTACAGGTATTTAAAAATACTCTCATCTCACAGATCCCCAGTATGACCTGAGTGCTTTATTTGTGTCTCTCATGCTCCATTAATATAATGAAATGCCCTATGGCTTTTTTTCACAGTGGAAAGAGGTGTCCGAGAGAGAGGTAAAATATCCATGCTAACTATAAGCTGGTGGACAAGCTCCTCTGGCTGCTTCCTGGTTGTTCAGCATTTATGGAATACCAAACAGGCAGGACCACAGCCGGGTCTGTGGTCCCAGAGAACCTGCAACTGACTTGAGTTTTGATCTGGACAAGAGCCCTTTGGTCCCATTGATTTTTTAAAACTTGTGAAATCAGCAGACAGGTTTTCCAACACCAGGAATTCTTTAAAGATTCCATTCTCTACCTACTTTTATTTGAAATAGAAAAGTTTTAGGTACAAATGCAGTCTCCCTGGATAAAACATCTAGGTTTTGCCTGAAAGTCTCTCTGCCTTCAATTTGCACTCAAGGGAAGAAAATGCCCTCACATAGGAACAAACTTGTATAGTGACTATTGTCTTTGTACAAAATCATCCTTGAGGTTTCAGACACCATGGAGAGCCGCTCAGGCATTCTTTCATTCATTTGTTCTAAAAACACTTTTGGAGTTTCTGCTAGACACAGAATATTGTACTTGAATATTCTTGGTTCAACCGTTGATTTTTCAAAGATTTTTTATCGATTATTAATTCAATGAATTTGAAAGGATGCATGAGTGAATTAATTAGTTCCCACTGTGGCCCAGATGCAATTCAGGTGCTTGTTCGAGGATGTCAGTCTTGCCACACTGGACCGAACCAGCTGGCCTCCAGGTCTATCTGATTCCTCCAATCCCTGCCTCCCTCCTGTCAATCCATCTTACCCATTCTCTCCTTTCTGTCAATTCTTCAGTAGTTCTCCACTGACTGCCCACAGGGGGATTCAAGTCCTAAATCTTACATTCCAAGCACAGTAGGTTCATACACTGATCTCTGCATCCCTAAGTCCTCTCACACCCTCTCACACACTCCGTTCTAGGCATACTGTGCTCTTAACTAGACGTCTTTGATAGTCTTCTGCTTCCATGCCTCTTTGCTTACTCTCCGCCTCCCTAGGATCTTTCTTCAGTCTTACATTAACATCCCACTCAAACCCCAGTCCTCCACCAAGCCTTTAGGAAAAATTTCAGCTGAAAGTGGTGTCATCTTCTACCATATTTGAGCTTTAAGCACTTTTTTTTCTGAACACTTATTTTATTCCAACTACTGACTTGTATATTTTCACTTATCACTGCCCTCTTTCCCAGCAAAATCATAATTTTTACAATTAACCTTTACCTTATAGAAAGCAAGGGATGGGTCTTATTTTTTTTCAGACTTTTTATTTTGTGTTGCCAGTAACAATACTGTGGTAGTTTCAGATGAACAGCAAAGGGACTCAGCCATACATATACACATATCTATTCTCCCCAAACCACCCTCCCATCCAGGCTGCCACATAACATTGAGCAGTGTTCTCTGGGTTGTAGAGTAGGTCCTTGTTGGTTATCCATTTTGAATATAGCAATGTGTCCATGGCCATCTCAAAATTCCTAACTACAGGATGGATCTCATTTTACAACTATTTGTACCCTTGTTCCACCCTGGGACCCATATAGTTATTACATGGAATAAGCTCATTTTGAGACTAAAAAAAAAAAACTGTCAATATCCATATAAACAGATAGCTGACCATTTTGAGTGCTTTATTTACAATGTGATTTATCACAATATTTATTCATTTGTTTTACTAATAAAAATGCATTTTTTTATTATTCCATTTGAGATTTAAATCAACTCTATTATAAAAATGTCCAGAGTAAGAGAAAATAAAACAACTAAATAAGTTAAATTTCCAAAGAACAAAGTTAAAGTTTTCTATGAAATAATTGAAAATTGGTTGACCCTGTAGTTGATCACTGATATGGTCATATTCACAGATTTGAAGGTAATATGTTCATTCCATATGGTTCCAAATAGGGAAAGGAGTACATCAAGGCTGTATATTGTCACCCTGCTTATTTAACTTATATGCAGAGTACATCATGAGAAACACTAGGCTGGATGAAGCACAAGCTGGAATCAAGATTGCCAGGAGAAATATCAATAACCTCAGATATGCAGATAACACCACGCTTATGGCAGAAAGTGAAGAACTAAAGAGCCTCTTGATGAAAGTGAAAGAGGAGAGTGAAAAAGTTGGCTTAAAACTCAACATTCCAAAAGCTAAGATCATGGCATCTTGTCCCATCACTTCATGGCAAATAGATGGGGATACAGTGGAAACATGCTTTATTTTGGGGGGCTCCAAAATCACTGCAAATGGTGACTGCAGCCACGAAATTAAAAGCCATTTGCTCCTTGGAAGAAAAGTTATGACCAACCTAGACAGCATATTAAAAAGCAGAGACATTACTTTGCCAACAAAGGTCCATCTAGTCAAAGCTCTGGTTTTTCCAGTAGTCACGTATGGATGTGAAAGTCGGACTCTAAAGAAATCTGAGCACCGAAGAATAGATTCTTTTGAACTGTGGTGTTGGAGAAGACTCGAGAGTCCCTTGGACTGCAAGGAGATCCAACCAATCCATCCTAAAGGAAATCAGTCCTGAATATTCATTGGAAGGACTGATGTTGAAGCTGAAACTCCAGTACTTTGGCCACCTGATGTGAAGAGCTGACTCATTTGCAAAGACCCTGATGCTGGGAAAGATTGAAGGTGGGAGGAGAAGGGGACAACAGAAGATAAGATGGTTGGATGGCATCACTGACTCAATGGTCATAAGTTTGAGTAAACTCTGGGAGTTGGTGATAGATATGGAGGCCTGGAGTGCTGCAGTCCATGGGGTTGCAAAGAGTTGGACACGACTAAGTGACTGAACTGACTGACTGATGTATATAGCGGGAGGAGCTAACTGTGCACTTATCTGTTGATGGAGAGTTATGCTGAATTAAGGAATATGGCCATAGGAGCTGCAGCCCAGAAGATACTAATAGAGAGGGCAACAAGTGTTGTCCTTGTAATTTAGACCATCTAAGTGTTAGGAGGGGCTGCACACAATGAAGTATTTTCTGTTGAGGAACTTGACTGAGCAGAGGCTATGGCATATGACACCAGGTTTTAGGCATAAATGAGAAAAGCACCCTCCATCATTCAGGCTGGGAAAGTGAAGAAGCTAACACTAAAGGCAAAGTACACTAATTCCAAGGAAGGGGAACACAGCAGTGAACTGTTTCAATACTAGTTATAGCGTTCAAGACACGGAAGAAACCTCAGTGTCCCTGAACAGACAAATGGATTAAGAAGATGTGGTGCATATATGCAATGGGATGTTTGTTGTTGTTTAGTTGCTCAATCATGTCTGACTCTTTTGCAAACCCATGGACTGTAGCCTACCAGGCTCCTCTGTCCATGGGATTTCCAGGCAAGCATTCTGGTGTGGGTTGCTAATTCCTTCTGCAGGGGATCTTCCCAATTTAGGAATTCAACCCATTTTTCCTGTATTGGCAGACAGATTATTTAACACTGAGCCACAAGGGAATTCCCAGTGGAATATTACTCATCCATTAAAAAGAAATAATGAAATGATGCTATCTGTAGCAACATGGATGGACCTAGAGATTGTCATACCAAGTGAAGGAAGTCAGAGAAAGACAAATGTCATATGATATCACTTAAATGTGAAATCTAAAATGTGATACAAATGAACTTATTATAAAGCAGACATAAGACATAGGACAAAACAGACATATGTCCTCACAGACAGGAAACACATTTATGCTTACTAAAGGGGAAAGTGGGGATCTAGGTGTTTGGGATTAACATCTACAGGCTACTATATATAAAGTAGATAACCAGCAAGGACCTACTGTAGAGCACAGGGAATTTTGCTCAATAGTCTGTAATAATCTATATGAGAAAAGAATCTGAAAAAGAATAGATACGTATACATATGTATATGGCTTCCCAGGTGACACTAGCGGTAAAGAACCTGCTTGGCAATGCAGGACACGTAAGAAATGCTGGTTCGATCTCTGGGTCAGAATAATCCCCTGGAAGAGGGCACGGCAACCCACTCCAGTGTTCTTGCCTGGAGAATCCCATGGACAGAGGAGCCTGGTGAGCTACAGTCCATGGGGTCATAAAGAGTCAGACACGACTGAGTGAGTAACATTTTTTGGCAATGATGTGCTAGATTCTGGCTAAGATAAGATTAACCCTGCTGCCAAGAATAACTGGAAAATCTGGTTAAAATATAGAATCAAAGACCTACCCAGGCAGCCCAGAATTGAGGGCCTAAGATGGTGGAAAGTCGAGTCAAATGAGTCAACCTTGGCTCTGCTTTTCCTCTGGAGACATTTTCTTAGGCAAAATGAGCTGACAGATGGAGCATTCAAGATTAAGTAGCTTCTAGAAAGATAAGGAATTGAGCAAAGACTCTTCAAGTAGCCCCATGGAGCTGAGATAATAAAATTTCAGATGAATGATTGTAGTCAAGGTGGAGAAATCAGAATTCCAAGGAGACACGGGTGCAATATTCCATACTGCTTTTTCTTTCAAAACATTTACCTATTAATGAGTGATTGCCACATGACAAGAAACTGATCAGAGGTTTTGATAGTCTCACAAAGACAGAGACAAAGAGAGACACAGAGAGAAAATGAAAATGATATAAAACAACACCCCTGACGTTTTAGTAAAGTGAAAGGTAGCAGTAAACTTAATCTGATACAGTGTATTTGAAAAAAAAACACATCACTCTTAATATTAGAATATTAACAGCTTTCCCCAAATCAAATTGAAGAGGAGACAGAAATGCTTATGATCACCACCACTATTCAACATTGGGTTGGAGGTTCCATACAGAGCAGTTGGTAAGAGAAAGGCATAGACTTGAAACATAAAATAAAAATAAATATTTGCAAATGGCATGATCATGTTTACAGAAAACTTAAAATCTACAACCTATATGTTTTATTGTATGCATTTGGTAAAGTCACTGGGTACATGTCCAATATACAAAAATTGATTGCATTTCTCTATACCAGCAATAACGCAGTTGAATTATTTTTTAGATGTTGCTCTTTACCTTAATACCAAAAAACATCAAATGCCTAAAAATGAATCTATTAAAATTTATTAAAGACTATTGCACAAAAACCCTGTAGAATATTGAGACAAATTATTGTGCATGGAAAAATGTTAATTCTTTCCACTGTCATTTGGTTTAAAAAAATCCCAGTGAAAATCCTTACAAGAGTTTTGGTGAATTTTTTTGTAAAAATTATGAAGATGATTTAAAAATTTATATGAACGTGAACATGGCCAAGAATAAGGTAATCATGAGAAAGAACAAAGTTGAAGGATTTCAACTCAATACGTTAATGAGCAATAGTTAAGACAGAACAGTGTTAGCTTAAAGAAATACAAATAGACCAATAGAATAGAATTAAAAAACAGGGACCTCTCTGGTAGCCCAGTTGCTAAGACTCTGCACTCCCAATACAGGGTACCTGGGTTCAAAACCTGGTCAGGAACCCACACACTGCAACCAAGACTTGTTGCAGCCAAATAAATAAATAAATATTTAAAAAATCTAGAAACATGTTTATCAATATATATGAACATATATCTTATGAAAATTAAACTTTCCAGAATAGTGAAAAAACCTTTGACAGTTTTCTCAATAAATGTTAGTAGGCCAATTTGCTATTCATTTAGGAAAAAATGAGTACTGGCCTTGTCTCACACCATGCACAAATTAACTTTAAATGGACACAGATCTAGTTATGAAAGGTAACAATTTACAAAGCACCCAGAAAATAACATGAGAAAGTCTTGAGGATTGACTTTGGATTCACAAAAATTTCCTATACAAGATATAATTCCTACTAATCATAAGAAAAACCTGGATCAGCTAGGCTATATTATTACAATTAATAAATTCAGTTGTTTAAAATATACCAATAAGAAAGTAGAAAAAAAAGAGTGATTGAAAATACTAGCAATACATGTATCTGACAAAGAACTTGTGTTCAGAATATATAACTCCTACAAATTCACACACAAAAAGCACATTTTTGTTAAAAGGAAAGGCTTGAGTTGGAATTTTTAAAAGATGACATCCAAATAGCTTACAAACCTATGAAGTTTCTCTAGGTCATTCATGTTAGCAAACTACAAATTAAAAACACAATGAGATATTATTATTCTCTCATTGGAATTTCTCTGTATTTATGAGACCACAATATTAACTATTGGAGAAGAGTATGAATCATTTTAAAAGCTGTGGGAAAATTCTTGGCATTATCTATCGAAGCAGAAATTGTGCCCACCACTACTGGTTATACACCCCACAAAAATGCATGCACTTTGTGCAGCAGAATATGTGCCTTGGGATATTAACAACATCAAGATTCCTAATAGCCATAGACTGAAAACAACCCAGTAGGTTTATTTAATGAAATACTCTAAAACAATGAGTGAACCACCATAGTGCATAATAAGGAGAATGAATCTCACCAACAAACTGTTGAGAAAAAAGTCCTGCACGACAGAGTACATACTGTATGATCCCATATATATAGAACGTTCAGGGCTCCCCTGTTGCCTCAGTGGTGAATCCACCTGCCAATGCAGGAGACACAGGTTCTATCCCTGGTCCAGGAAGATTCCAAGTGCCACAAAACAACTAAGCCTGTGAATCACAACTATTGAGCTTGTGCTCTAGAGTCCGGGAGCTGCAACTATTGAACCCGTAAGCCCTAGAGCCTGTGCTCCACAATAAGAGAAGGCATGGCAGTAAGAGGGCTGTGCACTCCAACTAGAGAGTGGCCCCCTCGCTTGCCAAAACTAGAGAAAATCCTGCTCACCAATGAAAATCCAGTGCAAAACAATACGTAAATAAATAAACAGAAAATTCAAAAAAGTCAAAACTACATGATGGTGACAGGTCAAGATACTTGGTCTTGGGTAGGAATGGTGGCTGGGAGCAGGCAAGAAGAAATTTCTGAATCATTAACAATTTTGTTTTCTTCTCTGGGTGTGTGTACATGGATCTGCCAACTTTGCGAAATTTCTGGAGTTGTAGATTTCTACATTGTGGATCTTTTCCATGCATTTGTAGTACAATGAAGAGGCTATTTTTAAAAAAAATTAAAAAAAACCAGCTATGATTCTACTGTTGGTTGATATAAGTTATGCACGAATTATAAAAGTGGTAGACATTTTCAAAAGGGAAACTGATGTCTTAATGACTTCAAAGGAGCTTCCACTGGTCTTGGTCTCACAGCTGCCACAGAAAAAGGAAGATAAGGATATGACCCAGAGATACGTAGTGTTTCTGAAGTGGGGACAATGGGAGAAAGAACAGGTGACGCTATGGATGAGGAGATGTAGGTCTCAGTGTATGAGACCAAATCTGGGGTTATGGCAGCATCTTCAAGTGGAGACCCATACCTGACTCAGGACCCTGAAGAGATACTGGTGCTGCCCTGAGGGAGAAATCAGATCCAGGAGACAGTCATGGAGGGAAGATTGATAAGTCAGTCTTTTCTGTGCTCATCTTGAGTTGACATAATTATTGTCTGTCAGTAGCATTTATTACATTTGTCACTCAGTTTGACACTTGATTATATGTATCCTGTCTTGTGTTGTCACTTAACTACTGGGGTGGCCAAAAAATTCATTCTGGTTGTTCCGCACCATCTTATGGAGCAAACTTTTGGCCAGCCAAATATTTCAAGATGTAGCAGGTTGAACCATATGAAATTGTCGATATTCAACCATTTTCAGATGATTAAGGCTAATCTCATGTTTGTCTGAGGGAGGTTAATTTTCATTAGCATTTTTCTGCGGTGAGCATCTCTTGATTCTTGCTAATTTCACCCACAAAATGGGTGTTCACAGAACTGCCTCAATTATGTAATGAAACTTTCTCCTGAAAGTGCTTCGTAAGCTCTGATGTAAGATAAAGCTCCAGTTGTGAACACAAAGACTAATATAAGCTATTCCTAGATACATCCTGCTAAAGGACAGCATTTATGAAGATTGTAACTAGAATCTCTGCAACTAAAGGAGGTGAAAGGAAAATGCACTTTATAATGTGTCATCCCACAAAAATTGGTTTTCCAGGTGGCTCAGTGCTAAAAGAATCTGCCTGCAATGCAGGAGACACTGGAGACGTGAGTTCGATTCTTGGGTCTGGAAGATTTCCTGGAAGAGGAAATGGCAACCTACTCTGATATTCTTGCCTGGAAAATTCTATGGACAAAGGAACCTGGTGGGCTACAGTCCACTGGGTTGCAAAGAGTCGGACAAGACTGAAGTGACTTAGCGCAGGACAAGATATTGATAATTAGCACAGTTTGGATTCGGCTTGCAGATTATCCTCATTCCTTGAAAGTGTGCACAGTCATGCTCTTTTATTTCCCCTCACGCTTTGTTAGAGAACATCTGTGCCTTGCTCCCTCAACCCCAATCCCTTAATATTCACTCTAGAAATACTGTTCTTGCAGCAACTAGTGACAGAGTATTTCAAATTTTAGAGTATTAAAATGGCAATATTCCTTAGCTTTAGGTTCTAATTTTCAAGCTGTGTTTGGATTGCTGTTTTCCATTGCTGTGTTTGGATTGCTGTTTTCTTCATAAGCAGAAGTAATAGTTCTGTAAAATTAGGAAGACTCCAGAATTGAGTCAGGAACAAAGGAACAGACAGTACTGTTGGTTTATAAAAACATTTACTGGAATGTATTCTTCAACATACAAGTATGCAGAACCACTGCAGATAGACAGCTGTGTGTCTAAACACTTGTGACAAACAGAACTCAGATGGAAATGTATTTTTTAAAGGAGAAAAAGGCATCAACATACATTCATCATTGGATATGAGGACAATGCAAGCTTACAATATGTCTGAGGAAAAGAGAATCAGCTTGTGAAAAATGATGAGGTTTTTTTTTTCCTCATGGAATACTTTCTGCAGTTGTCAGCAGAGCTTATTCGTTGCCTTGTAATTCTATAGTCAGTACAACATTTTAATCATGAAGAAGACTCAAGATTTTATAGCCAACTTAGGGTTAGTGGACCAAGATAGTCCTTTCTCTTGAATTTCTCATTGTGAACCCTATGTACTAAGGCAATAAGAAAGTTTTGGGGTCTAAACGAAAGTTAAGCTTTATAATAATAACAGACAAATGAAAAGAAACAGCCAAATGCATTGTCCCCAAAATCTTTCTAAGGCACAATGATCTATGTTTAAAAATTATGAAACTGGACAAGTTCCCATTCCTTTAGCATTTATGTAATGAATATATATGTGAATATAAACACAGATGGGATATCTTCAGGCAGAGATAGCATATTATAGTGCCATGATGCTAAAACTAGAAAACTTCCATTCTTGATGTCAATAAATTAAATTACATTAGAAATAGTGGTTTGCCTTAAAACTGAAAAAGAAGGAAACTATAAGAGGCAATCTCTTTCTTTTACCTTTACTACCTTCTACTTCATCTTTTTTTCTATCAAAATATTATACACAATTAAGATTCTGTACTGATGCCATTGCTAAAGCCATCTTTACATAGTAATTGTTATAAGTCTATGCTCCCCTGAAACTGTTCAAAAATTGGTTACTTCTTAAAATTAAGCCATTTGTCATCTTATTATCTCTGGCCTTAGCTTTACCATACAAAAGGTATCCTAGATATTTGGAAAATGTTAGGCATTGAATGGAAGAAGAATTATAATCCAATAGTTGAGTCTATCATTTCAAGACTAAACAAGCAAATAAGTGTTGATGCACCTATATTAAATGCAAAAAATGTTATCAAATGGATTAAGTATTTAAGTGTATGAATAAATTATAAAAACTAAAAAACCTGTGAATATTAATGTGAAATAATCATGTGATTAAGAAGTCATAATATACTACCAAGGTGAATCTACAATTCAAGATATTGATTTGAGTATATAAAAATTTAAGGTTTTGTGCTATAACAGTAAGTTAAAAGGCAGAAAGTATGTATGTGGAATATTTTCTTTCTCACATGCAAAAATATAGAAAAATGGTTTAATATCCTTGAAATACAAAATTTAATTTCAAATTCATAAGAATGAGTAAGCATCTCTATGAAAATTGACAACATACATGAATAATTAACTTAGAAAATATATGAATATAACACAATAAAAATTTAGCTCTAATTACATGCAAATGAAGTGAAACACACACATATAACCTTTATATCTTTCAGACAAATGAAGATTTTAAAAAATGGTGATGTTAAGAAAAAATCTGGGAAAAGTTGCATGTTAATCCTCTAATGGGGTTCCCAGGTGGCTCAGTGGTAAGAATTTGCCTGGCAATGCAGGACATATGGGTTCTATCCCTGGGTTGGGAAGATCTCCTGGAGGAGGAAATGGCAACTCACACTAAGTATCCTTGTCTGGGACATCCCGTGGACAGAGGAGTCTGGTCAGCTACAGTCCATGGGGTTGCCAAGAGTTGGACACAATTTAGTGACTGAGTAACAACAACAACAAAGGCTCTAGTGAGGAATTGCAGAGTATGTGCTGTACACGTTTTATCATATGCGTTGTCAAATTGCCCTGCAATATCCTCATTAGAGGACTTGACGATGCATATGATAAAACAGGTACAGCACATACTCTGCAATTCCACTTTCACAATAAAATGTGACAAGGATACTTCAAGGTAGGCTAAGGACCTATATGCAGAATTGCTGTATGTACTCGCCCAAGAACACTGGATTGGTTAATTATGATAAATCCATATAATGATCTATTAAGAACAACAATGTGGACACACTGATATTTACAGTATGTTGTTGCATGTAAAATATGCAGTGCTTTATTTGTAAAAATGAAAAGGACGATGGAGCAAAATGTGGACAGTAGTTGGCACTGTTTGCATGTATATGGGCATATATATGGGTGATTTAAAATTGGCACTGATTCCATGTATATGGGCATATATATGGGCGATTTAAAATTGGCACTGATTCCATGTATATGGGCATATATATGGGCGATTTAAAACTTTTCCATGTTATATAATTTTGCATGTTAAATAATAATGAAAATGCATAACATTAAGAATCAAAAAAATGAAATTTATTAAATACTATATCAGAAATATGAATAGAGATAAGTGGGAAAATAAATTTATTCATAAAGATATTATTGAAGATTGAAGTTAGGTGCTGATATAATAGGAAAATAGTCAAATTGTGATCCTTCCATATGGTTGAATGTGAGCTAATTATTAATTAGTTTACTTATAATGTGGGAAAATTTTATTTTATCACATCAAATTAAAAGACATGAAAATTATATATATATTATGATATCAAATACATATATATATACATTTAGAAATAGACAAGAAGGAAAGACCATCAAATTTTTCAGTGATTGTCCACATGGTCATATTGAAAAACAGTATTTTCTTTCTTCTAGTTTGCTTCAGTATTTTAAATTTTTTCACACTGAGCAAGTTTTACCATTGTAACCTTTCCAAAACTTTATCACTAACAAAACAATTAGACTGATCCATAACAACAAAGTACATATGCTTCACATTTGCATGTATGAAGAAAGATTTTCATTCTGCTTATATTATTAAGCCTTCTGGATAAAGATGTTTCTGATAAGGACTGAATAGTGATCCTAAAATGAAGCATGCTTTATTCGTAATGACTGTTTCTCTGGTGGCTTGGGCGGTAAAGAATCTGCCTGCAATGTGAGAGACCCAGGTTCAATCCTTGAGTTGGGACGATTCCCTGAAAAAGTGATTGGCTAGCCACTCCAGGATTCTTGCCTGGACAGAGGAGCTTGGCAGGCTACAGTCCACTGGGGTCACAGTGAGTCAGACACGACTGGGCGACTTGATTGAAGCTGAACCTAAATTAAGCTTTAAAATCGATGCCTTCATGTGCATAATAAATCAATTCTTGAAAACTTTATGAAGTTTCAGCTAGACAAGATGAATCAGGCCCAGATATCTGCCATGTATCATGCCTGTGGCTCACAAAATGTGATGTGCACTTAAACTTTTGTTACAAAGGTAGACCTCATGGTCAGTGTTTTTACCGCATTCTTTAAAAATAAGAAAAAAATATATGCAAGTCAATTATGTGAAATAAATAACTTCTATCTTTTAAAAAAAGAAAAGCTATATGTGCAAAAATTGTATATGGATTCCTAATTCTCCTCCAACTTTCTCTGCAAAAATAGAAATGTGTTTCTATGTAAATAAGAGCTGAAGCTCTGGCAAAATAAAATAAGCCATGGATTACCAACTTGTTTTCTTGGGAGATCAGAGCCATGTGCCTGTTCACTTCATAAAGAACGCTGTTTGCCTTGACACTTGGACTTTTTCTTTGAAGGGCATCCCATTCACCTTTTCTTACTTGAATTCCATCACTGCCCTGGAGTCCATGATGTTCTTCCTGCTACCTTGAAGACTGACGTACCTTAGACTTTTATAGATGAACTTCTGGACATCAGTGGTAAACTCTAAATTTTATTTTTCTGATTATTAAAATGAAGTATGTTGAAATTTAAAAATTTTAATAAATCCAGGAAGTAAAAGAAGATTAAAATTTTCCCATAATTTATATACTTGTAAATAATGTTAACTTTAGCTGTATTTCCTTTGTCTTTCTCTCTATGTATTTTATACATATGTATGTAAATTATATGCCTTATAGCATATATGAACTATGTGTGCATGCTCAGTCATGTTGGACTCCTTGTGACCCCATGGACTATAGCCCACCAGGCTCCTCTGTCCATGAAATTCTCCAGCAAGAATATTGGAGTGGGTTGCCATTTGCTTCTCCAGGAGTTCTTTCTTCCTAACCCAGGATTGAACCCACCTCTCTTGCGTCTTCTGCATTGGCAGAGAGGTTCTTTACCACTGCACCACCTGGGAAGCATGATAGCATATATACATGCCTATTATATTTAATATTACACATAAATATAACATATAATATAATGTTATTCTATCTTGTTTCCATATAAACCTTACTCAAAATCATGCTCAATTCTCTTATCACTTTCTCGATTACACACCCAATCTGTAGCTTTGCATTCAAGAAGTTTTCTTCCTATGCTTCCATCTACCTTTCTGGTTTATTTTAAAATACTGGTCTGCATTCAAGCTGCATTACTTCAACTCCCTGTCTCTACAGCTTCCTAGGCTTCGGGTGGGTAAATTCATCTCTGTTGTTCAGATTCTTCATCTATGAAATGGTCATAATAATAATTATTGTTATAGAATTATTTTGAGATTAAATTATATTATACATGGTTAATGATAATCACCCCACACATATTAATCTTTGTTATTGTCCAACAAAACTGTATTACTCATTCATCCCAAATGTGGTCCAGAACTTTTCATATTTCACCTTAGCTTGTACTTGTCTTATTATGCATCCTCCTTTTCATTCCCACCTGTTAAAATCTTTACTATTTTCAATGTCTACCTCAAATAAACTTCTTCCCAATTTCTATTCAAACATATTTGCATTTTTAAAAACCATTTAACACATATAATTCCTATTATTGCATGGATATTCCGTCTGGTGTTACAGTTATATATAAATTGCTTATTCCTCTATTGAATTTCAATATCTTAAGTACAAGAGCTAAATTATAAGTATTTTTTAACCCTCTCAGAGTGTAGCATTTTATATTGCATGTTGTAAGTTAAAGGAGGTAACAATTTAAAGGTTGTATCTGAAAGAAAATTTTTAAAGCCTCGGATTTTGAGTGCTTTTAGGCATTTCCAATTAGGCAAACTAGTTGGAATACACCTTTATTCAATTTTATACACATTCATTCACTCAACATATGTTTATTGAGTTCCTATCATGTTCTAGGACTTCCCTGGTGTCTCAGACAGTAAAGGATCTGCCTGCAATGGTGGGAAACCTGGGTTCAGTCCCTGGGTTGGGAAGATCCCCTGGAGAAAGGAATGACAACCCACTCCAGTATTCTTGCCTGAAAAATTTCATAGACAGAGGAGCCTGGTGGGCTACAGTCCATGGGTTCACAAAGTCGGACACAACTGAATGACTTTCACCATGTTTTAGGCTCTGGAGAAATATTGGTGGACAAGACAGGCAAATCTCTGCTCTTAGAGAGCTAATATTATAGTAGAGGAAGAAAGACAACAAATAACAGTTAAATGAGATAATTCTAATGCAAGAAGACACTAAGTCAGCTAGAGTGGTGAACCCAAGTAGAACAAGTCCATTTAGGTTGAAGCTGGGATCTGGCTTTACCAAAAGAACATTCAGAGAAGAAAAGGAGACAACTGAATTCTGGAGGAACTAGGCTTCAGGCACAGAAAACAGCATATCCAGCAAAGACCGCCAAACATTTCCTGAAACAGCAAGGAAGTCAGATGCAGTTACAATACAGTGAACAAGAGGGATGGGTTGTATTAAGTGGAGTTGGGAGCGTAGACATTTGTTCATGTAGAGCCTTGAAAGAGGTTTGTATTTTTAGATTTTATTACAAGAATAATGGGGCCGGCTCTGGTATCCAGTGGTTAAGGCTTCAACTTCTAATTCAGGGGCTGCAAGTTCAATTCCTGGTTGGGGAGCTAAGATCTTATATGGCTTGGGGCCAAAAAAACAAACCATAAAACAGAAGCAGTACTGTGACAAATTCAAAAAAAAGATTTTTTAAATGATCTGCATTTTAAAAATAATCTTAAAAAGAATAATGAACAAGCAGTGGGGAAGAGTGATGTAACACTTTGGATTTTGCCAGTGGGAGGCAGCAGCAGGAGCCGGGGAGTATACGGACAGTGTTTAGTGGACTTACATCTGCCCCTAAGGGCTTCCCAGATGGTTCTAGTGGTAGAGAATCCTCTGACCAATGCAGGAGACATGGGTTGGATAGCCTGGAGAAAGGAATGGCAACCCTCTTTAGTTATTCTTGCTTGGGAAATCCCATGGACAGAGGAGCCTGGCGGGTTATAGTCCATGGGGCCGCAGAGACGTGACTTAGCAACTAAACAAGCTAGCTCAGCAGGGACTGGCAGTGATCGCTGCTAAATCTTATGCCTCTTCCAAGGGTTAGTTTTCTCTGAGTTTCAAGCACACCGCACCCTCCCCTTGAGCCTCCAAACCCAAGCATAGCCATGGCTATCCGCTATTGTTGGTTCAAGGTGCTTCACCATTCCTGTTGGCTCAGCTCTTCCCACACTTTTGAAAGATGGCTTTTCTAAGCACCTGTTGGATTATGCTCTCAGCCAGCCATTTCTGCGGGGCACTGAGCAATACAGAGGTTTTGCAATAGGGCCAGGTTTGCAAGACTGGCAGGGGGCAGGGGGGTTCCCCATGGGGCATGTCCACTTGGTGGTTAAATCCACAAGGACCTTTTCTTATCTGGAACAGACAAAAAGGAAGTCAACAATGATTGCTTCTGTTCTTCCCACTGCTTTGTACTCTTTGAAGAAAATTCTTTCAGGGAGTAAATTAGGAAGCTCTGCCTCTGTATGAAGAAGCACTCTGCTGTCGGCATCAGCTTCTCGGCAGTGGAGCCCTGCTATGAACCACACAAGGCACCTCCATCCACTGGCTTAGCAGAGCAAGGTCCGCAGGCCTAGTAACTCTGAGCCTGAATTACTTGTTTCCTTCTATAGCTGAGCATGGAGCTGGTCCTAAGATTGAAAGGGATTTTTATTACATTTAGTTAATATTAAATATCTAAGAAGAGGCCACAATTTTATAGAAGGCAACCAGATCATGTGTGTCATTCTGAATTTATGCTAACAATCTCTTGAAGAACAACAGATAACAGTTATTAATACTCATTTCTTTCCAAATCCTCATTACTTCTTATATACACACATTGTTTTCTAGGGATGCTCAAAAATTTCTTGTAATTACTCACTAATAAATATAAATTCCTGGTGGAGAGAATTTACTTTGTTTATAAATATTTCCCGGTGTGGACTGCTTCTTCTTGTCATACATGACTGCAATGAATAACTTGAACTTTGGACCATTCTCCATTTTTAATGTTTTATGAATGATGTAGCTTCATCCTTATGAATGATGTAGCTTCATTCTTGATGCATTGGCATTGCCTAGAAGTCACAAAGGTAGGCTAGAGAACATGTATTCTAAGAAAAAAAACTTAGTTAATGAAAGCCATAACAGACCTAAGCATGGCAAAAATCCACCCTTTATTCAGAAAGGAAAGAAACCCTAAGTTCAGTATTAAAGACCATTTCTTCTGTATCCAGAGACCCGTCTAAACTCAAAGGTGAAAATTAGGATGCTTTCATTATTATTATTCTTTTTTTAGCTTTTGCTAACAGGTTTTTAAGACTCCCTAAATTATTGTTTTCTCAAATAATATATGCCCAGACTCCTAACTTCTAACAATATCTTTTTTCCACAAGGCAGATTCTTGAATTTTAAGAATTTATGGTAAGCTTTATGAAGCTATTTTATTCTTTCTCTCTCTCTCTACCATCCTCCTTCCTTCCCTTCCTTCCTTCTTTTCTTCCTTTCTTTCATTTCTTCTTCTTCATTTCCTCTTCTGTCTCTCTCTCTGCTCAGCTTGCTCGTCACTTTCACTCCATCTCTGTTAAAACCTCATTGAAATCTGGATGTACTTTTTAATGCATTGTGCATCTAAGGAGCTTAATTCCCTCATGGAAGATGCAGATATGTTATTTAAGTTGAGGACATTTCATTCTTTTCCTTTGCCAGTCTCGCGGTTCGTGGCAGACACGCAGGGATCCATTTCCTGTTTTGGTTTTCTTTCATGGTTACCTTCATCCTGATTCTTTTCTGTCAACATGTTTCTTTACAGCAACAGAAAAAGCGCTTATAGTATTTGCCCCCATTTCAACTTTACATTTTCTCCTAAATTATTTTGCTGATTTTACCTTCCAGGTATGTTAACATTTCTGTTATAAACATGGTCCCTATAGGTTTCAAAATGCCCAAGAGAACATAACTTCGTTTATAAACACCATTTTTTTTTGTTTTTATATGTCTGCTCATTTTCATATGTTGCATGTACACTTTGACATGTATCCATTGTAGTTTAGTTTATGCCTTTTTCCCCCAGGCCCCTAAACCCAACACATTCTGCTAAAGTGTAAAGCAAAATGTTTTCCTGTTTTGGAGGATTGTGTTCACTTTCAAGTTATATAATTTACTTACCCATGTGCCCTCAGGAAAATGAATGGTATAATTTTTTTTTACAGAAATTCAAATCCAAAGGAGAGTTACTATATTCACTGGATATCTTAAATATGCTGCATCAGTTTTTGGGAAACACATCCTTTAATTCACTTTGTTCATATGTTGGAAATTTCTAATGTAACATTTTATTTATCTGTTTATATAAGCATGCACATATGTGATATGTATATATGTGTGGACAGATAGCTGTACCTTCCTCTTTGTTTGAAGTAGAATTTGAGGTCCTTAGGTAAACCATTTAAATTTGCACTACATTAACCTATTCATAGCTCAGCAGGTGAAGGATCTGCCTGCAATGCAGAAGATACAGGAGATGTGGGTTCGAAGGAAATGGCAACTCACTCCAGTATACTTGCCTGGGAAATCCTGTGGCCAGAGGAGCCTGGCGAGGTACAGTCCAAAGGGTCTCAAAGAGTCAAACACGACTAAGCACACAGCACCACATAGCAACTTATTCATAAAATATGGATAATACCTACTGGAAGATGGAATTTTTAAAAAAGAATGTAAAGGTATGTAAATGTAGAGGTATGTAGAATGTAAAGGTATGTAAAGCTTATAATTTTGTAAAAAAAAAAAAGAAGTTAGAGTCTAAAAGTGCAGGAAAAATGAAAAACTCCTTGGTTTTCAAAGCATAATTCAGTCACTGAATATTCTGCTGTTTCCTATAGTTCCTGCATTTCGTATGCTTACAGCTTTTGTCATAACCTTTGCACTGCCTTATTAAAATCTAAAGCTATACTGTTGAAATACCATCCGATCTTGCCCACTGAAACAATGAGAAATTCATTAATGTTCATTAAACTTGTTCAATAGAATTTAAAGAACTGTTAAGATTAGAGTTACTTGGCGGGGGGGCATTCATTCAGTACATTGCATGGGACACTTTGGGTTGACTGTTCAGTCTTTGCCAAAGAAAGGCACTTGATAAAGAATCTGCCTGCCAGTGTAGGAGATACAACAGACACAGGTTCGATCCCTAAGTCAGGAAGATCCCTGGAGGAGGGCATGCCTGCCCACTACAGTATTCTTGGACAGGAGAGCCTGGCAGGCTACAGTCCATGGGTCACAAAGAGTTGGACAGGACTGAAGCAACTTAACGCTCACACACACACACACACACGAAGGTAATTTACACATTTTGTAGGATTTATAAGTGGCGTGAGGAATTATGTTTTCATAACTCTGTCAAAATCCCATTATTTTGATGTCAGTGACATATAATTTGTGACAATTCTGCTTGTCTCTTGTGATGTTCACTCACCAGAGTGTCTTTATAAACAAGATTGTGAGGGAGATTAATGGGTTTAAATGTAATTGCAAGTACTGGACTGATTTTTTGTGAGGAGATCACTTCTGAAAAAAATTAAATATCTATCTAAATATTCCTATTGTTTTCCTGAAATGAACTGAATGTGTTCTTAGTAGTTCAAATGACTCTGTGCTAGAAAATGGAGATTTAGGCTCTGCCTCTATAAATCTCCTAGGTTTCTGATCTAAGCATCCTCTTGGCGTTGAAATCACTTGCCATTCCAAGACCTTGTAAGCCATAGTTTTCACTATTTCAAACCGATCTCCAAAATTAAAAAGGTTATAAATAGGCATTATACAAGATCATCAACATTCAATTACCTTTATTTATGACCAGAAATAAACCTCACATATTGAATTTCCACATTTTAAAGATATCTGCAAGCTTTATGAAACTTCCAAATGGTGAACACAGTTGACATCTTGGGTTTCATCCTCTTTGTATTCACAGCCATTAAGAGCTACTGTATATGTGTGCTCAGTCACTCAGTCCTGTCCGATTCTTGCACCCCATGAACGCTAGCCCACCAAGTGTCTCTGTCATGGGATTTTCCAGGCAAGAATAATAGAGTGGGTTGCCATTTCCTTCTCCAGGGGGTGTCCCCAACCCAAGGCCTGAACCTGCTTCTCCCTCATTGGCAGGTGGATTCTTTCCCTCTGAGCCACCAGGGAAGCCCCCATACTGTACCTGATCTTAGCCAAAAGGCTGAGAAGCTAGCCAAAATATCCTAAAGAAGGAGGAGGAAATATATCTAGAAAATATTTTCAGCTGGATATTTAGACTATGATGGTCCATTAAGAGAAATTACTTGTCCATTAAGAAAAAAATTTCCTTAGAAATATTGCAAGGCTTCACGTAGCTCTGCAGTCAAACCACTGTGCCCAGGACTGAAATGGGGATTCTCGGGGTCCTCTTTACCCTGTTAGAATAGCTCTAATAATTGACCACTTAGAAATTGTTGTTCCACAATCAACAAGATGTACACAAGGAGCCTTGCAGCTATAGGAGAACTCAGGTTGCCGGGAATACCAGTTCAAGCAGATACTCTCTATGAGCCATATGAATCCTCTCCCAAGTAAGTTATATATTCCTATGAATTACACAATAAAGCATGATATTTAAAAGCCCAGGCTTTCTTAGCAACTATTTACAAAAATGCTTCTTTACCAATGCATTTTCCAAAGGTGATTCTATATTCATTTGAATAAAAGTCACAAATACTAAAGTGGAAGATGTTACTAAGATATCTGTCTTATTGTTGAGTGTAACTGTTTTACTTCCCTTTGAGTGCACTTCTAGTTCTGGCCCTGTTTCTGGCTGTTTTGTTATTTTTATATGTTTTAAACTTCCTCATAATTTCCTGAGATGCTGAGAATTTTATCCCCAGCCACTCTACTACTTAGCAACCTATCATGGGGACAGCAAAGCATTCATTCTACTACTAAGTCATATTTTCTCACTACTATTCAGGATGGGTGTCCCAAATCTGCTGAATATATAATAGTATGCCAATGATTAATGAGAAGAATTTGACACAGATCATAATGACAGAACAAAGCAAAATGTTTTTTAAAAATATTTAACGTCTGATTTGGCCAAGTGTTAATGATTGATTGTGCTATCATTTTCTCCTAAGAAATGAACAATTGATCATTACTGTTTTTAGATAAGACTGCTGTGCTTTGAATCAGCCCTGTGAACTTGTTAAGTACAGAATCATGGTTTAAATTAATTGAACAAATACCTACTGAGTGGCAATTCTGTGGCAGATGTCGTGTGGGCACTGGATTTAGAGAAATGAAGGTGGTATAGTCATCGCCAGGGAGTTAAGTCTAGAGAAAGATTTGCTGGTGAACTGAAGCTTAAGGTAAATCTTTAATAGAGCCAGAACTTCCCCAGGTGGTGGGCTTGGGGAGGGGGTGAGCCTCCTGTATAGAGAGGAACAGCAAGACTGAGTCTTGTGCATATTTACATTTTTCTGTGCTCATTCTCTGGACTCATTCAGAGCAGTAGGAGATTGGAACTGTGTGCTGAGTAAAATTAATTCAGTAAATATCTAAATAACTTACTTTGCTCAGCCCTGCATCTGCTATTACAGCAAGTTGTTGTGGAAGTTTCAAAGTGACTATAAAGTGGCTTATTTAGTCACTTAAAAACAGGCTAGTGGCTGGAGAAGAGAATGGCTGTCCACCCCAGCATCTTGCCTGGGAAATCCCATGGACAGAGGAGTCCCTGGGGTCTCAAAGAGTCAGACACAACTGAGCGACTGAGCACACACACACATGTACATAGGCTAGTTGATTTGATACTGTTAGATACATGCCAAATTATTTTTAATTGCGTGCCAACGTTAATGGCAAGTACAGGAAAGTGTGTGTCTTCACTCAGCAAATAGTTGATTGAACAATATGTATGAAGAACTGTCCTTTAGACATACAGCATAATTTCTCTCTTATGTGGGTTGATTTTATACAGGAAAACCTGTGAGCTGCCCTTGGCAGAGGTTTGGCTTGAGAAATCCCTGGCACTGGGCAGAGAGGGCAGAGAACAAGTCAATACAAAGAGACATGGGACATGCAATGCTTAAGAAAGTAGAAGATGGACACGGTTTCCATGGACAGCCAAGGACGGAGAGAAAGTGGAAGACTGGCAAACAGAAACTCAAGGAGAAGAAAGCTCTAAGGAGTATCAGGAGACAGAACGGATTCAAGAAGTTAACATTAGAACAGGACCTACTGACAGCCCAGGGGCTTCCCTGGTGGCTCAGTGGTAAAGAACTCCCCTGCCAGTGCAGGAGACATGGGTTTGATTCCTGGGTTGGGAAGATTCCTTGGAGGAGGAAATGGCATCCCACCCCAGTATTCTTGCCTGGAGAATTCCATGGACAGAGGATCCTCATGGGCTACAGTCCATGGGGCTGCAGAGTCAGCCACAACTGAGACCACAAAGTAAAGAGTACCCAGAGTGTGAACTTTGAAGGCCTGATTTGGACCCTCGCTCTCCGACTGTTGGGTTCAGTATCCTACAGCATCCTCATTAAGTTGTCTGTGTAGTGAGGGACTGTAAGTGGTAAATTATCTGCAAACTACTTCCTTAGTGCTTGGCATGTAACAAGCCCTCATCCTTACGTGGATGAGTTACGTGGATTACCATAAGACGAAGGACAGCTGGTTAAGTCAGGAGACTGGTTGAAAAAGGCAGATGGACTCTGTAGACAGGGGTTAATGTCTGTGGTGAGCTTGGGTAAAGAGCTTCAGCTTAGTGAGGCTTATGTGATCCAGGGCAGGGTTGAATGCAACATGGAATCCACAGAGAGACACCCCAGGTAGAGGGCTCCTGCTCCAGCTTGGAAAACAGTCCCAACAAAATTTCACTCTGAACTTTGGACACCACCTTGAAACTAGCCTCTGTGTCTGCCTCAGCAAAAGCCAAAGTGGCTGAATTATTACAGTATCAAAAGGGTTTGCACAGAAATGGCATAGTCTCTGGTCCAGGATGTTAAATGAAACCTAGAGCTGGAAACGAATGTCCTTTTCAGGTCACAGTGCAGCTTGGACCAACAAGGACACAGCAAGACAGAGAGAAGCGGGACTATGTCGGGGGCACCTTCTCATGAGAACACCCAGAGCTCAGGCAGGGTTGATGCATACCGCTGCGGGGGAGGGCAGACCAGAACCTTGGACTTAACTTTGCACTTTCAGAGAGTTCTTGAAGGAGACAGAGGCTGGAAGCACAGTGCCTTGAGAGGCCATCAGAGTAGACCCTACTCTGTTGATGGTTTAGGTCTCTTCATCCTAATACTCAAAAAGAGGGTCTGCATAACCACACAACAATTTGGGCTACTAGTTACCCTATGAAGAGAGTCTACAATTTTACCAAAAATGATCCCATCATTCTTTTGTACAAATTTTTAATATGTTTTATATTAATATGTCATTGTTTTTATAGGAAGGTGTTGTATATCCTTATAGGGCTAACAAGACTTAGACAAGTACTAATATTTTTGTAAAAAAAAAAGGTCCAACTATAACTTGAATTCAATATATATATATATTGAATTATATATATACACACTATATATTATATGTATTGAATTATATGTGTGTATATATATATACACACATATACACATAAAACTGGACTTGCCTGGTGGCCCAGTGGTTAAGACTCTATCTTCCAATGCAAGGGACATGCGTCCAATCCCTGATCAGGGAGCTAAGAAAACCACGTTCCCTACAGCACAGTCAAAAAATAAAAAAAGAAAAGGAAAAAAAAAAACTTGAATGAAAAATGAAATGCCCAAAGATTATGAAAGAAACTGCCACATTGTCATTAGAACATGCAGATGGAGAAAGGAAATGTAGTTCCTGAAAAAATGATCAGTCAAAACTTGAAAAACCAAGCACCTAGACAAGAAGATAAAAATAAACATTCAACATTACCACACATCCTTTAGTTCAAGAAAATCACACCTTTCTGGTAAAATGCTATTCCTTAATTCATTTTCTCCACACATATCCTTTGGGGATGCCACAATGCAGTCATAATCAGTCAGTAGTAGCAAAGCCAGGATTGCACCTGCTGCTGTAACAAAGTTTGGTCCCACCTCTGGAGGTTAGAGTTCTTGAGCGCACCTGTCAATGTGAGCCCCAATTAATTCAATCTGCAAGCAAGACAGGTCACATCTTAGGGAAGGGAGGGGAGGAGAGGGGCTCTGAGCACATGGACCTCATCAAGACTCAGCCCGACACAGACCGCAGCATGACATCAGTGCACACATTCGCAGACTGATTAATGGGCTGTCGCCTGAGTTGTTGACTGGTAAATTATTTATACTTATAAACTGCTAAATAATTTAAAGCTGATATCTTAAATTACAGCTGAGAGTGACAAGAAGAAGGTGGCCTAAAACTCCAACTGGAGCGATCAATGCCCTTGTTCTCGGGGCACTTGAGAACACAATTTTTGCTGACTGTTCTTGGAAAAAAAAATGGAAAACATAAAGTATGTAGATTTGCTATAACATTTATAGAGAGAATGAAACGCTTCAGCAATCAAAGGGAAAGTTGCTTTTAACAAAACAAACATGCTCCAACTCTAAAGGACACTAAAATTTCACAGGAAATAGAAATGTTTGGCTTCAAAATTTAATCATGAAATCTAAGCCTGCTGGATGTTTTAAACTTTGCCTCTAAGAAGTTTATCATGCTTTGTGATCACAGGCGATCTGGACACATAGAGTTATTTTCACCTGAAGCTATAGCATTACATTTTGTTTTCTTTTCAGAGTACAGCAAAGGCAACTTAGAGATAAAATATTAGTTAACAAAACACAGGGTGGGTAGGGCTGCAAAATGATCCAGTGCACATATTTTAAGCTGAGAAGAGCAATAAAAAGGGGAGGTTGAGAAGGAGAAATTTAAGATTCTTAGTACCTTATTGATGCCACAAAGAAATTTAGGGGTAAACAAACAGTTGGAATTCAATTTGGGATCTGAAGAACTAGAGGAAGAATAACCCATTAATTGAGATGGTGAAAACTGAAGGAAGCCAAGTAGTCTAGAAGTGTATTAAGGGTTTTATTGGTACCTGCTAAGTTTTATTTCTACTTACTTGGTAGCCAGCATATTTGGGGCTTCCCAGGTGGCGCAGTGGTAAAGAATCTGCCTGCCAATGCAGGAGACTCAAATTTGATCCCTGGGTTGGAAAGATCCACTGGAGAGGGAAATGGCAACCCACTCCAGTGTTCTTGCCTGGAAAATCTTGTGGAAAGAGGCTACAGTCCATGGGGTCAGACACTAGTGAGCAACTAAGCATGCATATGCAACATTTTTGGAGGTAGTCAAAAAAGCTGTTGATTGTACAAGTCTAGAGTTCATGAGAGTGGTCTTCTTTAAATAAAGAAATTTGGGACCCAGATCGTGCATGGAAGGTGTAACATCAAAATAGAAAATATTTCAATATTTTTGTGTACCACGAAGCCACATTATTTGATCTTGGAATCCCAAATTTAGAAGCCTATCCAATCACTTGCTGTTGCTTTTAAGTGTCTATTAACCTTTGCAAGGAAGAAAATGATTATATCTAATTTTGGAAACTGAATATAATTGTGTCACTAAGCAATTCTATGAAATCCAGGGAGAGGAGATTAACCTGTTTAGAACTTTATCACTCCAGAATTTCAACCCTATTCTTGGTCAAAGTGACAGTGGGCGTCTACTCAAAATGCTGAGAAGAGCAGATGAGAAATCAAAAATGAGCTTGCAAAATTACCATTTTATTGGAGAAGACAGAAAATATAGAAGATGCCTTTTGGAAATGAGAGGGTGACACTGAGCATTGTTGGTGTAGGCAAAGGATGATTCAGACAATTATCTTGTACAATCATAAAATAGTAGGACCGTCTGTAGTCTAGACAACCCCCAGACTCGGCATAGCCCCAAGGCACACACTTTTACTTGCCATCACAGTACAATATCTGTTAAAAAAAAAGAAAAGGGTGGGGGTGTAACTCAAGTGCTTTTTTTCTTCCTAGGACAAGAACTAACCTTTGGGAACTGGGTCTATCTTATTTTAGGCAAATATTATTAGAACTTTTTGTAAGAACTTATGACGAAAGAAAATGGTAATTTCAGAGCAGGCTAATCCAGCAGCAGAAATTATTGAATAGTCACTGTAAATAGGTATTTTAAAATGACACTGCATTTCAAAAAGAATACACATATGAATGGCAACATGAGAGGAGATTTTCACGGCATGAGTAGAATCAGTAAACCTGAGCACTTCAGGGCAGATCAGTAGAATTCACCCTATCTGAAGAACAGAGGGAAAATAATAAATTAAAGAAACACAAATAAACAAAGCCTTGGCTTTCCAGGTGGCTCTGTGGTTAAGCACCTGCCTGCCGGTGCAGGAGTTGCAGGTTCGATCCCTGAGTCGAGAAGATCTCCTGCAGAAGGACATAGCAACCTACTCCAGTATTCTTACCTGGGAAATTTCATGAATAGAGGAGCCTGGCAGTCTATTGTCCATGGTGTCTAAATTGTGTCTCAGACACAATTTAGCAGCTAAACAATAACAAACAAAGCCTCCAAAATCTGTGAGATAACAGTAGATTTCTTTAAATCTCAGAAGGAAAGCAGAAAGAACAGGGCTGAATATGTAAAGAAGTAGTGACTGAAAACTTTCTGAATTGTTGGAAAACACAGCTTGAAAAAATGTAAGAAAAATCCCTAAAGAATAAATTCAAATTCACAGCAAGGTATATAATAAGTAAAATTTCCAGAAACTAAAAACAAAGAAAAAACTCTTAATGGTAGCCAAAGAGAAATGACAAATTACTTTATGAAAATTTTAATGACAGCAAATTTCTCATTTGAAACTCTGGATGCCAAAAAAAAAAAGAACACAACACTCTACTGTAACAACAAACACACTTTTTCTTTTCAAGTTCACATGGAACATTTATCAAGGTAGATCATATCCTGGGCCATAAAACAAGCCTTACAAATTTAAATGAATTGAAATCATGTAGAGTGTATTCTCTGACCATAAAGAACTCAAAGTAGAAACCAATAACAGAAGGAAAAGAGGATATTTTCTACAGAATCTACCTGCAGTGCAGGAGACAGGAGATGCAGGTTGGATCCTTGGGTCAGGAAGATCCCCTGGAGGAAAGTGCAGCCCACCCCAGTTTTCTTCCTGGAAAACACCATGGACAAGGTGGGCTATAGTCCATGGGTTTACAAAGATTTGGACATTACTGAGAGGCTAAGCACAAGCGTGACTTATAACTGAATCACTCTGCCGTACACCTGAGACTAACAAGACTGATAAATTGTATCAAAATTAATTCTTTACTGTATCAAAAACTCTTTGAACATATTGAAAAGACAAACTATAAACTGGGAGAGAATATTTGCAAGCCATGTATCTGATATAGAATTAGTATAAAGAAAGCTGAGCGCCAAAGAATTGATGCTTTTGAACTGTGGTGTTGGAGAAGACTCTTGAGAGTCCCTTGGACTGCAAGGAGATCCAACCAGTCCATCCTAAAGGAGATCAGTCCTGGGTGTTCATTGGAAGGACTGATGCTAAAGCTGAAACTCCAATACTTTGGCCACCTGATGGGAAGACCTGGCTCATTGGAAAAGACCCTGATGCTGGGAAAGATTGAGGGCAGGAGGAGAAGGGGACGACAGAGGATGAGATGCTGGATGGCATCACCAACTCGATGGACATGGCTTTGGGTGAACTCCGGGAGTTGGTGATGGACAGGGAGGCCTGGCATGCTGCGGTTCATGGGGTCGCAAAGAGTTGGACACGACTGAGTGACTGAACTGAACTGAACTGATATAAAAGATATAAAACACTCTCAAAGCTCAATGATAGAAACACCAGTCAGTCCTACTAGAAATTGGGTAAAAGTCATAAAGAAATATTTCAGTGAGGAGGAGGATATACAGATGGCAAGCCACCACATAAAAAGACATTCAATTACCAACCATCAGAAAACACAAATTAAAAACACAACAGGGCATCAGTGTTGTCACTAAGCTAGAAGTACGTAGGAGAGCCCCATTCCCTGTTTTGAACTTACCTGCAATGTGGAGCCAAAAACGATTGCTCTCCCAGTTTATCCAGATTTTCGGATATTGCTTGCTGAAGACGCATCTCAGAGATGGGTTCTTTCCTTTTGGAGATGATTATTTGATGGCAATTTCTATGGTTGTGGTTTTTTAGGGTTATCAGAACTTATCTTTCTCTTTTCTCTACTACCTTTACACAATTGAGAAATCTACACCCAAACAGTTTATGTCCCCACCCACTTACACTCTAGGATTGTAAAATATTGGATTATAGCCCAGTGAATAAAATAAATATTCACAAGTCAATGTTGACATCAGCAAATGACAGGATATATAAATGTTGTTGTTTAGTCGCTAAGTCATGTCTGAGTCTTTGTGACCCCATGGACTGCAGCATGCCAGGCTCCTATGTCCTTCACTTTCTCCCAGAGTTTGCACTGTCCATTGAGGCAGTAATGCTGTCTAACCATCTCATCCCCTGCTGCTCCCTTCTCCTCTGGCCTTCAATCTTTCCCAGCATCAGGATAAATAAATAAATGGAAATAAAATGCAGATTTCCTTACAGAATAATCACCTATACAAAGAAAAAAAAATGGAGATATACCCTCCCGGGACGTAGAGCTTCCTTTCTCTCCACTTGAGTATGGAATCACTTCAAAAGAATAAAGAAAGGGAAAAATAGAAGCATTAGAAACTAGAAATCAGGAGTGAGGGAACATGTCTTTAATCCAAGTGCTTTATACCACTTTTACCTGGGTATCCACGCTTCTCCAAAATGCAACTGGTATAAAAACAAAATGCAAGAAGCAGGAGTCCTATATAATTGCGTTCCAATACATCCATGTTCTCACCCTGGACTATTACATGAGAGAGAAAGGATATATTTCTCTTCAGATCACCGGTTTCTAGGGAGTCGTGGTTACTACTCTGTAGATTTTAACCTTAGACACAAAATCTGATTAAGGATCCACTTGCTCTTCTTCTATCCTTACACTTAGAGTTTCCCAAGTTCCTCCTGCCCAGCTCTGTAACCACATGGCACACTTCTATCAAGTCTCAATTAAGAGACTTGCTAATCACTTACAGGATTCGGTTTCTTTGCCCAGGAATAATTGCATTTTAAAAGGAGAGCTGGGCTTCCTTGGTGGCTCAGTGGTAAAGAATCTTCTGGTCAGTGCAGGAGATACGGGTTTGATCCCTGATCCAGGAAGATCCCACATGCCGCGAAGCACTAGCCCTAGGAGCCACAGCTACTGAGCCCACACGTTACAAGTCCTGAAGCCCAAGCACCCTGGAACCCGTGCTTAGCAACAAGAGAAGCCACTGCAGTGAGAAGCCTGCACATGGCAACTCGAGAGTAGCCCCTGCCTGCCGCAACGAGAGAAAGCCTGCACACGGAAACAAAAACCCAGCACCTCCAAAAATAATTATTTTTAAAAAAACATTTAAATTGAATTTAATTTTTAAAAAAAATTTTTTTAAAAAAGAAGAGCAAATGAAGCAGATATTCTTGGATGAATTCATCTCAATGGAAAGTTTCAAAACTCATTATTGGGGGATGAGAGGATTGAGGATTACGTTGGAGGCTGCTTAAGACGTGTTTCTTGAATATAGGCATGAACAGATGAAGCCAGGTGATGATTCCGTACGAAACTAGGACCACTGCTATGCATACATCAACTTTTAAGGAGCGAATGGTGTGAGACGGGATCTTCAATGTAGTGAAAAGCAGCGAAATTGATTCTTTCAAGATTTTTTACTTGAAACCTTTGAATATTTAAATTTAAGAGCATATATGAATAAACCATGCATGCATTTGTCATTCGAAAATAACTGGATGATTTCTGCACATCTTTAGACAAAAGCATTCCATGAAAATGAGTCAAACAAGTACACCGGGAACAACAGGCCATAAAAATCCATGATTAATCATCTGTGCAAAGAAAGCCAGCCATGTGGTCTTTGGAGGTTCTAAAATTTCATGTAAAGCTTCAACATTTCAAACAGGGAGCCTGGCATTCTTATTGTGAGTCTCAGAAATTTCTGGTTGAACTGTGGAGTCTTAGTCATAGGCTTGAGAAGAAGAGAGGAGGAGTGAGTGTAACGGAGGAGAGACTTCCTGGACCAGTCTGTGGTGTCAAGATTCTATATAGAATAGAAATAGAAGGTCAGGATTCTAATGACCCTCACCTGGCTGGCTGGGGACAGTGCCAGCTCCACAACCAGAGTCTCTTACCTGAAAGGTACCAATATTTCCCTTGCTTAGACCTTTTGCAAAAGAATTAGGCACAATACAGTGTCAGCACTAGATGTTTTCCTCTGTCTAGATCAACTCAGGTCTTCTTGTCTTTTGGGTCTTATTTTACAACTCCCTTGACCATGCAAGGCAAACACTCTGCTTTCCCCATTTATTCTTATTAAAGCATCTCCTGATAATTTCTAGTTGAATCTGTCCCATTCTAAGAGACTGGGGATTTGGGCTCCATCATTTTTATATTCCATGTTGAGAATAGGTGCTCTGTAATATCTGACTGTATGATATGTGGAAGATGTTTTAGTAACTTAATCCCTCACTTGAATTTCTGTATGTAGTCCAAAGTGGAAGACCAGGGTTGAACCAGCTTCTTTGTCAAAGGAACAGATTGTAAATATTTCAGTCTTTGGAGGCCATATACCCCTCTGTTGCAATCACATAATTCCTCTGTTTTTTTAAAATATATTCATTTTTAATTGGAGGATAATGGCTTTACAATATTGTGTTGATTTCTGTCATACATCAACATGAATCAGCCACAGGTGGACATATGTCCCTTCCTTTCTGAACCTCCCTCCCACCTCCCACCTCACACCCCATTCCACCCATCTAGGTTGTCACAGAGCGCCTGGTTTGAGCTCGCTGCATCATAGAGCAAATTCCCACTGACTATCTATTTTACATATGGTAATGTGTACGTTCCCAGACTACCCTCTCGGTTCATCCCCCTTCTCCTTCCCCCACTGTGTCCACAAGTCCATTCTCTAAGTCTGCATTTCCGTTGCTGTCCTGCAAATAGGTTCAACAGTACCATCTTTTTAGATTCCATGTATATATATGTGTGTGTGTGTTAATATACAACATTTGCTTTTCTCTTTCTAACTTATTTCACTCTGTATAATAGGTTCTAGGTTCATCCTGTTTTATCATGAAGGCAGTCACAGAAAATATGCAAAGGAATGCATATTTCTATTTTCTAATAAAACTTTATTGACAAAAACAGGTGATGGGCCAGACTTGGCTCAAAGTCTGAGTTTGCTAAGCCCCGTGATAGAGGACTAAAGGTAAGGCTATTCTTTTAATATAGGAAAATTTATATATTATATACTTATAAATTATATGTATACAGCAACTATATGTCAATTAAAATTTAAATTAACCAGTATTCAAAATATTTTCAAGTATATTCAATATTGTTCTTGCTTTCAAAACTAGGTAATAGCATTCACTGTGCCTAAATTTTATCCTAAATTAATAGAATTGCACCTCTGTGTAATCTTCATCATTTGTATCTTACCTCATTCAGTAGCAGGGGTAGACAGGTTGAGGAGGTTAAAAGTAATGGGAGACTTGGGGGTCATGGCTTTTATTAGCAGTTCATTTTCTATCGACTGAATCATCTTGGGCACATCACTGAATATTTCTGCACTGCAATCTTTGAAAATGGTTGGAACATCATCCGCTTTGCCCCTGATTGGACATTCGCAGGCTAAGTGTCTTTACATTGCCCATGATTTTAAGATCAATTTTGAAGACATAAGAAAGTGACCGGTAGCACATTTAAGATTTCAAGCTGCCCTAAATAGAAGGCATTGGAGGTACTGGAAGAGAAAGGTCCATATCTGGTTGGGTCTGTCTAGGCCAAGAGAGTGTGTAGGTAAACATCCAGCATCAGTGTAGTTCTGAGAGGAAAGACAGACAGCCGAAGAACACTTAAGGATAAAGTAATTACCCTCCAATTATAATACGTTAATTAAAAATAAGAATAAACCTGGAGAAAAGCAAATGTCATATATTAATGCAGTATAAGGAATCTAGAAAGATGGTACTGACGAACCTATCTGCAGGCAACAAGAGAGATACAGACATAGAGAACAGACTTGTGGATGTAGTTGGGGAAGGAGAGGGTGGGACAACTGAGAGAATAGCACTGAAACATATACATTACCATATGTGAAATTAGATAACCTGTGGGAATTTGCTGTGTGATGCAGGGAGCTCAGATCCCGTGCTCTGTGACAGTCTGGAGGGCTGGGATGGGTGGGAGGTGGCAGGGAGGCTCAGATGGGAGGGGACGTATGGATGCCTGTGGTGATTCATGTGGATGTATGGCAGAAACCAACACAATATTGTAAGGCAATTATCCTCCACTAAAAATTTAAAAAACTTAATGAAGAATAAGCACAGAGATGATAAAATTAGAAATATGACCCCATCTGCTTAGTTATCCTAGATGATAGTTAATGTTCTGGGAGATTGTTTAAGTCAAGCTAGCCAAAAGTTTTAGATAATTAACAAAGATAAAATTCCACAACAAACAGGGACAGCCTTGAATCTTTGAGTTACAAAGGCAAGGTGAGCATTCTCTTGTGATTCTCTACCCATCGCATCTCTTCTCACCTCTCCAAATGGACCTCTTGACCCATTTCATTCCTCTCTTTCACTTGCCCTTCATAAAGATTACTAATGTACAGCCCCAGTCTAATTGCTCTGTTGTTTTCCTCTTGGCTTTTCATTCTCCTATTGCGGAGCCTGCTATTTATGTTGTGTCCTTCCCACAACATCTTGGCTCCACATTTAGGTCCCTAAGCTACCTAAATTGTTCTGCTAACCAAGTTAAATCCCAGAGCCTAGAGCAGCCACAGGAAAGGTTTCCTACACCTCCTCCTGGTGCTTTAATTGAAATTAAAGTAAATTATTCACACAGTGCACATTAACATTGGCACTGCTCCTTCTGCCTTCTTCCCAAATGACATTATGAGTTATGCCAAACTAAACTCATTTCCATGTTTGATATGGTTAACAAGTGGTAGATGAGGGGAGCACCACTGACAGAGTCTAACTCGATTTCAGTCGGGCGTTTCGGAAAAACAATGATGTTCAGTCTTTTCTCTTGGACACAACAGAGAAATGCTCACTGCATAATACAAAAGTCTTTAAATAAACACCACTGAGACTTGATAAATTGATTCATAAGAATCATAAAGAAAAATTCCACTTCTAGTTGTTTTCCTCAACATTTCCTCTTCGGGGATTTCCCTGGCAACCTTTCAATGCAAGGGCTGTGAGTTTGATCCTTGGTCAGGGAACTGAGATCCCACCAAAATTGAAACATAAAATGAGCAATACTGTAACAAATTCAGCAAACATTTTTAAAATGGTCCATATTTAAAATCTTAAAAAAATAAAATATTAAAAAGAAAATCTCTTTGACCAAGCTTTGTGGATCAAATGCTATGGCACCATTAAAAGAATGTTTTAGAAGATTAATGCCATTATATATATATATATAAAATAAATAATATAAATAATAAATATAAATATAATAAATATATTATATTTATTTATATAAATAAAAATATAAATAATAAATAAATAAATATATATATATTTAAAGCAATGAAAGTACGTGTACATGCATTGTGTTTGAGTGTGTGTGTGTGTGACCTCAGGAGAAAAAAAGCGGATGGAAACATACTAGTCTTTCAAATGTTATCTCAGAGTGATAGAATTTTGGTTATGCCTTTCCATTTTATTCTCCAATATTGTCTAAACTTTAGGAAACAAAGAGCATTACCTTTCCAATAATAATTTTAAAAATGATATACATTATGGCCAGATTAAAAACCTGGTCAACACCAACTAGTAAAACTGAGCAAGGATGAATGCAGTTTTCATCCGAGTCAGTATCATGTGCCTTGGATAGAAGACAGATCTCATCCTCTGGAAGAGGTCTGGTGCTTTAGCCAGCCCTCAACACCAAAGGAACCCACAGGATGCAGCTGCTTGAAGAACTGCAAGATACCTGGTCCTGCCATCAGAAATATTTAAAGAATCCTCATCTCCATTTCTCTCACAGAAAATCAATTTATGACTTTTAACAGAATCCTCATGTCCCAGCATCTTTGCATCTAGGACTCTTTCATCTCACCAGCTGCTATGAAGTTCCTCCCTGTCTGAAACCCCTAAACTGTCCCCATTGTACAACCCACATGGACATGACCTCCCATGCTCACCATGACCCCTACCTCAGCCCTCACTCTCAACTCCAGTCCAATCAGAATCCAGCCAGGGGTTAGTATTTCATTCAAGGAGATTGGCCCCAAATATGTTCACTAATCCATGTCACATTTTATTTTCCCAAGATCACAGGTAGGAGTCAGTTTTTCAATACCAATGACTTTGCAAAGTCGAAACTAATGCCCTGTACTTGAGATGTTCCCCATAATTGTAACAAAGTGCCCCATCTCTCATTTGATGGTAAGATTAGCAACTCTTTTCAAAATATAGCCTCTTTTTACCAATTGCAAGATTTTTTTAATGTATCCCATTTTTTCTTTATATCCTTATTCACTGATAAAAGTTTACTGTTTTTTCCCCAAACAAGGAGAATCACTAAAGGTACAATTGCATTGTGAAAATAACATGTAGGTTAATGACTGAAAAATATAAATCCTTTTCAGAAAAAAAGGAAGAATAATCTTACTGTCAAATTTCTATTATTTAACCAAAGGTTTAGATTATAAACAAGAGGAAACCTACTGCTTTATATGACTTAAGAGTGAAATATTTATGTGACTGAGAAGGGAAATACAGGATTTGCAGAAAAAAATCCTATAGTCTGCTTACCCTTAAGATTCCATCTCTCTTTCAAGTTTTTTTTTTTTAATTTTTGTATTTTTTTACTGCACCACGTGGCATGCAGGATCTTAGCTCTCCAAACAGGGATGAAACACATGGTCCCTGCAGAAGAGGCTTGGAGTGTTAACCACTGGACCACCAGGAAAGTCCCAGATTTTGTCTCTTAATTCCAATACCTCCTTCCTGCTCTTAAGTGAAGAAGAATCAGGAGAAGTCAGGAAAAGTGGAAGTGACTTTCTCTATGTCCCTTCCGGATCAGAAGCAGATGGCTCATTGTAGTTCAGTTCTAATTAGAATTTCATTTGGGGGGTAAGATGTCTCCTTTAAATTCCCTGTATACGGCCTCTCCTGGCAGAGATCACGTGACTTTCAGGACACAGATCAATATTACATATTTTGTTATAATAAAAGAGAATGACAGGGCTTCCCTTGTGGCTCAGTGGTAAAGAATCTGCCTGCCATGGAGGAGATGTGGGCTTGGTCCCTTCGTTGGGAAGATCCCCTGGAGAAAGAAATGGCAACCCACTCCTGTTTTCTTGCCTGGGAAATCCCATGGACCAAGGAGCCCGGTGGGCAACAGTCCATGGGGTCACAAAGAGTCAGAAAGGACTGAGTGACTACCCAACAACAGCCAGTATTTATTACCTGAGCAGCACACCTCTTCTCCAAAACAGGAAAAAAAGAACATCAGCAAACAAACTCAACTCTAAACTCCTTTTGAACACTCCCTAACTAAGCATGGCAGTCAGAGTGTGGCTTTCTGCAGCAGACCACTGTTTCACCGGTTCGATCCTTCAGACTAGATGCCCTTTTGCTCCTGTTTCGGATGGCTCTCAGCCCCGCTTCGGGTCCGTGTGTACTCAACACACCGTACCTCCACCAAACCCAGGGCAATCTTCCAGAGAGCGCTTAGTGGGAAGATATTACAGCGTAGAACTAAAAAATCACAAGCTTTTCAGAAATCCAGTTCTATGTATCCTTCATTGTAATAATAGAAATGTCGGAAAATTATTAAAGTTAAATTATTTAGAAGAAAAAATAAAACTCACAATCTTCCCTATCTACTAAACACTAATAACATGGCACTTTTTATTTATGTAGTCACCTTAACATATCTAGTTCAACATACTCTAGACACTTTCTTACACTTTATCAATAAATCTCTAAGAAGGAATTCTAATATCTTTGGTTGGCAAATAAAGTAAGTATAAAAACATACAAGTAATTGTTCTGTCTTACCATTTTTTTCCTATTATCTCTCTTTTCTGTTATTTCCTGAAGCTTTCTCTTCGTGGATTCTGGAATAATATCTCAACACTAGGTCAAGGAAAAACACTTTCTAATCTCTCTACATCTATGAACTCTTTCTATGCAATTGTTTGTTACAACTCTGATGTTCTTCTTTAAGAGGACTTCCCTGGTGGCACATTGGCTAAGAATCTTTCTGCCAAAGCAGAGGACACAGGTTGAATCCCTGTTCTGGGAAGATTCCACGTGCTGCAGAGCAGATAAACTCACCGTACAGTTGTGACCCACAACTAATGAGCCCACACTCTGGAGCCAGAGAGCCACAACCATCAAAGCCCGTGTGCCTAGAGACCCTGCTCTAAAATAAGGGAAGCCACTGTAAAGAGAAGCCCATGCACTGCAAGTGGAAAGGAGCCCCTGCACGCCACAACTAGAGAAAAACTCTCAAGCAGCAACAAAGACCCAGAGCAATCAAAAAAAAAAAAAAAAAAAAGAATGCATTCAAGTACACACAGACTTTTACACACATATTGTCCTTTAATGCTATTTGGGTCTCATTATGCTGAAAAAGTTAATGTTTTTCATACTATGCTAGTTAGATATATTGGAGTGGAATCTCCAAAGTCAGATACATGGTGGTGTCTATAGGATAAAAGTAGACAATAACATCCTAACCAGAGTCAGACTTGAAGCTCCATGAAAGCATAACTTAATGCTTATTTATTTCAATGCTATCCAGGCACAGTGACTGATGTACATTGCAGAATAAATGAATTGATGACAAAACAAATGAGTACACTACAGTTTGCTCCTCATAAATACTTTGCTATTAAATATTGGTAATCAGGCCACCTGATGTATAGAACTGATTCATTGGTAAAGACCCTAATGCTGAGAAAGATTGAAGGCAGGAGGAGGAGGGGACAACAGAGGATGAGATGGTTGGATGGCATCACTGACTCAACAGACATGAGTTTGAGTAAACTCTGGGAGTTGGTGATGGACAGGGAGGCCTAGTGTGCTGCAGTCCATGGGGTCACAAAGAATTGGACACGACTAAATGACTGAACTGAACTGAATCAGGAAAATCTTTCTGATACTTATCTGTGAAAAAAAAGCCTAAAATTAGTATGTGCTTCCACATTCCAAAGCAATTTATTGTTTCTTAATACTGAAGCAAGCCTGATCTTCTTGTTATAGAACAACTAGAAAATATAGCATGCAGCAGGTCATCATAGCTTAAATCTGAGAAATAAAATAATATTAAAATCTTTGTATACCACCTTCCACACTTAGTTCTAAAAGTCCATGAAATTTGAGAAGAGTTATATTGTAATGTATGTAGTGATTTTTGTAACTTGCTTTGGCACCATCCGTTGATCTTATGTTTATCATCGACAATATCATCTTTAATGGATGCACACTATTTAATTTATGTTAACATCTTTATTTTTAAACTAACCTGCTTTTTACCATTTCCAATCATTTTGCATCCTTTGGTTAAACTTTTGAAGAATCATTTTGTTCCATATTTAATCAAGATTTAAGGTTGATGAGCAACAATGAGTTCTAGACCCTTTATGCATATGCCTTGTCTTGTGGAGTAATGCATGGTTTGCATCTGTTGCTCTGATTTGAAAATTCTAGTTCAGTGCCTTGAGCATAAGGAAACTACAGACAAGGCTATGATCTTCATTTTTCCTAAAATCTTCATTAAAGAGAAAAATTGTCATTTGTTTTAGTTTATTAAGATCTAAAATGGCTATAAAATGTAACGTACAAATACACATCATTGACTAGTGTTTTAATTGTCTTCCCTTAAAACATTAACTCAGTGGTTCCACATTAAAATACATTCTTCAGTAATAGTCAGTCTCCTTGGGAATACATGAAACAGCATATTATAAAATAAGATACATTTTATATGTGTGTAACTATTTTTGTGGAGAAAATTCTCCTTGTAGGTTGTGATATCATTAGCCGCAATAATTATCACAAAAATAACGTTAGGATATGCTATGTTTCATGTAAAAGCTGTAATTGTAAGTAAAGGGAAAAATCTTTACATTAAATTAAAACCCAGTAAACCGATTTGATTTTACATGGATTAATTCTCTTGGTTTGGGTTTTTTTTTTTTTTGGTGACATTATTTTCTTCCTTTCACAATAGACTATGATTTTAATCATTATAGCTATCTTGCAAATAAACATTTTGCCAAAAAATAAATATATAAAATGGAATCTACACTCTACTTGATTACAAAGCTTATTTAACTCAGAATAGTCATGCAAATAGTCACTCACCCTTTGGTCCTGGAAAAGTAATGATTTATGCCAAGCAGAAGGCAGAAAATGCACTTAATTTATTCATTGCACCACCTATACACCACCTCAGGGTTGGGTGGGGGGAAGGCTGGAAAAACACTGTGAGCTAATAAATTATTTCTCCTTGTTTGGAAGCCTGTCACTATGGTATACTGCTAGCAAAGCTTACAAATGATTCTTATTCTGGAGATGTTGATAAAAAAGACAAAAATGTGGGTTGTATGATTAAGCTCTGCTTATTTTTCTTTATAAATTTTAATAGGAAAATGGATAATTAATTAGGCTTTCATCAGAAAATTGTGGGCAAAGAATGACCATATGAAAAATAATCTAAAATTTCCATGATTTTTTTTTATCTTCCTCACATATGAAAATATGTTTTCCTGATTTCTGTACTCTCTTCATATTATTCTCTGCAAATGTCAGCATTTGAATAAACTTTTCAGATCCTACTCCTAGACAGACGTCTACACAGTTGACATAATCCAGATAATTCATGCAAAAATACGCAAATAAAAAAACCCTTCTTATTGCATTTGTAACACCCTTATTTCTTTTTTCTTGACCTGAATTACCCCCATATTAGCTCACTGTAGAGCACCAATTCAAAAATAAATATTGACCCAACACTTTATTTTGTGTTGTGTAGACTTGGCAATGTACAGCCAATAAAAGCTACATTAGAGCATCTGAACACTCAATTTAACCCTGAAAATTTGCATTTATAATTGATGGTTATGTTTAGCTGATTAACAGTATAGAGAAACACTCTGAAGATTACCAGTGAATTCCACTTATTTTGTAAAATAAAACCTAAGTAAGACACTGGTTGAATTTCAATCTACCCCACGATGCACTAGATTATAAGAAATTCCATGTGGAGTCTCCAAAACTGATTCTTCTAAAATAAGATAAACACCACAAAACAAAAAATTAAAGAAATAAACACAGCAAACATAATGAAATAGAGAAAAGATTAGTCATTTTAAATAACTCAAATATTGTTGCTAAATGTCTTAAAACTCTCAAAGACAAGCAATTTAACATTACATATATATATATTAAATAAACATAAATGAACCCCAGAACACTGACAATGATGAATGAGTCTCAAAATATTAAAATTCAAATAATTTAGCATTAAACATTTTAAGACTAAAAATAAAATAGAGGGCCCTCTGAAGAAATATTTTCCTTCAATTTCTGCATCACTCAATTTTTTAAAAAACTCTCCCTATAAAAGACAGACTGAAATAAGACTTAGTAAAAGATAGCAATAATTTCCCGGTGCGCTTCAGTCCATGGGGTCACAGAAAGTCAGACACAGCTTAGCAACTGAACAACAAGAACAAGAACAACCATAATAATTTCATAGATACAGATTGGATCAGATTTTCAGTTTTAGAATTGTTTAGAAAAACAATTCAAATCACTTTCTTCCTCATTACTGAAAGCATCATAATTTACTATTGGAGTAGAATGAAAACAAAAAACTCTAATGAAACATTCCCTCTAATTGAAAAGGAATATGTCATAAGACATGATAAGTGGAACTTTTATTGTTGAAGCTTCCTGAATGATCATAGATTTGGGAGGACGACATCAAGATAGAAAGTCTATCTACATTGAAAGCAAGACCACATTAGGAAATGGCTGTCAATCACAACCACATCATGGAAGGCTTATGTATATCTACACAGCCACACCTGAATTTTCATTTACTTAACATACCCTTAAGGAGCTCATAGTAAGTACTAACACTGCAGAATGCTGAGGATAACACAAAAATGCCTGTTAATTTTTTTTTTAAATTTCTTTACAGCTCTTCTTTGCTCCAAAAAGAAATTTAGATGATACAACAACACATAAGCCAGTTTTATGTTGCTTAAAATTTTTTTTTGCATCTTTTCCTCAACCTGATGGACATGACCTCTGCTCTTTTTAAAACATAAAGGTAAGGAATTGGGGGTTGTGATATGCTAAAACAGAACAGTCTCTATGGGATCAGGCTAGGTGGAATGATGATGGATAAATATGCCTGTCCCTCCAACACCTCACATCTTAGCTCTTAGCTATAATGATGCTGTTACACTTCAGCAGACATTTCAGTCATTGATATGATACTTAACTAATATCAGCCTGTCCTCAGTCAAGACCACTACTTCCAGAATAGTAAGATTTTCAAAGAAGTAGCTTCTTGGTGCTCTTCACCATGCCTAACACCCAGCAATCAAGAAACATTTATTAATCCAAATGACCTGATTTACATGGGATCACAATGAGTCAATTACAAGCTCCTGGCTAGGAAAAATACAGATTCTTTTTTTAAGTTTTTGACTGGTGCTTTTATTTGTTTCTTCTTTGAAGAATATAGAACTGGCATGAGAGAGCGAAATTAAACATTTGGATGCAGATGCATTTTATATAACCTGTCTTTTTAAATATATAAGCCTTTGTCTCAAACAACATGTTCATGGTTGTGTTTATCAATGTTTGTACTTTCCTATAGTGAACATCAGGGAAGCAGAGAGGAACATAACACATCTAATGAATGACTGGGTAGAATCTCCTAGTTCGTAAAAAGGTGTGGGGAGCCTGTAAAGAGGCCTTAGGATGTCTTGAATAGATTTACCTATTTTAACACTCTGACCTAAGGGGAACTCAGATATTTCTCCATGTTGAACTTGACTGACCTCTGGGTGAGTTCATACGATTTCAGGAACATCCTGAAAGGGTCTTTCGATATACGAACAAACACATATATAGGAATCGCTTTCTAAAGTAATTCCTCTGACTCCCAGGAGAAAATGAACATACATTTCCTATAACCTTTCAGACATACCCACAGGTTTTTCCTGCTTATATTTGTCCCGCTCTCTCTGCAGTTCCCAGAGTATGTCACTTTCCTTAGTGTATCTAACTCTTTTATTCACATATTTTTATTGAAATATAGAAATTTTACACTTTATTTTTTAACTCTCTATTTTGTGTTAGGGTATAGCTGATTAACGAACAATTTATAGTTTCAGGTGGACAGCAAAGGGACTCAGCCATACATAGACATGTCTTCATTCGCCCCCAAATTCCCCTCCCCTCCAGGCTGCCACTTAACACTGAGCAGATACATATGCTTTGCTGCTAAGAACATCCCAAAATGGGACATCTCCTCTTTCCTTCTGTCTTTTTCTATTTTCTCAAATGTCCACTAACAATACAATTCTTTATGTAAAATTAAAGCCAAATTAAACTAAAGGACCGAAGATAATTGAAATGGATTCTGTGATATTATACATTCCTTGTCTCTGCCCGGGACTGGTACCCACCTTTTGCCCCTTTGCCTGGTCCCAGCATATTTGTCAGTTTCTTGACTTGAGACCATGCGCCTACAGGGCAGATGTGATGGACGGCTCCATCATCCTGCATAGCTCAGGGCGGGGATGTTGGTGCTTACGGAAATGCTAACCATAACACCAGTAATAATTGTCTGCAGTGCATTCAGAATACCTTCATTAAATAACAGTTATGTGATAGCAGGCTTTGTGCCTTCTGGGGAATACAGATGAGTGTGTCTGTGTGTGCATGTATATGTGTGCATGCCTGTGGCTGTGTACCCAGACACTCTAACATACACAAAACTAACTTAGGGCACATGCATAACCCTTCCTACTTTCTTTCTATATGCCTTTTTATTGTCACATGGAACACAAAATCATCGCTTTTCTACTACCCACATGCCCTCTGTGACAGTAGTATGTCTTGTTTTGTGTAGACAGTACAAGAAAATGGTTTCGAGGATCAGCCCTGACCAGAGATAGCTTTATCAAAATTTGTAAAATATAGTTTGACCTTGATATTTGTTTTTAGTCAACTGGATTTAATTGAAGTAAAAATAAACATGTTTCATATAAATCACTTAGTGATTAATGAACAATAGTAAACTATAAAATGTTTCATAACACAATTGTTATTTCTCATAAAATTCTTTAGCACTCACTGTGTGAAGCACAGACACTCATCTTCACATGGTTCTTTGAAATTATCTTGCGGATACTACAAACAAAATCAGAATCAACTTGGTATGTGCTCGGCATATGATTTGATGGAATGAAACAAGGCTAATTTACAAAATGCATTAATTAAACCTTGTGTATAATTTTGTAAGGGAAAACATACAGGTGCCATGGTCTGCTTTCTTTATAGAACTGGTATTTTAAAAATCATTTGGGATAGATGTTTCTGAGACTTCTTCTAGCCTGTACAACAGTGGAAAGAAAATTGGGGCTTTTATTAATTAATTTTTGTGTGTGTGTGCTATTTTTCTATCCCTAAAAGGCAGCCCTGCCCTACTTCTACCTGAACACAACATTTTATTTTCACTTTCTGACTCAAAGTCGCTGCACATGGAGGTTCAGTTGCTTCCAAACAAATCCATCTGATGCTATATGGTTCTGTACTAAACAGAACTTAATTCATCCTGAAAAGAAAGCTAACTCCATCTGAGAACTCAGAAAGAAAAGTAAAGACCCTAGGCTATTTCTTGAGTCCTCAAATGAAAGAATTTGGGCCATGTAGAATTTTCTGCAGTTTTAAGATGCAAAATTTGTTTTTTAAAATCTTTAATGAAGTCTTATGTGTAAAATATGTAATTCTAAGCATCCTACATGAATTATTTCACTTAATTCTCAGGGCACTACAATATAGGTGTTAATTGTCCTCATGTTAGGAAGGAAAAAGACTTTAAGGCTCAAAAGGGTGTTCATTTTCCCCCAAGATCACACAGCTGAGCTGTAGAACAAACATTTGGATACAGGTAAGTCAATTTTTTCCTACTTGTAACCATTTCTATTTAGTAACATTTATTTCTCAGGTTAGCCAGTAAGAAGAATTTGACATTTATGAATATTGTAGACAAATTAAGCTTTCAGAATCCTAGGTGAATATTGGCTATTTGGGGGCATGACATAAAATCTCTTTCTCTTTTTCATTAAAATGATGATTAATAATCTGTAATGGGGTAAGTCATTTCAAATTGCTTGCTTTAGCTTTTTAAAATAGCTTTGATAGAAGAAAGTTTGGCTTTGAAGAAAAAAATGGCTGCCTAGTGAAATGTTGGGGAGAGTAGTGGATCATTTAATTAATAGACAAGTTTTCCATAAATACATATAATTTAAAATTATTGCACAAAAGATAAAGCTTGCAAAAGTATATTTCAGTGTCTCTTATACTAACTTCAACTTTTTCTTGTTTCTTTTCTTCCTTGGTACTAATGGGCAGCAAGCACTTTGCTTAGCTTGGCTGGACGGCCACAGGAGTTGCAATGAGAAGAAGAATATGGGTGACTCTCTGGGATAATAGTATCCAGCAAAAGTCATATCTGGACTGCAGTGGGAGCTCCTCTTCAGAAAGGCATTCTTCCTTTGGACACTGCAGGATTGGAGCATATCTATTAATGGAAGAGCCCGAACCATAATAATGAATCTAGTTCCTCTCTTCTTTGAGCTGGTAGGGGAAAGGAAAAGCTGAAGGATATATCTTAAACAGTTTGAAAAATAATGAACTTTGCCAGAATATGGCTTGCTTCTCAGAATTTAAAAGAGTTCCATCTTCATTTGCTATCCAATTCTGTCTTGGACTTTTTCTATATCTTTGGCTCCCTGTATGGATAAGTGTATGAGGCTATTCCTGAATGCATGAAACTTACACAAGAATATGTTCAATGGTACAAAATGAGCAAACAGTCATAGTCTCACAAAACCAGCATGTAACCCAACATGAAATGAGGCATATGAACAAAGAGACAGCAATCTAAGTGTCATAACTGTTCTTTTGGGCATTCAAAGAGCCAGTCCTCCTTACTGAAGCCTTATCTTCATCTCCTTGGCCTCAGTCCCAAATTTAAAATAAAAAAAAAAAAACAATGTGTCCCACACACTGGTTTTGAAACTGAAGTTCATTTTCATTCCAGGGGATCAATATAATGAAGAGCAATTGAGTTCTAGAGGTAGAACATAAGCGTTAATATGTCAGAGGTTAATATTTATTTTATTAATTTAATTTTTTTTTTGCAAGTGAATCTGATCCAGTCTCCTTTAAATTACTGCTCCTGCCTGTCGGAGATTATATTAATGACAGTAACTTATGTCTTAGGATCTGAAAGTAGGGATCAAACGGAAGAAGAGAGAGGTAAAGATTTTCCACCTTCAGAAGCAAATCTGGGCAAACTTTAGAAATATTTGGTTTGTATTGAGCATGGTTCTACTTCTTATTTCATGCTTTGGGTGATCATTTTATTTATAGTTCTGCAACTGTGTTTCTCATTCTGAATAATCATCATGTAAGAATTAACTATTTATCAAAATGTGAGGAACTCTGAACTTTGTGAATAAGAACAATTATAATGTTTGTGGTCATAATGGTAACAATGAGAACTACTCAAAAAATAGTTCATACACAACTCTTCTTAAGACTTCCTAGCAACATGTCCTTTTATCTTCACTCAACTAAAGAAATAAACTGGAGAAAATGTATTCAGTGCTCAGAGAAAAAGCATTTGAAAAAAAAATCAATATCCATTTATGATTTTTTTTTTTAAATCTCAGCAAGGAAGAATAGAAGGGAACCTCTTCAAGGTGCTAAAGAACATCTATCAAAAGCCCACAGCTCACACCACACTTAATGATGAGTAGTGTATCTCAGGGTTCTCCAGACAAACAGAGCCAACAGGATAGATGGTTGATAGATAGATAGATAGATAGATGATAGACAGATGATTTTTTTTTTTTTTTGGCCAGTCATTTCCAACTCTCTGCAGCCTCATAGACTGTAGCCCACCAGGCCCCTCTGTCCATGGGATTTCCCAGACAAGAATACTGGAGTGGGTTGCCATTTCCTTCTCCAGGGCGTCTTCCCAACCCAAGGATCAAACCTGTGTCTCCTGCATTGGCAGGTGGATTCTTTACCACTAGCAAGTGGACAGAGATAAATAGATGATAGATAGCTTATAAAAAGATAGATTTATCAGATTTAAAAGGAATTAGCTCATGCTGTTAAGGAAGCTGGCAAGTCCCAGATCTACAGGGTGAGGGCAGCTGGAGATCCAGAATTGTCAATGGTTTAGCTTCAACCCAAGTTCAAAAGTCTGAAAACCAGAAAAGCCAATGTTTCAGTTCACATCCAAAGGTCAACAGACTCCAGACTCGAGACCCAAAAGCAATGATGCTTTAGTCTGAGCACAAAGGCAGGGAAAAGCCAACATCCCAGTTTGAAGGTCATCGGGTAGGAGGAATTCTCTTGGGAGAGAAATCTGCTTTATTCAGTGAACAAATTTAAATATTAATCTCATTCAAAAACACCTCACAGAAACATCCAGGATAATGTTTGACCAAATATTTCAGCACCTTGAGCCTAAATGGACACACACAATTACTCATCACAGTAGAAAGTAGACACTTTCTCTTAAATATCAGGACTAAGGTGATGCTGTCACCTCCCACCACTTCTATTTAACAGAGTACTAGAGGCCTTAGTCAATTCAATAAACAGGAAAGCAAATAAAATATATTGATTGGAAAGGAAGAAATAAAATTGTCTTTGTTCACAGATGGCATTATCATCTGTGTAGAAAATCTCAAAGAATATATTTTCAAAAAACCTCTTAAAAATAATAAACAAGTATAGTAAGTTTGCAGAATACAAGATTAACATACAAAAGTCAACTGTTTCTCTATATACCAGCAGTGACAAGTTGGAATGTGACTCTCATAAAAATACTTTTTATGGTTGCACACACACACACACAATTACACAGTTATAAACTTTCAAAATATATACAGTATCTATAGGTGGAAACTTCAAAAATATGATAGAGAAGATAAAAGAAGATCTAAGTATGTGGTGTGATATTTCATGTTCATGCATTGAAGAAGTCAATACTGTTAAAATGTCACATCTTTCCAATTTGATCTATATATTCAACATCATCTCAATCAAAATCCTAGTAATCTTTGTAGACATCAGCAAACTGATTCAAGGGTTTGTACAGAAAGGCCAAAGACTTAGCACTAAATGACCCTGATGCTGGGAAAGATTGAGTGCAAGAGGAGAAGAGGGTGAGAGGGGATGAGATGTTTGGATGGCATCACCAGCTCAATGGACATGAATTTGAGCAAATTCCAGGAGATAGTGAAGGACAGGGAAACCTGACCTGCTGCAGTTTATGGGATCACAGAGTCGGACACGACTTAACAATTGAACAACAACAATAATAAAATACCAAAGAAGAGCTAAGTTAAGTGATTCACAAGACTAAATTTCAGGATTTACCAAAAAGCTACAATATTTAAGACTGCACAGTATTTGCAAAATAAGGTAATTGGATCAATGGGGAAGAATAGGAAACCCAGCAATAGACCCACACAAATATAATCAACTGACAGTCTAAGACAATACTTGCCAAATATACATCTGATAAAAGACTTATAGGCAAAATGTCCAGGGAACCTTAAAACTCCACATAAGTACCAATGTTTAAATACAAGCCAAAGATCTGAACAGGTATAAAATATAAGATCAAAGATATAAGATAGCAGATACCCATATTAAAGATGCCCAATATCAATGGTCATTACAGAATTTAAAAAAAAAAAATGAAAGATCACTATAGATCCATTAGAACAATTAAAATTCAAAACTCTTGGTACCTATTGCTGGTGAGGGTGTTGAGTTCTCATTCTTTACTGGTGAAAATACAAAATGTACAGCCACTTTGGAAGACTGTCAGGCAGTTTCCTACAAAGCAAAACATAGTCATTCATTTAGTCCAGCAATCAGGTTCCTAGGCATTTATCCAACTAATTTGAAAACATATCCATACACAAAATAACTGCACATGAAAGCTGATAGCATCTTTATTCAGAATCACCAAAATTTGGAAGCAACCAAGATGATTCCTTTTTATAGGTGAATGAATAAACAAACTGTGGCTCACATATACAATAGAATATATATATTACTTAGCATTAAAAAAAAAACTTTCAAACCACAAAAAATGTGGATACATCTTAAATACATATTCATAAGTAAAAGAAGTCTGCATGTTCTATACACTGTATGATTCCAATTATATGACATTCCAGAAAAACAAACAAAAGAGTAAATACATCCGTGGTTTCCATGACATTGTGGAGAAAGTGACAAGAGAATCCAACTCCTTAAAAATGGAGAACACAACCTCACTGAAGAGGATAGATGAAAATGGCTCCGACCTAATGCTAGACATGAATAGAATTCGTAAGACAAAGACAATAGGATGTATACATTCCCTGGTGGCTCAGTGGTAAAGAACCCACCTGCCAATGCAGGAGACATAAGAGATGCGGATTCGATAGGATGGAAAGATCCTCTAGAGGAGGGCATGGCAACCCACTTCAGTATTCTCGCTTGGGAAATTCCATGGACAGAGGAGTTAGGCGGCTATAGTCCATGGGGCTACAAAAGAGTTGGACACAACTTAGAGACTGAGCACGCACACAGGCTACTATACTGGAGCTGAACATTGACGAGCATGAACGGATGATGGTTAAAACCAGGGTTCAAACTGCTGGAGAGAAAGGATACAAACAAACAAGGAAGTGGTCCAATTTGCCTCCTCCTCCCCTATTGCACACAGGAGGGCCAGCTGCTACAAGCTATTCCTAGAACTTATAGCTGTTTTTTCCAGCTGTTAAATATTTTATTCACAAATCCTCTAAACCTTCTACTTCCCTTTATTACTACTATTTTATTTATATAAATATAAATTTATATAATTATATGTGTATATAAATAAATTTCATAAAATAGCAATATAGGATACAACAATCTTAATACTGGCCACCACCATTGTCTAAGCACTTTATAAACAATATCTTATTTTTTTCTTCATAATAGCCCTGTAAAGGAGGAAATATCCTAATTCTACGGATGACAATATTGAGGTTTAGCTGTGATGAGGAATTTGACTGTGATTTCACAATTTATTTAACCATTCATTAAGTTGACAACAGTTTTAAGGAACTACCGTGTGCCAATCCTTGTGTAATTATCAGGTGTGCACGTGCAAACTTGCGGGCATCATAGCTCAGGAGAATACAATCTGGATTGGAAGACAAATGTCACTATAACAGGAAACATACCAGCATGTAATCAGAGTGTCAGTTTATGAAGGAAATGACCACATATCAATTAAGTGAGGAAAAAGCCTTTCTGAAGAAGTTACATGTTAATAGAGGCACAAGTATGTGGAACTTAGAGGGGATGAGGGTAGCTAGAGACATGTAAATATTTCCCAGTTGAGGGAACAGACTATACAAAGACTCAAAGGCAGAAAGTTGATGAATTCTAGAAACTGGCAGGAATTGCGGGTATACGATCCTAAGTCAGTTAAACTTTGCAATCCTTGCTTTCTCCCAAAACCAGCACACTTAGAGCGCTTCTTATCACCGTCTTCCCCTAAACATTTACGTGCATGCCTGCATGTCTGGTCACTTCAGTCATATCCAATTCTTTGTGACCCTATAAACTGTAGCCCACTAGACTCCTCTGACCATGGGATTCTCCAGGCAAGAATTCTGGAATGGACTGCCATTTCCTCTCCCGAGGGATCTTCCCAACCCAAGGATCGAACCCACATCTCTTAGGTCTTCTGCATTGGCAGGCAGATTCTTTACCACTCGCACTATCTATAAACATTTACAAAAGATGCTTACTGTAGAAAATCAATGGAAGTTAGAAAAATATCAGAAGAAAGCAAAAGTAATCAGTAATCCCCTTGTACACAGAAAAAAAACAAACAAGCATTCTAGCTTCCTTTCTCCTGAAATGTGACTTTATAAGGACATCTCTGTTTTTCTTTTCACTTAGTTGTTTAAAACACTTATGAATGTCACTTTCATACAGTATCTGGAAAAAAGTAGGACTATATTTGCCTCTCACTTTCAGTATTCTAACTTGTAACTGTCAAAAGACTCACAGATATTGATCCCAAGAAAACCTAGTGAAACCGACAGGGAGTGAAGACAGAAAGAGGTTAAAACTGGACACACCAATCCTCTGCCAAAGTCTGCAGACCTTGTCAGTGACTTTATAACCGTTAATCACACACCCCAATGTATCAGTCACCCAGCTTCTCACTTGGAAGGATCTGACTAAATAATTATGATGCACAGTATCTCATTCAACTTAGTACTTAGGATAAGACATGTGGGTTCACTTTAATGGAAACAGGATGCGCATGTATCTAATAGTCTCGGTGAAGTCCCAGAATGTTCCCACCCATCTAATTTTAGCAGAAGAACTCAACTTATATATAAACTCAGAGGTAGAAGTTTCCCGCAGGTGATCCAGCAGTCAAGACTCCCTCTTCCAATGCAAGAGGTGTGGATTTGATCCCTAGTCACAGAGCTAAGATCCCACATGCCTTGTGGCCAAAATTCCAAAACATAAAATAGAAGCATTACTGTAACAAATTCAATAAAGACTTTAAATATGGTCTACATAAAAAAATATTAAAAAATATCATTAGGTATAAAGACCTAAGAGTGGGGAGGGAATGTTTGAGTATCTGATCAAAAAGTACTAGTCTAACGCTTTTAGCCTGCAAGCTACCCACATACTCTACATAGTGGAAGAGAGGAGAGAGAGAAAGAGGCATTGTACTGAGATAGATGAGGAAGGGAATGGAGGCACGCCCTTGCTCCTCCAGCTACCAGAGTAGTCATAAATGCGGAACCACAGAGAGTCATAGTCCCCAGGGGCATGTTCATCATCAACTTTGGTGGTAGTTTTTCTGCCACTAGAGAGAGGCTTCCAAACCTTCTTCTGAAAGCCTGAAGGATCTTAGAAGTCTTTCTTCCCGCTTCTTTCCTGCATTGCCTTTGGTCAGCAGGCTGAAAAGTAGGGCCACTAATGACTGATCGGCCCATTCAGTCATTCTCAGCGCTGCACTGGCCTTTGAGATCCTGTCCCTCCCAGTTTGAGAATGAGGCCATCTGCAGGAGGCAGGGAGGGGGATTGGTTTATTACACAAAACCTGACAGTCCCCGCAAGAAGGGCGTGGGGGACCCTCAGAAACTCACGGGGACTTTTGTGGGAGGATTAGCAGGAGAGAACATACTTCGGGAGGCTCGTGGGCACCTCTCCACAAAGGAAGAAAAGCAGGAGGGAGAGGGAGGTGGGGTGGAAGGGAAGTTGACACACTCGGTGGCATGTCACATTAGCTCTGATTTGGCATTCGGAGTCTTTTCTCAATATCGTGTCTCCATTTCCTCTCGACTCTTTAATATTTATTCCATTCAGGGCATCATACACTCTATGATTAGTTGGCATGGACTGTGTTCAATCTGGAGTAATCTGTATGCATTTATCTTGCGAGCTGCTCTCTAATTGGTTTTCAACCAAGTAATCCCACAGAGAATAAGGTTACATGCTGAAAGGGCTGAGGTGAGAGAGTGGCTAAAAGGAGATTGTGAACTCCTTTCCTGGCCTTATTAGGAATGCTGCGAGCATCAGCATGAACGAGGGGGAAAAGAAGTTCAAATTTCCGAGATTCTCCTAAGCCATGAATAAGCATAGAGTAGACCCCAGAGTGTAACCAGCAAGCTGCAGAGAAAAAACAACTCCAGGGTACCCCCTGCACTTCTGCAGGATCCGATAGCTGGTGTAACGTACTTCGAACATTAGGCTAAAAGGGGACGCGTGGAGAGAAGTAGTTGGAAAAATAATTTACATTAAGAAATTTGCTCCAGAAACCTGGAATTTTGGAGAAAACAAACTCCAAACAAGCATTTTCAAATATGATTAAAAAGAAGGGCACCTAAAATCGACATTTCTGATGGTTTGTTTTTATTATTGCCTTTATTCCCATGGGCCCTTTAGATATTTTTATTCATCTTTAGCAATACCTCTAGTAGGACAATAACATGAAGTCCATGTGTATTTTTCTAAGTCTGGACGGTTCCCTTGTAAAAGGAAATGAAGCTTTTGTAGATCCGTGAAAATGTTTTCCTAACATGATTTAAAAGTGAAAATATTTAGGCATTATTTTAAAGTTAAAAATGGGATGAAAGTTGATGTCTTTGAAAGAAAGATCACATTTCAATTTTCATACATGTCGCAATTGCCTTTACTTGCTGAAAATAATGTCCATTTTTTCACTTGCCATCATTAGCTGGGCTGGCACCCCGATTAGGATAATTTGTTTCAAGTGCACTACGGTATAGATAACAGATTGCTTAAGGAGACTGGCTTCTATATTTTCTGCTATAAAATGAGAATATCATACTTGATCATAGTTCTTGTTTTAAAAGTAATTATCATTTTCCAAGTCCAATTCTCTCTCAGAAAAGCAATCTGGAATTAGTCTTTCTAAATCAGAAAGAGGGACAGTGATTTAATTGTTCTTCCTCCTGGGAAATATTCTTTTCCTCAACTACATAAAGCAACACAAAAATTCCCATAAATAATTACAGCACCAACATGCTATGCCAAGTAAATAAAAAACACACTGTATATTTAGAACTGAAAAGTGTGTTAAAACTACGCTTTCAAAAACTCTGTACCAGAGCAGAAAATGAAACCTTCCAAAAACTTGCAGGAGTCGAAGTAGGTGTAACACTGCAGGAAATTTCACATTAAATTACCTTATTCTCCTGCTTATATGTCAAGCAACTTATTTTATGATGGTCTAAATAGAAGAGTCATACTGAAAAAAGGAAGAAGATTTTTCTATGAGGAATCTTATAGGCTCAAAGGCCATTTAACTTAGCTCAGCCATCTAGTTTATTTTGCATTAGAGGAACTTCTCGTTTAATTTACCCATCCATAATAGGTAACTTTTTCAATATGGAGCTAAAGGTCACTATTATATGTAAGGAAAATTAAGCCAATGTTCTCGGTTGCCTTACAGTCCTCCTAGTTCAACTACTCCAATAAATGAACATGTACAACAAGCCGAAGGGCTTTTTATTACAAATTTAATTCATTTCTCTAGACAACTGTGAAATTTGCCATTGACATTAGTCATTACCCCAAGGCGAACTAAAAGATGATCTCAGTTAATAAATGATCCTTAACAAGGAGCGCGCCTATCTCCTGTGATAGTGGCACAGGCGCATTTTATTAATGCAGGACGTGCTTCCTGCCAGAACCCCAGCGTTCACGACGATTCGGTGCACTTGTTTCCTCTTCCTGCTCCTGATATTAATAATTATGCAACGGGATAATTAGCAACACAAAGAAGACAGTACTAGGAGCTGGAAGCTAGATTTTCAGCACGTTAACCTTCTGGGAAATAAAGAACAGAAGCAAAGAATCTAGCCAAATAACCAATGCAGGTTGATTTCACAGTGTGTAAAAGGCTAATTATCTGTGAAAAGTCTGACCTGAAGTTACAAAATTACAGAAATGTGCAGGCATTTTATTTTAAATAAAACTCAGAGCCTCTGCTTCATATTCTAAGGAAACCTGATTAGCCACTATGTGAAAGAAAAGATTGAAAACTTAAAAAAAAAGAAAAAGAAAAAAAGCTCTGAAGGGAATGATGGTATGTGGAAATAAATGTTAATGATCAACCCAGCCACCTGAGAAGGTAGGGTAAAAAATAAATTCCTATTTCCTCTCCCTACCCCCTACACACAGACATTATAATGAAAAAAAAGAAAAAAAAAAAAAAACCACACACACACACACACTCTCAGTATGTGACAGAAGTAGGTTAAGTGTATTTTGTTTACTGGAGACAGGCTACAATAAAAAGCAGAAAATATTACTACTTCTTTACAGATACCATATGTAATTCATTCTGATACAGGAATATTTATCCACTAGCAGTAATAACAAACCACAATTTTTGTCATGAAAAAAATAAATTGTATTTGCAAAAAAGCAAACACATTACAGAGTGTGTAAAAATGCAATATTCCCATTTTCTAGTCAGAGTTCCAATTTATTGAAGTAACAGAGCAGAAAATGCACTGACAGCTGTTACATTTTATTGCGAATTAGTATATACGTTTTATATCCTGTGAGCAAATGCATGATACATTGTATTCCAGTAATTGCCAGTGGCTTTCCAAATGGAAACCGAATGATCTTAGTACAATTACACTCAGGAGAGTACACAGATCAGCCTCCGGTTCTACATTATAGCACTTTAACAATGCTGATATTAAGTATATTTCTTTATTTTAAGGGGAAAAAAAGATTAAAAAGGTCAATCTGGGTTTTAAAAATATTAAAAAGTAGTGTTCAAATGGTATACAGTATTCCTCATCAACTCTAGACGACTTTCTTATTTAAGTTGTGTTGGGATATTGCAGTTTGGAATATTCAGAAAGGTGAAATGAAGTTTCTCTCTCTACCCCTTTTGTTGACTAACATCAGTATTTTACTTTCCTGCACATGTCCCTCTCTATCCCCTCTTAGCTATAGAAGGCAGAGTTTTAAAGTGATGGGAGAAGGGTCAGGTGGTAGAAGACTTCAGAAAATGAGCTATACGCTGAGTTTTCACTTTCCGCCCAGCAGCCCGATCATCTTTGATTCCTTTCCTCATACTTCCTGGCTATTTCTCCTAGCATGTTTTGTGCATTAGCTACCAGCCTTGTTTTCATAAGGGTTAATTCTGATTTCATACATCATCTTGCTAATTCTCAGGACTATGGGTTAACAGGCAAGCAGGCTCTGACCTTCTAACCATCTCTGCAGTCAGGTCTAATTTATTAGAAGCAAGTATCTCGCATAGTATAAGAAGCCTATTTTGCCTATTTTTGCAAACCTTAGTAATATACTACCCCCTTTCTCTTGGCAGCCGTTTGGCAGACAGCCTCTCCACCGTGGGGCTCCATGGTGAAGGTTTCAATAAAGCCGGCTGTCTCCTCCCCTCTAGTGGTTACCAGCTCGCCTTGCAGGGGAGGAAAGCAGAAGCCGTAGAGGATGCTCAGAGGGACGTGTGTGCAATTCTTTTGGCTCAGAGAGAAAAGGGGAAAAGTGGAACCCAAGCAGCCTATCACTGCAGAAAATAGAACTTATCAAGCATTTAAAACAGTATGTTAGTGGAGGCTACAGCTTAATCAACACCAACCTGCTGACATAGATTTGCAATTCGAGCTGGTTATTAGTGATTGAATTAACAGCATGTCACAACTTGAATCTGGTTTAATAAAAGAAGCCGACGGACGCAAGAGAACCATAAACAACATATAATAAGACTTTTCTTCTTCCCCAGCCGGAAACGAAATCTCACATAGCTAGAACAGGAAAGAGCAAGGACGATTCCACTTGCCCTTTGAAGGACTGTCCCAAAGCAGCTTTCAACTCACTCCCGGGGGAACTTTACACTAGGCCAGCGCAGAGGCCTGTCTGTAGAAACACCACCAAGACAACATCAACCAAACTAGTGGCAAGCTCCTCTGCATGTTACAACAGTTGTGTTGGCACATTCTAGGCGATAATGACCTTTGTCATATCATTACTTTAAAACCCATGAAACTTCAGCTCACTCCATCCCCTTATGATTGTTTCTGGACTCAGAGTTGTTTAGACAATTGAGAAATGAAAGTGTTAGCTGTTCAGTCGTGTCTGACTCTTTTTGACTCCATGAACTATAGCCCACCAAGCTCCTCTGTCCGTGGAACTCTCCAGGCAAGAATACTGGGGTGGGTAGCCACTCTATTCTCCAGGGGATCTTCCTAACTCAGGGACTGAACCTGGGTCTCCTGCATTGCAGGCAGATTCTTTACCATCTGAGTCATCAGGGAAGCCCATTTAGACACTTATTTGAAAGTAAAAGTATTGAATCTGACACAGAAATTCAAAGTATGTAACCTTCTTGTTTCCTATAAAAATATATGAATGTGAAGACTTTAAGAGTTTTAAGCCTTAAAGCCTTAAAAGTCTAAGTTTAGAAGTTCCCCTATATCCAGTGTAACACATGAATGTAATTACTTCTACTGAATATAGCACTTCTACTGTTCTAGAAATGTTTTGCTATTTTTCATTAGAAAAGAAATATTAAGTCTTTTTCTGAGCTTATATCATGCCCAAATACACTGGTATTCACACAATAAGAGGGATGACAAATATAGACCACACACTACCTGGAATTTCTTGGACTGGGGATCCCACACAATTGATCAGATTCTTTGGTAAAGGGAAGAGATAAATGTACACAGGACTTAGCTATGTTGAAAAGTCTAGTTCCTCTTCTTTTTAGGAACAGACATGTTGGAGAATTAGTTTACATAACTATTTAAGGAACTGAAGAGGATTCAGTTATCTATATCAGGAAGACTTTTATTATTGGTTAAAATAGAGTTTTACTCTTTAAAGTATATTTAATATTTATATTATTAAAATTGATATAGGTATTTATTGCCATGAAATGGAGAGCATCAAGGGTTTTTTCCACAGTGTCATGAACAATATGCAAATATAATATACAAATAAGGTAGAATTTTCTCTCTGCAGATTCATCAGAATCCTAGTTTGAAATCTTTCCAAACGTCTATAGGTGGCTAACTAGGGGAAAACGGAGTGCACGTTTCTCCCGCTCCACTGAGAAAGATCCGACAGGGGCTGGTCTGATCTTATCGAGACTGAAGTAAGGCAGTTCCTTGGGGATGAAATTAGATCTGAGTGAATCTCAGAGTTGAAGCTTGGGGAGATAAAATAAATCAGATATAGAAAGATGCCCATGATCTGTCATAATAGACCTTTCTTTTATAGAAAGGAAAATCAATAAGAAATCTGAATAATGATCATTTCCTCTCTAACACAGATGTAGAGTTAGAATAATCATTTTGTCTCATTTTGCTTTCGGTGGGTTTTTATTTTCATGACCTGATGGCTTGCAGAACCTTAAAATACAGATGAGGAAACAGTGGCTCAGAGAGATGAGGTGACCTGCCTGAAACAAAGAGTAACAGAAATTCCTCTCTATTTTGTCTTGCTAAGAAAGGAACAAAATCGAATGGTAACAGAATGTAGCTCACATCCCAGGTTTCTATTGCTCTTTTCTGACACAAGAAACAGCTTGAGTCTCCACAAGTCATTATGGTTATTTGAGGTAGATTTTTAATTGCAAGAAATTTCCAATACCTAAGAGACATCCAGAATTATATTAACTGGTGAATGGGCAGAAAATATAAACAAATTGTAATATTTTTCATAGCAAAACAAAATAGAAAGGGATTTCTGAAATTTCTGAAACAATCCTCCTGAATTTGAAAGACGAAAAAAAAATTTAAGTTAATTTCTGTTAACTATAGTTTTGAATAAACTACATTTTCTTTCCACCATCATTTATCAAGAGAAATTGACTGTAAATGTGACTTCACTTGCTTAATCTTTAAGGGTGTGTTAGTTGCTCAGTCGTGTCTGACTCTTTGTGACCACATGGGCTGTCGTCTGTCCATGGGATTTCCCAGGCAAGAATACTGGAGTGGGTAGCCATTTCCTTCTCCAGGGTATCTTCCCTACCCAGGGATTGAATATATTAAATTGATTTTTCCTCATTTTCTTAATCTGTGCAATAAAGTTAAATTGTTCTGAAATTTTTCTATTTCTCTTTTTGTAATAGAAGAAAGGAAATGTTGCACGTGTCAGAAAAGCACATATTTGGGAAAATTAGTGAGTGAACTCTGTCACTGCTTGTGACACCTTAATTCAAAATTGTCTAATCCAACGCATCTGATACGGAAGTGGGTTTATCTCTATCCTTTTTGGAAGTAGATTCAGCCTTTCTCAGAAGTAAACAGCTGAGCCTCAACTTTAGATTGGGAGTTTATCAGAGAACATGATTAAATGTGTTCTGCACTTTGGGAACCTACTTTTTTCTCAAATGTATTTGTTCAACTAATATTTACTTAGTGTCAGGTGATGGGGTCCATAACTGAAGATGTAGTGATGAACCAAAAGAAAATAATTGTTCACATGGAGATTACAATTTACAGGGAAAAGTCAAATAATCATACAAGTTCAAATGGAGATGTTTTATAAAGGGAACATGGAGGGAGGGGAGGACACAGAATAGTGATAAGAGGTCTTATAGAGGTGGAGGGGTAATCAAGCTTCTTGCAAACATTAGTGAAAGATAAGCTCATGAAGTATTCAAATCCTCCAGATGAGTAGAAATTCATTAGGAGAGGTGTGTGTGTCTCTGTATGTCTGGGAGAGAGAGGAAAGAGGGAGAGGGAGAGAGAGAGAGAGAGAGAGATGGTGTGTGCATGTGCTCAGTCCCTTCAGCTGGATTCTCCAGGCAAACTGGAGTGAGTTGCTGCTACACCCTCCTCCAGGGGAATCTTCTTGATCCAGAGATTGAACCCATGTCTTCTGAAAAAGCTGGCTTAAAACTCAGTGTTCAAAAAATGAAGATCATGGTATCCAGTCGCACCATTTCATGACAAATAGATGGGGAAATAATGGAAACAGTGACGGACTCTATTTTTGGGGGGTGTTCCAAAAATCACTGCAGATGGTGACTGCAGGCGTGAAATTAAAAGATGCTTGCTCCTTGGAAGAAAAGTTATGACCAACCTAGATAGCATATTAAAAAGCAGAGACATTACTTTGCCAACAAAGATCCATATAGTCAAAGCTGTGGTTTTTCCAGTAGTCATGTATGGATGTGAGAGCTGAACCATAAAGAAGGCTGAGCATCGAAGAATTGATGCTTTTGAACTGTGGTGTTGGAGAAGACCCCTGAGAATCCCTTGGACGGCAAGGAGATCACACCAGTCACTTCTAAAGGAAATCAGTCCTGAACATTCATGGGAAGGACTGATGCTGAAGCTTAAACTCCAATATTTTGGCCAACTGATGCAAAGAGCAAACTCATGGAAAGGATCTGGATGCTGGGAAAGATTGAAGGCAGGAGGAGAAGGGGACAACAGAGGACGAGATGTTTGGATGGCATCACTGACTCAATGGACATGAGTTTGAGCAAACTCGGGGAGATGGTGAAAGACGGCAAAGCCTGGCATGCTGCAGTTCATGGGGTCTCAAAGAGTCAGACATGACTGAGTGACTGAACAACAACATGCTTAACAATGTTGTGTTAGTTTCTGCCATAGAAGGAAGGGAATCAGCTACTGAATGCATATATCCCCTTCTTCATCGAACTCCCTCCCACCCCGTCCCACCCCCAGGTCATCACAGAGCATGGAGCTGAGCTCCCCATGCTGCACAACAGCTTCCCACGGGCTGCTTTATGCAAGGTGGGCACACCTGTCACTCCCAACCTCCCAATTCATCCCACTCTCAACACAGACATGCGCTCACACATCTGCTCCCTCGGTCTGCGCCGCTATTCCTGCCCTGCAAAGAGGTTCACCTGTACCATTTTTCTGGATTACTCATATATATATTAACATACGATATTTGCTGTTTTTTTAAGCCATTTAAAACTTACAGAGACTTTTTGCTTGCATTTGATCTTATAGCAACCCTGCAAGGTGGTCAGGATAGACACAATTTCTCTCTGAAAAACAGACAAAAGCATGGGGGAACTGAGATGATGAGCCACAGTTTCAAACTCTTACCAGTACTCTCTTCATCACATAATGTTCACAAAGCAGACATCTAATTAGTATAAACTGCAAAGAAAATGCATTAAAAGGAGATGGCTTTCTTGTAAAGGAGGTTTTTTTTTCCTCCATCTTGATAGATTTATTGTTTTGCCATCTCCACATTCTGCAGCTTGGCCTGGTGAAAGGATTAATGAGAGAATGTTTATTAAAGATTTTTCAAAGAATCATTGGAAAGTCTACATGAGTTCAAAGCTTCTATTTGTTTTCATCATCGCAGTGTGGTTTGGGGCCACCTAAGCTTGACTTGGATGTTTTCACTTCAAAAGATTGGGTGTGTATGATTTTTCTGATGCAAACTTTTTAAAAAAATGAATAAAAGTTGTCTAGTGTCCAAAACCTGGTTTAGATTATTTAGAGAGAAAGGGAAACCCAAAACATTCATCTCACATTCAGATTTTGAAGTAAACCTTCATCTAATTTCATACAAATAATCCACCATGTACATCAAAATATGCTTACCACATTTTAGTGAAGTGCACTTACTGGATAAAAATGCCAGAATAATGGAATATTGTAAAAATCTAAAAGGTAACTACAGTTATAGAAATATTGGCTAGACTGTTGTGAAGCTGTCATAAAAAATTGTTTCACTTTCATTCATTCGCTTGGAAATAAGAACTTAGAACTTCCAAAGTGTATTATGTCTGGATCAGAGGGAGAGTTCAACACTAAATTCACTCACTTCTCTAAGAGTCCTGACCTATAGTGTCAAGATATCAAGATCAAAAAGATCTCAGAAATCAAGATACTAGGTGCTAGGAGTCCACATTGCTCTTGGAATGACAAGTCTTCTGGGCTCTGTCATTGGATTGAAAGCAAAATATATACACATATATACACACAGTCACTTGTGTACATCCACATCTATATATCTACATGTGTTTATTGAAATAGAAAATGATGAGTTAACAGTGGCACCTCCATTGGAGTATCTCAGGGTTCATTCTAGGTTTTACTCTTTGTGTGCAACTGCCTTTTCAAAGAGTGAGAAAACTTGTCCTATTCTCCTTGATATACTCATTTGATTGGAAGGTGAAAGTGTTAGTCATTCAGTCTTGTCCAACTCTATACATTCCCATGGATAGCCCGCCAAGCTCCCTGTCCATGGAATTCTCCAGGCAAGAATACTGGAGTGGATTGCCATTCCTTTCTCCAAGGGATCTTCCCAACCCGGGGATTGAACCCAGGTCTCCTGCATTGCAGGCAGATTCTTTACTGTCTGAGCCACCTGGAGAGCCCCATTTGATCTATGTCCCTATATCTAGCTCATTTATCTCCACCATTAACATGTGTCTCCTTTCCGAACTCAGACATGCCTACCTGGTTTATTCCCCCAATTCCTTCCCTGCTATCTGGGTGCCAGTCTTAGGCTACTCAAGTTTCAACACCCTCTGTCATCATCAACATCTTTAAACAAGTTAAAAATTATAATTTGGGATGTTGAACATGGCGAGTGAAGTGAAGTCGCTCAGTCGTGTCCAACTCTTTGTGACACCATGGACTGTAGCCTACCAGGCTCCTCTGTCCATGGGATTTTCCAGGCAAGAATACTGGAATGGGTTGCCATTTTCTTCTCCAGGAGATCTTCCCAACCCAGGGATTGAACCTGGGACTCCTGCATTGTAGGTAGATGCTTTACCGTCTGAGCCACCAGGGACGTCAGCACGTTTGCTAAACTGAACGGAGAAGAAATTGGCACCCTCAGCCCCAGTAAAACATTTAAGACAAATATTCAGGCACGTGTGTGCTTGGTCACTCAGCTGCATGATTCTTTGCGACCTCATGGACTCTAGCCTGCCAGACTCCTCAGTCTATGGAGATTCTCCAGATAAGAATACTGGAGTGGGTTGCCATGTACTCCTCCAGGGAATCTTCCCAACCCAGGGACTGAACCCAGGTCTCCCGCACTGCAGGCAGATTCTTTACTGTCTGAGCCATTTGGGAAGCCCATTCAGGCAAGAAGTAATAAAAACAGAAAGGTGAGAGGGAGACAGATTTAGGATACATATCTCTGATAAAATATTCCTAAGAGTAGTGAGGGTGATGTAGGGATGGATGAAAATACTAAGGTTCATAATTTGAGAGATGAAGTGAATTTCTTATAACTGTGAATATAGGATACAGTTAAAATCATCATTCGTTTGCTAGGATTTTGATTTAGAGATGGAAAGAAGAAAATGACCAGTTTAGATTTAGATATGCTGGGCATTAAATATTGGCAAGAAAATGTTTTCTGTCACAGAGAACTGGATAGAACCCTGGATGTGTTGAGAGGAGGAATAAATGAATGAGACAAATGTCTTGTTGTGTCAAAAGGAAAGAGAGTATTTTAGTTTTGTCCTTTTGAGTCTTCATCATTGTTAATGTTGGTTTATTTGTGGTTTTCATGACTAAATTTCTTCCTTTATGTAAAGATGGCTGTAGAATATCCTCTCTACATCCAACAGAATGTTTTTCTCTCATTCTCCCTAAGTCTTTTTTCCATCTTCATTTACTGTCTCTCTCAGGGTTGGCTAAGGAGCCAGGTTTGAGGGTGGGGCAGACGGAAGCAAAAAGGACAAGATGATGAGAGACATTCTAGTTACATTTTTCCTTTTCCAGTCCTGTATGTTTCCACTTCTATTCATTTCCCTGTTGTTGCTGTAATAAATTATAAATATTACAAACTTCCAGTCTTAAAAACACATTAACACTTTATGTTTCAGTTCTGGAGGTCAGACGTATTTCATGGGTCTTCTGAGCTAAATCAAGGTGTTGGCAGAATTTCATTCCTTCTGGGGCCTCCAAGGGAGGGTCTGTTCCCTTGCTTTTCCTGGTTTCTGTAGACCACTCACATTCCCTGGCTTGTGGCCCCCTCCTCCATTTTCAACATGTATCACTCCAACCTCTGCTGCCTTGTCACGTCTCATCTCTAGGACTTTGACCCTCATGAGGGTTCTAATTATTACATGAGGTCCAATTGGATGGTCCAGGATAACCTCTCCTTTCATGGTATTTAACTAAATCATAACTGAACAGTCTCTTTTACCTGTAAGGTCACATTTTCACTGGTTTTGATGATTAGAAAGTGGGAGTCTTTGGGGAATGCTAGTATTCTGTCTGTTAACTGCACTTGGCACTGTGAAAAAGTACTCTGAACAAATACTTAGCACTGTGCCACTCAGTATTTCAAGTGCAACTTCTCTTTGAATCTTCAAAATAAGTCAATGTGATAGATAACATTATTATATGTTATCTTACAGATAAAGACACACAGAGTTTACGTAACTTGCTGAAATATGTACAGCTAGTAAATACTAGAACTCAGAAGCTCACCCAGACATGTGACCTAAAAAGCTATACTTATAAAGGATGGCTATAGACACTGGCGTCACTGGCTCAATGGATATTAGGTTGAGCAAACTCAGGAAGATAGTGGTGGAAAGAGAAGCCTGGCATACTGCAGTTTATGGGGTTGCAAAGAGTCTGACATGACTTAGCAACTGAACAACAGCATAGATACTAGAAAGAGGAAGTGTTATATTTATTTGAACACTGCAGATAATGATTAAAATATTTAAAGAAATCATATGAGAACAATTTGCATTGTTGTATATGACAGAAACCAACACAACGTTGCAAAAATTTAAAAACAACAAACAAATTAATTTAAAAGAAGTAGAAAGATGGTAGTAGAAGAGTGACTGGGAGCTTTCTGGGTGCAACTTGTAGGATCTTGCTCCTGGAGAGTAATTCTGATTACCCGTGGAAGTAAGCCTCTGACATGTGTAGTGGGAGTGGTTATTATAACTCAGACAATGAAAAACCTGCAGAAAACAAGGAGTCACACATATGGTTAAAGGAAAGAGTATAAGATGGTAGACTTTAGAACAACGAAGGGAAAGAGGAAGTGTAGCTTGAAGATCGTGAAAAAGGAGAAACTGGAGATGGTGCTCTTCTTGGTACTGCAAGTAGTCAATCAGTCAGTTCAGTCGCTCAGTCATGTCGCAACCCCAAAGACTGAAGCATGCCAGGCTTCCATGTCCACCACCAACTCCCGGAGCTTGCTCAAACTCATGTACATCAAGTTGGTGATGCCATCCAACCATCTCGTCCTCTGCCATCTGCTCTCCTCCTGCCTTCAATCTTTCCTAGCATCAGGGTTTTTTTCCTAATGAGTCAGTTGTTTGCATTAGGTGGCCAAAAAATTGGAGTTTCAGCTTTAGCATCAGTCTTTTCAATGAATAGTCAGGACTGATTTCTTTTAGGATGGTCTAGTGTGATCTCCTTGCAGTCCAAGGGATTCTCAAGAGTGTTCTGCAACACCACAGATCAAAATCATCAATTCTTCAGTGCTCAGCTTTCTTTATAGTCCAACTCTCACATCCATACATGACTACTGGAAAAACTGTAGCTTTGACAAGATGGGCCTTTGTTGGTAAAGTAGTGTCTCTGATTTTTAAATGCTGTCTAGGTTGGTCATAGCTTTTCTTCCATGGAACAAGCATCTTTTAATTTCATGGCTGCAGTCACCATCTGCAGTGATTTTGGAGCCCAAGAAAATAAAGTCTCTCACTGTTTCCATTGTTTCTCCATCTATTTGCCATGGAGTGATGGGACCAGATACCATGATCTTAGTTTTCTGAATGTTGAGTTTTAAGTCAACTTTTTCACTCTCCTCTTTCACTTTCATCAAGAGGCTCTTATTTCCTCTTCACTTTCTGCCATAAGGGTGGTGTCATCTGCATATCTGAGGTTATTGATATTTCTCCCGGCAATCTTGATTCCAGCTGCAAGTCAATCCTGGCCCTAATATTCGTGTACCTGGATGTAATGATTTAGGAACAGAATGGCTGACAGTTGTGGATAGATTCTCCAGGGAAGCAATATTGTCAAAGATAACTTTTAAAGTTCTATTTACTTCTTTCCATGTATGAGACATGAACAAATTTAAAAATATTCTTTTTGTTGTTGTTGTTCTGAGAATCTACATTCTCTTCCTTAGTTATAATAATAATTTGAATTTCTAAAATTAAACTCATTATTTTTTTTTCTCTCATCAGAACACACCAACATGTTAATGAGATAGATGTGAAAAGAAACCAAAACATAACTGGAAACAAAAGATGGTTTTCAATCTGCTTTTCCCTTTGATGACCCAAACTCTTGATTTCTCAGAGAGGACAGAACATCCTTTCCTGCACACAGATGACTTCAAGGAGAAATAGACATCTGTACTCATTACAAACTCTTCTGTCAGCAGAACCAACTCTTGGGGGCCACCCAAGTGCCATTTATTGAATCCCGACTACAGAGCACACAGGTTACTATGCAAGTGTGTGTGATTAGTCACTCAGTTGTGTCCCACTCTTTGTGACCCTGTGGACTGTGGCCTGCTAGGCTCCTTTGTCCATGGGGATTCTGCAGGCAGGAATACTGGATTATGTTGCCATGCCCTCCTCCAAAGGATCTTCCCAACCTGGGATAGAGCCCAGGTCTTCTGCATTGCAAGCGGATTACTGTAGTGTATGCAAATTTCTTTTCTTCCAGTGCTATGAGTTCTTTGGTGATTTCAACCTGGTAAAACACCATAGCTTTCCAGGTGGCATTAGTGGTAAAAAAAGAAACCTCCCTGTCAATGCAAGAGACATGAGAGACACGGGTCCGATCCCTGGGTTTGGAAGATCCCTTGGCATAGGAAGTGGCAACCCACTCCAGTATTCTTGCCTGAAGAATCCCATGGACAGAGGAGCCTGGTGGGCTATAGTCCAAGGGGTTGCAAAGAGTCAAACATGATTGAGCACAAATCACTATCCTCTGATGTGCTCGCTGGATTTCATGAGACTTAAATTGGGTATTTTACTGAGTAGGCAAATGCTGAATGACTGAGATCATCAGGACTAATGTTACCCAGGGCTTTAGCCAATATTTATGCTTAGCTCAAACTTCAATTTATACATTTTGGATACTGTGGAATAACATAAAACAGCATAAGCATTAGGGACTTCTCTGGGAGCTTAGACTCCATGCTCCTAATGCAGAGGGCCAGGGTTCGATCACTGGTCAGGGATCTCTTAAAAGATCCCATATGCCACAGATAAGAGTTCAAATGCGGCAACAACAACAACAAAAAAAGGCACATGTCTCAATGAAGATCAAAGAACCCTTGTGCCACAACTAAGACCTGGGCAGCCAAATTTAAAAAAAAAAAAAATGTTTTTAAAGGACAAGAATTAGCCTCTTATATGCCTTACCTGTATCTGGCTGATTAACTCTTTTCTGTTCATTCTTTCATCTCTCAGCTTTGGGACCATGAGCAGATAATATTGTTTCTCTGAGCTCCAGAGCAAAGAATTGATGCTTTTGAACTGTGGTGTTGAAGAAGACTCTTGAGAGTCCCTTGGACTGCAAGGAGACCAAACCAGTCAGTCCTAAAGGAAATCAGTCCTGAATAGGCATTGGAAGGACTGATGCTGAAGCTGAAGCTTGAATACTTTGGCCACCTGATGCAAAGAACTAACTCATTTGAAAAAGACCCTGATGCTGGGAAAGATTGAAGGCAGGAGGAGAAGGGAATTCAGATGAAGAGATGGTTGGATGCCATCACTGACTTGATGGACATGAGTTTGAGCAAGCTCCAAGATTTGGTAATGGACAGGGAAGCCTGGCGTGCTGCAGTCCATGGGATTGCAAAGAGTCAGACACAACTGAGTGACTGAACTGACTGACTGAGCTCCAGATTCTTCCTAACATTGGTTTCATGAAGATGTTAGCTGGACAAAATTATATTACCTCTTGTTCACTCTCTCATCTCCTCTACAAGAAAGCTCTGGACAAAGACTTTTGGGAAGAACAGTTTGGAAAAGTATAGTAGATCTGAGTTCACAATTTACCTCCTACTACTGAGTTGTGTATTCTTGAGGATATATGTAATCTCTATTAGCTTTATTATTGTGTGTATATGTGTGTGTGAAAGTGATAGAATAATACCTTATATGTAAATTTCATGAGACCGGAATGACCACATTTATATCTAAATCTATATCTGAATCTGTGTCTGTATTTTAGGGATTCCCTGATAGCTCAGTTGGTAAAGAATCTGCCTGCAATGCAGGAGACCAGGGTTTGTTTCCTAGGTCAGGAAGATCCACTGGAGAAGGGATAGGCTACCCACTCCAGTATTCTGGCCTGGAGAATTCCATGGACTGTATAGTCCATGGGGTCACAAAGAGTAGGACATGACTGAGCGACCTCTACTTTCAAGCTAGAGGCAAACAGTAGCTGGTCAACACATTAACTTTTGTTTCCTTTTTATCTGGTCTTCCTGAAGAACACAGTGCCACAGGAAGCTGACTTGTTTTTCAATATAAATATAAATATATATATCTATATATATATAAACTTCATCAAGTACAACATTGTTCCTATTGTATGGAGATCAAAAAAATCTGAAGATGTAACTTCAATGACACCTATTCATTTATACTGAACCACTTTGGATGGTTCTCATAAGCTATGATAAACCTCGACAACATATTAGAAGCAGAGGCAACACTTTGCTGAAAAACATGCATATAGTCAAAGCTATGGCTTTTCTAGTAGTCATGTACAGATGTGAGAGTTGAACCATAAATAAGGTTGAGCCCTGAAGAATTGATGCTTTCAAACTGTGGTGCTTGAGAAGACTCTTGAGAGTCCCTTGGACTGCAAATAAATCAAACCAGTCAATCTTAAAGGAAATCAACCCTGAATATTCATGGGAAGGACTGATGCTGGAGCTGAAGGTCCAATACTTTGGCCAGATGATGCATAGAGTTGACTCACTGGAAAACACCCTGATGCTGGGAAGTATTGAGGGAAGGAGGAGAACAGGGTGACAGAGGATGAGATGGTTGAATGGCATCATTGACTCAGTGGACATGAGTTTTAGCAAACTCCAGGAGCTAGTGAAGGACAGCAAAGCCTGGCCTGCTGCAGTCCATGGGGTCGCACAGAGTGGACATAACCAAGTGACTGAACAACAACACAAAGCTCTACAATCTGGCTTCTTAACTAATATTTTTATTCTTTTACCCCTCAACTTACAGCCTCTGCTGCAGCCAGTTCTGTTTCCTCCTGGAATCCGATATATGTAGAGGACGCTGGCTGACCTTGGCATGGTCACTGCCCTGGCTAGAAGTAGTCTCTTCTTTCCCTGAGCAGGAGACATGTCTAACCTGCTCTTTGTTGACTGCATAAGACCTAACTCGATTTCCCTTCTTCTGGACCACTTCAGATTTTGAGTCTATGTCACATAAGTTAAAACTTAATGATATTGTATAAGTGGAGTGAAAGGAGAGATTCAGACAGAAATTCCATTTATTTCAGAGATACAGCAAGTTAGAGAAAGAGAAGAAAAACTGATTTCTATTAAGGGTGGCCTACCCCACCAGAAACAGGCCAATCAACCATGCAATTTTTATTTATGTTTCCTTTCCATTTCCTGAGGGCAAATATATATATATATTCTACCCCCTTGATGATGCCAGGTAGTAAGGAGCCATAAATCACTAGTGACATGCTGGAACCAAGCTTTTTAGGGGGGAAGAAGAATGACTGGAAGATTATTTTCAGCAATATCCAAAAAATAAGGTCACTGCTGAGAAAAATCTAGAAAAAAAGAGGGACACATTTGTCAGATCATATTTCAAGGGATGCTGTTCAAGAATGTAAAGGGAAAATACCAAAGTATTTTTAGTATCTGACATCATTTGATTGGATTAAAGAACAACTGACACAGTTTTCATTTTCTAAATATTTCTCCTGTGTATATTATAAAGAAGGCTAAAAACTTATGAGGCTTTTCAAAAGTAAACATAAGGTAATCTAAACATCCTGGTTAATACCTTTTTTCCTATTTGGGAGGAAGTCTAATACATTGAAAAATCACAGATTCTGAAATGTTCAATTCAGTCGTTCAGTCATGTCTGATTCCGCAACACTATGGACTGCAGCATTCCAAGCTTCCCTGTCCATCACCATCTCCTAGAGCTTCAGCTTCAGCATAAATCCTTCCCATGAATTTTCAGGTTTGATTTCCTTTAGAATTGACTGGTGTGATTTCCTTGCAGTCCAAGGGATTCTCAGGAGTCTTCATGTTGGTGATGCCATCCCGTCATCTCATCCTCTGTCGTCCCCTTCTCCTCCTGCCTTCAATCTTTCCCAGGATCAGGGTCTTTTCCAGAGTCAGTTCTTCACATCAGGTAGCCATGTTAGCTTTTGCATTTAATGCTAAATGTTAGCTTTGCATTTAATGCTATTTGACCTAGAATAAAATTCAATTTCATTAAATCTCAATTTTCTCACTATTAAATGGGGATAATAATATCCAACTATTATTATTGAGGACTGGTCTGGAGAAAACAGAAAATTGAGCGTATGGTCTGGTGCTTTAGAAAAAATCAAATACATGTTAGTTCTTTCTCCTTGTTGCATGTGTGCTAGGTCGCTCAATCATGTCCAACTATTTCAACCCTGTGGACTGTAGCCCAGCAGACTACTCTGTCCATGGGATTCTCCAGGCAAGAATACTGGAGAGGGTGCCATTTCCTTCTTCTGGGGATCTTCCCTACCCAGGGATTGAAATGGTGTTTCCTGCATTTGCAGGTGGGTTATTTACCACTAGTGTCACCTGGGAAGTCCCCTCTCCTTGTTGGGATTCTATGTATTTGTTTTGGTGATGCAGCACTCATAGAAAATTTAGAAACCTAATATTTTAGAAGAACTCATTATTAGAATCCATTATTGAGGATTGGTATTGGAATAAGAAATATTATTTTGATTATTATTGACCACAGATGTAGTTTTTTAAAGCAAGTTATTTCAATAATGCATAGGTCATTCATAGAATAAGAAAGATATCACACAATAGAAGCAAAAAAAAAAAAAATTCTGTAAAGGACACTAAAGTACAGACTCTTCCATCCCTTCTGTGAAAGTATGCCCCCAGAAATGACCATATGACATCCTGACATCCATCAAATTTAAAACTATAAACACATACACACACAATACACAAAGGCACAAAACTAATCACTGTGCAAAAATCTGAGTAAGATTTCAAATAATAGTTATTAGCGGACCTTGAGTCATCAGTGGTTCCAGTAGAAATGGTTTAAGTAACAAAGCCTGTCAACAATTATTGAGCTGCAATTCTGTATGCAGAATATATTATGCAACACTAAAGACAGGCAGTTTTTAATTAACTTTTTACAGAGAAAATTACAGTTTCACATGCAGGTGTAAGAAATAATGCAGAGAGCTTCCTTGGTGGCTCAGTGCTAAAGAATCTGCCTGCCAGTGCAGGAGACATAGGTTTGCCCCTTGGTCAGGGGAGATCCCACATGCCACTAAGCCCGTGTGCTAAGCCCATGCACCACAACTATTGAACCAGCACTCTGAAGTCTGGGAGCTGCAACTACTGGGCCCACATGCCACCCTACTGAAGCCTGTGCACCTAGAGTCTGCTCTGCAACAAGAGAAGCTATTCGATCAGTCCGTGCAACACAGTTAGAAACTAGCCCCTGCTAGACACAGCTAGAGAAAAGCCCATGTGGCAGCAAGGACCCAGCACAACCGTACAGACATATACAAATAAAAATACATAAATAAATAAATCTTTTAAAAAAGAAACAATGCAGATATATTCCTCTTAATCTTACTGCTTCCCCTATTGGTAACGTTCTGCAAACTATAATAAAATATCAAAACTAAGATATGGACGTTGATAGTCAAAATACAGAATGCTTTCATCACCATAAGAATCTCTTAAGATGCTTTGTTATAATCAGACCCACTTCTATCCACTTCTACTCCATGTTTAACTCTCTTACCCACTAATCTACTCCATATCTACAGCTTGCCATTTTGAGAATGTTGCAAAAATCGAATTATTCAGATGCAAACTTTTGGGATTGACTTTTATCACTCTGCATAACTCTTCCCTTTTATTGCTGAATAGAATTGCAAGCTATGAATGTATCATACTTTGTTTAAACATTCACTCACCAAGATACATGCACTGTTTCCAACTTGGGATGTAATGAATTGAGTTGATATAAATATTCTTGTATAGCTACCTATTCACAGACTTCCCTGGTGGTTCAATGGTAAAGAACCCACCTGCCGGTGCAGGAGATGTGGGTTCAGTCCCTGGGTCAGGAAGATCCTCTGATGAAGGAAATGGAAACCACTCCACTATTCTTTCCTGGAGAATCCCATGGACAGAGGAGCCTGGTGGGCTATAGTCCAAAAGAGTCAGACATGACTTAGTGACTATACCACAAATAGTTTTTCTTATGAACATAGCCTTAATTTCTTTGGAAGAATGACTAGTAATTCAGTTTTATATATATATATATATATATAAGGTTGTCACCTTCAGTTCCATGTCTGGGATATATGCAGCAAAAAGAAAAATTCAGGGACTTTGACTTTTTCTCTGGTCACTAAACAGTCTGCTCACTCTCTCTATCTTTTAGAGTCTTCTTATGTTTGTTTTACATATAATGTCTAGATTTAAGCTGTACTTAAGTTTCACTACTCCATCTTCCCAGGAGATGAATTCAAGACATATATATATACATATATATATATAGTTGTTTCCCTGCTTTTTTCCATTTCTCTGGGTAGATTTTTTGAACAATTTTTAGAACTCTGTTTTGATTTATCTATTGTACTTTCGATTGTACCTCTTTGAAGAGCTCTTTTAAGTGATTTATCCATACTAAATATGTAAATCTCATCATAATCTTCTAGTATCATTACTTTAGCAGTTCATATGAAGTATAAAAACATTACCTCACTTTATGTTTCTTTACCCTCTGCTGTTTGTATTTTAATTGTCTTAAATATGTCCTCCACATACATTTAGAACCATGTCAGACAATGTTATGATTTTCACTTCAATCATCAAATATAATTTAGAAATCTCAAAAGAAAGAAAATCCAATATATTTTCCCTTTTTTTTTTTTTGGTTCACTGTTTTCTCTCATCTTCTCAGTGTTCCAAGGTTCCTTTTTAAAAAACCGTTTCTTTTCTGTTTATAGGACATCCTGTAGTTGCTTTAGGGTATGTCTTCTGTCAACATAGTCTCTTAGTTACCCTTCATTTGATATTGTTTTGATTTTCCCTTCATTCATGGAGGATATTTTTGCTGGGTATAGCATTTGGGTTGACAGTTCTTTGCTTCTGGCACCTTAGAAACAGTACGTCACTTCCTCTGCCCTCCATGCTTTCTGATGAGAAATTCATTGTAATTCTAATATTTTTTTTTTCCCCAACAGATAAGATGTTGTTTTTCTCTGGCTGCTTTCAAGGTTTTTCTTTGTCTTTAGTTTTCAGAAGCTTAATTATGATGTGTCTTGGTATGGATCCCACTTTGGATTTCTTCAGCTTCTTAAATCTGCATGTTTATTTGTCTTGGCATATTGGAGAGAAGTTTACATTCATTCACTCAAGTACTTTTCAGTCCCAAATTCTTCTCCTTCTGGAACTCTGAGGATACAAATGTTCGATTTTTTTTTTTTTTTTTTGGCTTGCTAGTTTTCTTCTTCCTGGCCCTATGGTTAAATAGAGAGTCGTTTTTTGTTGGGGCATTTTTGTCTGAGGCTGTTGTTTTTTTCAGGGTTGTTGGCAGCTTCAGTTCCATGTCTTGGATATATGCAGCAAAAAGAAAAATTCAGGGACTTTGACCACCAAGATTTTTCTCTGGTCACTAAACAGTCTGCTCACTTTCTCTACCTTTTAGAGTCTTCTTATGTTTGTTTTACATATAACATCTAGATTTAAGCTGTACTTAAGTTTCACTACTCCATCTTCCCAGAAGATGAATTCAAGGCATATATTTAAACAAGGGATATTTTGTTCCTTTCTTTGGAAGGTAGCATTTATTTAAAGAGACATAATGTATACATTTTGAGTATCACTAAAGCCTGCTGGAATCTTGCAGTACGTACTCAGTATGTCTTATCATTCTTCGCCAGAATTCCCTCTGAGTTATTGCATGTAGCAAAAAAATTTGCCTATTTGCATTATTATGTAGGATCTTATTGTGTGAATTCACTGCAATTCATCTGCCCATTCTACTGTTAATGAATATTTGGGTCATATCTCTTTTTGATTATAGAAAAATTTTGCTATAAAATTTTTTCATATTTTTCCTTTGTGAATATTTGTATCCTTTTCTACTAGGCTCAGATCTAGGACTGGAATTGATTGTCTATAGAATATTAATATGCTACACTTTAAAAAGATACTGTCAAGTAGTTTGCCTAATTGATTGTATCAGTGTATAGTCTTACCTGGTTTACTTGATGGCTCAGTGTGTAAAGAATCTGCCTTGCAATGCAGGAGACGCAGGAGACACTTGTTCGGTCCCTGGGTCAGGAAGATCTCCTGGAGGAGGGAATGATAACCCACTCCAGTATTCTTTCCTGGAGAATCCCATGAACAGAGGAGCCTGGTGGGCTACAGTCCATAGGGTTGCAAGAAGTCGGACATGACTGAGCTGACTGAGCAGGCATGCATAGTCTTACCAGTACCTTTTAGGAGTTCTAGTTTTCCCTTTTTCATTTCAACTATTTCAACCATCCTGCTGATTTTCTTGTAATTTATTTGGCACTCTTCTGCTGATTAAATAAACTGATCATCTTTTCACATACCTTTGGTAAGGAAAACACAAGAACTATATTAAGAATAAGGGGACCTCTTATTAAGCAGAGATATTAAAAGAACACATAACATTGAATGGTACTGAGAGCAATTAAACCTCTTGCTGGCAATTTTAGATTTATTGAGCAATGGGTTGTTATGTGTTGTCTGCTCAGTCGCTTCTATCATGTCTGATTCTTTGTGACCTATGGACTATAGCCAGCCAGGCTCCTCTGTCCATAAGATTCTCCAGGCAGGAATACTGAAGTGGGCTGAGGTACCCTCCTCCAGGGGAAAGAGCCCTTCCCGACCCAGGAATTGAACCCATATCTCCAGCATCTCCTGCATTGCAGGCAGGTTTTTTTACCCACTGAGCTACCTGGGAAGAGGGTTATTATGAGTTTCCTTTAAGACTTACTTTAAGGAGTAAGGGCAGAGGATGAGGACTTCTGGGAGAATTTCTGATGTCAGATATTCAGGAGAGAGACTGAAACCAAAGCTAGAAAGTTAGATCCAGGTACGTATTGAAGTTGGCTCTCTCAGCCCCTAGTCACGCTGGAGAGCTAAAATGGAGAACTTTCCTCTACAAGACAGAAATAGGTTAGGACCTAGGCAAGAAATCAAAATGAAAAATACACTACTGTGTCTTCACTTAGTCAACAAATATTGATTGTGCTTCTCCTAGAAGCAGGTCTGGACCACCGTGGGAAGTAAGACAGATGAATGTCTACCCTCATGAGCATTAGTAGACTATATAGGTAGTATCATCGTGTTGTAAGAAACACTTCTTTTTTTTCCTTTGTGCAGGTTACATTTTGTTTATTTTGCTTTAGCTTCCTGTTTGCCTTTTTTTTTCCTCAGTCATACTTCAATCTCCCAGCCAGATCTTGCTGAATCCACAGAAAAGTAAACAAAAATAATGTGCATTTTTGGCTAGAGCACTTTTCTTTTGATGCCATCAAGGTGAATCAAAGCTTGTTGATTGATCAGCACACACTCCCAGCAAGTGGAAAACATCTCCAGGTATCAGTGAAGGTATTGACCTACTCTTCCCAAGAGGGGGTCCTCTTCTCTCACTAAAACCTAGAGATTATCTAGGCTTGTCTCTGTTCAGGGAAATGACAATTTTCTTCAGGGTAAGTATTAGACAGTACAATTGGGGGAATCATTGTCAGGAACATAAAGCTAGAACAATAACCAGAGGTTTGTCAAAATATTAAGTAAAAGACATTGTTTTCTGGTTTGTGTTTGATGCTAAAATAAAATCAAAGGGTTAAGGAAGAAATTCTAAGCTTGGTATGGACAAACAGATTTTGTTATATTTGAAAATATATGCAGTAATTATGTGTGCATGCCTGTGTGTGTATATCTATGAGTTTATGACGGTGTGTGTGCCTTTTTAAAAAGCTGCTTATTTTTGGCTGTGCTGGTGCTTCATGGCTGTGCAGGCTTTTCTTTAGTAACGGCGAGCGGGCGCTCCTCTTTGGTTGAGCTGCCCAGGCTTCTCACTGCTGTGGCTTCTCTTGTTGCGGAGCACAGGCTCTAAGCTGTGCAGGTTTCAGTAGTCAGGGCTGCTGGGCTGTTGAGCCCAGGTTCAGTAGTTGTGGCACATGGGGTTAGTTGCTCCCCTGCATGTGGGATACTCCTGCGTGCTCACATCGCCTGCATTGACAGGCAGATTCTTCACCACTGAGCCACCAGGGAAGCACCTGTATGTGTGCATTTTTAAAGGAATAAAGCTCTCACTAGATTTCTTAAAGGAGAACTCTAATACTTAAACAATGCAAACCCCTGATAGAGGACAAAGATTGGGAATAATGGTGAGTTGCTTGTTGTGAAAGCTTTCAAATAATGAGCAACACTTTGGAAGAAACTCATACACAGTGATGGATGTGTGTTCTCTGAACCTCCTTATTTCCAAAGGCATATACTTATTTCCTCTGGACCCAATAGTTTTTCTAGAGTACCAGTTTTTATGTTATTCTCTATGTTCATTTGTTCATTTTCTTTTAATTACTAAATAGGTGTAGTGAATTGCAATTACAAGTTGTAGCCTGAAAAACATTTAGTTTGGGATATCTTGAGACATTTTTTCATCCATCGCATGATTCATTTTTTCATGAAAGTGGGAGAAGCTGTGTTCTCCACAGGATAGAAACATATTAGTCCTACCTTATTTATTATCTTACTTGAATTTTCTATACTCTTATTTTTTGTTGTCAGTCTGTCAAAATCTGAGGACAGTGTATTGAAATATCCTATTAACATTGGATTTATGTCAGCTTACTGTTCCATGTGTTTGCTTGCTATCAGTTATCTTGTCTGCATTGCCTGAGCTCCTTCTGGGAGGTTCCTTCTTCCTTTTCATTGGATTGTTCATCAGAGCTCTGACCTCACATTCTACACAATAGACTACCACTGAATGACCCATTTCAAGAGGAAGCATCAAGAATAAGGAGTAACCAGGGAAGCATGTGAACTGATCTCTCAGAATAGGGCACCAGGCAATGAGAACAGATGCTAGACATGAACAGCCAATGAAACTTGACTAATATATAATGGCAGAGTTTCTGTCCTGCCCTCCAGTTGCCCATGGGCAACTTTGTCCAATGCGGATCACTTAGTACCATTTTGAGGGCTGATCTTATTACTACAACATCCTTTTGTGAGATTATGGGATGTAGAGGCCTTATAAGAGAGAAGCTGGCTTAAACCAGCTCCCATCATGTGGAGAGGGCTAGGCAGAATAAAAGAAGATGTGAAAAGCTGAGATAAAACAGGAAGAAGAAAGCGTATGGGTTTAAGATCCAAGGAAAGAAGGAAGTGAAAGAAAAAAAGACGACTTATGATACTATTTGAGCAGTTGAATCCATTCATGCCTGCTGCCTATGTATTTTAAAGTCAGGAATCAATAAATTTTCTACTAGTTTTAACTAGCTCAAGTTTTATTTATGTCCCTTGAAATCCCAGCCTTGCCTAATTTAGTTTAACACTTTCAGATACTTCAAATATACTGTGAATATAGAAAGTGCTCTTGTACACATTACCCGTGCACTACAGATGTTAATGTTTTTCATAAACAATGCCTAGTCATTGTGATCAGAATTGTTTTGAGTGTCTTCTTTATGTATCCACACCTTTCTTGGAGGTACGTATTCCAAAAATGGCATGTGTCAATTCAGTGCATGTTCCATTTATTTTATTTTTTGTAATTAATTAAATTGTAGTACACCAGCTTAGTTGCCCCAAGACATGTGGAATCTTCCCAGACCAGGGATGGAACCCACGCCCCCTTACAGCAACATGGATTCTTTACCACTGGGCCACCAGTGAAGTCCTCCAGTGCATGTCTTATGTTTTAAAACACATGTATTAGTCTACAGGAGAAGGCAATGGCGACCCACTCCAGTACTCTTGCCTGGAAAATCCCATGGATGGAGGAGCCTGGTAGGCTGCAGTCCATGGGGTCGCTAAGTGTCAGACAGGACTGAGCGACTTCACTTTCACTTTTCACTCTCATGCATTGGAGAAGGAAATGGCAACCCACTCCAGTGTTCTTGCCTGGAGAATCCCAGGGACGGCGGAGCCTGGTGGGCTGCCGTCTATGGGGTCGCACAGAGTCGGACACGACTGAAGCGACTTAGCAGCAGCAGCAGCATTAGTCAACATTATATGAACTGCACATTATTTGATTTTAAAGTTTATATAACTTGTATTTTAAAGAGCTCTGCATTCTGTGGGTTTTTTTTTCCTTCTCAAAGTCTGTCTCCCAGATTTTGCATGTTGTTGTATTTAGATGTAGTTCATTCATTTCAAATGCTTTGCGGTATTTCTTTTTGTACTAGACCACGATATATTTTTTCACTTGTGTTTTGGACATTTTTCCTGGTTCTTCATTGTATGCAATATTACAATAACAATTCTTGTACCTTTTTGAGAGTTCTAGATTGAAGGGGAATTGCTGAGTTATATGCTATGCTAATCTTCAATTTAACTACATAGTAATGTAGTCAATTTAATTGCTGGTAGTTTATAATCCCACCAGCAGTATATGAAAGTTCCATTTTTCCACGTGCTTCTCAAAATATTTACTGCTAGATTTTATTATTTTTGCCAGTGTAGAACTAGAAATTCTTTTCTGCTTCAGTTTGCATTTTTCAGTTATGTTTACAAGAAAGATTGTATGTTTATCTACATATTTATTAACCATTCAGATTAGCTCCTTACGTTTGTTTATTTCCTTTGCCTGTTATATTTAGGTTAACTTTTTTATTCCTATGACTCTTAAAAGGTATTCAAGATGTGCATCTGTTTTAATGATGTGTTATTAATATCTTTGCCCAGTCTGTGCTTTTTTAAACTTGATTTATCCTGCTTTACATTATAGAGATTTTTATTATTATTATTTTTGTTATGTGGGTTGTGGTTTTCTGACTTATTTAATCACTTTTATCTGAAAATCATAAGGAAATTTTCTCTAATTTTTCTTAGAAATTCTGAAGTTGCCTTATTCATCTAGTGTCATTAATAGATCTCAATTTTGCACATAGTATAAAGAAACTAATAGATGGAGTTATTAAAGATGGTACAGAATCAAGGACCTAGAAATACTATAGAAACTTTTGAACCGAAACAGTTTTAGCTTCATTAGTTACTGCCAAGAAAGTCTATCTTATCCATAACAGGTATAGATATTATCTTACAATCTTTTAAAATATCACTACAACACTTAGAAATTTTGTCTCTTTTACAATTTCAAAGTTGGTAATTTGGCAATTTTTCTTGCTTTTCTTCTTGATCAAATTTGTAAGCTACTATTATGTGAGTCTTTTCAAAAAAATCAGTTTGCTTTAGAGTGTTTTTTAAATGTTTTTTCTTTTTCTCATTTTGTGAATTTCACTTTTTACAAATTATTTCTTTCCATCTATTTCTAGACTTGTTCTATTCTTTACCTAGCTTTTTAATTTGAATGCTAACTCAGATTTGATCTTTCTATCTTTCTAATGTATTTATATACACACATATATATATATATATTTAATGCTTCAACTTTCCCTATAATTACAGATCTATTTGCATCCTAAATATTCTAATAGACTTTTCCCTTGTTATTCAGTTATAAAATAGTAGATAGTTTCTATTACATAGTGTAGCATATTTGTCACTTAGTTGTGTCTGACTCTTTTCCACCTCATGGACTGTAGCTCACTAGGCTCCTCTGTGCGTAGAATTCTTCAGGCAAGAATACTGGAGTAGTTTGCTATCAATAAATCTTTTCACATTTTTCAACATGTACTTCTTTCTTTTCTTCCCTTCCTTTCTCTTCTTCTTTTCTTTTTATTTTTGGTTTTATAATGGCAATAACTTATTTTATAGTTCTGTGGTCAAAAAACATAACATAGTCTATATGATATATTTAAACAAAAAGAATGGTCGATTTAGAAACAATTTCTTTAAAAATAGAAGAAATGTATTTCTAAGATTAAAAATCACGGCTAGAGTAGGAAAATTATAGTATCTTACTACATTTTTCCACAGCTCCATATACTTGGTTGAAAAGGAAAGTGAAAGTCACTCAGTCATGTCTGACCCTTGGACTATACAGTCCCTGGAATTCTCCAGGCCATAACAGTGGAGTGGATAGCTGTTCCCTTCTCCAGGGGATCTTCCCAACCCAGAAATGGAACCCAGGTCTCCCACACTGCTGGTCGATTCTTTACCAGCTGAGGCACAAGGGAAGCCCACATATTTGGATAGTATTGATAACTGAGCAGACTTTATAATGAAAACCACAGATTGCTCTATCTCTTTCTACCTTACCCAGTCTTATTTCAAGGATGGCTCTGGCCTGTGCTTTACCTTTTGTTGGTTTCCCCAGAGAACTAACTCATAGAACAAACAAAACATTTGGTATTATCCTGAAATGATGCAGGCACTGCTTAAATCATTCTTGTATCATTGCTCAGTTGCTAAGTTGTGTCCGACTCTCTGCAACCCAATGGACTGCAACACGCCAGGTTTCCCTGTCCTTCACTATCTCCCAGAGCTTCCTCAAACTCGTATCCATTGAGTCAGTGATGCCATCCAAACATCTCATCCTCTGTCGCCCCCTTCTTACCTTTATGTTATTTAAAATATAATACTAAAAATAGTTTCCCTTAAGAGTTTGAGACTGCCATTCAGATTCTTTCTAAATCTGGCAATTTTTCTCACTGAGTTAATGATCTGAACCTGAGTAGACACAGACAGATGGCTGACGTTGATGGAAGCATGATGCTTATGAAGTTTCATTTTTCAGTTTTGGCCAGTGGGGAGGTCATTCAATTCAGTTGGTCACTGCACTTTTAAAAGGAAGTTCAGTCCCTCACTGGTCAAAAGTTATACTTCAGCTACAGAGTCAAGGGAGTAATAGTAAATTCTTCATTTTTCAAGAATGAGTTTTTCAGGGAAAAAAAAAAGGAAATAACAAGGGACCAGTATATCTAGTTTACTAACTCAGACATTTGGTCTTCCCTGTGTTTAACTGCACTGCATGGGAGTCACATAACATCAGGATCTGTAGAGAATTCTTAACATATACAAAAGTATTATGGTAACAAGCAGCAGGTATTTCTGTTTGTTTGTTTTTGGTTTTTGTGAGGAGTTCATGCAGACCAGAAAACTGACAACTCTGCAGCTTAATAAGAAATAAAAATAAAATTTTTTAAAAAAATGGAATACACAAAAAACATAAGTTATCCCTCTCTCTTTCTTCACAACTTAAAGTTTATACCTATGCCATATGCTAAAATGGAAGAAAAGCTATGACAAACCTAAACAGTGCATTAAAAAGCAGAGACATCACTTTGCTGAAAAAGGCCTGTATGGTTTTTCCAATAGTTGTGGATAAATGTGAGAGCTGGATTACAAAGAAGGCTGAGTGCTAAAGACCTGATGCTTTTGAATTGTGGTGCCAGAGAAGACTCTTGAGAGTTCCTTGGACAGCAAGAAGACCAAAGTAGTCAATCCTAGAGGAAATCAATCTTGAATATTCATAGGAAGGGCTGATGCTGAAGTTGAAGCTCCAATACTTTGGCCATCTGATGTGAGGAGCTGACTCATTGGAAGAGACGCTGATGCTGGGAAAGACTGAAGGCAGGACGAGAAGGTACAGCAGACGATGAGATGGTTGGATGCCATCACTGACTCAATGGACATGATTTTGAGCAAACCCAGAGACGGTGAAGGACAGGGAAGCCTGCCATGCTGCAGTCCATGAGGTCACAAACAGTCAGACACAACTTCGTGACCGAAAAACAAATTGTCCTGTGTTTTTTCTTCATTAACTGACTTATCCTGATTTCCTTCAAATCAATCAGGAAATGAATAGAGTTTTAAAAGGATTTCAGAAATAGATTTTTTTGGTACAAAAAACAGTCAATAATGTTTCAATTAGGTGGGGGGATATTTTTCAGTTTGTTCACATCTTTGGCAAGTAACAAAATAGGCTAATATCTCTCCTGTTGTAACTTGTCTTGAACACTTTCAAGGAACAACAAAAACTGCTAAGAGTTTACTTGAATCTGACTCACAATAAAGCAAATGGCTAGAAGAAGCAGGCCCCAAAATTTCTGTTTTACTTTTTCAATACCATCAAAAACCATCATATTGATCACTTATCAGTAAGAGTTTGTTGCTTGTATATACTATTGTGTACAGAGTTAAAACTTCCGGTTACACTTAGTAACACTTAGTAACTATTTCGTTGGTCCCTGGAAGGTCTTCAGAGGGAAGAAGATGTCTGATTTCTGAGTCAGCCTCCAAAAACCCCTACTGCATCCAGTGCATTATTTTGAAGCCTGTTGCCCATGGACAGAGGAGCCTGGTAGGCTGCAGTCCATGGGGTCGCTAAGAGTCAGACAGGACTGAGCGACTTTACTTTCACTTTTCACTTTCATGCATTGGAGAAGGAAATGGCAACCCACTCCAGTGTTCTTGCCTGGAGAATCCCAGGGATGGGGGAGCCTGGTGGGCTGCCCTCTATGGGGTCGCACAGAGTCGGACACGACTGAAGCGACTTAGCAGCAGCAGCAGCAGCACATAGGAACATTCTGCAAACATTAAAATAGGCAACTATATTTTAAGAGGTCTTGTTTAGTGAGTATGAACTGATGCTTTATTTCCATCGTTTTGATTCAGTCAGGCACCCACAAACATATACTTCCTGTTTCCATCTTCCCAGCAATTATGTTACCATTCAAAGTCAAGTTCTTATTGCCTTCTAAAACTGTTCATCAACTGTTTTAATACACCGCATTTTTTAGTCTCTTCTTTCCTTCAGAATGTCCATAATTGAAAACAAAACAAAGATGCATTCATTTATTGAATAAATATTTAATAAGAATATACTATGTGCCAGCTACCATGATAAAGGCTAATTTTATTATGCTGATTAGAACAGACATGGACCCTGACCCCAGGAAGTTCACACAAATAAATATCCAATTATAAATTCCACCCATTCATGTAAAGGAAAAAGCACAGTGCACAGCAGATCGGCTTATTAAAACAGGAAAAATAAGGAAAGACGCTCATGAACAGTTAATATTTTAACTGAGATCTCAAGGCTGAGCTGTCATAGAGGCAGAGATGGGAGTCAGGCAAGGAATTCAGGGACAAGAAGAATTGAAATAGAAAAGAATTTGACTGATTGAAGGAATTGAAAGAAAGTAAGATCGAAGGACGTTGGACAAAAAGGAGGGGCATACACAGAGTATGGAGATGACAAGGGTCGGGCCATGGGAAAGTTTAGGTGTTCTCATGTGCCCCAGGGGAAGCCTTTCAGTCGTTTTAATAAAATAATGATACAATCCACTTTGGGTTTGAAACAGGCCCCTCGGATGGCTCTGATGAGGTCGGATAAGACGGTAAGACTTCGGCAAAGGAGGTGGCCTGTGTTGTTCAGTCGCTAAGTTGAGTCCGACTCTTTGCAGTCCCGTGGGCTGCAGCACGCCAGGCTTCCCTGTCCTTCACATTTAGGCACAAGACCAGTGTAAAAGAAGACTTTGATCTGCATTCAAATAGCTTACAGTATAACAGAGAAGACCATCATGTAAAAAGTTAGCAGTGGGGTACTTGTGTGTTTATGAATCATATTTTTCTCAGGGTATATGCCCAGTAGTGGGACTGCTGGGTCATATGGTACTTTTATTCCTAGTTTTTTAACCTCCATGCTGTCTTCGGTAGTGGCTGGATCTATTTACATCCCCAGGAACGGGGCAAGAGGATTCCGTCTACTCCATATCCTCTTCAGCATTTATTGTTTGTAAATTGTTTTTTGATGATGGCCATTATAACCAGTGTGAAGCGATACCTCACTGTAATTTTGATTTGCATTTCTCTCACAATGAGAGATTTTGAGCATCTTTTCATGTGATACCTAGCGGGAAGCTTGTCATGCAGCACAGGGAGCTCAGCTCAGAGCTCTGTGTGGACCCAGAGAGGTGGGATGAGGGGGAGGGGGGGAGGGAAGTGCAAGAGGGAAGGAACGTATGTATACTTATAGCTGATTTGTGTTGTTGTACAGCAGAAACCAAAATTAAAAGCAATTATCCTCCAATTAAAAGCCAATTAAAAAATAAACACTTAATTTCAGCATAATGTGGGGAAAGATCTGGTAAAAGGTGGGAAGTCAGAAGGTCCCACGAAGTGGAAACAGACTTTGCAAGTTCTACCAGAAAGCAAGGAACTCGCAAGGGCATTGGAGATGCTGAGACAGCCTCTGGAGCCTTCTGGTTACCAACACACTAGTTTTCTGGGTCATTCATGCTCATGGGTGCTTACTCTGTGCTCATGTGTGCCTGACTGTCTGTCACACCATGGACTGTAGCCCACCAGGCTCCTCTGTCCATGGGATTTTCCAGGCAAGAGTACTGGAGTGGGTTGCCATTTCCTGCTCCACTGGATCTTCCTGACTCAGGGGTCAAACTTGTGTCTCCCACATTGGCAGCTGGATTCTTTACACTGAGACACCTGGGAAGCCCCAAAACACATGGACAAGGTTAAGAAATCTCATCGCACAATTAAAGCCATCCTGGGTGGGCTTGACCCAACAACCCCTCAGGTAACAGCTGATTGCTAATTCATGGATAAGCTTTATAGAGTGCCTCATGTATGCTAAATATGTGTCAAGTACTAGAGTCAATATTTTTATCCCACAGAAGCAATTTTCACCCAAATAGAACTCTGAATTTCTACTTTACAAGTATCCTAAAGAGGACATCATTCCTTCATTTGAACTGGCTCTTTATTCCTTGTATCTGATTCTTTCAATGTTCACTGACTTCTATGCACCATATCTCTCCATGGGATCAGTGTCCTTGTGAAACGGTCACTGTGAACACAAAAGGAGAACCTTTTAAACTGGGATCCCACTTTTATAGGTAGAACAACAACAATACCCTCATCTTATATTTGAAATCTTACTATTATAGATAATTGCAACTTTCCTTCCCACAGACAGAAGGAATAATTTACATTTATTTAAACTCGTAATCACCTTTTCAAATAATGAATATTAGATATTTGGGACTTCCAAAAAATGATGAAGGAAAACATATTCAAGATCATATATTGTGGTGGTCTGCAGGTAATTTATGGATTACTAAATCCTTTCTCAGTGATTCTTAGACTGTGACCCAAGGACACCTTAATTCCTAAGAGATCAATAACCTTGAGTGACTGTGGTTTTGTATAAAGCAACTCACACTAAACAACTGTATCACATTAATGCTACTCATCTATAATTCTGAATGAATTATTACAGTAAATACACATGGTAGGTACAATTTAGTTCTTTAAGTCATTTAGCAATTTTTTGTATTGCAGCATTTTGTTGGTAAAATTTAGGGTTTGTAGATTATTATAACTGTGAATTCAGGTATGAAGACCAACAGAATTTTTTTTTTAAGTTGTTAGAAAGAATGACAGCCTCAAAAATCTATTGCTTTAGTTACAAAATTAAAAAAAAAGAAAAAATCATATTTGATTATCTATGCTTAGAATCCTTTTCATTTTTATCTCTATGGTTTAATTCTAATATTTTCCATTTGTAGTTATACCAAGATAAATGCATGCACATTCTGTGGCTCAGTCATGTTTGACTGCGGCCCCATGGACTGTAGCCCACCAGGCTCTTCTGTCCATGGAATTCTCCAGGCAAGAATACTGAAGTGGGATGTCATTTCCTCCTCCAGGGGATCTTCCCAACCGAGGTATCAAACCCGTGTCTCCTGTGTCTCCTGCATTGGCAGGTGAATTCTTTACCTCTGAGCCACGTGGGAAGCCTTAGTGGGTGAAAATCGATCAGTCATGTCTGACTCTTTGTGATCCCATGGACTAAACAGTCCATGCGATTCTCCAGGCCAGAATACTGGAGTGGGTAACCGTTCCCTTCTCCAGGGGATCTTCTCAACCCAGGGATCGAACCCAGGTCTCCAGCACTGCATGTGGATTCTTAACCAGCTGAGCCACAAGGGAAGCCGAAGAATACTGGAGTGGGAAGCCTTAAACAAATTTAATTCATTAGCTTGAGTTCTGAGAAAAGGCTCTTCCTTGTCATTATCTAAAAGCTCTTTTATTCTGCTCCCACTAGTGCTTCAAAGTTATTCTGAAAATAATTTTGAATAATTTCAGTTGTTTGTGAAAAGATCTGACTTTAAAAAAAAAGAAACCCTGAAAAAGTGAATTTAAAAAAAAAATTGAATGTTCACAAATGCTGAATAAAGTAAACTCTTTCCACATAGTATATCAACTTAGTTTCTTTAATTTTGCTTTATTTTAAATCGGAGGATAATTACTTTGCAATATAGTGTTAGTCTCTGCCACACATCAACGTGAATCAGCCATAGGTATACATATGTCCCCTCCCTCTTGGACCTCCCTCCCGCCTCCCCCTCCATCCCACCCCTCTAGGTTGTCACATGGTACTGGCTTTATATTCTGTTTCATACAACAAATTTCTATTGGCTATCTATTTTACTTATGGTAACGGGTATATTTCAATGCTACTCTCTCAATTTGTCCCACCCTCTCCTTCCTTCAACTGTGTCCAAATTTAAATTTCATTTTCAACTAAACAAAGAATGTAGGTTTTATCATTAATGTTACTGCTAATGACTAATATGCTTCCCTGGTAGCTCAGATGGTAAAGCATCTGCCTACAATGCGGGAGAGCAAGGTTTGATCCCTGGGTCGGGAAGATCCCCTGGAGAAGGAGATGGAAACCCACTCCAGTATTCTTGCCTGGAAAATCCCATGGACTGAGGATCCTGGTAGGCCACAGTCCATGGGGTCGCAAAGAGTTGGACACGACTGAGCAACTTTATTGACTGATATAATCACCAAAGGAAGATCATGTTTAAGAATATTTAAAATTTATACCAATTCAATATCAGCAAAAAGTGAAGTGCTTTTGTTTATTTTACTAGTACACATAAGGGCCACTAAACAGAATAGTTTGAAGAAAATTAAGCAAGACAGTTTTCAGCTGCAGTTGTATTTATTTATTTAACTTTGCCTCACATATTTTCTTTATATATCATGCCATTTAGATTTATAAAACACAAGTGAAAAATGTAGACTTATGAATGTGAGGAGCATTATTAAGACATTTAATAAGCTGTTTTTCATAACAAAAGATAGATTTGAAGGCCTAAAATCTAATGCCTCAAGTAGGTCATCTTTCATATGTGTACTGTTCCCTATAAACATGTGAGCATCATTAGGAAGAGACCTCCCTCCTAAGAACATGTGAACTTCGCCAGAGACAAAAGTACGAAAATGGAGAAAAGAAGGTGGAGAAACGGGGAATCTAACAAAGCCTCCCCTATCACGTTCATTAGTTAATTATAGACACTTCTTCCTTAGAATCAACAAAACTTTAATCATCACTTCTCAAACTCACATGGGATGTGTGTATGTGTGCTCAGTCGTGTCTGACTCTTTTGCAACCCCGTGGACACCCCCCAGGCTCCTCTGTCCATGGGATTTTCCCAGTAAGAAGACTGGAGTGTGTTGCCATTTCCTTCTCCAGGGATCTTCCCTACCCAGGGATCAAACCTGTGTCTCATGTGTCTCTTGCACTAGCAGGCAGACTCTTTACCACTATTGCCACCTGGGAAGCATGTGAAGATACCTAAAATGGTATGTACTTAGAGACAAATGCATTTAGTCAAAGCTATGGTTTTTCCAGTGGTCATTTATGGATACGAGAGTTGGACGATAAAGAAAGCTGAGCACTGAAGAATTGATGCTTTTGAACTGTGGTGTTGCAGAAGACTCTTGAGAGTCCCTTGGACTGCAAGGAGATCACACCAGTCAATCCTAAAGGAAATCAGTCCTGAATATTCATTGGAAGGTCTGATGCTGAAGCAGAAGCTCCAATTCTTTTGCCACCTGATGTGAAGAATTGACTTACTGGAAAAGACCCTGATGCTGGGAAAGATTGAAGACAGGAGGAGAAGGGGATGACAGAGATTGAGATGGTTGGATGGCATCACCGATTCAATGGACATGAGTTTGAGCAAGCTCTGGGAGTTGGACAGGGAAGCCTGGCATGCTACAGTCCATGGGGTCGCAAAAAGTTGGACACGGCCAAGAAACTGAACTGAACTGAGAGGCAAATGAATGAATGAATGAATTGCTCTTCCATGAGGATGGCATGTAACTCTTTTTTTGCAGGGTACTTCTTAGACAATTGCAAACTTTTTCGTCTTCAATTCTTTGCTAAAATGCATATGTTTCAACATGGATTAACGCACTCCATCTTTGCTAAATTTTTCACAATAAAATTTGGTCATCTTAACCAAGCCAAGAAAAGAAAGCTCCAACTAGTCACCCTGCCCAACTACCTGTTACCTGAATGCACCTTCCAACTGTCCTGTTTTTTCTTCACATGGCTCATCTGCTCAACCACAGATGTTTCCTTAATCCATCATAGGGTGGAGGAATGATTACTAAAAGGAGAGTATTTTGAGGAGCATTTTGCAATTTTGTTTTCTTTTTGCCTTTCCCTCATTCGAGAAGATATACAGTACATTTGAAAAAGAAAATGCTTATAAATTATTTTCTTGGACTTTTAAATGTCCTGAATGAAGATATAGATCTGAGAAAGTTGTGACAGTTTTCACAATATTATCTGATAAGCTGTATCTCTGCTTTTGGTAAAGAGGCTACACATATTTACACAGATAGATAAGTGGATAAATAAAATATCACAGTGTGATTTTGTTGTTGTTCAGTTGCTAAGTCATGTCTGACTCTTTGCAACCCCATGGCCTGCAGCATGCCAGGCTTCCGTATCCTTCACTATCCCCTAGAGTTTGCTCAAACTCATGATCATTGAGTCAGTTATGCTACTTCAGGTATTTCAAGTCTTTTTCCAAATTAACCTCAGTCCCTGACATCTAAAGTACAGTGCTCAGAACTAAGTAGCTGCTCAATACATATTTTCTGATTAATGATAAACATATCCTTCAAAAAGTAACAAGTAATATGTATATGTAAGGTTTTTTGGTTTGATTTTTTTGTCATGCCTCGCGGCAAGCAGGATCTTAATTCCCCAAACAGGGATTGAACTCACATTCCCTGCAGTGGAAGCACAGATTCTTAACCATTGGACTGCCAGAGAAGTCCCTAAGGGGGTTTTATTGTACATTTTTATCATGATAATAAGTATGATTACAATCACAGATTTTATCAACTAGATGGGAAAACAATAATATTGCCATCTTACTAGTATAGAAGACAATCGGTATTGGTATAAATGAAATACTCATCTGTAAGCATGTTCCACTGTTTTGCTTTATCTTAAAATTAGGCATGGTTAAAATAATGAGTGGTTTAATAGAAATCCTGATCCTAAAGAAAAAAATCCAGTACAAACACAAAAAACAACATATAATTCTTCTATAACAGCGTTGGATCTCAGCAAGAAGAGGTGTTCTTACATGTTTGGACAGAAAACAGCACTTCATTTATAATGTTTTTATTTAAATAATCTTGAATTCAAATGACACCTTTGGCCCTGCTAGTAGTTAAACAGCAGTGCTTTACACTAGTCTTATTCTAAACATGCTGACAGAGAAAAACACTTCACAAATAAAAGTATACACAAGCTGCAGTGTTTGAGTCCATTAGGGAGAACACCTGCAAAGTTTTTACTTCCCCACTTATGCTTTTCTTAGGGGGCTGAAGTGTGATCGTATTCCTGTCCCCATATGGGAACGAGAGATTAGTCCCAACTAAAACACCCAGGACACTCAGCTACGTGGGACCAGTGGAGGAAGTTAGCTTAGCTGCTGGAGAGCTGGCAGGAGAGACGCTCAGCAACTTGGCCACTTGGGGCACCAAGACAGAAGGGCCCTCATGAGGCCAAATAGGCCCTGTGCTTTTGTCTCCCACAGGGTGGAAGAAAGGTCACTGCTCAGGGGCGGCCCTATTCTATCTCATGCAGCTGGTGGAACACTCTGAGTCTCTAGCTTGCAGTAAGAAGGAGTGTTGAAGCCTTCTTAGCCTGGAGGTACAGGGCTTCTTCCACGGCTCAGTGGTGAAGAATCTGCCTGCAATGCGGGAGACCGCAGGAGACGTGGGTTTAATCTCTGGATTGGGAAGATCCCCTGGAGAAGGATATGGCAACCCACACTATATTCTCACTGGTAAAATCCCATGGACAGAGGAGCCTGGTGGTTTATTGTCCATGGGATTGCAAAGAGTTGGACACGACTGACCACGTACACGTGTGTGCACACACACATCTGTATATCTTGAGGTATAGGACATAGAGGTATGCACACTTTTGCTTTTCTCCTTGTGAGATGGGGTTTATATTTTGCACTTTCATCCTCAGAAACTTATTCTTGTCAAGGTTCAAAAGAAATGAGAGAAACAGCTGTTTGAATTTCCCCCCCAATAGCGTGGATGAGCATTCTATTAATAAACGGACTGCCCAGAGCAAAAAGGCTCCTTAAAATCACATGACAATAGTGTCCTTTGACCTGGAAGTTCTTGCTTAGTGTTGACGTCATCACACCTTAATGTGATGAATACAAGGTGGAGACAGAGCCTCAGAATTTAGGTTTCTGAAGCTGGGAAACTGAAATAAGGATGTTTGTAGTATAAAACCTCTAAGATTTTATCATTCTTAATTTTAGATGTATTTTGTGAACTAAATTCCTTTCGTCACAAAGATAATAGAATTTAGATTTAAAGTAAGCCAGATAGCTAAACTCAGAAACAGTTCCTTGCAAGTACAACCCTGGCGTCTCTCACAGGCTTTTCTCTTTATCCTCTGCAACAGGTAAGTCTCCAAGTCATATTCACAGAGGACTACAGTCAGCTTCTGTCTAAGCCCAATAATTTATTCTACTTGCAGTTAGCAGAGTACTTTTCTCACTTAATCAGATTCCCCATTTCCTGCTTAAAATTTTCCAGTGGATTTTCATTTATATCATTATATAAATTGAAAAAAATATCTTTTCTCACTCTGTCCCTGTTTACGTCTATCACCTTACTTTTTGGTACTTTATCTTAATCTCCTGGTCTTCAGTTAATCTTTACAGCCGTCCATGTGGAAGTGTACTGTGTGAAATTCATTTACTCAAGTTTCTTTAACATTTTTATGCTTTTGCACATACTGAGTCCTTTAACGTATGGGCTATTTTCAATCCTGGCTGTGGAATAGAATTTTATTTTTTTTTAAAAAGGATTTACACCAGGATTTCTAATTAATTTATTCAGGGACGAGCAGTAAGCACTGGAGCCTTTTTATCCTCCTGGATTCTCAGCTGCACTTACAACTGAGACTTCCTCCTTTAAATATTTACATCTCCAAGTTCACCAGGGAATCCCTGATGGTTCAGTGGTAAAGAATCCGCCTGTGATGCAGGAGACTCCAGTTCGATCCCTGGGTCAAGAAGATTCCCTGCAGGAGGAAATGGCAACCCATTTCAGTATTCTTGTCTGGGAAATCCCGCAGACAGAGAAGCCTGGTGGGCTACAGTCCATGGGGTCACAAAAGAGTCAGACAAAACTTAGCGAAAAACCACCGCCACCAGAAGCAGCAGGAATCATTTCTTGAAGGAAGAGGAATTTGGACTATGTTCTTTATGTGATGAGGCGTCCCTGCAGGTTTTTGATCAGAAGAGACTGAGGTGGTGTTGTTCATTTGAGCTAAACTGAATGGATGAGACTCTCAAGACAGGCAAACGTGTTAAAAGGTTATTGCAATAGATCAAGCAGTAAGAATATCAATGTATCAAGGTGCACAGAAAAACAAACAGGAAAACAAAAGCATAAGAGCAAAGCCTGAATTTAATTTTATTTAGTTAAAAAATGAGTACGGAAATAAAATTGATTTTTAAAAGCCCTTCCCCATGTATTTTATTAATTTGATAATATCTAGGCTCAATAAAAGTAATTTTATTAGCTTTATTGTTTGCAAGCCCAGAATCAACTGACATTTTGCACACAGACTGGTTCATTTGATTGATTTCAGTCTCAGTATAGATGAGCAAACATCAAGTCCTAATGACCACATGTGATTAATTCCCATTTATTCACTTTGATGGTATTTGTCAAATGCCAGAAGGGTACTTCTATTTTTTTGTTACTAAGAAAATATATATGTAGGACCACATGTATAAAATTTTCCTCTTCATCCTGGGTTTGAAGAAGTATGTATCTGGCCAAAATGACATCATTTTCTAGAGATCCATAAAAATCCTGTAATTCATTAGACCAGAAGTCAGCAGTCTCCAGATTTTTAGAGCATGAGGACCCCCTGATAATACTAGTTTTTATTTTGTTATTTTTTCTCATTTAATCTTTAATATCTGAATTTTATGAGGGCAGTTCCCTCATCTTTCATTCAACAAATATTTATTGAGTATTTTTTATATATATCAGCATCTGTGCTGGGCTTTCAGGATATAAAAATGAATAAAATAAAAAAAAAAATGCTTGACTGGTTAGAATTAACATTCCAGTTCTCAGTTAAGGTTTGGTGGGTGTGTGAAATAAGAGAATCCCTTTCAATCAGTCTTCTTGATGAAGTCTTGATGAAAATGTTAATATAGGAGAATATTTCAGAACCATTATTTCAACTCAATTTCTATAAAACTAAGGAAAAACAGCTTAAGAAGATGACCATAACAGAAGCTGAGTGTATTTCCTTAGTCCTTCATGGTATGCTTTCTCTTCAATGTTATGTTTTACAATTACATGAGATGAAGAGCCAATAAAAAATCCTTTTATATTTATTCTAAATCTTTTCTATATAACTCTGTGGTATGCACACACAAAAAATTAGGCCTTATAGTCATTGGGTCACCTCTTTATTACATGACTAAATTTTGTATTTTATTATATCACCTATTTTATTTTACATATTATAAAAATACAAATACTAGTAATTTATGTTTTATTTTACATTTTTCTCTTGCAGAGTGGCAGCCTGGGTAAAAGCAAAAGTATAAGTTAATCCTGAGCTATTTTTGTGTCTTATAAAAATATTCCCAGATTTGACAAAGCTTATAAAACCATATTTTCTGAGCAAAGCATTATCTGGATAGATTTTGTACCAGAAGTAAAAAGAATTAATTAATCATATGAAAAATAAAATACATAATTTTTATATCCAAAAATATGTATCTAGAATGTTTAAAGAAACATAACAACTCAATAGTCAGTATATGGCTAAAAACCCAATTAAATGTGGCAATTATTTATACATGTATTACTGCAAAGAATGTGAACAAATGGCCAATGAGCATGGGAAAATGCTCAACAACTTTATTCTTAAGAAAAATGCAAGTTAAAGACATAATGTAATATTATACTTACTAAAATGGCTACAATTTAAAATGCTGATAATACTAAATGTTGACTAGGATATAGAGCAACTGCAATCTTCATACATCGTTGCTGAAAATATAAAACTATAGATCTACTTGATAATTAGTGGACCATTTCTATTATGCTAAATATACACTTATGTTAAGGCCCAGTACCACCACTTCAGATAAAGTAAAGCATATGTCTGCAACACCTTGCACAAAAATATTTAAAGCAATTTAATTCATAATATAAAAATTGAAACAATACAAATATTTGTCACTAGATAAACACATAAACTCTTTCATATAATAGAATAATACTCAGTAGTAAAAAGAAATACTTTTCTGGTATGTGTAGCAACATGAACGAATTTTTGGATGGGGAACACGTGTAAATCTGTGGCTGATTCATATCAATGTATGACCAAAAAAAAAAAAAAAGGTACATTGAAATAAGTAGTCAGAAAAACAAAGACAAAACAAAATCTTATTGTGAAACCCTGTTTATGTGAAATTCTGTAAAAACAGATCCATAGTGATGGCCAGTTGATCAATGAGATTCTGGGGTTGAGTAGGGGGACAACTGGGGATTATCACATAGATATCTTTCATGGTGGTAGAAATGTTTTATATCTTCATTTTGTGGTGATGATTATATTATGTATATTCACTTGTCAAATCTCTAAAGTCAGCTAGATAATCTCAATTTATTTAAACAGTTATTTATTTATTTAACTGTTTGAGACATCAGATAGCTATTAATACAATGAAGACAAGACACATTCAGTGAAAGTGAAAATCCATCAGTCATGTCCGACTCTTTGCAACCCCATGGACCATACAGTCCATGAAATTCTCCAGGCCAGAATACTGGAGTAAATAGCCTTTCCCTTCTCCAGGGGATCATTCCAACCCATGGATTGAACCCAGGTCTCACACATTGCAGGCAGATTCTTTACCAGCTGAGTCACTAGGGAAGCCCAAGAATATTGGAGTGGGTAGCCTATCCCTTCTTCAGAGGATCTTCCCAACCCAGGAATCGAACTGGGGTCTTCTACATTGCAGGCAGATTCTTTATCAACTGAACTATCAGGAAAGCCCAGAGACATTCAAATCAGGGACAAAAAATCAGTCAAGCAAGTGGAGCCCAATATTTCATAATACTTCATTCTTTGATGCATTCAGTAATTTTAAAACTATGGATGTGGGATAGAAAAGCTGAGCAGGAAATAGCTTACAAGCAACTAAGTAAGTGGAGTAGGACCCTGGGCAGTTTCTAAAGAAGGAGATGAGGTTTGAATCTCAGTTCTCATCAAGCAGGAAGTAGTTGATAAACATCACAGGCTATAATATATAATCCTAAAAAAAGGGAATTAGATAAATCTTAGTGAGAGCATTCCTTTTAAAGATTTAAACCTTGTCACATCAACTCAACCTCAGATGAATTTTGCTAGCCATAATGTCTGATAAAATAAAAAGTATAAATACACCCTCTGTGAGGGAAGACAAAGTCATCCAGTGCCTCTAACTAGATCTATAATGTTTTATACACAATGAAAGGCATTAAAAAACAATAGCCAAGCATGCAGGGGGGAAAAGTGAAGCTGCAGAAAAACATGTTTAAGGCAAGTCACACTTTGGGGTAATCAGCCTCATTCTCTAAATGACTATGATGAATCAATACGTGTAAGAAACAAGACAAAAAGTTGGAGAATTTAGGGAAAATTCAAATGGGTATTCTGTATCTGAAATGAACTGTGGTAGACAGAATTCTAGAGGGCTCCATGACATTTTCCATCTCTCATTATTCCTGCAATGACGTTAGGTTACATGGCAAAGGGATGTAATTAAGTTACTAATTAGCTGATGTTACAATAAGAAGATTATCCAGGTGGGACTAGTCTAACCACATGGACAGTTTAAAAACAATTTTCTTTGTCAGTAGTAGAAGAGGAAGACAGACATTCAAATCGTGACATTCAGAATTTAACTTACTGTTCCTGGCTCTGAACTTGGAAGGAGCCACATGTCAAAGAATGTGGGCAACTTAGGAGCTGAAAGCCCCCATCTGCTGGCCAGAAAGGAAACCGAGACCTCTATCCTCCAACTGCAAGCAGCTGAACTCAAAACCTGAATGAATTTGGAATCAGATTCTTCTCCAGAGCCTGCAGATGAGAGCTCAGTACTGCCAGCACCTTGATTTTGACCCAGTGAGACCCTAAACAGAGAATCCAATCAAAACCACCTGGAGTTTCAGCCTACAGAACTGAGAGCTCATACATGAAGGTCGAGTCAAGGATCTAAGTGTGTACATGAATAGAATGTAAATAAATTTACAATGGTATGAATCTAATGATGATTAAATATTAACTTGATAGAACTCTAAAAATAACAAAGTCTAGATGATAAACCAGAAGATAGATACAATGAAAATTCAGACAAAATCACACAAGAAAGAAAATGACAGAAACACAGACATGAGCTGAACATGTGGGAAACATAGCTGCAATCCCAAATGAAGAGGAAGCAGAGAAAGAAACAACAATTGGCGAAGATTGAATGCTCAAGACTTTTCCAAAACTTATGAGATGAATTACATAGCCAGAGAAATATCTTTCAAAGTGAAAATATTTTAAAATTTCAAACTATTTTCACATAAAGAAAATTTGATGATTCATCCAGGGAGAGAGAGCTTGCATAGGTATACTAATTTCCAACAAATATATTTTAAAACATAATCATACAGGGTAAAATGAGATGCTTGATAACAATTAACAATAACAATAACAAAGTTTCAATGCACAAGATGAACCTGTTTTAAAGTTATATATAATTAAACACATATCATCAAAGTATTGAAAATGAAAATTGCCAGAGTAGAAGTACAAACAAAAACCACATGATGGGTTATTTTAGCAAATCTGTCCCAGTCATGCAACAAAAAAGCAGATGAAAAATTAGTAAGCAGAAATTTGAGCATTGTTAATTAACAAATGTAACCTAACTGATTATATTTAAAAATCACATCACAAGAAATACATAGTATATATCACTGTACCATTTGTTAAAATTGATCATATGTTAAGCTCATAAAACAGCAAATGCCAGAGGAAATAAACTATGTAAACTGTGATCAGTTTACTTAAACAAGACATCAGTGACAAATAGCTATTTTATTTAAAACTCTCAAAGTTTTAGAAATTAAGTAATATTCATTCATCAAATAAGAAATAAAAGTAAAAATGATAATTTGAATTACAAGAAAATATTTCATATCAATTTTGTGTTGCTATTGCAATATATACAAAGTTATTTTTGAATGCATATATTAGAAGAGAACAAAGCTGAAAATCAATTATCTTATTATTTCAAGTAGTCAGAATGTACACCATAACTTAAAAGAAGAAAATAAATAATAAAATTAGAGTAAACATTAATGAAATAGAGACCATTTTCCAATAGAATGAATAATAAAGACTTTGAAAACACTAATAGAGTTATTAAACAGTTGGTATGGCTGATCCAGATAGAGGGAAAACATCACCAGCAATCTTCATCAGCAATGAAAAAGGGTCTGATAAATTCTGTAAATATTCTGAAAGTAATTCGAAGATTCATCATTACAACATTAAGTTTGAAAACCTGAGAACCAGTTATTTTCTTAGAAATTTGCATCTTGCCCAAACTGCAATTTTGGTAAAACTTAAGATTAATACAGTGTCTTTTAACTGGGGGACAGAAATAGGTAAATAAGTCACAAATCTTAATTGTCTCTGTTAGCAGAATCACAGAACAAGTTGAATGTGTATCCTCCCACGTCTTCTACGTAGAGCTGACAATATTGATTAGGGAGGGGAGGGAAGTCCATCTGGCTGGACTCAGAAAATTCTGAAAATCTTGAACCTCTGAATTGCACTGAACTTAACTAGTGGCTCAGATAGTTAAAAAATTGCCCGCAATTCAGAAGACTCAGTTTCTATCCCTGGATTGGGAAAATCCCCTGGAGGAGGGAATGGCAACCTACTCCAGTATTCTTGCTGGCAGAACTCCATGGACAGAAGAGTTTACCTCTTTTTGGAGGTAAAGACCATATGATAAAAAAAAAAAAAGACCATATGTTGTTGTTGTTGCTTGGTCATTAAGTCATATACAACTCTATGATTCCATAGACGATAGTCCCCTAGGCTCCTCTGTCCATGGGATTTCCCAGGCAAGAATACTGGAGTGGGTTACCATTTCCTTCTCCAGAGGATCATCCCAACCCACAGACTGAACCCAGGTCTCCTGCATTGGCAGGTGGATTCTTTATCACTGAGCCACCAGGGAAGTCCCGAAGATCTTATCGTTGTCCTTATTCAGTTGCTCACTGGTGTCTGACTATTTGTGACCCCATGGGCTGCAGGACGCCAGCCTACCCTGTCCTACACCATCTCCCAGAGTTTGTTCAAATTCATGTCCATTGAGTTGGTGATGCCATCTAACCATCTTGTTCTCTGCCATCCTTTTCTCCTCTTACCTTCAATCTTTTCCAGTATCAGAATCTTTTCCAGTGAGCTGGCCCTTTGCATCAGGTGGCCAGAGTATTGGAGCTTCAGCTTCAGCATCAGTCCTTCCAATGCATATTCAATATTGACTTCTTTTAGTTTGATTTTCTTGCAGTCCAAGGGACTCTCAAGAGTCTTCTCCAACATCATAGTTCAAAAGCATCAATTATTTGGTGCTCAGTCATCTTTATGGTCCAACTCACACATCCAAATGTGACTACTGGAATAAACCACAGCTTTGACCATATGGATCTTTGTTGGCAAAGTAATGTCTCTGCTTTTTATGTTGTCTAGGTTTGTCATAGCTTTTCTTCCAAGGAGCAAGCATCCTTTAATTTCATGGACACAGTCACCATCTGCAGTGATTTTGGAGCCCAAGGAAAGTCTGTCACTGTTTTCGTTTTTCCCCTTCGCTTTGTCATGAAGTGATGGGACTGGATGCCATGATCGTCGTTTTTTGAATGTTGAGTTTTAAGCCAACTTTTTCACTCTTCTCTTTGACCTTCATTAAGAGGCTTTATATGAATCAGTTTCTTGCAAAAGCAAGCCCATCCTCCTCAAGGTTCATAATCAGTCTCTTTTTTTGACTTTGGCTCGATAACCATAATCAGAGATATTGCCAGGTAGACACATACAAAATAATTACAAAATCTTGACAATTTAAGTTGGATATGTAAGAGCAATGTATGGAAAGTGTTTGAAGGTTGTAAAATCCAAAATGATCAAATATAAAGTAGGATCACATTACATTTGATGATAAAATTGTCCTTACTTGAGTTTCTAGACTTTGTGTGCTCTAGCTAAAGAAAGAGAAACAGTGGTAGGAAAAGGAATTCACAAATACCCACTACAGGCTAATTCACAGTTCTAGAAATCAGAACAAGTCCATATTTTTAAGTATATATTTTTAGATATTAACCAATCCCTCCTTATTTTTTCTACTTCCTTTACTATTTTAACAACAATGAATAATGTTGGTGGTATTTAATTTTATAACCAGGCTTCTCTGGTGGCTGAGTGGTAAAGAATCCATCTACCAATGCAGGGATGTGGGTTTGATCCTGGGAAAGGAAGATCCCCTGGAGGAGGGCATGGCAACCCATTCCAGTATTCTTGCCTGGGAAATCCCATGGACAGAGGATCCGGGTGGGCTATAGTCCATGGGGTTGCAAAGAGTCAGACATGACTGAATTAGCAATTTTCTAATAAAATAAGAACAACTGTTTAAGTGTTATATATACATATATAAAATATTCATGAAATTGTAAATATATATAAAATATATAACACTGTATATTGTATTACAAACACTGTATAGCATTTGTTAAACAAATACTAATTTATTAACAAATTAAAAGGTGTATCCCAATAAAGCACAGGATTATTTCACTGAATACTCTTTGAATGGACATTTACTGAATTTCCTACCTCTTATGTATTTCAACTTGCACTGCATATTCTGTAAGAGTTTAGCCTCCTGAGACAAAGAATAGCAAGCATTCCACTCTCACATGATGTTGTCTTGATATACAATATTTAAGTTATAACTAAATTATACTAATGATGAGGATCCCTTAGGGATAATTTCAACTTTTGCTTTATCTTACTATTTCCTTCTTTATTGACAGAGTTTGAAGGCTGGGACACAACTGATTGAAAAAACCATTTTCGGTAACTTTTACTTAGATGCTTTGTTAAAACCCAGTTTAAGTCCTGTTTACGTTGCAAATCTGAACCAGAAGACTCCACCAGACTGGAACTTCCTGACGCAATAAGCATCAGGTAGCTCTCTGCTTGTTTTCAGCACATCAGTACTCCATATGCTGTAAGAATGTCCCTGAAATCTGGCAGCAATTTTGAAAGGCTCTTGACATGCTGTTTGGTGTCGTTCTCCAGTAGGAAGTGCCTGGGGTTGTGGCTGAAAGAAGGGGGAGACTGTGGCAATGAAGAAACACAAAAGCCTAACAAAAATGACTGGAATATGTAAAAGGTTTCTAGAAAGTAACAGATGTAGATACTTTATGGCGGGGAGTGGGATGGAGAGAGAAAGAGAAGAGAGCTCATAGAACACGAGAATCCCCAAACAACTGTTGATTGGATGCTCTTTAAATTCAACTGAAAAACAAAATGCCACATTTCAGATTGGCATATTAAAATGTGAGGTTCATTCTCTTAGAAACCTTTTGAAAATTCAACTGGAAAACAGTGTAGAAAATGTGCCGGCCAAACTGATGACTTGTATATCATCTGTGACTTGAAATAGGTGGAGTGACTTGAAATGCCTTTCTTCTCCATCACCTGCCATGTTGGCTTATTTGCAAGGACCTCAGTTTTCCATCCCATTTAGCCATCCTCAACAACACACGTGCCACACCCTAGTGTATTTGAATAGTAGTTACTAGTGTGTCTGTTGAGTCACTAGCCAAGCCATTGACTCTTTTGTCACCACTAAACACAGAGGGGAAATTTTTCTTTCAAATCAAGGTTAGGTGACTGCAGAGGGCCATTGGTTGAGCAATGGGATGTTTGCTAAGGGATTGTGATTACTGGTACTGGAGGTGGGGAAGGATCCAGTTAATTTACTATTCATAAGCCCTAAAAATCATGGACCCTGGTTCTCTCCCAAAATGTTCTCTAATGGTCATCAGCACTGGTGTAATGTTAATATCTACTATTTACCAATATTTTGAAAGGCTGGTCTTCTGTTATGAAATCTTGTTCAAGTTTTTGCATATCAAATTCTTTTAATTATAGGATATTCTGTAAATGTCAACATTTCTACATTGTATACTTATCAATATTTGCATAATTTATGCCAGGCCATTGCCTAGATATTTATTGGTGCTTACACTTGCTTATATTATTTTATTTTGATCATCAGTCTTGAATCTAGGCCTCTTGTTCGGTGTTACATTGTCCCCAGAATGTCATACAGATAATATAGCACATAGCCAATATTATTTTGTTGTGGTTGTTGATTTGCTCAGTTGTGTCTGATGTTTTTGCAACCCCATGGACGCTAGCCCACCAGGCTCCTCTGTCCATGGGATTTCCTAGGTAAGAATGCTAGAGTCAGTTGCCATTTCCTTCTCCAGGGGATCTTCCAGATCAAGGGATTGAACCCGTGTCTCCTGCACTGACAGCAGATTCTTCACCATCTGAGCCACCTCGGAAGCCCAGTCAATATTATTATTATTTGTTCGTATGGATTTGATCATCTTTGGGGAGGTGCAAACTTGATGCAAACCTTGATACTGGGAAAGATTAAGGGCAGGAGGAGACGGAGGTGGCAGAGGATGAGACGGTTGGATGGCATAACTAACTCAATGGACATGAGCTGAGTAAACTCAGGGAGACTGTGAAGGACAGGGAAGTGGAAGTCTGGCATGCTGCAGTCCATGTGGTTGCAAAGAGTTGGACACAACTTAGCAACTGGACAACAGCAAAGAAAGTAAGAATTTGATTTTAAACATAGCGTACAAACAAAGCATAATGTATACAGTCTTCAAAAATGGCATTTTTTTTCTGGTAACTCCTAGAGTTAACTGTGAAATGAATATGTGTTTAAAATGCTAACTGATATTATTGAGAAAATTGTATATGAGTTAACATAACACACCATATTCAAAAAGTATTATGATGCTGTAGCTGAGAGTTGAGGTTCCAGTTGAAAGTCAAAGTGACTGATATTTTATTAAAATGACTATATATCACATGTCAGAGAAAACAGAAGAATGTAAAATGTTCTGTACAAGAAACCACTACAATATTGTAAAGCAATTAGCCTCCAGTTAAAATAAATACATTTAAAAAAAAAGAATTTGAAATTGAAGAGATACTACTAATACTGGAATGAACAAGGAATACAAATTCAATGTAACTAAATAAATTTTTAAATATCTAAAATAATAAAATTATATTTAAATTTAGAAAATGCAAATCTGAACAAGGGAATAAAATATGTATAAGCTGAAATCTTGATGGGACTTTGAGAAGAGTGGTTAATATTAGATAACAATTATCATGATTTACTTATGCAATAAATTGCCTCCAGGTTTGTACTCCAGATTAGCTTTTTGGGGTTTTTTTTGGCCATACCATACCACATGTGGGATCTCGGTTCCCCAATCAAGGACTGAATCTACACTCCCTACATTGGGAATGTGGAGTTTTAGCCACTGGACTGCCAAGAAAGTCCCCCCAGGTTAGTTCTGAAGGTAAAAGGATGTATAATGAATTTAATTTTTTTTATGCTTCCCTATAGAATGGACATCAATATTTCAATGGGTGACTCAATAGTCAGTCCCAAGAAACCAAGAAAATGAATTACTTAGAACAAAGAAGGATGTTTAAAATATCGACATGAGAGAAAGAAAACAATGATTTAAAATAGAGAAATGAACTGGTTAAAATTTACCAAAGCAATGAATAATAAAACAAAGAAAAGGAGAAAATATGTTTAACATGAAGCTAGTGATAATGAAATGAATTCCTCAAAAATTACATTATTTAGAGGAACATTATCTGATTTTTTTTAAAAAATTGAAAATGTGAGAAATAACTGGTTAATAGAGAATACAGCTTAGTAATTAATCAAGTCTAAAGTCTAGATACCTCTGAGGTATGATATTGATTTAAGATGATGTAGGTATCTATATTTTGTTTTGTTTGTTTGTTTGTTTATTTTTTTAAGAATATCTACTCTCTTAAAATCTACTACAAAATAATATATTGTCTCAGGAGCTATAATCCCAAACTGAAAGTCGCTCAGTCAGGTCCGACTCTTTGCGACTCCATGGACTATACAGTCCATGGAATTCTCCAGCCCAGAATACTGGAGTGGGGAGCCAGTTCCCTTCTCCAGGGGATCTTCCCAACCCAGGGATCGAACCCAGCTCTCCCATATTGCAGGCGGCTTCTTTACCAGCTGAGCTACCTGGAAAGCTGAGGATTACCATTAAAGGGTCTTTTTCACATTCTCTGGGTTTAGTGTTGTATGTATTTGTATCTCAGCGTCTTCCACAATGAGGAGCACCTTGTTGTTGTTTAGTCGTGTCTGACTTTTTTGCGACCCCAGGGACTGCAGCCCAACAGGTTCCTCTGTCCATAGGATTTTCCAGGCAAGAATACTGGAGTGGGTTGCCATTTCCTTCTCCAGGGGTTCTTCTTGACCCAGAGATTGAACCATCATCACTTGCATCTCCTGCATATTCTTTACCACTAACACCACCTAGGAAGCCCTAGTAGGTCTTAATCACAGTTTGTGGAATGAATGAATATATTTATAAATGTAGACATGGATGACTATTTTGGAGCTTCATTCTGGTAAAGAAGTATTAAAAACAACCATTTAAAACAGTTTGAGGCACCGGGCCTTGTGCTGTAGAAGATACAAAGGAATGTCTTCTGCCAACAAAAAGCTTAAAATCTAGTCAAGAAGAGGACAGGGCTAAAAGAATGACAAAATAAGCTAACGTCTTGTTAATAAAGTCAATGAACACAAGGCAAGGACAATGAGAGAAGAGGTGTGGCATTTCATGGAGCAGATAAAATTTTAAATTACCCCGCTGGTTTGATGGGATATTTATTTTAGTTATCTTGATATCTAGAGAAAATCGTATAAAATAAAAAGTGGAAGCCACAACAAAACAAAGGAAGAAGCAAAACTAAAGGAAAACTAAATTTCGTTTTCAATTTAGAAATTCTCACTTGAAGAGAAGTGTCTAGGTCAAACAGGTGAATACTGATAAATCAACCTGTTCAAGGATATTCAGCTATTTGTTATCAGGGTGTAGAAAGCTGAGGTGAAAGCCCTTCAGGCTCATCTATAGTGAAATGACACTCAGGAAATGAAAAGACGCTCAGAGCAGCCCAGAAAGAAACTGAGGTCCACAGCTCATTCATTGTCCAAGGTTCTTCCCCTTCCGTGCCCCTACAGAGGCAGCTCCTGTCATCCCAAATCCAGTCTACTTCATTCCTTTTAATGAATCTCACATTTCCTTAAAGAATTAAGGTCAATTTTCCCAAAACGTGTGTCTGAAACCATTAGTCCTACTCTTCAACCGATACATGTGAGAAATGTGTTGCCAAAAGTATAGATTACTGGCACTTTGATTATTAATTTGATATAGACCTATATGTCTCTCCACCTGAGGCTTTTATGTTGGAAATTAAAGCATTTCAGCATCAAGATATCATAAAACATGGCTTCCCAAAACTAATAAAGCATATGTGATTAATTTTATATCAGGAACATAAGGAGTGTACAAAAAGATATAAGTTGTTTTATTTCATCCGCTTCTTAACTGTTTCAGGATGAACACATTTGTAAAGCCTTTGCTATAGAGAGTGAAAAATACTGAACATTCAATATTTGACTTCAGATATCTAGCGTGAAATCAGATGATATATAATGTCAAGATAAAATTATACTTATTTTTTACCCAGATACCATAATACTTACTTTGAAAATGAAAAGGTTAAAAATACTGCCACACGTGGCCAGCATACCTATGAGACTTCTCAAATGTCTTATATTTGTACTAATGTTGCGCTAATATTTGATAAATGTTGCAACACACTGTAATAATTGTAGAGTAAGCATTAGCTTCATGTTCCTTTATTTCCAAGATAAATTTGAACAGGTATTTTTCTTATTTTATAGTAATGGACAAATACTGTTCAGGGGTATTTTTTCTATGCATCTTTATTCATGGAGTGTTCCTCTAAATGCTCTGGAAGGAAACATCTCAACATTATGTTTTGTTAAGAATTAAGTCCTTTCTGATGACCAATCCCTTACCACTACCAAAAAGAAGGGAAAAGGGGGAGAAAAATAAAGAAGTAGAAAAACAACTGTGTGCATGTCAACAAGTTGCCTGACAATCAAGATTAATAAACAAAACCAGAAGCCTGCAGGAGAACATTCCCCGCTCTTCCAATTCATAGATGAATAGAATCAATGCTTGAGAAAATTTCCCTGGAGGGTACAGGGTGGAATTTGGAAACTGTAAAAGGAGCACTGAAAATGAGAAGAGCAGATGGAAGCTATTAAATCAGAATAACATTGCCTCTCACAAAGACTCAAATCAAATGTCATGAACTTCTATTATTGACAACACAGGCAGGCAGCACAGTTATCTTTGGACTTTAAAAATATATTATATGCAGTATTACACTATAAATAGTCATAAATTCTGCCTCAGCAAAGTGCCACGCACCTGGGAGGTACACAGTAAAGATTTTTTTTGATGATGATGATGTTGTCTTAATTTTAATAGAGTCACGTGTTTTAATAGAGTCATTTCTAGAGTCTAGAAATGTTAAAGAATAAAGATTACCAGAGGACTCGGCATGCTTTTGATGTAAAAATGTGAAAATCCTCAAATAAAAAACATATTAAATATTTTCAGTATAAAAATTATTTAATTCTCTAGAATTTATACCATTTTAGAGAGAGAAGATTTGGATGCTTTGAGATAATTTTCTTGTTTTTAATACAATCATCAGTGATTCCTATTTCTTTATCAGAAATGATCAAAGGCTCTTGGCACATGCTTCCCACCTGGACTCCCTCCTTGACCTCTATATCCTGGATGGAGCGTTTTAACGCCTTAGGAAGGCATGAAACTACCGAGAGATTTGCAAATAAGTTTCTTCAAATAGGGCACATGAGTCTGTAGGTCATGTTGATGGACTTGCCCGGTCTCCTTCTGCAGCCATGTGGTCCCTTGATCTCCCAGCAGAGCAGCTGCCGGTGCAAATGTGAGCGCAGATGAAGGTCTAGCAACCCCTTGCCTGCCTCCCCCACCTCCTCCACTTCCTCCAGCAGACACTTTAAGTGACTGCGCTTGATTTTCAAACTTATTTGGAACTAAATTCCATCTTAGATATCTTCTAAGAAGTCCCATATAACGATCAGTTATCTGTATCATCTTTATTTTTGCATTGCTTCCTATACCAGCAACTCAGGCAACATGGACATGATCCAACAGAGCTAGTCAATTAAAGGACAAAGAAGAAGGAGGAGGAAGAGAAGGAGAAGATGAGGAGGGAGAGAAAAACGTTATAGTCCTTGCTCAGTGTTATGTGGTAACCTGGATGAGAGGGGAGCTGGGGAGAGAATGGATATAGGTACACATCTTAGTACATCCCATCATGGTCCACCTGAAATTATCACAGCATTGTTAATGGGCTATACCCCGATACAGAATAAAATGTTCAAAAGAAAAGAATGTTTATTCCTTATTGACATCAAGTAATAAATAAAATATTAAGATTGATTTTTATTCTTTTTTGTTTGTTTGTTTTTTTAAAGTTCTGATGATTCTACAAAGAATTTGGGAGAACCTACACACTTATCTAAAGGAAGTACTTAATAGGGTATCTTTTAACCCTAGAATCACAAAAAGGTTTACCTTAGGGGAATCACCTGATTTTCATGATCTTCCTAATAAATTTTCTTCTCCCTGTATAAGACTGGGCTGTGTTTCATAGCTAACATACAGCCTATTATGTTGCTCCAGGCTTGATGGGGTTTTCTAGGATCTCAAAAGAATGAAGAATTCCTTGGTTCAGGAAGTATTAAAATCATGGAATTAAAATGATAGTTCTGCTTAAAATGTAGAAAACAAATACAAAGGGATCAGGTATGAAGCTATGTGACTAAAACTGTAGATTTTCTCCCTCTCTTTTTTTATTCAAGATCATTATTACCCAAGACTTCTGTAAATATGGAACGACTCCTAAGTTCTCTCAGCCCAGTGCCTTGTTGTACCTTGTGGGGACCAGTATCAGCCAAGTTCCACTGTTAACCGGATATGAATTTGAGCAAACTAATACCATTTTTTTATCTCCTGGTGTCATCATTATAAACTTTTTCTTCTATAGCTGGAGGGAATCAATTATTCTATAAGAGGGTTCAAATTGAAGTAATCAATATATTAATTTATTTAGAAGTATCCTTACCTACAGAATATAGACTTCATCAAAATTTATTCCAGATAAGATTGCATTTATTATTTTAAGCTTATTTTATTTGTTTGATTATATTAACTTGGCTTGATACAACAAACACAATGAATCACAAACACTTGCAAATATTACTTGTTTGCATGACTTCTAAATGCTTTACTCTCATTGTTTTAATAAGAATAATAACATTTAGAATTGATTAGTCAGAGGAAATACAGAAAACAGTATTTGTGAAGAGCTAAAAGGAAGACTCTAAAATTTGGACTTGACTCACTGTTTAGCTCAGTGCCTTTACTGATTTCATGAATTTAATCAATGTGTTTTCAGTACAGCCATGTGCCAAGAACTGACAGCATTGTGATGATGGTAAGAGTGAAACCCTAGGGAGATCGTTACTGTGTTGTGGCAGAGTGGAGCCGGGGCACAGAGAAGCTAGCCCTGCTCAGGTCTTAAGACCTGGGTTCATGGCTGATTCATGTCAATGTATGACAAAAACCACTACAATTAAAAAAAAAAAAAGACCTGGGTGTGGCTGCGGGTGGGATCAGGAAAGTCTTCAATTAACCTGGGTCTGGATGAACAAGCAGGGATCAAGCAAAATAAGCTGCCAGGGATAAACGGTCAGCCATTGCAAGCAGAAAAATTCAAGCCTGCCATTTAGCTTGCTGTTACAGTTTAGAGAAGTTATTTCTCTGAGCCTGTTTGTTAAACATACAATGACTATAATAATGGCACTTAGCTCCTAAGATTTCTGGGAGGATTAAATGAGTTAATATATGTAAAGTGCTTGAAAGAGCAGCTCAGGCATTGTAAGTGATGTGTAAGTGTTCACTAATGCTATCATGTACAGGAGCCTCGTATGTCCGTGAAGAATAGTACACTTCAGTAGACAGGAATGAGGCCGGAAGAGTTAGTGGGAAATGGATCCTGGGAGAACATAAGAGGAACGCCAAGTTACAGAGTTTAGACATTTGAACCTTAGAGATGAGCTAGGCTGTAGTGATCAAGGTGTTGTTAGAACTGGAGGCAAGCAGTAAAGCAGAAAGAAGGGTTCTATAACAGGGTCCTCAATGGTATGGAGGCACCCATAACATCAAATGATATGGGAGATGGAGATGGTGGGATAAACCATAGAGATTTTGCTCTTAATTTTAAACATAAGCTAAATATAAGTTTCTATGTCTCAGATCAAATTGCCATATCACTTTCTTCATTAGCTATTAATACTAAATATTATGTGTTTACTTTTTTTCTACATTATAAATTATTCTTATGGGTTTTGCTTGGAAAAATTTGACACATATGCATACATGACATATAGGTGTCATATGTGCAATGTATGAAATGTAAGAATGAAGTAAACACTTCTGAAAAGCTCAATTGAATCTTATTATTACTATTGATGAACTCATAGCCTTCCCCAGATAAATCCCATAATCCTGTTTGCCCTCAAAAGTAAAAATCCTAAATTTAATAAGTGCTTCTATTTATGGATTTATCATACCTGATGATATCCCTAAGTAATGCATTATTTTCTTTCTGAACTTAAGATATGACATTCAATTTTTACTTTTTGTAATAAAGTATATTTTGTAACTTGTTAACTTTTCTCAACATCTAAGACTCATCTTTGCTGTGGGGGTGAGAGAGTGGCTCTAGTTTACTCATTTTCACTGCTATATTGCATTTCATTATGTAATTATGTTTTAGAAAAAGCAGAGGAACCAGAGATCAAATTCCCAACATTCGCTGGATCATCAAAAAAGCAAGAGAGTTCCAGCAATTTCTGCTCTATTGACTATGCCAAAGCCTTGAGCTGTGTGGATCACAATAAACTGTGGAAAATTCTGAAAGAGATGGGCATACCAGACCACTTGACCTGCCTCTTGAGAAACCTGTATGCAGGTCAGGAAGCAACAGTTAGAACTGGACATGGAATCACAGACTGGTTGCAAATAGGAAGAGGAGTACGTCAAGGCTGTATATTGTCACCCTGCTTATTTAACTTATATGCAGAGTACATCATGAGAAACACTGGGCTGGAGAAGCACAAGCTGGAATCAAGATTGCCAGGGAGAAAATATCAATAACCTCAGATATGCAGATGACACCACCCTTATGGCAGAAAGTGAAGAAACTAAAGAGCCTCTTGATGAAAGTGAAAGAGGAGTGAAAAAGTTAGCTTAAAGCTCAACATTCGGAAAACTAAGATCATGGCATCTGGTCCCAACACTTCATGGCAAATAGATGGGGAACAGTGGAAACAGTGTCAGACTTTATTTTTGGGGGGCTCCAAAATCACTGCAGATGGTGATTGCAGCCATGAAATTAAAAGACGCTTACTCCTTGGAAGGAAAGGACCAACCTAGACAGCATATTAAAAAGCAGAGACATTACTTTGTCAACAAAGGTCCATCTAGTCAAGGCTATGGTTTTTCCAGTGGTCATGTATGGATGTGAGAGTTGGACTCTAAAGAAAGCTGAGTGCAGAAGAATTGATGCTTTTGAACTGTGGTGTTGGAGAAGACTCTTGAGAGTCCCTTGGACTACAAGGAGATCCAACCAGTCCATCCTAAAGGAGATCAGTCCTGGGTGTTCATTGGAAGGACTGATGCTGAAGCTGAAATTCCAATACTTTGGCCACCTGCTGCGAAGAGCTGACTCATTGGAAAAGACCCTGATGCTGGGAAAGATTGAGGGCAGGAGGAGAAGGGGATGACAGAGGATGAGATGGCTGGATGGCATCACCGACTCGATGGACATGGGTTTGGGTGCACTCTGGGAATTGGTGATGGACAGGGAGGCCTGGTGTGCTGCAGTTCATGGGATCGCAAAGAGTCGGACACGACTGAGCAACTGAACTCAACTGAACTGATGTACCCAGTGAATGAGTGAGTTATTTTTGGTCTCACCAACAATGCTGTTATGCACGTTTTCTTTCATGTTAAGTGATGAAGGTGTGGTAGTCAACTTGATAATACCAATTTGTTCCCACAGAGGTTATGTTAGTTTTCCCTCCCACTGGCAGCAGAGTTCCTGTTTTTTTCCACACCTTAGGCTCAGATGGTAAAGGATCTGACTGCAATGCAGAAGAGGGTGTTCGATCCCTGGTCGGGAAGATCCCCTGGAGAAGGGAATGGCAACCCACTTCAGTATTCTTGCCAGGAGAATTCCGTGGACAGAGGAGCCTGGCAGACTACAGTCTATATGGCCACAAAGAGCTGGACATGTCCAAGTGACTAACACTTTGCCAATATTTGGCTTTGTTAGACTTTTTATTTTTTTTCCTTGACGATCTGGTGGATGTAAATGGTATCTCATTATGATATAATGTATCTGATTATTAAGGAGATCAAATATCTTTACATATGTTTATTGATTCTTCATGCTTCTGTGAAATGCCTATTGTTTCATTTGCTCACTTTTCTATAGATTTTCACATGGATTAATATATTCAGAGAGTTCTTTATATATTACAATTATTGATTGCTTATACATATGGCTATCATCCACTCTCAATTTCCTCCCTTTTCATTTCCTTTAGTCTTTTAATGAATAAAATTTCTTGATCTTAATGTAATCATCAATTTTTCAAGTTAGTATTTCTAGTGTTTCTTGTGCCTTATGTGTGAACTTTCTCACACTGCATACCTAAAGATATTTCATACTTTCTTCTAGAAGTTGTAATGTTTTCCCCTTTAAAATAATTTTAAGTCATATTTAACTGATATATATCTTCATTATTTTGTAGACCTAAGATGTGTTAGAAGATTCCCAGGAGCCTCAGTAGTAAATAATCTGCCTGCCAATGCAAGAGACATAGAGACACAAGTTCAATCCCTGGGTAAGGAAAATCCCATGGGCAGAGAAGCCTGGTGGGCTACAGTTTGTGAGGCTGCAAAGAGTTAGACATGACTGAGCATGTTCACAAGTACATACATGCTATATATGTAACTGGAATTTGGAACACCAAAATAAACTTTAATAAAACAAAATGAAATGATACAAAGGACAGTATGTCTCACTTAAAGAAAGAAGACTACCAAGGAAAATAAGTTAATACTAATCATATCTTGAGCTTATTTGGTACTTTATCTTAAGATTTTTTTTATGGACCAATTTTTAAAAGTCTTTATTGAATTTGTTAAAATATTGTTTGTTTTATGTTTTAGTTTTTGGCCATGAGGCATGTGGAATCTTAGCTCCAGGACCAGGGATTGAACCCACACCCCCTACATTGCAAGGTGAAGTCTTAACACTGGACCACCAGGGAAGTCCGTATGGTACTTTATTAATTAAATGGTTCTTCACATAACCAGAGATCCACCATATGCCATTTCTAAATACACATCACATAGTGCTAATCTCATTTATAACCCTCAATATTTTCTACTGTCCCTCAATAATTTCTACTATTGTCCGAAACAGAATTTAAACTCCTACTCACCAGCACAACGCCTGATAATGTAGCCCTTATACCTCTCCAGATATTGCTGTACCCATTAGCCCTCTGGCCAATTTTCCAGACATACTGAATTGCCGGGAATTCAATGTACCATATTCTCTCTTATACTTTCTTATATTATGAACGTGATAGTTCAGTTAGGAAGTTGCTGCAATTTTAGACAATGATATTATACAATGACTTCCTAATTTAGTAGGCAAGACGTTATGATGAGAAGATTGTCTGACAATTGTGATGAAAACAGATTCTATAGAACTTATAGTAGACATATTCGAATGAACAAGACAGAGACTGGATAAAAGCTGGTTTCATCATTTTCATAGAGCAGACTTCCTGATAAACTATGAAATATTTGTTGAAAGAATGAATGAAAAGTCAGGCATAGTAAAAACAGCTCTTTGATTTTGGCAATTCAGTTCCTTGGCTATCAATATTATTGAGTTTGCTTATTCCTATGGGTATTTCTTTTTTCACTGTTATTCCTTGTTAGCACTTCCTGGTAGCTCAGATGGCAAAGAATCTGCCTGCAATGCAGGAAACACAGGTTCGATCCCTGGGTCAGGAAGATCCCCTGGAGAAAGGAAGGGCAACCCACTCCAGTATTCTTGCTGGAGAATCCTATGGACAGAGGAGCCTGGCGCACTACAGTCCATGGGATCAAGAAGAGTTGGACACGACTGAGTGACTAACATGCACACATACATAATCATCTTCAAAAATTCAGTGTTTATAACAAAAAAAATAACAGAATTTTTAACAGAATTTTCAGTAAGTTCATTCTATACTTATAACGTATATGACCAAAATGAATAATTTTTAAAAGAAAGTTCTTGATTGTAGTCTTTATCATTCAAACTATTTATTGGATCTTAATATGCAATTAAAATATATTTAAAACTACGTTTTACTTAGTCATAGGCAACAAATGGTTTTAATGAAAGAAGAATATCAAGGTATAAGTACAATTTTAGCTCATGATTTCAATAAAGAGTCTAATTGTTGCAAACATTATCCAGTACTAACACTTGAGTGAAATTCTTTAGGTGAATCATGTACTTGGAAACTTGAACTAGTAAAATGTATTCTTATTCCAAATTCCTATAAAATTATTTGTACAGAAAATCTTCCAATTTCCTTCATGCAATTTTTCTGTGCGTGTGAAACTCCCTCTCAAATTATCTGTGCAGAAAGTTATTCTAGTCTCACCGTTTGCAATGACATTTGCACCCCATGCTTCTTGTAACCAATGGGAGCCCCTGACCTTCTTGCATTAGTAACTGACTGAGCTTGACAGGTAACTCATTCTTGAGGCTACAGACTTTTTTCTGATCAATACCAGCCCCAGGATCTGTGAGGTCAAATTCCCAATTTTTCTTGCTAAAGAGCTTTGTGTGCATGCTAAGTTGCTTCTTGCTAAGTCTGATTCTTTGCGACCTCATGGACTGTAGCCCATCAGGCTCCTCTGTCTATGCGGTTTTGGAGTAAGTTGCCATGCCCTCCCCCAGGGATCTTCCCTGCCCAGGGATCAAACCTGAGTCTCTTCGATCTTTTGCACTGGCAGGTGGAGTCTTTAAAGCTGGGGCAACCTGGGAAGCCCATTAAAGAACTGCTTCTAGGCAGTCCCTCTGCTCTGGGCTTCTGGCCCTTTTCACTTCCTTTATTTGGGAATCATTGGATCTCTGCCTTCAAGCCCCCTGAACGCTGGCCCGGCTGGGCAGCATTACCACTTTTGTCACAGTGTCTTTATTTCAGCAAAGACCCCACCACCATTTACCTCCATCCACACCACAGCCCCTGCTCAGACGCCCACTGAGAGCTGTGTGTGGCCAGGGCCTCTGTGTAAACTCATCTTTTGCCCCTTTCCCAGCTCTCAGTCTTTTCTGTACAGACCAGCTGTTCCCCTAACTTTCCAACACATCTCCTAAGTGGAAGTGCAGAATGTTAGAAATTGCATGGGCTTTGGGGGTGTACTTCCTTCTGTGACCTCCTTAGCCTCAATCTTCTCAGGACGTTATGTGAGAATTAGCATCTCACCAAGAGCAAACATGGGCTTCCCTTGTGGCTCAGCAGTCAAGAGTCTGCCTGTGAGGCAGAAGACGCAGGAGACGCCGCAGGTTCCATCCCAAGGTCAGGAAGACTCCCTGGGGGAGGGCATGGAAATCCACTGCAAAATCCCATGGACAGAGGAGCCTGGCTGGCTACAGTCTGTGTGCTCGCAAAGAGTCAGACACGACTGAGTGACTAACACTTTGATCACTTTTAGCAACTTATAGAATCAGCACCCTTAAATTCAGAATGTATAGTGTAAATAAAGCCTTATTTTCTGCTGGTTTTTGCTTGTCTTGTTAATATTAGGGAAGATAGGGTTATTCTAGAAAGTGAGACCCAAAAGATGAATTTTCTTAACTCTACATGTATTAATTCGTGAAAGATAGAATGAGTGTCTACACTGTTCTTAGAGCCTTCGTACTGGATCTTATCAACAGCACTTGAGAGAAGCAGACATTTTTATCCATTTTTCTTTCTTTACTAATTTTTTAGAGTAAAAATCGTGTTATTTTCTGCTGTACATCAAATCCATAGTATTGAGTAGAGTTCCCTAGCTATACAGTAGGCACTAATTAGTTACCTATTTTATATATGGTGGTGTGTGCTCAGTCGCTTCAGCTGTGCCCCACTCTGTGTGACCCTATGAACTGTAACCTTCCAGGTTCTTCTGTCCATGGGTTTCTCCAAGGCAAGAATACTGGAGTGGGTTGCCATGCCCTCCTCCAGGGGATCTTCCTGAACCAGGGATCGAACCCATGGTGTCTCCTACATCTTCTGCATCACAGGTGGATTCTTTACCGCTGAACCACTTGGGAAGCCTCATATATAATGGTGTGTATATGTTAATCTCAATCTCCCAATTTATCCCTCCCTTCTTCTGCATAACCTCATAACCATGCTTGTTTTCCACATCTGTGACTGTATTTCTGTTTTGTAAATAAATTCATTTGTATCTTTATTTTTCAGATTCCGCAGATAAGCAATATGATAGGATATTCGTCTTTCTCTCCCTGACTTACTTCACTCAGTATGACAATTTCTAGGTTCATCTATGTTGCTGCAAATGGCATTATTTAGTTTACTCATTTTTCAGTTGGGGTAATACACACTTAGAGAAAGTTTGCAGCTTGTCTGAGTTCATGTCCCCCATGAG